>NC_056631.2:154953120-155689787 GCF_002870075.4 Lactuca sativa | reverse complement strand
AAGACGAAGAGGTAGTGGTGGTTCTGGAATCTTGGTGAGGGGAACTGCAATGGGATGATGAGCAATGAAATCAATCAACACTCTAATCAATTTGTCGAAGTCCATGGGATCTAACAAAAAATTTTTATGTCGTGTCTCTAAGAAAAGGTTCGTTGGACTGATATGATGAAGATCCCTTTGATGATTTCATTTTGAGAGCCGATTTGGAAGATTTTTTGATGGATTGCGATGAATACATTGTTGCAGGAGCTTGAAGAACACGTTTGAAGCTTTAGAAGAAAAGATGAATTTGGGAGCGTAAAAGTGAATAAAGGAATGAGGAGGCATTTATCTAAGTTAAGGATAAAAATGGGTAAGGTCTAGAAATGGTAATGATGAAACCCGGATATGGAAACGAATAGCATTAATTATGTTGTCGTTTTTGGGTGAGTTGACCTGCAATGACTAAAGATGCCAATGGCTTGATGTGTAAAATAGAAACCATCAGTTTGTTGATGTGATGTTCATTTTACAGAGACGTGTGCAACATGGAATGCGTTTCGAGGGTGAAAAGATAATCATCATTAAAAAGTAATTGTTTAAAAAAGACGTTTCATATGAAAACCTTTTGGACTTCATTATGTGATTTGATTTCGGAGCCGTAGGGTTTCAGAATGTTTTGAAACATCACTTCTGACCATGATAAGTTCGAGAGAGAAAAATTAAATGATCTCGGAACATAAGAAAGTTCTGAGATAGGGTACGGAATAAAAAACATTTGAGCTATAAGGTCCAGAATGAATTTTTGAAAAGATTTAGAAGCCAAGAGTCCGGAGTGAAAATTTTAAAAGAGATTTCGGAGTAAAATTTTGAAAAGATTCCGGAGTGAAATTTTTGAAAAACTCTGAGATCTTATTTCGGACAAGATAAGAGATAAGATTTTAATACAGTTCCAGCCTTGAATTCTGGGATGATCTTGTTTAGAGGTGAGGTTGATACCAATGTGACTATAATTGTCATGGACACATGTGATGAAGTGAGTTGTACAACTTAAGACTACAAGAGGTGGTTAGATAACAAGACACGTAAAATGATCTTTTTTATATCGAGAGGCAATAGTTCTGAGATGAGAAAAAATTTGGCTCTGGATCATTTTATTTTATGATGTTGCCGTCAGGGAGTGCAAACCTCTTGAAAGAACCGAGGATCAGGCATCATCATACCCATTTTGTTTAGAAAACCATTGAATTTGGTTTTGTCGAATGCCTTAGTAAAGACATTAGCAATTTCATCATCAGATGGAACAAAAATAAGTTCGATGTTACCATTTAAGACATGATCTTTAATAAAATGGTATCGTATGTCGATGTGTTTCGTCATTGAGTGCTGAATTTGATTGTGCGAAATTGCAATGGCACTTTGCGAATCACAATAGATTGGGATTTGTTGAAACCGGTAACCATAACCCAAGAGCTATGATTTCATCCAAAGAACTTGAGACGCGCAACTAGCAGCAGTAATGTATTCTGCTTCAGCTGTTGAGAGTGAAATGCATTTCTATTTCTTTGATGACCAGCTGACCAATCGACCACCTAAGAATTGACAGCCACCATATGTGCTTTTTCTGTCCAATTGAAGACCGCTATAGTTCGAATCGGAATATGCTTGAAGGAGGAAACTCTCAATTGTTGGGTACCAGATTCCGAGTTTCTTTATACCTTTGAGGTATCAGAAGATTTTCTTAATGGCCAAGAGATGATGCATCATTGAATTGACTTGAAATCTGGCACACAAACATGTTGAAAACATGATGTCCGGACGACTTGCTGTAAGGTAGAGTAGTGATCCAATCATTTCTCTATACTTCTTTTCATCAACAGCAACACCAAGCGGTCCGAAAATATCTTGTGTCTGAAACCCATAGGTACCTTTGCGGAGGTACATGTGTCCATTGAATATTTCTTGAGAATTTCCGAGATGTAATTCTCTTGGTGGTTGAAAATTCATTGATTGGTTTGTTTAATTTGAAGACTGAGGAAAAAACTCAATTTATGATTCATACTCATTTAAAAAAGATTGATCATTAGTTTGGTAAAATCAGCAACCATTGATTAATCCGTAGATCCAAAAATGTTATCGTCAACATAAATTTGGACAAGAATGAGATGTTTTCCATTTGACCTTCAGAACAAGGTAGGATCGAGAATACCTCTTTGAAAACTTGAACGCTTGAGGAAGTCGGTGAGAGTCTCGTACCAGGCATGGGGAGCTTGCTTGAGGCCATAAACATCTTTTTGGAGTTTGTAGAAGTAATTTGGATGTGAGAGATTGACAAAACCAGGAGGCTATTGGAGATATACTTTAGTATCATGTTCACCATTTAGAAAAGCACTTTTGACGTCCATCTAGTAAACCTTAAATCCTTTGTGAGCAGCATAAGCAAGGAAGATCTTGATATCTTCAAGACAGACAATAAGAGCAATGGTCTCATCGTAGTTAAGCCCTTCGATCTGTATGAGTCCTTTGGCCACCAATCTTGCTTTGTTTCAAATGATAACTCCTACATCATCTAGTTTGTTCCAAAATGCCCATCTAGTACTAACATGGGGATGGTTCTAAGGAGGAGGGACGAGAGTCCAGACTTCAATTCTATTGAATTCTGCCTATTCTTCCTACATGGATGGTATCCAATGAACATGTTCTAATGCCTCTTTGAAGGATTTAGGTTCAACCATTGAGATAAATGCTGAAAAATGACATTCATTTTGAACACTTGTGGCAGATCAAGTTTGTACACAAGCATTTGGATTTCCAATAACTTGGTTCGGAGGATGATCCTTGGTCCATATATGTAATCTTGGAAGCTCTTGAGCAGCAGAAGATCCAATATCAATAATGGGGTTGTGTTGCTCCCCCTAAATAGTTTGAACTTGTAGATGATTCTCCCTCTGAACTTCTGAACTTCTGAACTGGATAGGATGATATCGTCATTAGATGGGAAATCGAAGAAATTTGCATCATCGTTGTTTATAGGATTAGAGTCAAATTCAGCAGTTGCATCTTTGAATCCATCCACATTTGATTCATGGGAAGGTTGACCATTCTCCCTATCAACCTAAGAAGGTTGAAACGGTTTGGAATCAAACGGAGGAAAAACTGGGTGTTGGGCCCGAAACATTTCGGGAAACCGGAGCTTTGGTTGATGAGGTTTGTCTTGTTCGAGATTCCGAATCAAGATCTGTTTTTGAAGGTCCGGATAGGGTTTCAAAGTCAACTTCATAAATTGTTTGCTGGTTCGGACAT
Organism: Lactuca sativa; assembly: GCF_002870075.4. Taxonomy (NCBI): domain Eukaryota; kingdom Viridiplantae; phylum Streptophyta; class Magnoliopsida; order Asterales; family Asteraceae; genus Lactuca; species Lactuca sativa. The sequence goes on along the minus strand of NC_056631.2, from coordinate 155,686,505 downwards.
CCTGGCTGTGGAGCATCGGCCTCCAAAATGTGGTTTGGGCCAGAATTCCGAACGAAGTTGTCATTAAAGGTGACATCAAAGCTTTCTTCTATAACTCGAGTACTTTGATTAAGAACTCGTTAAGCTTTAGATTTTGCAGAATAACAAAGAAAGATGGCTTCATCATCTTTGGGTTGAAACTTTGTAAGTTGATCATAGTTGTTTTTGATGAAGCATCGGCATCTAAAAACATGAAGAAAGGAAATAATTGGCTTTCGACCATTCATTCGTACAGTGTCATATTGAGGCGTCGATTCATAATGCTCCTATTTTGAGTGAAGCATGCAGTTGAGACAGCTTCAGTTCAAAGATAGAGTGGAAGATTGGCAAAGTTAAGCATGGATCTAGTAGCTCCAACAAGCGTTCTGTTACGTCTTTCGACTACATCGTTTTGTTGCAGAGTGTAAGGAACAGAGAAGTTATGGTCAATGCCTTTATTAATGAGAAAGTTCTCAATGGTGGCATTGGTGAACTCCGAACCATTTTCACTTCAGATTCTCCTTACTGGAAGTTTGATGAGAACTTCAATTCCGTTGATAAAGTTGAAGAGTTCTGAGGAGGTTTCTGACTTAAGCCTTAGGAAAAAGACCCAGGTGAACATAGTAAAATCATCCATAATCACAAGAATGTATTTTTTGTGATGTTAACTCTCCACTGTTGAGGGTCCACACAAGTCAATATGCGGAAGTTCTAACGGCTCTGAGATGGATTTTTTAATGATAACCGGATTACCCTTCTTCGATTGCTTACCAAACTCACAGGTAGCACATAAATGGTCATTTTCGAACTTGAGGAGTGGCAAACCTCTTTCTATCTCTCCGGAAACAAGATCATTCATAAATCTAAAGTTCAGATGAGCAAGCCTTCTATGTCATAACCATTTGATGTCAGGAACAACTTTTGAGAGTAAGCAGAGCTGTGGATTGCCAATTATCATGTTGATTTCAAGAGGATACATGTTCTTTTTGCAATTTGACTTGATTAAACATTCTTTCCAGTCTTCTGACATGACACAGCTGTGCTTCTTGCAGAATTCAACTTGATGATTCGCATCAGTGAGTTGAGCCACACTTATCAAATTGTGCTTTAAGTCAGCTATATATGCCACATTTGAAATGGAGAAGTTGACATTAGTAAAGATGCCATAACTTCTTATCTGAGAGTTGGAGTTGTTGCCATACGTCACGTAGCCAACATTTGGTGAAAGTTTGAGATCTCATAGAATGTCCTTCTGCCCCGTCATGTGCATGGAGCAAGCACTATCAATATACCATATTGTTTCTTGCTCTGAAGCACAGAGTGCCTACAATATTAGTGATTTGTTGAGTTTTTAGGCTCCGATTTAGGTTCTGGGACAGAGGCTCGAGTCTTGGACTTTGGTTGTGACTTTTGAGCAACAGATGTTTTGAATGGTTTGTTCTGAGATTCTTTAGGAAATAAATAGAAGGCCATGGTTCTTTCATCTATCCAATATTCACACTCAAGGACATGAGGGTTCGGAACAACCTTTCTCGGACAAGCAGCTTCCGGAGCAGTGGGAATCATTGTGTCTCTCGAAATTGCAGTTTCATTATTGAGATTTTTTTACTTTCCATACAAGATTTTTTTTTTTGAAGATTTTTGTGAAATTGTTTTCTTGAAAACTCATTCTTTGGTTGATAATACACTTGGTTTTGAAAGTTGTTGTGGTTTGAAAGTTATACCATCAGATTTGGCTATAAAAACAGATGAAACAGTCCAAGGAGAGTTAGTTCTGACATATTGAGTATCGACAATGGGCTTCTTCAAGGTTGGACTGACCACTTGCTTATTTTCTACTTGATTGGAAAGATTAGAAGGCCTTTTGAGAGTCTTAGTGGGTGCGAAGGTGCTATGATTCCTAGTTGGTGGAATGGCAGTCTGAGATACACTCTTTTTGGAGTTCTCAAGGAATCTTGAATTTTGTATCAATTTAATTTCCTTTTTGAGAGCATTTTTGGCTTCTACCTTAAGATCAATAACATCTTTCCTATTGAACATGGGTTTCTTTTCAGAGTTGAAGGAGGACATGGAAGTTTGACCAACAGAGGAATTGTCAAACACAGGTTTGATTGACACAAGTTTGGTTTTGGAGACTACTTGTGAATCAGACTCACAAGAATTAGATGAATTATCAACGTCACTATCTAATGATGCCCAAACAAATTCATAGGTATCAGATTCAGTTGTCTCCAGAATGATTTCTTTAACAACACAGTTTTTGGGAGGATTGTGGTTCAGAATTTGAACAACAGTGCTTGGAATGCTAGTGTGGGATTCCGAGGTCTGATTCAGGTCTAGGTTTGGCAGAGGCGGAAGAGGCGTGGAATCAGGACACTTGACAACTATACGTTGAAACTCAGGAATCAATGATGCAAATTGGTCAGAAGTCTCAGGAAGAGGTGAAAAAGGTGAGACATGTTTGTCCGAATGTTTGATGTTCAGAACATCTCCCATAAAAGATAGGTTTTTCAACTCTTTCAAGGGATGAACAATAGGCTTTAGAAACACGCTTCCGAGACTAAGAGCTTTTGACCAAGGATGACGAAAATTGTGAGCCATCCGTTCATTTTCTTCTAGAATGTCAATGGAACTATGTAAAGGATCTATTTTAGCATTGAGACGTTTGTTGTTTGTAATCATAGATTTTACCTGTTGACGATGCCTCTGGCAGGTGGATCGTTGGTAGCCATGTAGCAGTAGTTGGGTTTAGCACCTTCATAATATTCCTCTGATCCAGATGACCAATAACCTTCATCACATTCAATTTCTTGTCGAGCCATGAGACACATGTTTCTGCCAGTAGTTATATCATCATCATCTCCAGAAGACTAATACCCTTCCACATCTCTTGATATAGTGGTAACATAATCTTTTTCACTCTCTGCCAATTCTTGAGCTTGACGTGTATAGTAAGCAGAGTCCTTGATCTTTGGTTTCTGTGGGACTTCAGCTAAACAATATTTGGCAAAGTGGTTGGCATGAACACATTTGTGACATACAATCTTGGGTTTGTCATACTTCGAATGATTCTAATGTGTGATTTGGAGTAGGAAGGTTAGGTTTGTAAGATGGTGGATTTTCTGAAGGTTTTTTGAATGGTTGAGGATTATTTTGATGAGCAGCATGGAAGCGGTTGTGATGTGGCTTGTTATAAGGACGATTGTATTGGAAAGCAAAGCAAACTCTTGTTGGAAACGAAGTTCGACTCTATATCTTTAGGGTTTAGGTCACCATTTAATTGGTAATTGTTGTTGGTAGGAGTTGGTATAGTTTAAGATGGGGGTTGAACATGAGGGATATATGGAACAACAACAGTGAATGGGTTCGAGACAACAGGGTTCGGAATATGAGGATCATAGGAACTAACAAGAGCTAACGGACCTCCTATGAGTTCATGTAGAGTTTGTGAAACATTTGATTCATGACTTTGAAGATCGTCGAACAGTTGGTAGAGCTTCAGCTTTTTTAGAGATCCATTACTCTGAAGACATGATTTCACATTTCCCCAGCCCTTTCCAAGGCTATTAATGAACTTGAGTTGTGATGTTGACAACAATTCAATATCTGTTTGAAGCTGAGGCAACAGATTCACCAGGAGTTGTAGTGAAGGTGTCGAACTCGTTGACAATTGAGGTTAAATGCTTATCCTTCATGTTCTATGATACCTTGAACAAGTCTTGAAGTGTGTCCCAAATCTCTTTACTAGACTTACACAGTTTTGATGTGCTCAAAGAGAGAAGGTAGAACACCAAACACTATTTTTGAAAAAGCAACTTGATCTGCATGCAACTTTTCAAGATCATCAGTAGTGAGAGGTGGTTGATGTTGTTCATCCTGTCCCATGAGAGTTGCAGCAGCATCTCTAACAATCGTTCGGACTAGGACATGTGGACCTTTTTTAACGGATCTCCAGATAGCTTCACCTTTTTCTTTTCCAAGTAAAAATCTTTCCATTCTGACTTTCCAGTGATCATACTCTTCAACAACTAGTAATGGGGCACGTGTAGGGAAACCCACGCTATTTGCTATTTGCATTGAGTACGTTTGTTGAGAAATAGAAGCAACCATTGAAGTAAAGATATCTTGAGAAAAAGTGGTATATAGAAGAACTTTTATCCTGAACACAGAAATGATTGAAATACCAAGGTAATCTCAAATCAACTATAACATGTTCTTATGGATTCAAAGGACAACCAATCAAACTACGATACCAATAATGAGGACAAGGATCTGATTGTGCAGGGAAAAGGCTTGAAAACTTAAACCTTGAGTTAATGCTTAAGATCAATGTCTGCTTCTGATTAAGTGTTCCAGTCAAGTCTAGCAAGACCAGTCAAGACTGAAGATGTAGATCAACAAAGTACTTCGAGTATTAAATATGGAACTATGAGTATAATCAAAGTAAATAAAATAAATGAACAAGGAGAATGTTTGAAAGAGTTAGATTTGAGAGAAAGGTGAAACTGAAGTAAATGTGAAAATAACTATCTTTGGAGAAACAATCCGTCATATTTTCTTGTCATTAAACACTCCTTATATAGGAAAAGGAGTTACATCGTACATACCAATATGAATACAAAGGACTGGATAAAAGTATAACTCCTAACATTCTGATTATCCATTTTAACCCAAAAGACTTAGTACTATGTAAAGTTACATCATGCAAAACGACAAGAATAATTAATACAATTGGACTCACAATCTCATAATATCTTTTCACTTCGCACCACAAAACTTTGATTCTTACTTAATCACCATTTTTGATATCATCTCCACTTTGGAGTACAAAGCATTCCGAACTACCACATCATTTTGTACCAAAAACTGAGTTTGGAACTTCTTATTGAGTGATTGCTAGAGGATCAATTTCAGGTACTAACAACATCTACCCTAGAAAGCAAAAGAACAAAGAAGAAAAACATACCTGTTATGTAGCCCTTGATCTTCATGCTTGAGATCTTGTCCTCCATGAGGTTTCTTGGATATGAGGGCCCAAACCAGAATCCCTCTAATGGTCTCACACATGACACCAAAGCGTTGAATAAAAATAACTAGAATAAGGGTCAATTTCACACACCCTAATAGGGTTAGAAATTGTCCTTATGGGGGGTAGAAGAAGGATTGGTGAAACTTCAAGCGAACGTGCAAGGAAGAATGAAATCCCTAAGGCCCTATTTGTTGTCTTGGATCCCTTCCTAGGTTTTGTACTCCTTCCCATGCAGGACAAGGAGGAAAGCACAAAATTCACTCCTTTTCCCATGTGGGATGGAGTGATTTTTGTCCAACCCTAATTCCATAAGGGTTCTAGAACATTCTTGATTTACCAACTATTGATTTATGAATATTTTTCCCTTTAACTAATTAAAGTGTTAATTAATTACTAAAATATATTTCCAATTAGTTTCTAATTAGTTATTAACCATAATATTTAATAAAACAATTTCTCCTTTATTTATTCTACTTAATTCGGCTCTAGAGCAACCTAAAAGGACTTTGTTATTGTTAGAAATATTACCAATAGTTAATGACTTTGGACACTCTTTCCAACAGATTCATGTGGTGAGGAGGCGAGCATTGCAATCAAAGGCTTAGGAGATCCAAGTTCCATCAGTTTGGCATCGCAGGCATGTGATGTATTCACTTCCTTCATGCTCTTATTATTATGTGTGATTATGATTGTATGGTTTTGTATGAGGCGCTATGTTTGTTTTAACTAGTCTTCACCAAGAAATCAGAATTTTCCTCATGATGGTCTAGATATTATATTTTGAGAATCTTCATATTCCATTTTGCATACCGAGAGCTATGCATAGAGGGTATTCGGGTGAGTTGGTTTTAGGAAATCGATGTAGGCGACATCGACCAATGACAGAACAATCCTTAAGTGGAGGAAGATCAGTAATCATTTTGATTTTTGGTGGTTTTAACAAAGAATCCAAGAAATCTGCAAGGTGGGCATGCCGGATTTGAATGTGGGACTTGTAGGGATCTTTCATGGTTGCGGGGAAATGAAGGATTGGTATGATCTTGGGTATAAAATCGGTGGTCTTCAACTTCATATTTCAGGGTGATTGATTGAATGATTCACATGGGAATTTCTCCACTGTAAATAGGTCGTTGGATTAGCTATCCACCCGTGTCGACAGTTGAGATATTTTTTCTTCATCATCCGATAGAGACGCCCTAGGACTTTGTAGTGGCATTAGTGGAAGGTGCTTGGGTATGTTGAGATGTTGGGGTATATTCATCTGATTTTTGGAATGTGTGTGTTCACTAGGATTGGCTAGTCATGGAATTCTAGTTCTTGTAAGCTCAGGTTGTCGACAACTTTGAGTAGTAAGGTTGCGAAATGGGTAAGAAATCCATCGATTTCTTGGTTGGTAGGGCGCATTCGAATCCACAAGGGGGAGAACCGTTTGGATTAATGGGAATGATTCCAGACGCAAAACAAGGAGGAGTTCCATACCCTAGACAATTGGAGAGCTAGTTCTGGTCATGGTATGGACTAAGGTTTGCCCAAGGAATGAGGATTCAGGTTACCTTGCGCATCAACAGTGGTCCATGGCGAATATGTGACAACTCGAAATTTCTATCTTATAACAATCCCTACATTCAATCAAAGTCAAACTTTCAATTGCTAAATCTTAGCGGTTTTGGAGTCAGTTTGAGTGTTCTAAAGCCTAGTACTGCAAGAGATAATTGGAGAGAGGATACTTTAGGGTAAATTATGCAACATTTAAGTTCCAAAAAGTCCAAGATTTTGGATTTTATGGCCCAAATGGTATTGGGGTCGTAAACCCTAAGGACTATATAAGTGACACTTAGCCATTTTTGTCATTTTTAACCATTTTCAAGTCCTTAACCACATTCTCTCTCAAGTATCATCACTAGATTTTCAACTTAGTAAGTATTTTCTTCCTTGATTAGTTAATAAACTTCATTATCTAGTGTTTGTGAATGATTTCATCCATGAAATCTCTTCGTTTGATAGATAATCAATTGTTCTTCATTTCACCAAGAACACCAAGAACACACACTAGTGTTCTTGAGCCTTAAGCACCCTTTCAAGCTTCTACATTGTAAGTAATCTTGTCTTAGCTTGTTCTATGCTTAAATCAACTAGATTACACTTAGAAATCTTCAAGAAATCATGATCAAAAGGGAGTTTACGGCCAAGGAACCTTCTTGGGCCGTAAACTCTATTTAAGGGTCCAAATGAGCCCTAATCTCTTCTCAAGCCTTAGGATCAAGTCTAGAACACTTGTATCATAAGCTAGGGACCTTAAAATTTTAATTGCTACAAGATACCATGAGTTTACGGCCGTTAACTCATGGGGGAACTAGTCCTTAAGCTGTGAACACTAGTTAGTGGTGCAATCGTGCCACCATTCCTTCCTAAGGCTTAGACTTGATCATAGAACACTTCATATTGACTTATAAGACCTTAAATTACAACTTGACACTTAGTACCATGAGTTTACTACCATAAACTCATGAGGAAATGGTCTTTGGGGTGTAAACTCATGTGGTTCATAGCATATGGGCCATAAACTCCCTAGTGAGGCCCTACACCCCTTATATGCAACCCTATGTGATTTAACACTTCAGTACAAGTGTTTCCTAGTCCCTAAGGTTCCTCAATTACCTAATTAGTTGCTATAAACACTAATAATAAGCATATATGTGTCATTATATGTTAAATATGATTTGTGTGTGCTCAAGTCCTCACTTGACACTTAGCATCCTTTATCGATCTTACATTCACATCACTCACTTCAGGTGTGTTCGTACCCCTTAAACTTATCTTTTAAATGATTTTAAATGCTTTTATAGGAGGGGGGGAATACAAGTAGAAAACATGCTAGTTATAAGATCAATCACATGTGATTTATAACTGTGTTTCAAACAAGGATTTCATATACTTCAAACTATGTTTCAAAACAAAACTACTTTTAAATCGTTTTATAAACTGACATCAAGTCATTATTTATTTGCTGTTCAAAACTCTTTAAATGTATTAAAAAACCTCTTTTTAACTTATATATACTGCCAAAAGCATTTCTATATATGTATAGTTATATACATAATGTTTGAAGGACTTAGGACTGCTAGCTCGGTTTACTTCCTTTTCCTTGTTTGGATGTGGACTTAGGGTATCGGTCAGTTGTCCGAAGGTCGTTTAAATATTAGATATATATTATGTATACATATGTGGACATAAAAGTTCTATGCAGCCAGTTCAGTACCTTTGGGTAGCAAAGGTATACATTCATCTATTCATATAAATAACTTACTAGTAAATCATAATAGGTATAGTTTAGGAGAATACTATCATATACACATACTATAACAAAGAATACTATAAAAGAGGATACTATAACAGAGGATACTATAACAGAGAATACTATAATGGAGAATACTAGACAGAGAATACTCTAACAAAATACTATATAAAGGACATTATATAGAGAATACTATACATAGAATACTATTACTATAACAAGTATACTATAACAAGATTTAGAGATAACATAATGTGAGATACTACTCCGTGACACATCGACCATTTCATTATGTCTCGTTTTGTAACCAGAATCTCCGGGAGGGAGAGCATGAGTTTGCGTATAGATCTATACTAGATTGACTATCCTACACCTTTTTTGTTCGCTACAGTGGGACTTGAAAGTCTACAGGTGCCAAATGTAATTTCTTCTGACCTCTTTCATCGTCGTGTTATAGTCAGATTAGTATGGTAACAATCATATCACATTTTGCCTTAATTAAACCATTGGTTTTAAGGTAGTTATTACTTCAGTGATTAATACAAATAATACTGTAGTGCACATATACATTTTCCCATTATATTCAAATTGTGATCTTCTCACATAAAGGGTAATATAAAACTATATTTTGGTAATTATAGTTATAGTTGGGAAAAGCACTCACTTTTACAATGGAACAAACATACAAATCAGTTGGGTCTTGGTAGAAGGCTAGTTTTTATACTAAGTAGAAAATATAGGATTTTCTAGGAGTTTTCAAACATATACAAACATTTACATTGTTCAAATACAAACATTTTCATCAAACTTATACAAACATTGACACTAAATACTTATGAACTCACCAGCTTACATGTTGATCTACGCTTTCAAAATAACTTGTATTCTCAGGTGACCAGTAGACAGGTACCGATGACCAGGTTTTGAGAAGACGAAGCATGTTCACGACACGTCTTTTATTTTGATTATTCAGTTTTGGTGTCTTATTACTATTAAAGAACACACTTGTATGAATTTATACTATTAATCCAATGGATGATGTTGTTTCTTATTTACTTCTTTGCATTGTTATGATACTGTAAATGACGTCCTCCGCCCCAGAACGTTTCTTCCGTTCTTGGTTTTGGGGTGTGACAAATTGGTATCAGAGCATTGTTTATAGTGGATCGAGTATATCAACCCATAAAAGATATACTAACTATAAATACAATGGGATTAAAATACTCTGACCAAGAGTTTATACTATTAAGTACTAAAATACTTAATCAGAAGTATACATGATTACATACCTACATACTTACTATAGAACAGTGTCACACTAGAACATAACAAAAGTATTACGATTGTTGAACATCAAAAGTGAGCTCAGGGATGTATGGTCAGTTCTGGGAGTGACATAGCCTGATCAACTATGTTGGTCTGAGAAGTGATTAGCATATGCCGAGAATGGTTGTGATGTATCAACAAGTCTAAGAACTTAAACACTACTACAATGAGAACATTAGAACATAACAAAAACTTAAAATACTATATAAGTATTTTGTGTTACTATAATTAGTTATTTGAGAACTAAACAGGTCTTTATTAGTATGTCAATAGTTGCTGAGTGGATACACTACGGTTATATGTAACTATGGTGGCATAGACTTAGAATCTGTGATCTTTGCTTTACTTCTTGTTCCTTGTTTGGTTGTGGACTTAGGGTTAGGATCACTTATTCGAAGGTCTATCTTGTTTTGATTACATATGACTGGTATGCACTATGCAAACGTTGGAATAACTAATAAAGATCATCTTACAACTATTTTAGTTAGTATGTCTATTAATTACTTCTTATACCCCTTTTCTTGCATAGATATCATGGCTGGATTCCATATCCCCGGAGACTCGTACTTCCCAAATCATGGCAATGCTGGATGGCTAGATGACGAGCCAGGAGATGACCATCCAATCCCTTTGGATCATCACCTCGCAGAAGGCTTTTCGGATGGTTCTAACTCCGAACCAGAAGTCAACAACTTACCTCAAGTAGTTCAGAACCCAAATCTCAACCCCCGACCTGCATTAAAAGGTCCAACACCCTTGTGGGCAAAAAACCTGAATCGTTGGAGTGATGAGCAGGGTCAACCATTAACCTTCAATGGAGATCGAAGCTTTTATAATCTCAGCGAAGGAGGCTCTGCTGACCGAGTCCTGCCCATTATGGTCTGCAGGATTGCTCGGAATATTGAGCAAGGTAGAGCAGCTATCGTCCGAGTCGTGGAAATTGACGCTAACTCTGGCATTAACACACTCGAGGAAGCCATGGAAAGGACTAGAAGGACCAATGAGGCTCTACAGCAACAACTAGCTGCATCCCGCGCTGAGATTATATAACTTCAAGTGTGTCAGAGAGCTCATGAGCGACATCTTCAAGACGTAGTATGTCAACTGGCAGATCTGAGGGTTCGCCCAAGGAATACCCATCGCCAGTAGAAGATGTCTGACTCATCTTTTCTTATGGTTTAAGGAATAGCCTTTCGTAATCGATGCTCGATGAAGCACTTTTCTGTAAAAATATTCCTGTCACTCAAGTACTTTAACTTGACATCTAAGCTGTCAAAGTTTTGCTACTTCTGATATGATGTAAGACCTACTCTTAGGTCAATTTTTCCCTAACTTATTACATATTTAATATCAATGATATTGGCAGTCAGCTAATCTTTTGTAGAAATCCTTGTTCAAATACTTTCATTCTTGTGACTCTAGAACTCTATCGAACTCATACCCTCATCTAGTTGTTGAACTATGGCGATTTAGTTCATGGGACTCACTCATTAACTTCACTATTGAATTCTTATCATTGTGCTCATCTTTTAAACTTATAGTTGAAAAATGCCTCCCCAAAGGTCAACAAGGCGCAATCCTCCGATTACTCCAACTCAAACACCAACTCCTCCACAATTTGATACGGTAACTCTTAATGTTGTGGTAGCCGCGGCTGTTTCTACAACCATGGCACAATATCACAAGAACCAAGGAACTAGTGGAGGTAGAGCAGTTGTTTAATCCACGCAAGGTGATTTCGTCGTGCGCTCACGAGAGTGCACTTATAAAGACTTCACCAACTGTAAACCCCGAACCTTCAATGGGATCGGTGGAGTCATTGCATTGTCGTAATGGTTCGAAAAGACGGAATCGATCTTTGACATCTGTTCCTGTACTGAACGAAGCAAATTAAGTAAAATTTGTTGCATGCACCTTCAGTGATAGAGCCCTGACATGGTGGAATAGCCATGTCAAGTCACTAAACTTAATAGTGGCAAATGCTATGGGCTGGGAAGCTCTTAAATGGATGATGGTTGAAGAATACTGCCCGAGGGGCGAGGTTTAGAAGATGGAACAGGAACTCTGGAGTCTAACCATGAAAGGCTCCAACATAGTGGCTTACACTTCCAGATTTAGCGATCTAGTGGCGTTATGTCCCAATATGGTTCCCACTAAGGGGAAGAAGGTCGAGAGGTACATTTCGGGGCTAATGCCTCCATTTTAGGGGAATGTCTTAGCTTCAAACCCCACTACTTTTGATAGTGTGAAATGATTGGCACAGAGACTCATTGATCACAGAGTCTCTACCCTAACAACAAAATCAACCATGGTTATCCTAGAACCCTCCAAAGCAGCTGACAATAAGCGGAAGTTCTAGGATAACAAGAAAGGAAAATCGGCGCAAAACTCTGCCAACAAGCAGCAAGTGGTGATTGTTAATGTCGTGATTGTACCTGCTGCTATAGCGCCTAGGAAGCCGTATACCAGAAATTTGCCCAAGTGTAACAAATGCACTTTCCATCATAATGGTGCCTGCCGGGAAATGCAGTGCGCTAACTGCAACAGAAAAGGGCACACTGCCCGATTCTGCAAGGCTCCGGCAAGGACAATTAATCAAGTCCTCGGCATTAGTGTGTGCCAGGCTTGCTATGGTTGTGGCAAGGTTGATCATTTCAAGAGAGACTGCCCGAAGGCAGGAAATGCTGGCGGAGTGGGAAGGATTCTGGCGTTATGCCATGAGGAAGCCATAGCTGATCCTACGATAGTTACTGGTACGTTTCTCCTCGATAATTCATATGCTTGTATACTATTCGATAGCGGAGCGGAGAGAAGCTTTGTAAGCCAGAAATTTGTTCACTTACTTAAACAAAAACCACATGCGCTAGAGGAATCATTCACTGTAGAAATGGCAAATGGGAAAACGGAAAGTACTAACTGCATATACATAGGTTGTACTCTAACTCTAGATGGTCATTCTTTCCAAATAGACCTCATGCCGGTCTCAATTAAAAGTTTCAACATCATAATCAGCATGGATTGGTTAAGTCATCTTCGCGCCGACATCATGTGTTTTGAGAAAGCAGTTCGTCTTAACCCCCCTAACAATGAAACTCTAGTTATCTACGGCGACAAATCTAGTACGAACCTTCGCATCATTTCGTGTATCCATGCTCAGAAGTGCTTGCGAAAGGAATATCATGCATTCCTTGCACACATCATCGATACGAGTCAAGAAGTGAAGATCATTCAGAACATTCCAGAAGTACGCGATTTTCCCGACATCTTTCCAGAAGAACTACCGGGATTACCACCGCAACGCCAAGTCGAGTTCAGAATCGACTTAGTGCCAGGGGCTACTCTAGTAGCCAAATATCCATATTGTCTGGCACCAGCAGAGATGCAGGAACTTTCCAGTCAGCTTAACGAACTTCTCAAGAAAGGATTCATTAGGCCCAGCTTCTCACCCTGGGGAGCACCGGTCTTGTTCGTCAAGAAGAAAGACAGATCGTTTCGTATGTGCATCGACTACCGGGAACTCAACAAGCTTACCATTAAGAATCGTTATCCTCTACCCCACATAGAAGATTTATTTGATGAACTTCAAGGAGCAAACTACTTCTAGAAGATAGATCTACGATCCGGGTATCACCAGTTATGAGTGTTAGAGGAGGATTTTCCCAAGACAGCCTTCTGAACTCGTTATGGACACTACGAGTTTGTAGTGATGCCATTCGGATTAACCAATGCACCAGCTGTAGTAATGGATTTAATGAATAGGGTGTGTCGTCCTTACTTGGATCAGTTCGTCATTGTCTTCATCGATGACATACTTATCTACTCTCGAAGTAAGGAGGAGCATAGCCAGCACCTATGAAGAGTCTTAAAAACATTACGATCGGTGAAGCTCTATGCGAAGTTCTCTATGTGCGAGTTTTGGATTCGAAGAGTCAAATTCTTCGGCCACGTTGTTAGTGAAGAGGGAATTCACGTGGACCCTTCCAAAATCAAGGGCATTGAGAACTGGTCAGCACCAAAGACAGCTATTCGTCAATTTCTAGGTCTCGATGGCTACTATCGCAGGTTCATACAGAACTTCTCTAGCATTTCTAAGCCGCTTACTACACTAACCCAGAAAGTTTGGCCTTTGACTGGGAAGAGAAACAAGAAAAGGCGTTCCAAAAGCTGAAGCGAGCCTTATGTACCGCACCAAAGCTGAAGCGAGTCTATTGCGATGCATCCAACCAAGGGCTTGGATGTGTTCTGATGCAACGAGGTAAGGTCATCGCATATGCCTCAAGACAGCTGAAGACACACGAGTTCAACTACACCATGCATGATCTTGAGTTAGGAGCAGCTGTGTTTGCTCTAAAGATCTGGAGACACTATCTGTACGGCACGAAAAGCACTATCTTTATAGACCACAAAAACCTTCAACACATATTTGATCAGAAGGATCTCAACATGAGACAATGACGGTGGGTCGAGCTACTGAATGACTACGAATGAAAAATTCGTTATCATCCTGGCAATGCCAACGTAGTAGCTGATGCCCTAAGTCAGAAAGAGTACTTTGGTCGTAGAGTCAAATCATTGACTATGACTATCCATTAACACTTGTCCACACAATTTAAGGAGGCTCAGCTCGACGCTTTGAAACCTGAAAATGTGGTGGGTGAATCCATGAGAGGGATGGATAAGAACTTGGAAATCAAAGGTGGCGGAGCCTTACATTTCATGGACCGAATCTGGACACCGAATCACGGTGGCTTCAGAGACGTAGTCATGACCGAGGCACACAACACTCGGTATTCCGCCCACCCAGGTTCAGATAAGATGTATCTGGATCATAAAAAGTTATACTGGTGGCCTAACATGAAAGCAGAGATTGCTACCTCTGTGAGTAAATGCCTTACTTGCGCAAAGGTTAAGGTCGAATACCAGAAACCATCAGGTTTACTTCAGCAATCGAAGATACCAGAATGGAAATGGGAGCGGATTACTATGAACTTCATAACCCAGTTGCCCAAGAAAACGGGTGGACTTGATACCATTTGGGTCATCGTCGACAGATTGACCAAATCCGCACATTTCCTACCAATCAAAGAAACTGACAAGATAGAGAAACTAAAAAGAACATACATTAGGGAGATCGTACGACTGCATGGTGTTCCCATTTCCATTATCTCTGATAGAGATAGTAGATTCACTTCGAGGTTCTGGCAGTCACTACAAAGTTCCCTTGGAACGAGGCAGGACATGAGTATAGCCTACCATCCACAGACCGACGGACAAAGTGAGAGAACTATCCAAACCTTAGAAGATATGTTGAGATCGTGTGTGATCGACTTCGGGAAAGCATGGGATACTCATTTACCCCACGTCGAATTTTCCTACAACAACAGTTACCACACGAGCATAAAGGCTGCTCCATTTGAAGACCTCTATGGCCGAAAGTGCAGATCCCCTCTGTGTTGGGCTGAGGTGGGCGACACCCAATTAGCTAAAGGACAAGTTCCTGAAAGCACTCTCACAGGTTCGGAAATCATACAGGAAACGACAGAAAAGATTGTTCAGATTCATGAACGATTGAAAGCCTCTAGAGACCGTCAGAAAAGCTATGCATACAAGCGGAGGAAACCTTTGGACTTCCAGGTGGGAGACCAAGTCCTTTTGAAAGTCTCACCCTGGAAAGCGTGGAAAGCTAAATCCAAGATACGTAGGGCCTTTCGAGATTCTTGCTAGAATTGGCCCTGTAGCTTACAAACTCAATCTACCGCGTGAACTCAGTAATGTACATCCTACTTTCCACGTCTCGAACTTGAAAAAGTGTCTGTCCGACGAGACTCTTGTAATCCCACTCGACGAGATCGAGATCAACGAGAGCCTCAACTTCGTGGAAGAACCTATAGACATCGTGGACCGAGAGGTCAAGCAAACGAAACAAAGTCGTATCCCGATAGTGAATATTTGCTGGAACACCAAGCGAGGACCTGAATTCACATGAGAGCACGAGGATCAATTGAAATTGAAATATCTTCATCTTTTCACTTAGTTATTTGTAACTACTTATTTTCTTAAACTCTAATTTTGGGACGAAATTCCCTTTAACGGTGGGATGATGTGACAACTCGAAGTTTCTATCTTATAACAACCCCTGCATTCAATCAAAGTCAAACTTTCAATTGCTAAATTTTCAGCAGTTTTGGAGTCAGTTTGAGTGTTCTAAAGCCTAGTCCTGCAAGAGATAATTGGAGAGATGATACTTTAGTGTAAATTATGCAACATTTAAGTTCCAACACTCCAAGAGTTTTGAGTTTATGGCCCAAATGGTATTGGGGCCATAAATCCTAAGGACTATATAAGTGACACTTAGCCATTTTTGTCATTTTTAACCATTTTCAAGTCCTTAACCTCATTCTCTCTCAAGTATCATCACTAGATGTTCAACTTAGTAAGTACTTTCTTCCTTTATTAGTTAATAAACTTCTTTATCTAGTGTTTGTGAATTACTTCATCCATGAAATCTCTTCATTTGATAGATAATCAAGTGTTCTTCATTTCACCAAGAACACCAAGAACACACACTAGTGCTCTTAAGCCTTAAGCATCCTTTCAAGCTTCTACATTGTAAGTACTCTTGTCTTAGCTTGTTCTATGCTTAAATCAACTAGATTACACTTAGAAATCATCAATAAATCATGATCAAAAGGGATTTTACGGCCAAGGAACCTTCTTGAGTCGTAAACTTTATTTAAGGGTCCAAACAAGCCCTAATCTCTTCTCAAGCCTTAGGATCAAGTCTAGAACACTTCTATCATAAGCTAGGGGCCTTAAACATTGATTTGGTACAATATACCATGAGTTTACGGCCGTAAACTCATGGGGAAATAGTCCTTAGGTCGTGAACACTAGCTAGTGGTGCAATGGTGCCACCATTCCTTCCTAGGGCTTAGACTTGATCATAGAAAACTTCATATTGACTTATAAGACCTTAAATCACAATTTGACACTTATTACCATGAGTTTGCGGTTGTAAACTCATGAGGAAATGGTCTTTGGTCCGTAAACTCATGTGGTTCATACCATATGGGCCATAAACTCCCAAGTGAGGCCCTACACCCCTTATGTGCAACCCTATGTGGTTTAACACTTCAATACAAGCGTTTCCTAGTCCCTAACACTACTAGAAAAACAGCCTTTTACGATGTGCAATCAATGACATGAGATGATAGAGGACACACATTTGTGCGTGCCCTAAAAATCGATGTCAGTTTTCCAAAATATGAAGTATAGAGGACATGCATTTTTACGTGCCCTAAAATTAGTGTCTAATAATAATAATAATAAAACACAGAAGGCACCTTAAATAAAATGTGTGTCATCTAACCATGCCGCTTTATAAATTTTAATGAAACGCACGTTTCACCTGAGGGGGAAATGAAATCCAAAAATTAAAAAGCCCACTTTGTTTCCATCGGCTGAAAACCTAGCTCATCCCCTTTGAAAACCCCCTTTCTTTCTTTCTTTCTTCTCTCTCGATTCTCAAACCTCCATTCACCTTCCACCATCTATTGCTTATTCAGCCCTTCCGAGTGTCTCCCACCGCCGTCGACTTCCAATGAAAAACGACCGTTCTCGGTGCTCTATCTCTACAAAGATCGACAATATCACCTGATCACCTCGCCTCACCTTGTTGGATACCTCACCTTGCCAGCAACCTCACCTTGCCGGCAACCTTAGGTCTAGTGATCCCATGCTCGCTTCTCCTTGTCGGCGACCTAAGCCCCGTTACATTGATCCGTCCTCCCAAACTTTGGAAGAACTAGCGCTTTTCTCTGGACCACACAAAATCCTCCCAAAAATCGGACAAGCACATCCAACAAATCGATTGCAAGTACCCCGCTTCATAGATACGTCTACTTCTCAGCTTCTAGGGCTCGAATCCATATTTCCCTATGTCAACACTCCATCATCTGTTTACTTAGCTTACTAAAATCATTAATCTCATAGATTTTAGTTACAAACACCCTTCAATATGACGTCTTCAATAGATTTGATAATTCTCTTCATCTTTTCTTATATCTAATATTTTGTTGATTTTTTTACTGAGGTTTTCAATTTCTTCAATTGGCCTTACTCTAGTGGTTGTTAGTTCATTGTCAAATCTTCATCCTTACTCAATTTATTCTCTCAATTTCTTACGCATGATTTCTTTTGTGGTTTGTAAATGCACATAATGTGTTCGATATATTGCCTCGTTGACATTCTTTATTTTTTTATTTAGATTTTGGTTCTGATCCTGATATTTCCTGTTCATGATAAAACGAGTGGCTTTAAGAAGGGTTTGAAATTAAACAAAAAAAGAAGATGGAGGATATATGAGGTATACCCATTTTCCCCTTTTAGTTAATTATATATTTATATATGGTAGTGATTGTAGTTTTTGATATATATGAAGACAAAGCGTTTGACCACAATCAGAAGTGCAGCTAATGTGTGTTTTGTCCACTTCTCTCCTTACTCCTATCATTTGTTGTGTTTTGGGTCTACTGATTATAGAACTTAATGTTATGATTTGAGGAATATTTCCACCCCTTTGTGTTCTTTGAATGGTCAAGACACAACTGTTAGTTTTATGAAATTATTGGATCATGGAACCCTTATTTCTGCATCAACAGACAACACATTAAAGCTTTGGGACCTCAATAAAGTAGCCCATTCTAGTTGTTCATCAACCGCAACCAACAGTTGCATCTTGACCTTTAAAGGTCTTATTGATTTTTTTGTCTCAAAATTTCTTTAGTTTATCTGTTTTTGATTGGTTGTGTGATTCACCAAGTTCTACTAAAGTAGTGTTGGGTGAATAGTTGAATGTTTGAATCACATGCTTATCAGATAAATTTAGTAGCCTTTTCTTCCTATCTAGACCCCTTCCTGCAATATTAAAAAAAAAATAAGGTGTCTAGTATTTATTTAACCTATAAACTCAGAATTATTCATAACTTATGGTTTTTTGGCATTATGCAGTTAATTGGCAACCAATATGTTCTGAAACCATAGAAAAACATAGTCCCAGTTCAACTTTTTGCCAAAGAGGTTGTTGTACCTAAAGCTCTCAAGGGTATAGTAAGTTGACTTTCAAAATTGAACTTATACATATGTACTACTTCAATATCTTCAGATCTTGTATGTATGTTTCTATTTTGACATGGTTTCATATATCAAAATCTAGGTTCTTTAGCTCATAATTAAAAAACTCATTTATGTTGCATAAACATCTTAACTTGCGAATCTTGTTTCCATGCTTAGGGATATCAAAGGAAAGAAGTAAATGAGGGAAAGGTTGTAAAATGCTAGGGCTTAATAGGTTTGGTTTAACCATCTCTTATGGACATTTAGTTTTTTTGTAGTACATGATATCTATTATATTCTTGATTAAATGTCAGAAATTTAATAACACATGTTATATGGTAGTTTTATTAAAAACAACGTTTTGGGTTTTTCAGTTTAATTTTTTTTTCGTATAAAAAAAACAAACCAAACCTAAAAATCATATTCTGGTGACAATAACTTCAAAGTGCTCATCACTTAAATCATCATCTCATCCCTTAGAAGACATGTAAGATTTATTTGCCATCCAACTGTAATTTTTGTCCCATACAAAAAGACTTGAATTCTCTTCATCAGTAGTTAGTCTTCCTGTCACATTACCACCTATTTCATGCAGGATCAAAAAGTGAATAAAACATGTTCATAACTTTAAAGGGTATTTTATGAATTTCATTGTTGGTCATTAAATATTAGCCAGAATGAATATTGCAATTTAATAAACTAATAGTTGGTTCAATGATTTTTGTTCGTTTAATAGAATTAGATGTAGAAAATGCAAATCTGAAGCTATTTTTATTTCATGTCTCATTTCATATAAGATTTTCATATTTACTAATAATAATTTGCTTCTTTTTTCTATTAACGAACATTAGGAGTTGCTGGCTATTCAAAATTTGTAAGTTATTTTTATTTGCAGGCCTTGCGTGTAGTTGTGTTTGCTGATGGAGCAATTGCAGATGAGGCTAGAGCTGCAGGAGCTGATTTGGTGGGTGGTGAGGATCTTATTGAAGGAATAAAAAATGGTAATTTGCACTCTCATTAACTCATATCATAATATTCTAGTCTCACTATCTTTGATTTCATTAGTTATGGTTCTACTGCTCTCATCAGGTAGCATTAACATAAAAGAAATTGACAAATGCATTTGAAATTATTGATTTTTTTTGGGGAACCTATTTGAAGAGTACAAAGAAAATTTTGAACACTTGACCTTTGATAGCATATTAGGTAAATCTATTTTATCCTTATATTAAGTTGCTCCAATAACCTACCCATCTGTTGTTCCAGCAGCCTCAACACTTGGTCGTGAGGGATGTCAACCTTGAGTGTCACTGAAAAAAATCATATTACACGGATCAAAATTAAAATTACAACAAAAAATGATTACATATATACATTTAAATTACAACGAAAAAGATTAAATTGATGCAGTAAAAATTACAAATAAAAAGATTATTATGTAAGTTGAAAACGTCTCCTAATTCCTGAACATATATATAAAATGGCAGATCATAATGGTTGCACTCTATTTTCTAGATTATAGTTCCGGAAAAAAAGATTCACATGGCTGCACTCTATCAGCAAAAAAGAAGCCAAGTTCAGGGCATGAAAATCGAGTTTAGTGTACATACATATCCATTTAATAAGTTACAAATCCAAAATCACTGAAAATAGATACAATCATAACCGATAAAAAACTGATTTAGTTAGTTTCTACTTTCTAGATTATAGTTATAGTAAAAAAAAAAGCATCATTTCACTCTATTTGTGAAATACTGTTTCTTAGAAAGACCTTTGGCTTTAAAATCATTAACTACTATCCAATTATGTTACACAACAGTATTTGCATATCAAATGATGTTTATGGCGATAATTTATTTCCCAATACAGGTACAAAAAGTATTTATGACCTTAATTTTCTATAAACTGGCATATCAAATAATTAAGCCATGTAACTGTTGTAAGAAATCAAATAAATGACAGGCACATACATGAGTATAGAAATCGAGTGTAAGAATGTTGGGGAAATTGTTTGTTAGAATGCAAGGGTAAATTGGTCATTTAGTCTAATCCAGACGATTTATTCAGTCTAGAAAAGAAACAAGTTATATGCATACATCACTTTATCCAAATAGACATTATCACCCATACAATCACTTTACCTATGCAGGGCTTAATGGGGAAAAAGGAAACAACCAAAAGTGTTTTAGAGTTTACAGCGTGCTTCCAATGTATATGGATCGAGCTATCAAAGAGACAGTTTCCAGCATTGTGCAGCGTAGTGTCTCTATAGCAACTCAAACAACAAAGGAACTTGCAAAAGGCATGATGCTCCGGAGTTGATGACGAGAACATTGTTCCAAGACCTTCAGTGAGTTATGATGATGTCCCTTAATAGCAATGTAGTATTAGGTTATATAGCTAGGGATGACTATTTGTATTTGACATGTTAGTGAAATGAATTATCTTTCTTATTTATTGTATTGTATTTTGCATGACATTAACTTTTGTGCAATGGATTGTATTTTTTGTAAATGGTATTTTATTTTCTATTATGAGACATGAAATGCAAATTTAATTTGAAAATTAGTAAATCTATAAATAACTTTTTTAAAAAAAATAAAAATTACGATACGCAAAAATGTGTGTAATCTTCATTTATGACATGGCCTTTCTTGACAGCGACTTTAATGATACGCATTGTGTGTCATAAATGCGCGTCGTCTCTAGACGATGCGCAAAAGCACGTTGTCTCTCGTTATGACATGTCCTTCCTTGACGTGCATTTGCGCGTCGTCTGAGCGTTTTACGACGCGCAATGAGCATCGTAAAAGGCTATTTTTTAGTAGTGTAAGGTTGTTCCATTAACTAATTAGTTGTTATAAACACTAATCATAAGCATATATGTGTCATTATATGTTAAATAGGATCCATGTGTGCTCAAGTCCTCACTTGACACTTAGCATCCATTACCTATCTTACATTCGCATCACTCACTTCAGGTGAGTTTGTACCCCTAAACTTATCTTTTAAATGATTTTAAATGCTTTTATAGGGGGGAATACAAGTAGAAAACACGCTAGTTATAAGATAGTCACATGTGATTTATAATTGTGTTTCAAACAAGGATTTCATATACTTCAAACTGTGTTTCAAAACAAACTACTTTTTAAGCGTTTTATAAATTGACATCAAATCATTATTTATTTATTGTTCAAAACTCTTTAAATGTATTACAAAACCTCTTTTTAACTTATATATACTATCAAAAGCATTTCTATATATGTATAGTTATATACATAATGTTTGAAGGACTTAGGACTGCTAGCTCGGTTTACTTCCTTTTCCTTGTTTGGATATGGAGTTAGGGTATCGGTCAGTTGTCCGAAGGTCGTCTAAATATTAGATATATATTATGTATACATATGTGGACATAAAAGTTCTATGCAATCAGTTCAGTACCTTTGGGTAGCAAAGGTATACATTCCTCTATTCATATACATAACTTACTAGTAAACTATAATAGGTATAGTTTAGGAGAATACTATAACGGAGAATACTAGATAGAGAATACTATAACATAATACTATACAAAGGATACTATACAGAGAATACTATACATAGAATACTATTACTATAACAAGTATACTATAACAAGATTCAGAGATAACATAATGTGAGATACTACTCCGTGACACATTGATCATTTCGTTATGTCTCGTTTTCTAACCAGAATCTCCTGGAGGGAGAGCGTGAGTTTGTGTATAGATCTATATTGGATTGACTATCCTACACCTTTGTTGTTCGCTACAGTGGGACTTGCAAGTCTACAGGTGCCAAATGTCATTTCTTCTAGCGTCTTTCATCGTAGTGTTATAGTCAGATTAGTATGGTAAAAATCATATCACATTTTGCCTTAATTAAACCATTGGTTTTAAGGTAGTTATTACTTCAGTGATTAATACAAATAATACTGTAGTGCACATATACATTTTCCCATTATATTCAAACTGTGATCTTCTCACATAAAGGGCAATATCAAACTATATTTCGGTAATGATAGTCATACTTGGGAAAAGCACTCACTTTTACAAAGGAACAAACATACAAAACAGTTGGGTCTTGGTAGAAGGCTACCCCTTATACTAAGTAGAAAATATAGGATTTTCTAGGAGTTTTCAAACATATACAAACATTTACATTGTTCAAATACAAACATTTTCATCAAAATTATACAAACATTGACACTAAATACTTATGAACTCACCAGCTTAAATGCTGATCTGCGCTTTCAAAATAACTTGTATTCTCAGGTCACCAGTAGACAGGTATCGATGACCAGGTTTTGAGAAGACGAAGCATCTTCAAGACTCGTCTTTTATGTTGATTATTCATTTTTGGTGTCTTATTACTATTAAAGAACACACTTGTATGAATTTATACTATTAATGCAATGGATGATGTTGTTTCTTATTTACTTCTTTGCATTGTTATGATACTGTACATGACGTCCTCCGCCCCAGAACGTTTCCTCCGTTCTTGTTTTTGGGGTGTGACAGAATATGTGATTAGGTTCAGGTTGAGGGTTGTGTTAGAGCCTCTCTTCTTGTTCTTGTTTGATAAAGGCTTTGAGGTTCAAAGCATAAACCAAGCACCTGACTGAGGTATGGTCAGATAAGGTCATGCCTCATGATTGATTATGGTATCGCATGGTAGATGGATGGCAAGGCCATAGGTTGGGTCCACGACTATTATGGAAGTATTATAAGACTGCTAGGTGGCTGTAGAATTCACTAGGTTGGTAGGTAGTGGTAGAAGTGTTGTAAGACTACGGGGGGTAGCATTCACTAGGTTGGTAAGTAGTGGTAAAAATGTTGTAAGACTGTAGGGTGGTCGTAGCATTCACTAGGTTGTCAGGTAGTGGTAGAAGTGTTTTAAGACTGTGGGGTAGCTGTAGCATTCACCAGGTTGGCAGGTAGTGGTACAAGTGTTGTAATACTGCAGGGTGGTCGTAGTATTCACTAGGTTGGCAGGTAGTGATACAAGTATTGTAAGACTAAAGGGTGACCTATAGTATTCACTTGCATAATGATTAGTGTAAGGGTGTTATGAATCTATGTTCTGGCTTGTAGCTTTTTTTAGGTAGGATTAGAACATGACAGGAAGGGTTGTAAGACTGTGGGAAGACCACAACATTCATGGGATTGAGGAAGGATATAGGCCGATTTGGGGCCGGTTGTGATGTTAGACTACAGTTGGGTAGGTAAAATTCACTTAGAGAAAAGTAGACTATCTTGCATCTGTGTGCTGGTTGCTTATGTTATTCGTGGTTGGAACAGGAGGGCTGGGGAAGCCATATTGGCAATCAAGCTAGGATATCTTTGGCTAGATAGACTCTCGGTCGAAGTTGCATGGTACAGTCGTGCATGAGGCTGTAAGCCTCAACAACCAGTTGGGAGTTCAATGCTTCAGATAATTGGTAGACCAGTTCGAAGCTCAACAGATCTCAGGTAAATTGAAAATGTGAATGTTCGCTTAATAGTATGTGATGGTGCGTTGCTTTGGAAAAAATGATTGAGACTCGTTTTGCGAGTCTCCTTGTCTTCGGGAGCGAGGTTATAGGCGTTAGCAAATGATCAAGGTTTTGTCTTTTTAGAATCAGTGAGATAATTCATGTTCAGAAACGTTTGTTCACTTCGGGTTGTATAATGGAATCAATACAGTCGTAATGGAAGGGTTTTGCATGTTGGGGAGTTAGACAATGTATTGGATTTCCAGATTTTGGGCAGAGTAGTGATGGTTATTCTTCATTTGTTAAAGTTAATGGATCAAGGATTCATTATTCTTCAAGTCTGTGATTTCCATAGATGGGGTTTTGATTATAGTATTGGAAAGTAGTCATTTGTATGAGTCAATTTCTTGGTTCAAATCGGGATTCTGGAAGGGTTGTCCGAATAGCCTGGGAAGTAGTAAGGAGAAATTTTGAGGACGAAATCTAATTTAAGTTGGGGAGATTTGTAACAACCGTGTTCTAGATTGGTTAAGAGTTCTTTCATTAGGGGCAAAATATGACATTTTGGAGGAAACTTTATGTCACAACGTGGCGCAATGTAACGCCCGTAGATTCGGGCTAGTCAGTTTAAAGACAATGAGCATTAAAAATGACCTTTTGATAGAAGGTTATTTAGAGTAAATAATCTTAACCAAGTTATATTATATGTCTCAAGGGTTCCGTACATATAAAAAACGCCGAAATCCGAGTTATAATGAAGAAGTTATGAAATATCGAAGTTTCGTGACAAAACCGACACAATGCTATGTGATGTAAAAAGTGAGTTTACGATAAAGTGCTTTTTAGCCTTACCGATCTAAACTAAAGTCTTAGTATACGTTAAACTGAGAGCGTGCATAAAAAGAACATCTAAATTTGACTTCATATGAGGAAGTTATAATTTTTTTAAGATTTGGCATAACAGTGTGCAGCCCGGTGTTTGAATTTTAGATCGAGCGATTTTTAGCCGAAACAACCTAAATGAGAATGGAAGATCTCATTAATAGGAGTTCAACGATAAAAAGAAAGTCGAAAATGGAGTCTGTGTGTAGAAGTTATGAATTCTACACTGTCGTTTAGCACTGTAATATTCTCTTACAGTTAAATTTAAAATCCGTCAAGAATTAGCCAATGGTGTATAAACTAAAGTTGTAGAGAATGTTCCCACCTATGATTGGATATAAAGAACTTCTAAAATGGAGCTCATATGCGAAAGTTATGGGGTTTAGAATTCAGCAGGGTGCTGCAGCGAAATGGGTGACGTGGCGCAATCTGAGCGATTGCTTTATCAGCACCTGATTATGAAACGTGGCACCGAATCGACGAGTTGGACCAGCAACTCGACGAGTTGGGGGTCAAAAACTCAACAAGTTAGGCCAGAAACTCGACGAGTTCACCCCTTTTTCAGCCTATAAATATTACTCAAGAGTTCCTTCATTTTTCATACCAAAATCCACTTCTTCTTCTCTTTACTCACTCTCTAAACCTCCCAAAACACCCCCAAAAGCCTAGAAAACTTCCCTAGAACTAGAAGAAAGCCCTAGAGTGTCCGAAGTCTCTAAGAAAAAGATTTTTTGGTTTGGAAACTCTGCCCCTGCAGAGCCTGATATTCAAGCAAACCTCCCGGTTTCGTCGAAACGAAGCGCTGTCGAAATTGGAATCACCACCTTATCAAGTGAGTGCATAGTTACTTTCACCTTACATATAGATATGAAGAATTTTATATTATTTACATGATATGTGTGCATATTATCTGTTTACTTGAGACTTGTGCTAGATGAAAGATTTAAACATAGTTTTTTAGATCTAAACTGTATATGTATTTTATACTTTGAGATCTATGTTGGATGACTAGTGTTTAGAAAAACATAGTGTACATGCTTGGAGCATGGAACAACTATTGTTTTAAATTCAAGAATAAAGTTGATAGCTGAAACAGTATACAATGAATAGTGTGTAATCATATGGTGATAAATAAAAGGTGTTTTATTTATGTTCATAGGTTTTGATACCATATTGGATTCAATTATTATTGTGTTTCATTTTGCATGTTTTGACTTCCAGAATAAACTGGGTTATTCTTCCGGAATTACTAAGTTATTCAAACCGTCCACAGTCGGTCATATGTTGGAAGTAGATATGAATTAAGACTGTCATGGGTTGGCTTGTAGAGGTCTAAGGTGTTGGACAAAGGGCTACAACACTCATGAGTGCTCATAAGTTCTGAGTATTGGATTCAACCCGCGCTCATTGGAATCACTTCATGGATTTTATCACGAGTGATCATGAGACGATAGTATCTTATATTCTTCAAACCTAGAGATATGAGTTGTTACTATGAGTTGATATTACATTGATTGCACGAAAACGCATTTGGTAACTCGGTGCTATAAAACGTGTCTTTGTGTATGATTCAACAAGTAGTAGAACAAGCCATATGAGTCGAAGTTTATCCATTCCTTTTACCTTCGGGATAAAAGCGATATCTGTGGGCCCCTCGATGATTTGATGATGACAAATGGAAATGCTCGGCCGGGCCAGGACTGATTTGATTTGTTCAATTAGTCAGCCGTCATAAATCGGAAATCAGGAAACAACAAATGGACAGAGAGAATGATTATAATCCATGTCTCAGTCCATATGATATCTAGAATGGAGGAATATATGATCCCTTATCTAATGGACAAGTTCGTTGACAAGATCAGAGTTCGACAGCAGCTTTAAGAGCTACGATTGCCAGTTAGGTTTGAAGTCATACGCAATAATAGTTTTAGACTTATCCAAATGGGAGACTGTTGGATTAATGTCTAAGTCCATAACTATATTTGGTATGTACTTGACCCGACCCGGCATGGTCCATTTGGGTTGCACTTCACCGACACAATTTATATGGATAATCTTTTGAGAATAGTATGTTTATGATTAATATTAATATATTATAAGTTCTAATATATTAATATGGAATCATATTAGTTAATTAGTATTGATCAAGAATTAATTTATAATTAATTAAGTGATCAAAAGGAACTAATTAAATGTGGACTCTTATATATATGGAATGGGCCAAGTTCATTTAGGTTGGGCTAAGCTTTCATGGATAGTCCATGGAGTGTTTAACCCATGGATCCTAGGAAATGAAAGGTCATGGGTATTAGGGTTTAACCCTAATCCTCCACACTATATAAAGATGTCCTTGGTTGGTGAAATTGGCACTAGTGTGGTACACTAAGAAGGGCTAGCCAATTTCACTAGAGAGAACCAAGTATCCATATTCTCTAAAGTCTTCCAAGGTGTTTTCATGATTTTTGATTCTATTTGAGGCTTCCACACTATTGGGGCTAAGCTCTTAAAGCTTGAAGACATCAAGCTACATCAAAAGGTATGTCATCTAACTAGTACTTTGTAGTATAAGAACTTCATAATATGCTAGTTAGGATTAAAGCCTTGGAAAGTTCTTATTTGCATGTATTATAGAGAAAACATAGATCCAAGGTTTATAGGGTTGCATGTACACCATAGGAGTGTTAGAATGCTCAAAACCCAACAATGGTCTCTTTGGGTGTCTTAATGGATAAAGTTGGGAACTTCAACCATTTAGACCATAGAATGCACCAGATCTAGGCTTTGGAGCTCTTGGAATAAAAGGAAACACCTTAATCCATTAAGTTGATGGAATCTCATCCCCCACGGTGTGGCCATGAGTCACCACGGCGTGGCGGCTGGGAATATCCCGTCTATTTGATTGTATAAGGGCCACGGCGTGACCAAGGAAGGCCACGGTGTGGCGGTTGGCTAAAGTCATTATTGGTCGTTGACTTTTGGTATGGGTTGACTTCTGGTCAAATTTCTATTCTTAGAAGGTAGACTTAGGGTTTGCCTTGTGTGGATTCATAGGAGGTGTTTAACACCCATCTTTTGGCAGTGAGAGTTGTTAGTCGTGGTCTGTGCGACATGAGTATGGTTTTTAGTTGGCTTTGTGATTTAGGTGAGTCTCCTCACTATACTTGTGCTTCATAGTTACCAATGTCGGCCCACTGATTATGTTATGTAGTAAGACCAGCTGGTGGCACCTCGAAATTGTATGAAAGACCTGGATACGACTCTCGGCAATTTTTATGCAAGACTAGGGTATGGACCTTGGTAGTTATATGTAGAATGCTAACTGTCTTTGTGATAATTGCGTGGAAGACCAGGAGATGGCTCTTGACACTTGGTTTTAAGACCCGGGTTTTGAACCTCAGCTTGGCTAGGAAAGACCATGATACAACTCATGGAAAGTGACAATTGTAAGACTATTGTATGTATGGTATGTGGTATTTGGGGAACTCACTAATCTTTGTGCTTATGGTTTTATGTTTATGGTTTTAGGTACTTCCAGTTCTAGAGGGAAGGGCCATGTGTGACTGCACTACATCACCCAGAGTTTCCGCATTGACTACTTATAACTTTTACTTTGATGTTTACATGATGTGATCATTTTTATTGGTTTGAAACAACTTATTTGTATGGCTTATTGTTTAAAAAAAATTTACTTTGGATTTTTGGGACATTACACTTTTATCTTTTTGCCTAATAGATTCTTCTATTCGTTCTACTACTCATGAACTTTTCTAAAGTATTATAATTTTGTTTAATCTTATAAACAAAACCATATTTACTGAAACATCAGTAAATCATGATGAAAAGAGTTATCATCTCTTGTGGTGGATTTGAAATGTCCATATCAACATGTACTAGATCCATTAGTCATTCAACTGCATGACATAAGCATGTGAACAATGAATTAAGTCATAATTTTCCAATGAAAAATATTCTCTTATATTATACAGTACGACTTGTACAACATGAAGTATATGTCCAGTTGGTGATGAGATTTCTTTTCACTTGGTCAATTATGACATTACCACAAATAATATCATAAGAATCGATTCCACAATTAATATTGCTAATATTGGAAACATAACTAACATTTTTTTGTTAAATCCATTCCAAGGAAATAAGATAAGGCAACTAGGTAAAACAAAACTTCATTTTATTGCTAAAAAGTAAATTGGAAGTTGTCCTTACAATGCAAAAATGAAAAACTATATTTCTACACATCTCCGAAGAGTAATCGTAATCTATTAAAAACTATCCTAACTCCTTAGTAGTAGCTCTAAATTCTGACCATCGAACCATGTGATAAAATGTCCATCTCTCACAACCATATTTAGTTCACTTGGCTCAAGCTCTCTTCTTTCTTTTAGATCTTGTAATACCATCAAAATGCGATCATCACATTATGTATTAAGATTCTAAGAATAGGAACTTATGGAGTTAGATAATGGATATACTTAAAGTAGAGTCATACGATTTGACTTTACCATCTCTTAGATCTTTCAGGTAACATGGACGACTTTTCTTCCAATTTCCCTTCAATTATCCGTATAAACAAATGGAATCCTTGGGTTTAGCACATGGAATGATCCTAGAATTGAACTTTCTCTTTACCATACGATCAAACGGTCTGATTTTGGATGGCTCCTTTCCACAAGGAAGATAAATCTTTCCTGTATCACTAATGTTACCATGGTCAACGTCCATGGAATGAATTTGATCCTTTAATCAACTTTTCTTCAGATGTGTTCATAAGCATTTATGCTTCAGAAAATATCAAAATCTCAGTCAATTCAATTAGGGTTAGATCGAGATTCCTCATATGAAAGCTCTTAACATACTGATCATATGACTTAGGAAGAGAAAGCATAACCAAATCAATGGCTTGCTCCCTTAGGAATACGATACACATTCTTTCCAATTTGTCAATGCAATACTTCATTTTTCAGAAACTGTGCAATCACATAATTTCCATCTTCATGTTTACAAGCCAAGAGGGCAGAAGTAGTCTCGTATCTTTTAATTTGAGGAAAATGTGACGTTCAGAGAGGCACAGGAGGAGGAGGAATATCCAAAGAGAGATGGTGTCCAGCTCCACCATTAACCAAAGAAGGGAAAAGATTTTCACCTTGACTCGAATGTGGAAGACCATCTCTAGAAGAACGAGGAAAACATTTCCAAAAGAACGAGGAAGACCATCATTGTCTTGATTCAACATCTAATTTTATTTGGGGAGAAGAGAGAATTCAAGTTAGTTGATTTTAACCCTTAATTACTAACCCATAATTTAAACTAAGGCTGGGATCCATATTTTCGATTCGACCTTTAAAGAGGGATGCCATAATCAAATTTTAATCTATTTTAGGTAGGTAGAGTCATCTCACCAATTTCAATTACATGAAACTCGTAGATCTTTTGAGATTCATTGAATCTTATCAATGACATGTTTAATCTCGATTATGCTCTTACCAAATGTGACTGGGATGCCAATGATTTAATTAATATGTTAATAACCATGCAAACCCGCTTGACATCCTCGAGGTCATTTATCATCTTGAATTAATGTGCTAGTAAACTACACACGCTCCATCAATAATGATAATTTTCGATTTTTCCATCACCTCAACTTTATAGCTCCAAATTAGTGTGCCGATTAGCCATGCATACTCCACTAATGACACATAAAGTGTGATGTGCGTTTTCATGGATTAGCATACAATTTCACATTTTTCGTAAAGTAACTAGAGTGTGATTTATAAATGGTTTAGTTACTTTATATTATCATACTTTTAGAGGTTATGTCCTATCAAACCCGTTCGGCTAACGACCCTCTACCATATAAGGGAGCGGTGGATGAGAGTGGACACCCAATGACGACCTTTTTATAGGTCGTTTCCTTATACCCCCTTAGAGTATGACTTCGTGAATAAGACATACTATTGATTTGACTGACTTGTCTTATACATATAATATATTAAACTTTTAATCATATATAGTATAAGGTGTATTTTAAATCTTTTTAAAATATGAAGTTTAAGTATTAATTATCTATATTGTCATATAATTAATTAATCATTTTAAACATATAATGAATTTATAATTATCTTTTAATAACATTACAATTAAATTAATTATTAAATTCATAAAGGATAATTCAGTTTAATATAAATAATTAAAAATTTATCAAATAAGGATATCTCCTAATATTTAGGGTTTTGTGGATTATCACACAAGGCATTCAAAATTCAGAATCTAATAGAATTAATATTGGATATTTACTAAAAATAAAAATATAAATCAGTTTACGAAGATAATTACCGAAAATCTAGAAAAATTGTGCTTACGTCGTGAGATCAGTGTTTTGCGAAAAATATGTTTAGTTGGAATCAACTCATGTGAAATCAATTTTTGACAAGCCTAAGCTCTGATACCACTGATGGGTTTTAGAGGAAACAATAATATACAATGTGGAAAACAATGAACATTTAATAGAGTACATGCATCCTAGAAAACCATTAACATTTAATAGAGTACATGCATCCTAGTGTAATTTGAAATTACCAAGAATAGAGTTACATACCTTTTGATTAGTTATAGTTAGCAAATCACTTCAATCTCCTTTTAGTGTAGGTCTATGAAAGCTGAGCACCAAAGGGATGATGCCTCTAATGGCTCACACCTAAACTGTAGAATTACAAGACAAGAGGAGAGGAGATAGAGGATATTTTTGGCCAATGTTATCCTTTTTGGAAGAGTATCAAAAAATTTGAGGTCCCAAGGGGTCCTGTTTATAGTTTAGGAAACTTAGGGAAAAAACAAGATTTGAATGATTAAATAATAGACATAATCCCAGTTCAAACCCTTTCCTTATAATCATCCAGGATGTTTCTAGAAACCTTGCAAAAGCTCTCAAAACCATCCACCTTGATGGTACGTTCTAGAGTTTCCTTTCATTTCTGAACTATAAACAATTATAGTTCACCCCTTGCACCATTAATTAATTTCAGTTAACCCCAAATTAATTCCCGATTAATTCTGATTAATAATTTATTAATTCTAATTGATTTATTATTAATTTATTAACCTTATAAATTAATAAACCAATTATCTTTTTCCAATTATAATACTAATTATAAATTATTAACAAATCATGTATTACAATTTATTAATCATATAATAAGCGAATTTTCCTATATATACTAAGTTCTAGTTATGAGGGCAACCCAAAAAGGACTTTGCTTCTAATTACAAGAATATACCAATTTAGTTACTGGCTTAGACACCTTATTCAAAAAGAACCATATGTGAGCTTTGGAGCTCTTGAAATCAGAAGAAAATGAATTAAGCTTGTTTGAGCTATGTAGGCTAGTCCCCACGACGTGGATACTAGGAAATTATCGATTGTCTTGGCGTTTAGTACCTATGGCATAGCCAAAGAAGGTCACGACGTGGAGGGCTGTTGATTGGCAATTTTGACCATGATTTGACCGTTGACCTTGACATTGACTTTTGACTTGAGTTGACTTTTGGTCAACTCATAGTTTGAGAAGCTGGATTAAGGGCTTGCCTTGTGTGATTATATAAGTGGTGTATAGAATCTATATTTTTGGTAGTGAGAGTAATAGCAATTGTCTATCGTCTGAGAGGTGAGTCTACTCACTATATCGTGTATCAAGACTATGTGGTGGCCCCTAGAAACTATATGAAAGACCAGGAAGTGGCTCTTGTCAATTATATGTAAGACCATGGTGTAGACCCTGGCAACTATATGTATGATGCTAGTTGTCTTTTTGATTCTTTCATGGAAGAACAGGAGGTGGCTTGGCACTTGTTTGTAAGACCTAGGTTTTGCCCCCCGTCATGGCAAGGAAAGACCATGATGTGGATCAAAGCATGATAGTGATTGTAAGACTATGCACATAACATTCCCTATCTTATATATGGTATATGATATTTTGGCGAACTCACTAAGCTTTGTGCTTATCGTTTTGTGGTTGAATATTTCCAAGCATGTTCAGTTCCAAAGGGATGTGCCCGACATGATCGCACTACATCCCCCAAAGTTTATTCCATATTTATTGTTTGTGATTTTTACTTTGATCTTGAGAATACTATTGTTGATTATCTTTTGGAACAAATGAATGAATGATTTGATTGATTAAAAATGAAATTTTTACATGGTATTTTTGGGATGTTACAATAAGTATCATAGGTTATAAAACTTTTGAGTTGTCATGGTTGATAACTATTAATTAGAAAATAATATAAAAAGTCGTGTATGTTCAAAATTAATATGGTTAAAATATTTTGGCCTCTATTATAATAGATATATAGATATATAGATACTGAAAATTTTAAAATAAATGTACATACATTGTGCACTTATCATATTTGAGTTTGAATTGGTTTTTTTTCTATTATTCAATTCATCAATAAATGCTATACATTGTAATTAATGGTGTATAGCCTTTGACATATTTTCCTATATAATAAGTAAGTCTTACATCATATCACCCACAACATCAACATGAAAAAATCCTTGATATTCAACACACTTCTTGTGCTTCTCGTTACTACAGGTAATTTTCAACCATCTTCTTATCAGTTAAAAGTTTTGTGACTTATAATCTCCTATGGATTTATGGTTTTTCTTGATTTTGATAGAAACATATCTAAGAATTTTCAGGTATGGAGTTGCTCATGGCCCAAGAATTTTGCACTACTACTCATTTGTTACCGATATGTGAACAATATGCATGTATTCATGTATGTCTTAAGATCTATGGACATCATTCCTTTGGAGAATGCAAAAATCCAGTAATGTGTCGTTGTTATCATCAATGTAATATTATGGGAAAGGATGGGATCCGTAGAAGCAGTGAAAACCCTCCCCTCCCTTCTCCTCACATTAAGAATCACATAATCTAAAGTTTAATATCTATAAGTGTCATTAAGATTATTAATAAAGTTGTTGCTTATTGTGACAAATTTTATGGATGATATATATGCCCATAATGATATCATATGAAAAGTTAATGACACATATCTGCAAGTAGTTGAAAAGGCAAGACGGGGTTGACAAATAAGTTATAAAATACAAGTAATGGACTTTGTATTATAAAATAAAGAGTAAATTACCAAAATTGTCCATGTTAAAATTGTTCGTTTTATCTCTAACTTTTATTTTGCACCCCGATTATTCCTATGGTATAATTTTGTTGAATTTTTAGTTTATGTCAGATGCAAAAAGACTACTATATGATTTCTTAATTTTTTTAGTTTTAGTTTTATTATTTTTAATTTTATAAATAAAATTACTACTATATTACAAATGGGTCCCACTATTTCCCTAATTCCATTTCAGATAGATTTTTATGACTCTCATCTTCCTCAAATCGTCCGTCTTTCAGTTACTCTCTATCATTGGCACTTGAAAGCTTCAAAAGGATGACGTTGGTGAGAATTAACAACCGGATCTTGGAAACTCAACCCCAATGAGAACTTAACTGACGTGAATCAAAATAAAAGCAGACCTGGTGTGTGGATCTTGATAACAAGATATATATATATATATATATATATATATATATATATATATATATATATATATATATATATATATATATAGAGAGAGAGAGAGAGAGAGAGATCTATGAAGATTTGTCAATGGTCGTCCTCACACAACAGAGAAGAAGCTACCATATATTAAGGTGGGTCCTACGACCCATCTAATGTTTTTTTAATTTTATTTAGTATTATTTAAATAAATGGATGGAAATGAAATTTGTTTTTTTCCTTATCTCTCCTAGCCTTTAAAACCAAATAAACTAGAGAATTAAAAGCATTTTAATTTGAGATATCATATCATCATACATACTTATAAAGCTAGCATGTTTTCTTGAATCTCATGCATTTGAAACCCCCTTTTTAACTTCCTCAAACCACATTCATTTGAAACCCTTTTTTTTTAACTAATGCAGAAAAAGTTTTCTTAATTATGATTTAACACTCAAAGGTTTTATAACTTATATTATGTTTAATTAGCATTTAGTGAAAAGTTTACTATAAAAAGACCAATCTTTTGGGAAGACGTGCATACAAATCATATACAAAGTTCAGAAAAAAATAAAAATAAAAAATAAAAAATAAAAAGCAAACTTAAAGGTTTTTATGTTCGGTTGAGGTCTTATGACCACTTTTGGAGATATGCTATTATATTAGAGATTTTAATTTGTAAGTTTGTTATACTAATTCGTTTTTATATTTTCTTTGTTTTTGGATTATTATAATACAGTCGTTGTATATTGTGGTTTAATCGTTAATATTGATCATATGTTATATTGGGTGATGTCAAAAATATTTAATTAAATATTTTAAATACGTTTTTTGTTTTCTAATTATACCGTTTCAAAAATATAATTAATTAAAACTCATACATATTTTCTACTTTCCATCTCTCTCTCTCTCTCTCTCTCTCTCTTTCTCTCTCTCTCTCTCTCTCTCTCTCTCTATATATATATATATATATATATATATATATATATATATATATATATATATATATATAGGGTTAGGATCAAATGTGAATTATAAGTATTGTGTGAATGTATGACTAAATTATGGTCATTAGATTAAAACAAATGAATGATTTGTAATCTTAGGGTACATCGTATTAACATGGAATAGCATTTACTCTATAATAACATTTAATAACAATAAAGGAAATTATGACATTTTATAAAACAAGAAAAATGAAAAATACCTATATTTTAGGAAGTAAGTCAATCTAATTAATGGAGATCATATGTTTTCAGGAAAATTAATCCTACGTTTTTTAAACTAATAATATTCTATAAGATTGAAAAATGAGATACATATGATTTAATTGTATATAACGGACAAATCTTCCATATAGCATTAATTCTTAAAGAATTCTTATGTTTTGCGTAACCTAAAAGATGTTAATTGATGACATGTACATACGTATCATATTTAATATTTAATATTGTTCTTAAAGAATATTTAATATTGTTCTTAAAGAATATATATTCAGTTACTCTTGTATTCTTTCATGTACCATGAATTCTCATAAAATATTTAATATTGTTCTTAAAGAATATATTTCATTTTTTAAGAAATTTTCAATTTCATGAAATTAATTTTTTCCTTAAGAATTAGATGATTTCATTCACGATTATACAAAAATGCAAACAATATTTTTTATAAAGTACTTACAAAACATGAAATTAAAGAATTAGATGATTTTTTCTTTAAAATTCAAGCATTTATTGGAACTGATTTCATTCCTTAAGAATCATAGTTTATTCTATAAGAATACATTGATTGATAAATGTTTTTAAATTACCGTCATACAAGTGAGGTACAATGAAATAGATTTCATTCTTTCATAATGGTCATCTTGTTGACCCTATCATCATTTTGAGTTACACAGTATAACTTATTCTCTAAGATTATGTGTGTGTTTTTTTTTCATTTAACATTGGCACTTCCAACACAATTGAAAAAGAAAAATTATATTTTTCTATGTTCTTCCAAAATGTGCCAAATGTGATTAAAGTTTATAAAACACCAAAAAGAATTCATTTTTTAGAGTAGCATTTTACAACTACTTCTTTACCTCCTTATCGGCTTAAAAGAAAACTTTGGAGGGAAGAGAATTTTTTATTTCTGATCGGAATTTAAACTCATTACCAAAATTATAGCGTTCAATTTAAATAAGTTGCTATAATTATAGAATAATAAATTACAATTAATGTTTTAATTTTTAATTTAATTATTATAATATTTTTTATTAAACGATTGGTCCAAAAGTGGTTATATATTCACACAATATATATAGTTTATATATGAACATAACTCTCTCTCTCTCTCTCTCTCTCTCTCTCTATATATATATATATATATATATATATATATATATATATATATATATATATATATATATATATATATAATAGAGGTCAAAACACTTCAACCAAAATTCATTTAAAATATAATATTTCAAATGCTTTTTAATAATGATTGTAAAAATTTCAACATGTGTTACTTAATTGATTGATTAATAAAAATATTAATGTTTTGAAACTCCTAACTCTTAAACTTATATTATTTAATTTGTTAGTTAACTAAAATATTTTCCTACATAAAGATAACATTTTTATGTTTGGTCACTCATATTTGTTTATGTAATTAGAAAACAAGGTGTACATAGAATGACTACTTCAATTTCACATATGAATCGATACCACTAGAATGGTATGTTGTCCTTAACCGGTGGTAGTAGATCCACATATCCTTTTTAATTATTCATATTAATGCTTAGTAATATCTATTTTATATTCCTATTCACCTTAATTTTCGGTACAAATTAAGGAAGAAGATTTTCGGCGCACCAACATAAAGTGAAACATACGTCTTGCAAAATATGTAATTAAAATTAAATATCATATTTACTAATCGACTTATTTTAAAACTCTGGATGACATTTATGTATAATGATATATTTTGTATAACATCATTCTTAATTTCAATGTTTAATATTGGAAAGTTCATATATGAAACCTTGGATGTTTTGGTGTAATATAAATAGTGTAATACAAAGTTTATTAGTTCAATATTGTTTATTAATAGCTCATTCAAAACAACTTATTTCTTATTTTATCCAAAAAAATATTATCGGACATAAGAAAAGTAGCTTATATTAATGTTATAAAAAAAACTTATAATATATATTGGATATTATAAAAGTAAAAGTAAAGTTTATAAGGTATGGACTATATTAAATAGTATCAAAATATAAATTGATGGATTTTTATGTTATTTGATAATTCGGTTAATGTCCAAAACATGACTAAAAACGTAAATTTCAACATATTTCTATTTTTTCTCATAATTAATTTAATAACTTAAATGCATTCTTGCGCAACGTGCGAGGTTGCGCCTAGTACTATATTATAAAGGAAACATTTTTCCTTTCGCCACACTCATTTGAAACTCCCATGTATTTTTCTTTTCACCACATTCATTTGAAACTCCCATGACTTTTCAATTTCTTTCTAATAATAATTATAAGTTGGTTAATAAGGTTAAATAAGTATCAAACCTAAAGTGTATTCATATATAAAGTAAATTACAATATTAAAATAACATATTTACTTCTACTTATAAAGTTATGTTTTTTAACTTTTAACATATTATACTTTATTTATTATTATTAATATATTGTTGGATGTAACCCATCATCATTTAAAAGATGCAATTTTGGACAATTTATATAAAATACTTAAATTATTAATTTAAATATAACATTACAGGTTCAAGTTAAATATAAATTTAAGTATAACTTAAACAACCCAAAAAATATGTTGTGAATAGTTAAAAGTGATAAATTGTAGTGTCTTTCTAATAATGATTATAAGTTTGTGTAACGACCATAAAATTCATGCCAAATTTAAACTTTTAAAACATTTCAAATATTCAAAGTTATTACAAAAAGGTTTCCAAAATAGTTTATATCAGAGTATCCCAGAAAGCCAATTCAAAATATGAGGAAGTGTATGGTCACACCTTCGCATTCCCACGATCATCATAAGTACCTGAAACAAAATCAACAACTGTAAGCCCGAAGCTTAGTGAGTTTCCCCCAAAATACCAACGTCATACAATCATAATCATATCATATCAACAAATACAGAACATCCATGCATCTTGAGTCTATAGTGTGACCGGTCTTCCTGCACCGGGCCTTCAGTCCATCTGGTCCACGCTTTGAGTCTACAGTCTGACCGGACCGCCCGCGTCGGGCCTTCAGTCTACCTGGCCCACTCTCCGAGCCTCGGCACGTCTGGACCGCCCTCTCGGGGCCTTCAACCTATCCAGACCGCTCGCCGGGCCTTCGGCCTGACTACGTGCCCTCTCGGGTCTATAGTCTATCCGATCTGCCCTGGGTATGTTGGCCTACAACACAAAGTAGGACCTGCCTCAACCCAAACCCCAATCAAACAACCATGTGCACATATAATAGATAATCACATAACATTCCATAAACAACCAAACCGATCTAGCAGATCATATAGCATAGCAACATCCTAACCAGGATACTGACCTAACTGGTCACTAACATAGCATTATCTTATATACCAGGATACTGACCTAAACCAGGTCACTAACAGAAACATACAACCATCCTAACTACCATGATGTAATCAATAAACATAACATGCCATAATCCAGATACAAATATATAGAGGGCCGACCTTGGTGCCTTAGACCCTGTTGATATAGTGAGGATAACTTACTTCGCAGTGTCGGTCTGAACTGAAGTATCAACTCCCGAAATGTGGTTTCACCGAAAATCCCAAACTATCCAGAATAACGAATGTTGAGCCAATATATAGGCTATCAATTCTGACTACGGGGTCCATATAGTTCATTTTGTCTTTTCTCTAATTTGGGTCAAGGCCCAATATCGAATCCATGATCCCTAAGTCCACATACGTAAGGCCCATTATTGGCCCAATTTACCAAATTGGGCCCATCTCCCTAATTGGGCCTAATTCTGAGATCCATTATCAAGATTTGGCCTAAAACACCACATCCATAAAGTCCAACAAAATCCCAAGTCCAACTAGTCCATAAAATAGCCCAAACCCAAAGCCCAAATAACATAAGCCTAACAGAGAAACTATGTGGGGCGTACTCCTCTGGTACGTTGGGCGTACTCTCCTGAGGTTAACCACCATCAGGGTGGTTGACCCAGTACGCTAGGCATACTGGATTTACACGGGGCGTAACATCACAGATCTTAAAACTTTATACGTGCTTAATGGGTTAAGCTCTTAAGCTTAAACTTCAGATCTAGTGCTCAAAAGTGCTCTGGGACCATAAAGTTTTAAACTTTAAGACTTTGGTCGACTGAAAAGGGCTCAATACATGGTATTAATCCATTAAGACCTCCTACCAAGAACTAAGGACCCAACTAGCCCAAGGGACTTCATTTTTATGCCTTAGGACCCATTCTAGAGTCTGAAAGGACAACTCAAATTGTCCAAAACGAATCATGCATAGTAATGGGACTTTATGTTACAAAAAAGGGAAAATAAACTTCCAAGAATAGATCTAGAAGTAAAAAAGGCTCAAAGGTAACAACTTTATACCTTCTGGAATTCCCAAAACAGATGATGAGCCAAGATCTACAAGCTAACTCTTCCCTCCTTGGCTCCTTGATGAACAAACTTCTTCTTAAAGGCATAAGAATGAGATGAACGGGAATGGTCCATAAAGTGTTTAAATACTCCACAAACCCTAAAAGTTAGGGTTCCTTCCTGACATACGTACGCCCAACGTACACATGCGTACGCCTAGCGTACTAGGGCGCGCCCTAGTACGCTTAGTGTACCACATGTACGCCCAGCGTACTACTTCAATCCCAAAACTTTCATTTTGCCACTAGGCCCTCCTTTTGCCACTTCCTTCCAAACCAAGGGCCAAAAGTGACCTAATTCAAATCCGAGGGGTAAACTTGAAGCTACTTGAAAAATGGGATGTTGTAGTTTGTTAATAAGGTTAAATAAATATAAAAAATAAAGTGTAACTTTCGAAAAAACTATTTTTTTTAAATAATATCCTTACTTCTACTTATAAAGATATGTCTTTAACTTTTAACATATTATACTTAATTTATTAGATTTAAAATGTTATTGTATGTAAACCATTATCAGTTTAAAGCTACAACTTTTGAACAGTTTTGACAAAATACTTCAATTTTTAATTTAAATATAACATTACAGTCTCAACTTAAATATAAATTTCAGTTCCACTTAAAAAACCAAATAATATTTTGTAAATAGTTAAAAGTGATAAATGCAAAAAACTAAATTGTAATCTCAGTTTAACTAAAATATTCTCTAAAGATATTTTTATAATCGTTAATAGTTTTCAAATAAGTAGCTTAAAATAACTTACAATAATAATAGTTAAAAATAACTCTATATAAATGATTATATTGTTACCTTTAAAATAAAAAAAACAATGTTTGGTGTTTTAAATAATTATAATGATATAAATTAAAATATTAAGCAAATAAATTTTACAAATTAATTAATAATAACAACAACTATAAATAACATTAAACCAAATATTTTATTTAATTTTATTCATGTGTAACTCGCGAGTAGAAGTCATTCAAACGATTGAGATTGTACAATTATAATAGATGTATATATTATCATATAAGTCAAAATAATCAATATATTATATCAATTTAGTATACGAATTATTATATCAAATTTAACAACAATGTTGTTGTTATATTTAAAAAAAACATATATTGGTAAAGATTTCAACTATATAGGTGTTTCTGCGCAACACGCGGGCATTCGCATAGTTAATATAAAAACTTGTCATTTTTGATGGTTTTATGACTTTATGCCAACATTAATTTTGTATGTAGATGACTGAAACTTGATTTTTTTTTTAAATGACATTTATCCGGTTCATGATTCATTTACTCTTATCTTAACAATTTACCATTTGCACATATGGCTTGTCTAAGATGAGTTGTAACTTGGGAGGTGTTTGAGATTGCTTTACAAAACAACGTATGACTTATTGACTTTTCGAAAAACCAATAAGACAAAAAAAAGTATTTAGCATAACTCAAAAACACTTTTCAGAATAGCATTATCTTCAAAAATCCGATTTTAAAAAACATGTAAAACTGGCTTTATGAAACTGTTTTTATAGTTGTTTAACCGGAATAGCTTCAAAAATGAGATTTTCAGCCAAATACTCTTTAACTTATTGAGTTATTATTTTCACCATAAAATCTCATACATAAACTTTTATTTGTATATCTATCTATAAATCTTATAATATAAACATTTTTCTAAGCACCATATTGATTTAAAACTCCTTTGTCTTTTCATATTCTCAAATGACTATATTTTTAAGCACGATATTGATATGAAACTCCTTTGTCTTTTCATATTCTCAAATGACTTTTCAAATGTCTTCTAAGTAATTGATTTAGCATTAAACACCAAACATTCTATATAGACACTTACATGTAAGAAGGATGTCATAAGAAAATGAAAAAAAATCAATAGGCACAATTCTTTTAGAACGTATTAGCAGTGATAGAGTCCTTAAAAGAGCTCTACAAGTCAATGTTGTGGATGAATGTATCACTTTTCACTCATAGTTTGATCGTATTATATTCTTTTTCCAGTGGTGATGTGAAATTCGAGTTATGGTTTGCATTTTTCGAAGTTACATGTGAGAACATCATTATTAGCCTATTTTTTTTATACGTTCGTTTTTGTAATGAATATTTTAATATGCTTTGTTTTTTCTTATATTTTTTATTTCCTTTTATATTTACATTGGTACATGTATAAAAGCTTGTTTGAACCACATATTGTAATTGATTAAAGCAATACATACTAAATATACTGATATGCTCCATAATTTGTATCATAAAAGCTTAATTTCAAGTCCATCGTTATAGCAAGTCGTACAAATCTTATATGTAGTGGCCTAAAATTAGAAGTTTACAAACTTAACAAAGTTTCTTTCATAATTAGTTTAATGTTATTAATAATTTTTTGTATGCCGTAAAATGCAGCAAACATGCCATAATGAGTTTTTATATCAACTTCATACAAATACAATTATTTAAAAATTAATAATAATGATATGATTATTTTAATAGCGTGTATGTAGGTCTCTCTCTCTCTCTCGATATATATATATATATATATATATATATATATATATATATATATATATATATATATATATATATATATATATATATATATATATATATATATAAGCTTATGTTATTATTGTGGGCCAATCATTTTACTTATTTTAAGAAAGTGATTAATACATATTATTAAATTAAATATAATTGAAAAATACCATCTAATTTAACTAGAAGGGAATTTTATTCAACTAATATAGATTTAATAAGGAAATTTGCATATTTTAAGGGATCATAGATTCTATTAATTTTAAAAATCCGATTTTACGAATTATAAGGTTTTAAATTCGGACATTCTGACAGAATATGTTTTAGTATGTTCAAAAATAAAAATTGTCTAGAACCATAAGATAATAAAAATATTCTTGAAAATATTTCTTGATCATGACTTTTAAAATTTCTTCTAGAATAACAAATTTTCGAACCAGCAATTGAAGAATTAAAACAAAAATTACATTAATTCTTATAGAATACATGTAACAATTACTAAGAATTACATTTATTGTTAAAGAATAAAACTAAAAAACTTTCAAATCGGAAAAAAAAAACATCAAAATCTAACAAATACACTAATTCATTCTAAAATAATAATGTTGCTAAGAAAAACTTTCAATTTTGTTGCCCGTTCTTCAAGCATCGACTTCTTTAAGCATCAAATTCTGTGAAAACAAATCCAATTTTAGTTTAGAATCCAATAACGCATTAGCAAATGATAAATAAAAAACTATATTCCTTTGGAAAAATATGCGGACTTTTTAATTGCACCAAAACCAATAACCAATAATTGTAGAACATGTATAATCAATGAGAAAATATCCACATTTCATACCAACAGAATTAGAATTCGTGTTTCCATTCCGATAGAATTTGAATTCGTGATTCCGTTCCGATAGAATTGGAATTGTATAATCTTATTAAAACAACATACACAAATCCATGGAGGAGGAGTAACTACTTTTGTTTACTGAAGAATGAACATAACAATTATATAAAATATATATTCTATTTGAAGTCATTTAGTTTGTCATTCTATCTTCCCAGAACTTAAATTTTGCCAATTAGATATAAATTTGACATTTGACTATGAAATTGGTCTTATTTACTTCATAATATTAAATAACCATTAGAAAAAATAATAAGAATATCAAACTCATAAAGCATTAATCTAGTAGAATAACCGGAATAAAGAGAACATGCTGGTAGTAGGAACACGAAACAAAAACATAGAAAATATGTTTTTTTTTCTTTTAAATTTTAGCAATAAGAAATTCAGCACAATTATTTTTTCCTAATCACAACGAGCCATACAAAACCCAAAAAACATTTTCCCTTTTTATCTATGTGCGATTGTAGAAACTAGGAGAATATAAGATTGGTTTTATAAGTTCAAACATACCGAGAGGCTCTCGAAGGTGGGCGTCGTGCTGAAGGGTGATACTAGAGCTAGGTTTCACTGCTACTATACGGATGAATCAGTGGCAGTGGGGACGAGGAAGATAAGATTAATGTTTTATTCACGACTTGTCGTTCGTTCCTAAAGGCTGTAGATGAAAAATAAAGATATAGACTGATTTCGGCAATGGATGATGAAGCCGACAATTGAGATAGAGGATGAATAAGCGGCAATGGTGAAGTTATGATGATGATTGATACGAGAGGTGTGTGCCAATCTAGGGTTATTGAAAGTGGTGAGGGAATAAGAACGGATGTAAATAAAAAGAGGGAGAAGTTATTAAAAGTGATAGGATTCATAAATAATTGCCTAATATATAGGAATTTAATTGAGATGATGAACATAATTAAAACTAGGCACATGCCCGCGCGTTGCGCAGACACACCTATATATTTGAAGTCTTTACAAATATATGTTTATTTTAATATAACAATAATGTTGTTGTTAAATCTGATATAATAATTCGTATACTAAATTGATATAATATATTGATTATTTTGAAGTATATGATAATATATACATATATTATAACTACATAATCTTAATAGTTTGAATGACATCT
The DNA here is from genome assembly GCF_002870075.4 of Lactuca sativa. Taxonomy (NCBI): domain Eukaryota; kingdom Viridiplantae; phylum Streptophyta; class Magnoliopsida; order Asterales; family Asteraceae; genus Lactuca; species Lactuca sativa. The sequence goes on along the minus strand of NC_056631.2, from coordinate 155,641,517 downwards.
ACCAGTAAGTTACACATGAATAAAATAAAATATAATATATAGTTTAATATTATTTATAGTTGTTGTTATTATTTATTAATTTTTTAAAATTTATTTTCTTAATGTTTTAATTTCTATCATTATAATTATTTAAAATATCAAACATTGTTTTTTGATTTTAAAGGTAACAGTATAATCATTTATATAGAGTTATTTTTAACTATTATTATTGTAAGTCGTTTTAAGCTATTTATTTGAAAACTTTTAACGATTTTAAAAATATATTTAGGGAATATTTTAGTTAAATTGAGATTACAATTTAGTTTTTGCATTTATCACTACAATTTATCATTTTTAACTATTTGCAAAATATTCTTCGGTTTTTTAAGTGGAACTGAAATTTATATTTAAGTTGACATTGTAATGTTAGTATTTAAATTAACAATTTAAGTATTTTGTCCAAACAGTTCAGAAGTTGAAATTTTAAACTGATAATGGTTTACATTCAACAACATTTTAATTCTAATAAATTAAGTATAATATGTTAAAAGTTAAAGACATAACTTTGTAAGTAGAAGTAAATATATCATTTTATAATTGAAATTTAGTTTATTTATGATTACACTTTAGGTTTGATATTTATTTAACTTTATTAACCAACTTATATTTATTATTAGAAAGACACTATAATTTATCACTTTTAACTAATTAAAAAATATTTTTTGGGTTTTTAGGTTAAACTAAAATTTATATTTAAGTTGACCCTTTAATGTTATATCTAAATTAATAAATTAAGTATTTTATACAAATTGTTCCAAAATTGTATCTTTAAAATGATAATGGTTTACATCCAACAATATATTAAAACTAATAAATTAAGTATAATGGAGTATGTTAAAAGTTAAAAAACATAACTTTATAAGTAGAAGTAAAGATCTTAATTTAATATTGAAGTTTAGTTTATATATGGTTACTCTTTAGGTTTGATATTTATTTAACCTTATTAACCAACATATAATTATTATTAGAAAGAAATTGAAAAGTCATAGGAGTTTCAAATGAATGTGGTGAAAGAAAAATGTTTCCTTTATAATATAGTACGATATGATATGATATGATATTAATTATAATGTAACATTACACAAATACTCTTTACGAATGATTGGCTCACATTTATGCATACAATAACACAATAATTACTTTAAATTTACTTAAATCAAATTCATTTGAAATTTTCACAACAACAAAAGAGTTTTATAATTTGTGTATACTTATGATTTCAAATATAAAGTTATTAATCACTATAACTCTGAAGTTTTTGTAACTTATGGTTAGTAATTGACAGTGACTTTTATTTTCCTCTCATTTATATACATTGTATCCGTTTTAGTAATATATAAATAATTTTTCTGACAAACAATCATGTGTTTTAAGATATTTATCATTAAAATATGAAGAGTTGAAAAAAAAACAGTGTTTTGTTGCATCATGGTTATTAATATACAGATCTTTCTTGGAACAATAAGTATTCTTTGGTAATTAGTTTAATGTTATTAATACATTTTTGTTGTATGCCTTAAAGGCATCAAACATTCTATAATGAGTTTTTATATCAACTTCATATAAATATAATTATTTTAATAGCGTGTATGTATGTATGTATGTATGTTTTTGTGTCTTTGTGTCTATATATATATATATATATATATATATATATATATATATATATATATATATATATATATATATATATATATATATATATATATATATACACACTGTGTGATTTATCATTGTTTAATAAGGTTTTTTTGTTACAAATATTATAGTAGACGTTGTAGTATTTTATGTTATTAAAAGTTGGAGTATTTATGTTTTTCATATATTTGTTATTCATTAAATACATAAATTAGCATACAATTTATATAAAATTTACAAACTTTAAAATTGTCAATAAAATCATCAAATATTTTATTTTTTATACTATTTGTTATTCGTTATATATAGAAATCAATATATATTTTATATACATTTATTAACATTGTTTTTTCATTTGTAAATATTAAATCACAATTTATAGAATTAGGAGAATGATTAAATAATTATGTGGATGTGTGTGTTTGCCATTAAAAAAACTATATAAATATATTCTTGCACAATGCACGCAAATTTGTCTAGTTAAAAAAATGATATTGCAACCACTATAAGGGAATAAGTAATTTTGCCTAAAAACGAAAATATGATCCGCTATAAGCGAATAAGCAGTTTGCCACCAATAAATACCACTATATCAACCAATTAATGATCAAAAGTGGTTATAAAAGTTTTGATTGTAGTGGTTGGTTATAATTAATTGAAAGTGAAGATGAAAAATTTTGTAGATTTCAAATCAATATAGTTAAAATATTTTTGCCTCAATAATAATAAACATATTATTATCGATAATATCTTTGTCTTGTTAGTTGTAAAAATAAAATAAATTTTACAAATTTAATTATGTACACTTCCATAGTTAATATGATTTAAAGTAAATATGTGAATTAATATCAAAATTTATTTCATAAAGTTTAACAATTCATCTAACGTGAATAATATTTTTAACTAACTTCATTAAAACAAAAAACAAAAATCATATAGCTAAGCTAAAATAAAAAACATAAAGAAAAAATAAAATTGATACTTTATATAATATTAAATATGATAATCTAGAACTAAATAATTAGTTTTTATTTGTTTTACATATATCAAGTTTTCAATTTGAATTATTATTAAATCCTAAAACAATATATATGTAAATAAAAAAATTATATGATCGTAATGAGAAAGTTAGAAGCTTCAAAAACTTTAAACATGAAAGGAAAATAATAAACCGAAAGGTAAACCCTTAATACTAATTAACCTTTCAATCTTCAAAAACTTTGTTCATGACACAGAAACTTATAGACCATATTTGATCATCAACCAAACAAACCAAATTGAAAAACTAGCAACATAATCTACCTACATGAATTATAGATACCACTATATCAACCAAGTAATAATCATAAGGATCATAGGTTATAGAACTTTGAGTTGTAATGATTGATTACTTTTAATTAATAAAAAAGATGAAAATTAAAGTCTTGTAGGTTTCAGATAATTTGTTGGACTTTCAACCAAATGGACTGCATTTACTTAAAAAATATTAATGGATCACTCTTATATTTATCCTCATTTTGAGAGGGCAGGAAATTTTAGAAGTTGCAAAAGTAGATATTGTTATATCTATATGGATCCTAATTTGTCTACACTATTTTGGAAATTCTATGTGGGGTTCATTGTTAAGTGTTGACCGTATGTTCTTTTCAGATCATCTTATGTTGTTTTGAGCGTATTGCCAAACTCTATCAACTATGCAACTCTCTCGGACGATAAAATATATTATCAACTCTTTCATGTTAGATATTACGTTATGTCTTCTGAAATGTAGTCATCTTTTTGTTATGACAGAAGTATACAATCAACAAAATAATTGAAATAAAACAAACGAAATTGAAATATATAATATATAAGAATCAATTTACATAAAACATCTTGTATGATGATTACACAAGAAATTTAATCACGAAATTGTACAGATTGAGGCCTGCTTTGCAGTGTCCTAAGACAGAAATTTCCCTGGTAGGGATTTGTCAAGAGGATACAACAATCAACCAAGAACTTCTCTTGATTCTGACAAAATTCTCTATGTTCCCTTCATTGTATGTGAAGTACGAAATTATATGAGGAGTATGTGTGTGTTTTTCTGAACCTGAAATCTGGTCTTTGGTGATCTATTTATAGATATAGATTGACTGGTTTTTCCCTCCAAAACTGCTAACCGAAATTAACTGTCAAAACAGTTAAAACGAATTTAATAGATTTAATATATAATAAAAGTCAAAATTGGAATTAATATATATATATATATATATATATATATATATATATATATACATATATATATATATATATATATATATATATATAAAATATTGTAAATAGTCAATGAGACCCCAAGATCCCCAAGGCCCAAGGCCAATCTTTGACCATTAAATATATATATATATATATATATATATATATATATATATATATATATATATATATATATATATATATATTAATCTAAGCTTTCAAGACCAATTTGACTAGCCCAATCACCAAATCCAACCCAATCCCTCTAGTCCAACCCTTTGATCTAATTAGTAAACAACTAGTAGGAGGCTTTTTAAGGGAGTATAAGTTTCCTCTTTCTTCCAATGTGGGACAAGTCCCAAAGAGAGTGTTTTCCATTTAACAAAGTTCCAACAATACCCCACATTTTCTATTCAAACTCCAAGAATACCCGACATTTGAATAGAAAATAAGTGAACTTTGATATTCAAATAAGGGAAATAAGATATGACATGCATCTGAAGAGGTGTTGGAAACTTGAACCTTTCATAGTGAGTACTACTTGGATCTACTTTGTGGGTAGTTAACTAGAGTCTTGAACTAACCACTTTCTATAGTAGAATCAAAAACAAGAAGTATCACACATCATATCTAAGCATAGATCATTTCTTACCGGTGCGTTCATTTCGGTCGTGAACAATCCTTTCTTCATGAGACTTTTAGAGAGCTTAGCCATATCAGCTCCCAAAGATGCGACCTCACATCCATCTCACATAGGTAATGCTAATCTGGAACAATCCGTACTATTCCACTATAAAAGCTACCAGCATTATTAAGAATAAAGAATTCATCCCTATATCATCAACGGAAAAACACAAAATTAATATCATAGGAGCGAGCATACCTTTGTGTTGGTGCTTCTTTGAGTCTTCCCCAACTAGTTATCCTATTGAACCTAGACCATGGGATCTCCAATGTTGCTAGGTTAGGTTTCCGCCAGGTGGTGACTCATTGTGTTGGCTTTAAGCCCATTCCCCTCGATGTGAAGAGAACTTGCTCTCTACTAAGGCCTTTTGTCAAGGGATCAGCTATATTTTCCTTTGACTTTATGTAGCTAATGGAAATGATTCCATTCTTCAGCAAGTCTCTTATTGCAATATGTCTGCATCTAATGTGTCTCGACTTGCCATTGTATATATGACTTTGTGCTCTAGTAAGAGCAGTCATACTATCATAATGTATGGCAATGGCAGTAACAGGTTGAGGCCACAAAGGAATACCTTCTAGGAAGCTTTTAAGCCATTCAGCTTCTTCAGCAGCTTTGTCTAAAGCAACAAACTCTGCTTCCATTGTAGAACGAGTATTCACAGTTTGCTTAGATGATTTCCAATAGATAGCAGCTCCACCAAGAGTGGACACATATCCACTTGTGGATTTTGCCTCAGAAGTATTGGAAATCCAATTTGCATCACAATACCCTTCAAGAACAGGAGGATATCTCGTGTAATGCAATCCACAAGTCATTGTATGCTTTAAATATCTAAGCACTCTCACTAATGCATACCAATGATCTTTCCCAGGATTGTGGGAGTAGCGGCTCAATCTACTTACACTATATGCCAAGTCCGGTCTTGTACAATTCATAATATACATTAAGCTACCTAGAACTTGAGTATATTCTAACTGACCTACACTGTCACCTTTATTCTTCTTTAGATGACTAGAAGCATCAAATGGGGTGACAACCGTCTTGTCATCATAGTGTCCAAACTTCTTGAGTACACTTTTGTCACATCCCGAAACCGATGGCGGAAACGTTCCGGGGCGGAGGATGTCATGAAGTATCGCAACCAATGTACATAGTAAGCGTAGTAAACACAACCATTACATTACATAGAAATATTTACATTGTCGGAAAAACATAGTGTTACAAGTGTTATACATATATTGTTGGATTAATGTCTAAGTCCATAACTATAATTGGTAAGACTTGACCCGACCCAACATGGTCCATTTGGGTTGCATGGCATCATGCACTTGGATAGACTAAAATGAGAGAAATAACACTTAAGGTTTATTAATATATTATAAGTTCTAATATATTAATAAGATTATTTAATTAGTATTGATCAATAATTAATTTAGAATTAATTATGTGATCAAAAGAAGACTAATTAAATATATGGGTTGATTGTGTAAATCATCCATACTTATATAGTGGGCTAATGCTCCATGGATTATCAAGTTGGGCTAAAACCCATTGGATGCTCCATGGATTCTCCATGGTGTATTTAAACCCATGGATCCATGGAAATGGATAGTCATGACAATTAGGGTTTACCCTAATTTTAACACACTATATAATGATCTCTTTCTTGGGAAAATCAACGACTATGATATGCATAGAGGGCAAGCTGATTCTTGAAGTGTTCTAATTTCTCTCTAAGTTATTCCAAGTGCTTATGGTGTTGTGTGAAGCATTTGAGGTGTCACACTTGGGGCACTAGGCACTCAAGCTTCATGAAGACAAGCACCAACAAAAGGTATGTTATTCTAACTTGTGTTATTCAAACTTTTGTATGCTAGAATAGAACAATACGTTGGAAAGTTCATAATTGCATCTATAATAGAGAAAACATAGATCCAAGGTATTTAGGGTTGCATGTACACTTAGGAGTGTTAGATTGCTCAAAACCCAACAGTGGTATCAGAGCCTAGGCTTGTTTTCTTGTTGTACTTGCTTAAACTGCTTAAAAATCAACTTTTGGTGCTGTCTGCCCAGCAGACTCGCCGAGTCCATGAAGGGAATCGATGAGTCCAAGGCAAAATGCATCCAACTCGCCGAGTTTGTTCATGCACTCGACGAGTTGGACCCCCAGACAGCATATTTTCGAGTTTTGGTGCTGGAATTGGTCTATAATCATTACCTTTGACTGTTTTAGGCTTATAAAACTTGTTTTGAATGTGGTAATGATTATGTTAAACCAATTTCAATGCTATAATAAAAGTTTCAAGTTTATATGTGTTCATGTTATTCTTGAAAATTGTTGATTATGAATAATCATGCTTATGAGTTTTGCTAGATCATAGGAATTGCGTGCAAATTGTTTGTTGATATAATTCATGATCTTGTTGAAAATTGTATGGAGTTCATAACTTGTCCTCAAGTTATGAATTTTCAAGAATTTTATGTTTCCTTGATTTATGAGTTAGTTTAGATTGATAATGAAAAAATGATGTTTTAGTTGTTTTCAATCCATATTAGTCTAAAAGAAGTTCATAAAATATGTTTTTGTAACTTGTCTTCAAGTTATGTGAAAAGTCATATTTATGAATCTTAAAAACTCATAAAAGTTTTGTAGGTTACATAAAATGTAAGAGTTTTTTCCATTAAATAGTTTAATGACTCCATAACTTGTCCTCAAGTTATGGATATTGAAGAGACACTTCTTTAAGGTGTTTTTAAAGAATAAGGGGTTACATTAAAATGAAGAGTCTGCATTTTAATGAACCATTAAACTCATAAGTTATGATTTAAAAAGTCTTGAAATAGTTTCAAAACTTGCCCTCAAGTTTTGGAATTTGAAAAGTTACTCCTCATGTATACTTTAATTCCAAATTGAACATTGAAATTTTAAAAGGTTTAAAATTCAACCCTTATACTATTATTATAATTTTAATTATATAGATATGTATAAGAGGAAGTCAATCTTACCGTTAGTAGGCCTCATTCATGAAGCCGGTCTATAAGGGGGGTATAAGGTTACTGCCTATAAAATGGCAGTTTAATGGGTGTCCACTCTCACCCACCGCTTCCTTGACTGGTGGAGGGTCGTTAGCCGAACGGGTAGGAATGGTGATGCGGGCCCTAGTGTGGAGGATCGGGCCCTTGCGTTCCTAGAGGCCCACGATCGTGTGACTAAAGGGGCTTCACGAAAACGGCCATAACTTTGGCTACGAATCTCCGTTTCGGGCCTACGACCAGTCAAATCGAAGCTTGGATCAAGGAGCACGTCTAAATAAGTCCCCAAAGGGGACTTACCCATTTTTGAGTCCAGAAATCGCTTTCTAGATGGAGTTATGAGCAATTTTGTTATTTTTCCTTAGTTTTTGGGTTTTGTTTTTGGGTTTGTATTTGGCCCATGGACTTTTAGGGTTTCATTTTAATTTCTGCTTCTTATTTAACCTTTTTTGATGTAATTTGGATGGTCAATCATCAATTTTATGAACTTTCAATTTTCTCCCAAATTCTGTGTGTTAACCCAGATTTTGAAGCCAATCCCACGATATTCGTAGAATCAACGTGGTTTTGAAGAGATTGTCCTGGCTATTCTTTTAGAATCAACAGGTTCATTCTTGGTTATCTTTGTGTTGTTTTTTTGCGCTGCATCAAATGGACTATAATTCTCCCTTAATTAAAAGTATAATGAAAAATACTAAGTAACTAAACACTTATAAATTCCCAATCTTAGTTACTTAGGAAAATGTGAAAAGCTGCTAGCCCATAAAATTACACATTGTACCTTACCAAGTCGTTAGTGGAGCGTGTGTGGTTAACCGGCACACTAACATGGACTAGTAAGAGTGAAAAAGGGTAACTTGGCTTTATTATAGATCGGTGGAGCGTGTGTGGTTAACCGGCACATCGATTAGGTAATATTGTTAAGGGTACCAAGTCAATTTGTATGGTTATTCACACCTTGTTTGTGATCCTCGGCATCCCAGTCACAAATTTGAGAGGGCACAATCGAGATTCAAACATGCCATTGAAAAGTTCAATGTATCTCAAAAGATCTAGGAGTTTCAAAACCAATAAAACCTAATAATAAAATATTTTGTTTTCATGGTGGAAATTGGTAAATCGTCATTTACCTACCTTCAACTATTTTATAATTTGGATTACGGCATCCCTCTTCCAGTTATAAATAGGTTGTTGGGTCCTAGCCTTAATATTTCATATTGGGTGTTATATTAAGGACTTTAAATCAACTAACTTGAATTTCTCCCATAATAGATGTCTAGTTTAGACAGCTATGGTCTTCCCAAATCTTTAGGAACAAGCTTCCTAATGAAGATGATATCCCAAATGGCAATGAAGGTGAAAGATCAATCCCTTTGTTGGGCATTTATGGGACTAGAAATCATACTTCACTTCATCCACTTCCTCCAATAAATATCCCTATCCCACAAGTTTTAAGACTTGATAAGTTCTAAGTCACTCAATCTCTATTGGCAAGCAAAGTCTATATGTGCTTAGATCTTGGGGATTAAGCCACATATTGACAAGCCGGGAGAGTCGGGTGCCGAAGTCTCGAGGTAGCTGGTTGCTGACTTGGTTCTTCAGTCACTCCCTGATGACAGGTCGCGACAAGACCCTTAATGATCTTACTTATTTGCTTAATGATGCTAAATCAGCAGTGATTTGGAGCATTAGTAAAGCAAATTGGATTGGAAGATCTACTTTCCAAACCTATTTGGACATTGAAAATGGTGACATTGGAGGTCCAGGAAAAACTTTCTCTTCCCAATGGAAAGGGATCGACCATAGTCAACTCGGTTGACCAAATGGTAAAGAGAAAGGTTAAGTCTGTGATAGTCCCATGTATCATTTCCAAAGAGTCCATATGATTCTATTGCCAAAGGAAAGACATTGGTTGCGAAGCTGCTAAATTTACCTGAAACATCTAAAGGATGGTAAATTCAATAGGTTTGAATCTACTTCAGGTAAAGTCCATTGTCTAACTCTATTAAGTTTCTATTCTGAGATTCTTATTGCATAATGTGACGAGGTCACATGTTGATGTTTTAAGAATCAAAGAAAAGGTGAAGAAACTTAAAGGAAGTATATGTTGATTCTGATCGCGAAGATGGATTTCGATCGCATGGTTCGGTGATCAGAATTTTGAGTTGTTACTTAAGAGTTATGATATATTGCTTAGGAATAGATAACAACATGTTTTCCATATGGATTGTAAGGATAATTTTTTTCCGCAAAGTTTTAAAATAAAAAGAAAAATGGTTTTGATTTTATTTATTTTAAGTATCCTTACAATGGCATTTGTGAAAAATTGTTGATTATATGTTTCCATTGATAAGCAATATGGGTAAATGGATTTGATTCTTTCATTAGTGGAAGTGTCATAATTTACCAAATAAGGAAAGATTCTCATCACCCAAGTTTCAGTTGGATAGAAACTTGGAATCATGCAACTTGTATTGTATGATCATGAGAAATTTTTTTATATATTTGGGAAATTAAGTCTAATTCCTTGTTCACATGTATATGTGAATCAAGTGAAGGACAAAGGGATCGGATACACTTGGGTGGCGCTGATCAGGTCCACCACAAAGTTGATAAGATTATTCATTATGATTTACTAAAGTTTAGTAAATATGGTTATACTTACAAGTTTAAGTATAGTTCTGGATCATTGGAGAAGTTTAAATGATAGACATAATGAGTAAGAAGAATCAAATAAGGCAGAAATATAAAATTTTCTCTAATCTAAAGAGATGGGAGAGTACTTGAGTATCTTGCTTTATGATTATCTTAGTGATTATGAAACCATGCCACAATTGATCCTCTAAGGACACCTTAGTTCATTTTGTTTGGCTAAGGAAAGGAATCGTGAATTGTTGAAATGGTTAGATCAAAAGATAAATTATACTTCGTTCCAAAATTAAATCTTAGAGTCATACTCCAAGATTAAGCCTTGAGTGACATAATCTTAAGAAAGGTTTAAAACACTTGTTAAATGTAGAGTAAAATGTGTTCTTACTCTTGTACATTTGAAATTGGTAAGTTGTGATGTTTTAGATAAAACAAAGACCAACTAAGACCAATTGTGAGAAGTGTTTAACTTGATAAGAATCTGCACTAACTCTTGAATATTCGTTTTTGTCAAGGAATGGTTCTTAACAAACAGAATCTTATATGTCAAGAGGTCAGTGGGAGTCTTAGAAGGATCTTAAGATAGATTCAAGAACTAATCAAGAGTTTTGTTAATCACAAGACCACGACTTGAGGTTTGTAACCTATCGTGTTGACATATTCTGTGCCCATTCCAGTTAAAGTTGGTTTTGCATTGGAGTTCTGAGAGTTCTCAACTGGTTGCATAACAACTTGGAAGCAATGGCAGGCCCTTGTGCTACCAGGTGGCAAGAAATTAAGACTGCACAAGTTCAGTCCATATGAATTTGGATTTGTCATTAACCTTGTCGTGTGATTATAGTTATGTCAAATTCACATGGATAGGAACACATACACCATCAAAATCTAAGTGTCATAAGGTTTCTCTCCGATTCATGAAAATGATAGTGAGGAAACTCTTTCACTAAGTAGATTTAAGTGGATAGCAAGTGTGCAGTTTGCATTCTCATGTCGTTAGTGGAGCGTGCGTGGTTAACCGGCACACTAACTAATGAGAATGGCAAAGGTTTAGACTCACAAGTGAGCTATCTAAGGAAAGGTTTAGACTCCAAGTGTATGATTTGATAAAGACTTATCAAGGTAATCTAGTATCAGAAATCTGACTGATTTCTAGGTACATGTCAAAGCTAGTGGGAGCATAAAGTGTTATGCTAGTTAGATAATAATCATTATGCTAGTGGGAGCATGATGATTATGTTGCAAGTTAGCAATGTTAATTATAGAAAACAAAAGTTTCAACTCGCTTTGAAAAAGTTGTTTTACTATAATTAAGGGAGAGAAATTTATACTTCATTCCAATTCTACAAGCTTAGATTGAGATTTTAATCAACTTTAGTCAAGAATATATATGAATGTTATGTTGGAATGGCTCAACATAAGGAATTTCTATATATGTTGCTTTCTCAAAATTCGATTATGATTACGGCATCCCTCTTCATAGTTCGAATTATGAGAACATGGCAAATAAAACTTTTATAGCATGAATCATATCCCATATGCTTCGAATATAGGATCGATTGCATGTGTTATAATATTCATCCATTCTAAATTTTCATAATGCTTAGGGCGTTAAGAAGGGAAAAGGGATTAGAACTAGATATGACTAAGATGATTAAGCAATTGTCGAGAACACTTTGGGGTTTTCCAAAGTTTAGTTACTCATGGACAATTGGAAGTATAGAGTAAGGATCGTATTGACATATTTTGGAAAGAGGCAACTCTTGTTCAAAAGTGATGGTCAAGATGGGAATATGGAATTGTTTCCATAGGTGGAAGTTATTCTTTGAATCTGTGTAAGATTAAAAAACTTAATGCAAAGAAGGATGTTCAAAGGAATGTACTTTGAATTTGAGACTTCATCTCCATGGAATTGCTTTCCATTGGAATACTTTGTAATGTTTGTTGCCAAGTCTTTGTGACTTGTGTGAATATCATTACAAGAGGATCATTGCATAGATTACGGTAAATGACAAGAACTTGGTATTCTTACATTTACAATAAGGATTGGGATTGTGAAATGAGAATCATTGAAGTCATGTTCAATTGATATACATTTCACAAAGAGATGACCACATGTAAACATAGTGTGCATACTTGGAGTATGTCATAGCTATTGTTTAGAGAAACATAGTAATCATGCTTGGAGCATGGCATCACTATTGTTTCAATTCAAGTATTAAGTTGATTAATCGAAACATGAATAATGAGTGATCAATATGGTGCTTAGATAAAAGGTGTTTTATTTACGCTCAAAGTGTTGAGGCCATATAGGACTAGTATTATTTTGTGTTTCACTTTGCATGTTTTGACTTCCAGAATAACTAGGTCATTCTCCTAAATGACCAAGTTATTCAAACCATCCACAGTCGGTCATATGTTGGAAGTAGATATGAATCAAGACTGTCGTGAATTTGGCTTGTATGATTTGTCTAAAGTGCTTTAGACAATGCAATGGTTGCTACAACGTACGTTCATGAGTACTCATAAGGGATGAGTATTGGATTCAACCCACGCTTATTTGGATTCACTTCATGGATTTTATCAGGAGTGAATCATGAGACGATAATATCTTATATTCTTCAAACCTAGAGATATGAGTTGTTGCCTATGAGTTGGTTATACATTGATTGTACGAAAACGCATTGGTAACTCGATGCTATAAAACGTGCCTTTGTGTATGATTCAACAAGTAGTCAGTACAAGCATATGAGTCGAAGTTAATCCATTCCTTTTACCCTCAAAGGGATAAAAGCGATATCTGTGCGCCCCTCGATGATTTAGTGATGACAAAAGTAAGTGCTCGGCCGGGCCTGGACTGATTTGATTTATTCAATTAGTCAGTCGTCATAAATCAGAAATCGGGAAACAACAAAGGACAGAGAGAATGATTATAATCCATGTCTCAGTCCATATGATATCTAGAATGGAGGAATATATGATCACTTATCTAATGGACAAGTCATTGACAGAGGTCAGAGTTCATCGACAAGGTCAGAGATGAACAGAAGCTTTTGAGAGCTACGATTGCTAGTCAGGGTTCTGAAGTCATACTTGCAATAATAGTTTTAGACTTATCCAAGTGGGAGACTGTTGGATTAATGTCTAAGTCCATAACTATAATTGGTAAGACTTGACCCGAACCGGCATGGTCCATTTGGGTTGCATGGCATCATGCACTTGGATAGAATAAAATGAGAGAAATAACACTTAAGGTTTATTAATATATTATAAGTTCTAATATATTAATAAGATTATTTAATTAGTATTGATCAATAATTAATTTAGAATTAATTATGTGATCAAAAGAAGACTAATTAAATATATGGGTTGATTGTGTAAATCATCCATACTTATATAGTGGGCTAATGCTCCATGGATTATCAAGTTGGGCTAAAACCCATTGGATGCTCCATGGTGTATTTGAACCCACGGATCCATGGAAATGGATAGCCATGACAATTAGGGTTTACCCTAATTTTAACACACTATATAATGATCTCTTTCTTGGGAAAATCAGCGACTATGATATGCATAGAGGGCAAGTTGATTCTTGAAGTGTTCTAATTTCTCTCTAAGTTATTCCAAGTGCTTATGGTGTTGTGTGAACCATTTGAGGTGTCACACTTGGGGCACTAGGCACTCAAGCTTCATGAAGACAAGCACCAACAAAAGGTATCTTATTCTAACTTGTGTTATTCAAAGTTTTGTATGCTAGAATAGAACAATACCTTGGAAAGTTCATAATTGCAAGTATAATAGAGAAAACATAGATCCAAGGTATTTAGGGTTTCATGTACACTTAGGAGTGTTAGATTGCTCAAAACCCAACATATATATCATTTGAACAAAAGCTAAGACGAGTCTTATATATGCTCCGTCTTCTCCAAATGATCGCAGGGTACCTGTCTATTGTGGACCTGAGAATACAAGCAGTTTGAAAATCAGCATAAACTTGGTGAGTTCATAAGCAGTTTGTTTTCGTAAAAGAATAAGTTTCCTTTGGTTTTCTGAAAAAGTCGTTATCCAAGAAATTCCTATATTTTCTTATAAGTAAAGTTTTGTTATCCATTTGTTACACAGTGTGGTTAAGAGTAGTTATGTTATCCCAGGAAAATCCCTTATTTTCCTAAAAGTCGTGGTTAGTTCTTGGTTCAGAATGCAATGTACTAGTATCTATCATACTTGTAGTATTAGATAAGTAAATTGAAAGCCTGGTTATCCTATACACGAATGTCGAATATATACTATACTTATCCGCAATTTCGAATCTTTGGAGACACTCAGAGACGTACACTAGTTGCATATTCGAAGTTTTGGTGACATCCAAAGGCGTGCTTTAGTCATATTTCCGAAGCTCTGTCGATGTCCAAAGGCGTATGTTTTCGAAACTCTGTCGACATCCAAAGGCGTACTTTCGCATTAGTTATCTGTTTGTTACACATTGTGGTTAAGAGTAGTTATTTTTGGATTAATGTCTAAGTCCATAACTATAATTGGTAAGACTTGACCCGACCCGGCATGGTCCATTTGGGTTGCATGGCATCATGCACTTGGATAGACTATAATGAGAGAAATAAGACACTTATGGTTATTAATATATTATAAGTTCTAGTATATTTATAATAAGAATAATAAGATTATTTAATTAGTATTGATCAAGAATTAATCTAGGATTAATTAAGTGATCAAAAGAAGACTAATTAAATATATGGGTTGATTGTGTAAATCATCCATACTTGTATAGTGGGCTAATGCTCCATGGATAATCAAGTTGGGCTAAAACCCATAGGATGGTCCATGGATGCTCCATGGTGTATTTGAACCCATGGATCCAAGCAAATGGAAGGCCATGACAATTAGGGTTTACCCTAATTGTAACAACTATATAAGATCACCTCGGCCCAGCACAACGGGGATCTGCACTTTCGGCCGTAGAGAGCTTCGAATGGAGCTGCCTTGATGCTCGTGTGATAAATATTGTTGTAGGAAAACTCCACAAGAGGTAAGTGTGTATCCCACGATTTCCCGAAGTCGATCACACAAGCTCGCAGCATGTCTTCTAATGTTTGGATCGTCCTCTCACTTTGTCCGTCAGTCTGCGGATGGTAGGCTGTACTCATATCCAGCCTCGTCCCTAGTGCCTTTTGTAATGATTGCCAAAATCTAGAGGTGAATCTACTATCTCTGTCTGATATAATAGATATAGGGACGCCATGCAATCGCACTATTTCTTTTATATAAGTCCTAGTGAGCTTTTCCATCTTATCCGTCTCTTTGATGGGTAGGAAGTGGGCGGACTTGGTCAACCTGTCAACGATGACCCAAATGGTATCTAATCCACCTGCTGTCTTGGGCAGCTTGGTGATGAAGTCCATTGTGATTCGCTCCCACTTCCATTCTGGTATTTATGGTTGTTGGAGGAGTCCTGATGGCTTTTGACATTCTACTTTGACCTTCGCGCAAGTAAGGCACTTACTTACAAAGGTAGCGATCTCCGCTTTCATGTTTGGCCACCAATAAAGCTTTTTGAGGTCCAGATACATCTTATCTGAACCCGGGTGGACGGAGTAACGAGTGTTGTGTGCTTCTCTCACAACCAAATCCCTAAAACCTCCATGGCGTGGAGTCCAGATTCGGTCCATAAAGTAATAGGCTCCGTCACCCTTAACCTCCAGATTTTTATCCATTCCACGCAAGAATTCTCCCGTCACGTTTCCAGGCTTTAGAGCTTCCAGCTGAGCCTCTTTGATCCGCGTGGATAGATGTGAGTGTATGGTCATGGTTAGCGCCTTGGTCCTTCGTCCGGAATATTCTTTTTTGCTCAGGGCGTCCGCTACTACGTTGGCTTTCCCAGGATGATATCGAATTTCACAGTCGTAATCGTTAAGTAACTCGACCCATCGACGTTGTCTCATGTTGAGTTCTTTTTGGTTTAGTATGTGTTGGAGGCTTTTATGATCAGTGTACACCACGCTCTTCGTCCCATACAAGTAGTGTCTCCAGATTTTTAGTGCGAAGACGACCGCTCCTAACTCGAGGTCGTGAGTAGTGTAGTTCACTTCATGGTTCTTTAGCTGTCTCGAGGCATAGGCGATAACCTTGCCTCGTTGCATCAAGACACAACCGAGCCCCTGATTGGATGCATCACAGTATACGACGAAATCTTCTGTCCCTTCGGGAAGGGATAATACTGGTGCGGTGCATAGGGCTCGCTTCAAGGTCTGAAAAGCCTTCTCCTATTTCTCTTCCCAGTCGAATGATACACCCTTCTGTGTTAACGTGGTGAGAGGTTTCGCAATCCGAGAGAAATTTTGGATGAATCGACGGTAGTAGCCAGCGAGGCCTAGAAATTGAAGAATTTCCGTAGGCGTCTTTGGTGCTGACCAGTTCTCAATAGCCTTGATTTTGGAGGGGTCCACGTGGATTCCTTCTTCACTGACCACGTGTCCTAAGAATTCAACTCTCCGGATCCAAAACTCGCACTTAGAGAACTTCGCATACAACTTCTCGGATCGCAGGTTTTCCAGGACTAATCGTAAATGATTTATGTGCTCTTCCTTGCTTCGAGAGTAGACGAGAATGTCGTCAATAAAGACAACTTCGCATACAACTTCTCATACAAGCGTGTTTAGTAATGTTTAACAATCACTCAAAAGTAATTCAAAAATAAGAGATGGGTCTTGTGTGCTCCACCTTCTCCAAAAAATGTCGCGTCTGTACCTGTCTATCTTTGACCTGAAGATACAAGTTATTTTGAAAACAATTATCAGCATAAAGCTGGTGAGTTCATAAGAGTTTAGTGTGAGTTTTTGTATACAAAGCATTAGTGTTAAAGATGTATCATTTATGTTCATAAGTAGTAGAAACTTAGAAAATCCCATATTTTCCAGGAAATACATTGTAAGTGACAATCTGTGAAAAGTATGCATTCTTTATTCCTTTGAAAACAGTTTATTTTAAAAATACATTGGCAAATCTCCAAATAACAAGTGTGATGGAATAGGTTGAGCCTGTAATCAGTGATAGAGGTGCAAGCTTCCTTTATTGATAGATACTTACTTACCTCGGGATGCAGTTTAGCATTTAGTGTGGTATTTTAGAGTAGTTGTAGCGTATTCCTTGTATATTACTAATAGTGAGGATAATAGAGGATCCCATGACCTTCCCGGTCATGCACAGTATAGTGAGTAGTGGCATCCCTGGGCCTGCACGGCGCGGACTGAGATTAACAGTCGGGATGTAATAGCGTCTGCCCCGTATAGATCTATACATGTAGAGTCGTCTCCTGCTGGAACACTCCGGGCGTAGTGAATAGCGACTGTATAGATCTATACATGTAGAGTCGTCTCCTGCTGGAACACTCCGGGCGTAGTGAATAGCGAATAGAGTATCTCGTAGCGGGTTAGTGTATTATTGTTTGTTTAGTGTTTTCTCTATTGTTATGGTGTAGTAATCTTTTAGTATTGATCATAGTGTATTCTCTTACTAGTGTATCGTCTCGTAATAGTGAGTATTATAGTGTAGATAGTAATAACCTTAGCGAGTATTAGCGGTAGCGACCCTAACCATACCTGTTATGGTTATCTTAGTGGGGATGTTTCTTAGCACGTTAGTGACTTTGGCATTAAGTGAAAGCAGTAATATTCGTATCCCATACTGATATACAGATTATATAAGTAAGAAATCAACGACAGTCGGACGGATAACTACTACCCTAAGTCCACAATCAAACAAGAACAGGAAATAAGGCGAGATATCGGTCCTAAGTCCTCCAAGTCTTATTTATATAAATATATCAGAGTGGTTACATTTTATAAGTAGATTGATTTAATAAAAGTATTTTTCCAAAAGAACATTTATTACCTGACTCACTGTTTAAAAATAGTTTGAAAAGGGTGAAACCCGTTTATAAGGCATAGGGACAAATCACATGTGATTTGAACTAGGAGTAGTGAATCACATGTGATTAATCCTTGTAACTCGGAAATCGTTCTGTAAAACTTTACATAAACATTTATAAGCAACTTGTATCTCCCCCCTAAAACATGTAAAACACTTGAAAGGTTCATTAAAGGGGTATGAACTCACCTGAAATCGCGGAAATCGGGTGAATCGGGTAATAGTGTCGATTGAGCGTTTGGTACCAAATAACCACTTGAGCACCTTTTAGGACCCTAATGTCATATGAAATATGTATTTTACAAGAAGTTAATCATCTTATGCTTTTCATTATAGTATTTGGACATTCTAGTGTCGTTTTCGGGGTTTTAAGGCCTAGAAAGGGTTCCCGGGAGTGGTATAAGGCCATGGATGATTTACGGGAGGGTCCTTGAGTTCACTCTCTTAGAGTTTATGGCCTAAAAGCCATTCTTTGGGAGTTTACGGCCGTAAGCCCCCTAGGCTTGGCCGTAAACTCTTGTGACACTCCAAAATGTGTGTTTAGGGCCTTATCTCACTTCCTTGATTTAGTGGTGTGTGTTTTGGACCAAGAGGGAAGGATTAAACATCATAATTTGTGTCATTTTTAGGGAGTTTACGGCCAAGACTTGTTCTTGGGCCGTAAACTCCTATAGACCCTTCAAGATGTAGGTTTTACTTGTACAACATGGTCCCATATGGCTTAGAAAAATCCTAGAAGGCCCTATAGTGAGTTTGGAACAATTTGGCATACATTTTTGGGGAGTTTACGGCCCAAGAACATCCTTGGCCGTAAACTCTTCATTTGGTATCAAAATGAGGTGTTTAATGGTACAACACACTTCCAAAGGCCTTAGATAAATTCCTTTCATGCATTAGGGTAGTTTAAGGACTTGTTTGACACAATTTCTTGGGTGTTTACGGCCCAAGCTTAAGCTAGGCCGTAAACTCCTCTTTTTGGCCTCAAATGGAGTTGTTTGATGCATTAAAGTGTTCCTTGGAGTCAAGTCTAAATTGCCAAACACCCTAATTGATCTTTTGGGACTTTAAACATAGATTTATGAGGTGTTTGAGGTGTTTACGGCCTAAGCACAAGCTTGGGCCGTAAACTCCTTTTTACATGTCAAATCCTTGTGTTTTAGTGTCCAAACCCTTCTAGATATATGCCTTAATTAGTATACTAGCTTAAAAGAAGGAAAAACTTGGCCTTGGGCATGAATTTGGAGGTTTACGGCCTAAGGAGCTTCTTAGGCCGTAAACTCCTCTTTGGACCTTGATTCCTATGATTTTTGGCCCTCAAATTCAATGAAGCATGTCTAGAATAAGATAGAGGATGAGTACTTACGTTTGGAAGTCGGAAATTAGCGGAATCGGGGTCGTTTTCGAGTCTAGAGAGAGAAAGGGTTACACTAGTAGGAGGAGAAGGAGAATCATCAGTGAGAACATTGGAAACATGAAGAGTTTTTAGATAGAACAACATCTTCTGTTGCCATCTCCAGAAATCTGAGCCTTTGAATTTCTCAGGCTTTTCCACATATGTTTTGACGATGGAATTTTGATCCATTCTTCATTCTTTGATTTATGTCTTAGATTGTTATGACAGAAGTATATAATCAAAAAAATAATTGAAATAAAACAAACGAAATTGAAATATATATATATATATATATATATATATATATATATATATATATATATATATAAGAATCAATTTACAGAAAACATACTTGAATGATGATTACACACGAAATTTAATCACGAAATTGTACAGGTTGAGGCCTGCTTTGCATTGTCCTAAGACAGAAATTTCCCTGGTAGGGATCTATCAAGAGGATACAACAATCAACCAATAACTTCTCTTGATTCTGACGAAATTCTCTATGTTCCCTTCATTGTATGTGAAGTACGAAATTATATGAGGAGTATGTGTGAGTTTTTTCTGAACCTGAAATCTGGTCTTTGGTAATCTATTTATAGATATAGATTGACTTGTTTTTCCCTCCAAAACTGTTAACCGAAATTAACTGTCAAAACAATTAAAACGAATTTAACAGATTTAATATATAATAAAAGTCAAAATCGGAATTAATATATATATAAAATATTGTAACTAGTCAATGAGACCCCAAGAACCCCAAGGACAATCTTTGACCATTAAATATATATATATATATATATATATATATATATATATATATATATATATATATATATATATTAATCTAAGCTTTCAAGACCAATTTGACTAACCCAATCACCAAATCCAAACCAATCCCTCTAGTCCAACCCTTAGATCTAATTAGTAAACAACTAGTAGGAGGATTTTTAAGTGAGTATAAGTTTCCTTTTTCTTCCAATGTGGGACAAGTCCCAAAGAGAGTGTTTTCCATTTACCAAAGTTCCAACAATACTCCACATTTTCTATTCAAACTCCAAGAATACCCCACATTTCAATAGAAAATAAGTGAACTTTGATATTCAAATAAGGGAAATAAGATATGACATGCATCTGAAGAGGTGTTGGAAACTTGAACCTTTCATAGTGAGTACTACTTGGATCTACTTTATGGGTAGTTAACTAGAGTCTTGAACTAACCACTTTTTATAGTAGAATCAAAAACAAGAAGTATCACACATATCATATCTAAGCATAGATCATTTCTTACCGGTGCGTTCATTTCGGTCGTGAACAATCCTTTCTTCATGAGACTTTTAGAGAGCTTAGCCATATCAGCTCCAAAGATGCGACCTCACATCCATCTCACATATAATGCTAATGTGGAACAATTCGTATTATTCCACTATAAAAGCTATCTGCATTATTAAGAATAAAGAATTCATCCCTATATCATCAACGAAAAAACACAAAATTAGTATCATAGGAGCGAGCATACCTTTGTGTTGGTACTTTTTTGAGTCTTCCCCAACTAGTTATCCTATTGAACCTAGACCATGGGATCTCCAATGTTGCTAGGTTAGGTTTCCGCCAGGTGGTGACTCATTGTGTTGGCTTTAAGCCCATTCCCCTCGATGTGAAGAGAACTTGCTCTCTACTAAGGCCTTTTGTCAAGGGATCAGCTATATTTTCCTTTGACTTTATGTAGCTAATGGAAATGATTCCATTCTTCAACATGTCTCTTATTGTAATATGTATGCGTCTAATGTGTCTCGACTTGCCATTGTATATATGACTTTGTGCTCTAGTAAGAGCATCCATACTATCACAATGTATGGCAATGGCAGTAACAGGTTGAGGCCACAAAGGAATACCTTCTAGGAAGCTTTTAAGCCATTCAGCTTCTTCAGCAGCTTTGTCTAAAGCAACAAACTCTACTTCCATTGTAGAACGAGTATTCACAGTTTGCTTAGATGATTTCCAAGAGATAGCAGCTCCACCAAGAGTGAACACATATCCACTTGTGGATTTTGCCTCGGAAGTATTGGAAATCCAATTTGCATCATAATACCCTTCAAGAACAGGAGGATATCTCGTGTAATGCAATCCATAAGTCATTGTATGCTTTAAATATCTAAGCATTCTCACTAATGCATACCAATGATCTTTCCCAGGATTGTGGGAGTAGCGGCTCAATCTACTTACACTATATGCCAAGTCCAGTCTTGTACAATTCATAATATACATTAAGCTACCTAGAACTTGAGTATATTCTAACTGACCTACACTGTCACCTTTATTCTTCTTTAGATGACTAGAAGCATCAAATGGGGTGACAACCGGCTTGTCATCATAGTGTCCAAACTTCTTGAGTACACTTTCAATATAATGCGACTGAGTAAGAGTGTAACCATCTGGTCTTCTTTGAACTCTTACACCAAGGATCACATCTACTTCTCCCAAGTCCTTCATGGAAAAGGAGGAGTGTAGCATTTTCTTGGTTTGATTGATCACATCCAAATTAGTGCCCATTATAAGCCTATCATCCACATACATGCATACGATGACATAAGCATTCTTGTATTGTTTGACATAAACACATTTATTACATTCATTTATTCTAAATCCATTAGAGAGTAATGTGTTGTCAAACTTCTCATGCCAATGCTTTGGAGCCGGTTTTAGTCCATAAAGTGATCTAACTAACTTACAGTCTTGTTTTCTTGACCTTTAACCACAACCCTTCAGGTTGATTCATATATATCTCTTCATCTAGTTCACCATACAAGAAGGCAGTTTTCACATCCATTTGGTGTATTTCCAAATTGTGAATGGCTGCAATTGCTACTAATGTGCGAATTGATGTAATTCTTGTAACGGGTGAATAGGTGTCAAAGAAGTCTTGACCCTCCTTTTGACGATACCCTTTAGCTACTAAACGAGCTTTGTACTTCTCAATGGTACCATCAGGTCTAAACTTCTTCTTGAATATCCATTTGTGCCCAATTGGTTTTTGCCCAGGTGTCAAATCTACCAATTTCCAAGTGTTATTTTGCACAATGGGGTCAATCTCACTTTTGATTGCCTCTTTCCAATAAGGAGCTTCTGAGGAGTCCATAGCTTCCTTATATGTTTGTGGTTCTTTATTCACTACATAGGTCATGTAATCAGGTCCAAAATCTTTAGCTATTTTTCCCCGTTTGCTTCTTCTAGGTTCTAAGTTCTCTTCTTGAACCTTTGAAGAATTCTCTTCATTTGATTGTAAACTTTTGTCTGGAATGGTATCATTCAGTCCATCATCTAGAGGACTTTTCCTAGAGACGGTAATCTCTTTCCCTTTATCCTTAAAAGGAAAAATATTTTCAAAGAATTCAGCCTCTTCTGATTCCATGAAGGTTTGGTTATGGATCTCATCAACATGTGATTTATACACAAGAAACCTATACGCTGCACTATTCATGGCAGGGCCAAGATAGATGCAATCTATGGGTTTTGGTCCAAGTTTAGTCCTCTTAGGAAGAGGTTTTACCTTAGCAAGGCAACCGCACACTTTCATCCTTTTATAAGAGGGTAACCTCCCTTTCCACAGATGATAGGGTGATTTATCACTCTTTTTATAAGGAATTCTATTAAGTATTGTATTTGCTACAAGACATGCTTCTCCCCACAGATTATGTGGTGCTCCAAAAGTAATTAACATTGAATTTATCATGTTTTTCAATGTTCTATTCTTTCTTTCTGCCACTCCATTTTGTTGAGGAGTATATGGAACAGTTGTTTGATGTATGATACCATTTAAAGAACAAAATTCAGCAAAGTCTTTGGATTCATATTCTCCTCCTCGATCAGACCTTAGAATTTTGATCTTTTCATCAAGTTGATTTTCAACTTCAGCCTTGTAACTCTTAAAAGATTTCAAGGCTTCATCCTTGCTATTTAACAAATAAATATAACAATACTTGCTGCAATCATCAATAAAAGATATATAATAATTCTTTCCTCCTCTTGTAGGTGTTGCTCTAAAATCACATAAATCAGAGTGGATTAAGCCAAGTATCTCATTAGATTTTTCAACCGATTTATGAGGATGTTGTGAAAATTTTGATTCTACCCAAACCTCACATTTTATGTTTTTATCTAATGAACATTTTGGTAACATGTCAAGTTTTGCCATTCTTTGAATAGAGCGAAAATTGACATGCCCCAAACGAGAATGCCACAAAAATGAAGGATCATGCATATACATAGAAGAGATGATAGTAGTGCCCATTATTGCATTAGCATTAACATTGGTTACATCATTGTTTGGTGTTTCAACACCATAGTACAAAGGTAAGACACTGACTTTGAAGAGACCCTCACTAAGGTATCCCTTTCCAACATACATCCCACCTTTGGTGAGAACAAACTTATCAGACTCAAATACAAGTTTGAATCCCTTGTTACTAAGAATAGGACCAGAAATCAAATTCTTAGTAATTTCAGGAACATGCAAGACATCACATAAAACAAGTTCTTTTTCAGAAGTCAGTTGTAGTTTCACTTTTCCCTTTCCTTCAAATTTTGTAGTAGAGCCATTCCCCATAAACATTAGTTCAGAATCCGAGACTTTCTCGTATGTAGAAAACATGGTTCGGGAGTTGCAAATGTGCCATGTGGCTCCAGTATCAATCCACCAATCCACACAATTGCTAACCATGTTGGTTTGAATCACAACAACAAATTGATTTGGTGATTCAACCATATTGGCTTGACCAGAATTTCCTCCACCAGAATTGCCACCATTGTTTCCATTGTTCCCTCCATTGTTTCCTCCATTATTTCCTCCTTGACCCCTCCTGAATCTATAATCTTTGGCCTTGTGTCCAGTTTTGCCACAAACATAGCATGGACCAGAATTCTTCTTGAAATTCCTCTTGTTTGGGCCATGGTTTTTGCCATCTTTTGAGGAGTTTTTGGAGCCTTGCTTCCCTTTCTTGTTGTTGTGCTTTGTCCTTGAAGTACTTGCTTCTCCAACAAAGTTTGCACTTGGTTCCAAGGAATTTGCATCTGCCTTCTCATTCAATCTGTTATCTTCTTCCACACGAATTCTCAACACAAGTTGCTCAAAACTCATGTCATCTGTTAAGTGTTTAAGATATAGTTTAAAATTCTTCCAAGAAGGAGGAAGTTTTTCAATGATTGAACCAACAAGAAAGTTAGAGTTTATACCCACACCTTCAACTTCAAGATCATGTGCAATGACTTGAATGTCCTCCACTTGTTTAAGGACAGATTTGGTATCCACCATCTTGAAATTCATGAACTTTCCAATCACGAATTTCTTGGAACATGTCACTTTTGTTTTGTATTTCTTTTCCAGTGATTCCCATATCTCTCTTGCAGTAGTGATGGTAGAGTAGATATCATAGGGGGAATCATCCATAGCATTTAGAATATAATTTCTGCAATTATATTCATTTGTGTTCCACGTTTCCACAGCCCTTTGATGTTCTGCCAATTGGGCTGCAGTGGGTGGTGTTGTTCCTTCTGCAGTGGTTACACCAGTAGGAGGAGAGGGAGAATCATCAGTGAGAACATTGGAAACATGAAGAGTTGTTAGATAGAACAACATCTTCTGTTGCCATCTCCGGAAATCTGAGCCTTTGAATTTCTCAGGCTTTTCCACATGTGTTTTGATGATGGAATTTTGATCCATTCTTCATTCTTTGATTTTTGTCTTAGATTGTTATGACAGAAGTATACAATCAAAAAAATAATTGAAATAAAACAAACGAAATTGAAATATATATATATATATATATATATATATATATATATATATATATATATATATATATATATATATATAAGAATCAATTTACATAAAACATACTTGTATGATGATTACACAGGAAATTTAATCACGAAATTGTACAGATTGAGGTCTGCTTTGCAGTGTCCTAAGACAAAAATTTCTCTGGTAGGGATTTGTCAAGAGGATACAACAATCAACCAAGAACTTCTCTTGATTCTGACGAAATTCACTATGTTCCCTTCATTGTGTGTGAAGTACGAAATTATATGAGGAGTATGTGTGTGTTTTTTCTGAACCCAAAATCTGGTCTTTGGTGATCTATTTATAGATATAGATTGACTGGTTTTTCCCTCCAAAACTGCTAACCGAAATTAACAGTCAAAACAGTTAAAACGAATTTAGCAGATTTAATATATAATAAAAGTCAAAATCGGAATTAATATATATAAAAAATATCGTAACTAGTCAATGAGACCCCAAGAGCCCCAAGGTCAATCTATGAACATTAAATATATATTAATCTAAGCTTTCAAGACCAATTTTACTAGCTCAATCACCAAATCCAACCAAATCCCTCTAGTCCAACCCTTTGATATAATTAGTAAACAACTAGTAGGAGGCTTTTTAAGGGAGTATAAGTTTCCTCTTTCTTCCAATGTGGGACAAGTCCCAAAGAGAGTGTTTTCCATTTAACAAAGTTCCAACACTTTTAATCTTTATGAAATAGGTTAACTAAGTTTTTTTTGTGAGAGATATTAAATCAACGATTTATCCTCTTAATGCAATTACATTTTGCTAATTATTCATGATATTAAATTATTGATCATTTTCGTGGACGGTGTAGTTTTTACCGAAGTCATTAAATTGATGATTTATCCTTTTAATGCAATTAGATTTTCTAATTATTCACGATATTCAATCACTGTTCACTTTTATGGGTGATGTGTTATTTGTTATTATATATTGATATGTTTTGTTAATGATCAAATAACAGTTTCTTTCAAAAGCATGTTCAGTCTCTTTTGCCATCTTTAAACCTATTTTTTAATTGATAATGAATTCTAAAGAAGCTAATATTGTATTACTTCTTTGTAGGATGGGTACATGAGAGAAGGTTAATGATTATTGGGATAATCTGCTAAGTTCATAAATTTAGAAAATGTGGATACTAGATTTTAATTTGGATGTAACCGATTATGAGTTGAATAATTTGGTGGCTAAAAAATGAGATGTAGTAGATAATCACATCAAGTTATCTTAGAAATATCCCATAGTGCATATTGCTTTGTACACAAATGAGGGCGATGAGGTAAAATACTTCTTAGATATTGTTCGTTATTTGTTGCCACAAATTGTTGCGATAATAACTTGTAAATGTAACGAACTTTCGATTTTGTTCACATTTAGTCATTAAATTTTTTTTCGTTATCTATTTGCCACTGAACTATTGATACTGTACACATATTACCCTTATGACCGGTTGTTGCCGGTCATAAGGGTAAAATGTGTACAGTTTCAATAATTCAGTGGCAAATAGATAACGAAAAAAAGTTTAGTGACTAAATGTGAACAAAATCGAAAGTTTGTTTCCCTCTAAAAAAGTTCAATGACTAAATGTGAACAAACTTCCTCTTGTATACATAATGGTTTTGTATTTTCCAAAATAAAAAATCAAAATTTCCAATCCGGTTTTGGTTTTACAAAACAACTAATCATTCTCACTCATGTGAATTATGACCATTGGTTTGACATGTGGAATTAAAGAACACACAAAGAACACGGTGATTTGGGTGTTTAATAGATGAATTTGATTATGAAAGGTGTTTACAAAAAAGGATTTAGATCTATATATATATATATATATATATATATATATATATATATATAATTAACACACTAACACTCTCAATGTTATGTCTCTCAAACACACGGTATGAACCCACCTTATATAGAGGTCTTTACATCTGTCTCTCTCTTTCCCTCTCTCTCTCTCTCTCTCTCTACATATATATATATATATATATATATATATATATATATATCATGTCACAAGGCTACTTTACCACATGCAAGTGAGTCTACAAAAATCAAACCATTTACAAAGTCATACATGGATAACTTTGTACCCAACATTCTCCCCCTCAAAGTTAGGAATGGAATCATGGATGACCCGCTTTAAATCTTCCAAACTCGAGCAACTTCACAAATCGAGCCTCAAACGTGACCGGACAGTTCTTGCATCTCAGCAGGCGCTAAACGATAGGGCGATTTGGCTACGGGGGTAGCTCCTGGAATTAAGTCGATCCTGAATTCGACCTGACGTTGGGGAGGTAAACCTGGCAGCTCTTCTGGAAAGACGTCGGGGAAGTCGCATACTACGGGGAAGTCTTTTAGATCTTTCTTTTTCCGGCTCGTATCGACGACATGTGCAAGGAATGCACGATATTCCTTACGCAAGTACTTCTGGGCTTGAATACTTGAGATGATTCGAAGGCTCGTACTGGGTTTGTCTCCTTATATCATCAAGGTTTCGCTATTCGGTAGATTTAGACAGATGGCTTCGTCGAAACACCGGATATCGGCATGATGGAGACTCAACCAGTCCATGCCTACGATGACATCAAAACTTTTGATCGATACTGGTATGAGGTCGATTAGGAATGAGTGGTTATCTAGCGTGAGGGTGCAACCCATGTAGATCTCATTAGAACTCTCTGTCTTCCCGTTAGCCATTTCTACGACGAAGGTTTCTTTTAACGGTTGTGGGGATTGTTTAAGTATGTGTTTAAAGTTTTGATTTACGAAGCTTCGTTCTGCCCCACTATCGAATAGGATACAAGCATAAGAGTTATCAAGAAGGAACGTACCCGTGACTACTGTGGGGTCTACTACTGCTTCATTGTGGCCAATAGAAAGTAGTCTTCCTGTTCCTCCAGTATTCCCAGCTTTCGGACAGTTTCTTTTGAAATGCCCTACTTCGCCACAGCCATAACAGGCCTGGCTTACTCCCGTGCTGGGGACTTGAGAAATGGGTTTGGGTTGAGACTTGCAAAATCGGACGGTATGGCCCTTCCGGTCGCAGTTAGTGCAGTGCAATTCATGGCAGGGGCCGTTATGATGAAAAGGGCACTTGGTGCACTTGGGTAGGTTCCCTGTATATGTTTTGGCTGGTACAGGGGCAGCAGGAGTAGTGGCAGCATGGACAGCTACCACTTGTTGGTTCTTTGAAGAGGATTGGGTTGATTTGCCCTTCTTCCGGTCCCACCGTTTCCTCTTGTTGTCGGATTTCTTGATTGGTGCGGTAGCAATCGTCGTTGTCGTTGATGGAGTGGAAGGAGCTTCATGATCAATCAACCTTTGGGCCAATTCCTTGGCGTTGTCAAAGGTCGTCGGGCGTGATGCTAAAACGTTCCCTCGATACGGAGGTACTAAACCCCAGATGTACCGTTCAATCTTCTTGCCCTCAGTGGGGATCATGTTAGGACACATAGTTACCAGGTCGCAGAACCTAGCCGTATAAGCCACCACGTCGGTCCCTTTCATCTTGAGGTTCCAGAGCTCCTCCTCAAGTTTCTGAACTTCGCCCTTAGGGTAGTACTCCCTTGTTAGAAGGTCTTTCAGTGTGTCCTAGCCCATGGCATTGGCTGTTACCAAGGAGAGTGATTTGACATGGCCATTCCACTATGTCAAAGCCCTCTCGGTGAAGGTGCAAGCAGCGAACTTAATCTTGCTTTCTTCGGGGCACGAGCACATCTCGAAGACAGCTTCAGTTCTTTCTATCCATTGGGACAGTGCAATGATCCCTCCGGTTCCATTGAAGAATGTTGGTTTGCAGCTCATGAAATCCTTATAGGTGCACCCCTACGTACGTGCATGGATTTCACCATGTCTAGTGTTGGTGCCCATTTTGGCTCCACTTGCATCGCCAGAATTCATTTAGGCCATAGCTGCAGTTACAGATGTCTGAAACATTACCGGATCGAACTGCGGAGGAGGTGGTGGTGGTGGAGTTTGAGTTGCAGGTCTGCCCCTACTCGAACGCTTGCGAGGAGGCATCTTTTACTGAAAATTTATAAAGATGATGATCATAATGAGAAACAATTGTAATCATGATGAAAAATGTTTCACAGATTAAATCGCCATAGTCCAACTATCGGATAGAGTTATAGCAACAGAGTAGGGAAACATATGATTATAGACTTCCCAACAGACTAAATAACTGCCAATACTACTAGTATTACTGATGTAAATAAGTTCAGGAGAAACGGCCTAACAGTAGGCCTTACATCAAACCATATGAGGGGAAAATGATTGACAGTTTAGAAGACTACATAGCATACTGAAAGATAGGAATATTATATAGACAAGTGTTTCATTCAAGCGCAGATGCTAAAAGGCTATTTCTAAGTCAAAAGAAAAGATGTGCTAGTCATCTTTTTGTTGGATTTATGTCTAAGTCCATAACTATAATTGGTAAGACTTGACCCGAACCGGCATGGTCCATTTGGGTTGCATGGCATCATGCACTTGGATAGACTATAATGAGAGAAATAACACTTAAGGTTGATTAATATATTATAAGTTCTAATATATTAATAGGATTATTTAATTAGTATTGATCAAGAATTAATCTAGAATTAATTAAGTGATCAAAAGAAGACTAATTAAATATATGGGTTGATTATGTAAATCATCCATACTTGTATAGTGGGCTAATGCTCCATGGATGATCAAGTTGGGCTAAAACCCATAGGATGGTCCATGAATGCTCCATGGTGTATTTGAACCCATGGATCCAAGCAAATGGAAGGCCATGACAATTAGGGTTTACCCTAATTGTAACAACTATATAAGATCATATTCTTTGGGAAAAATCGGCCACTATGAATAATAAGAAAGGGCTAGACGATTTTAGGAGTGTTCAAGTTTCTCTCAAGTTATTCCAAGTGTATTTGGTGTTGTGTGAACCATTTGAGGTGTCACACTTGAGGCACTAGGCACTCAAGCTTCATGAAGACATTCTACATCAAAGAGGTATGTATTCTATCTTGTTATATTCATTATTTTGTATGCTAGATTAGGATAATACCTTGGATGTTCATAATTGCATGTATAATAGAGAAAAACATAGATCCAAGGTATTTAGGGTTGCATGTACACTTAGGAGTGTTAGAATGCTCAAAACCCAAAAGTGGTATCAGAGCCTAGGCTTGTTTTCTTGTTATACTTGCAAAAGTAGCTGAAAAAATCGAGTTTTGATGTTGTCTGCACAGCAGACTTGTTGAGTCCATGAATGGACTCGCCGAGTCCAAGGAAAAATGCATCCAACTCGCCGAGTTGGTTTGTGCACTCGACGAATTGGACCCCCTGACAGCATATATTCGATTGTTTTGGATGGAATTGGACTAGGAACATTACCCTAAGATTAATAGAAAAGTTGTGTGAAATAGTTGATTTCAATCCATTCTAATCTAAGAGTTGATTCCAAAGTGTGTTTTTGTAACTTGTCATCAAGTTATATGAAAAGTCACATTTAAGAATCATAAAACTCATAAAAGTTGGCAAAGGTTACAAAATCAAGAGTCTAGTTCTAATTAAATGGCTTTATGACTCTATAACTTGTCCTCAAGTTATGGAGGTTTAAGAGTCTCTTCATTAAATAATAAATAAATAAAGTGTAACCTTAATTAGTTCCATAAGTTACAATATAAAAAAAAATGTTATTTTTTAATTAGTTTAAAGTCTTCCATAACTTGTCCTCAAGTTATGGAACTTGAAGAGTTTTAATTAAAACTACTTTAAACTCATAAGTTATGGAATTAATTAGTTTTGAATAGTTTCAAAACTTTCCCTCAAAGTTTTGGAATTTGAAAAAGTTTTCACTTATGAATACTTTAATTCCAAGTTAAGCCCTTAGAATTTTTAAGGAGTTAAAAATTCAACCCTTATACCTTATAATATTATAAGTTAATAATATTTATATATGTATAAGAGCAAGCCAGTCTTTCCGTTAGTAGGTCTCATTCACGAAGCCGGTCTATAAGGGGGTATAAGGTTACTGTCTATAAAATGGCAGTTTAATGGGTGTCCACTCTCACCCACCGCTTCCTTGACTGGTGGAGGGTCGTTAGCCGAACGGGTAGGACAAAGACTATAAATTCTCCCTTCATTAAAAGTATTAATGATAAATACTAAGTAACTAAACCTTTTATAAATACCCAATCTTAGTTACTAAGGAAAATGTGAATAAGGTGCTAATCCACGAAATTACACTTTGCACTTTGTTTAAGTCGATTAGTGGAGCGTGTGTGGTTAACTGGCACACTAACTCGTATTAAACAAGGTAGGCAAAGGGTAACTTAATGTTTATCATAGTATCGATGGAGCGTGTGTGGTTAATCGGCACATCGATTGAGGGGTAAACACTTAAGGTTACCAAGTAATTTGCATGGTTACTTCACACCTTGTTTTGTGATCCTCGGCATCCAAGTCACAAAACCTGAAGAGCACACTCGATATTGAAACATGCCATTGAAAAGTTCAATGAATCTCTAAAGATCTAGGAGTTTCAAATCAAATTAAAACCTAATAATACATTTCGTTTATCTTGGTGGAAATTGGTGAATCGTCATTCACCTACCTTCAAATATTTTATAGCTTGGATTACGACATCCCTCTTCTAAGTTATGAAATATTTTGTTGGGTCCTAGCCTTAATATTTCATATTGGGAGTTATATTAAGGACTTTAAATCAAATATCTTGAATATCTCCCAAAAAGATTTCTGGTTTAGACATTTATGATCTTCCCAAATCTCTTGAAACAAGATTTCCTAAATGAATATGATGTCCCATGGAAATCATACTTCTTTCACCTCCTCCAATTATTCTCCCTAACTCACAAGTTCTTGAAAAGTTTAAGGTCACTCAAGCCCTATTGGCAAGTAAAGGTCTATGTGTGGTCACATCTTGGAGATGTAATCACATATTGACAAGCCGGGAGAGTTAGGTGTCAAAGTCTTGAGAAAGTTGGTGGTTCAATCACTTTCTAAGTCACATAGTGAGTTCCTTTGGGACTCCTATGAAACAGACTAAGACAAGACTCTTAATGATCTTATCCATTTGCTAAGATCAACTTCCTAAAACTTTATGGACATTGACAATGGTGACACTGGAAATCCAGAAAAAGCATTCTCTTCCCAATGGAAAGGGATCGTCCATAGTCAACCCGGTTGACCAAATGGTAAAGAGAAAGGCTAAGTCTGTGATAGTCCCATGTTCCATTACCAAAGCGTCCATAAGTTAAATTGCCAAAGGAATGGGGCATTGGTTGCGAAGCTGCCAAATTTACCTAAGCATGTTAAAGTCAATAAGTTTGACTCTACTTCAGGTAAAGTCCACTATCTAACTCTGCTAAGTTTCTACTCTGAGATTCTTGATACATGATGTGACTGGGTCACATGGTGATGTTTAAGAATCAAAGAAAAGTGAAGAAACTTAAAGAAAGAATATGTTGAATCTGATAGCATAGATGGATTTCTATCGCATAGTTTGAAGATCAGATTCTTGAGCTACTTCTTAGGAGTTATGATATATTGCTTAGGAATAGATAACAACGAAGTTTTCATGTGCTTTTGCACTGTAAGGATAGTTTTTCCGCAAAGTTTTAAAATAAAAGAAAATTTTTGATTTTATTTATTTTAAAATATCCTTACAATGGCATCTGTGGAAAATTTTGTTGCTTATAAGATTCCATTAAGAGCAAGAGTGGAAATGTGAAATTGATTCTTTCATTTGTGGTAATGTCTAAATTTACCAAATAAGGAAAGATCCTCATCACCCAAGTTTCAATTGGACCGGAATTGGAATCATGCAAGTTGTATAGCATGATGAATGAGAATTTTTTAACTTTGGAAAATTAAGACTAGTCCTTGTTCACATGTTTATGTAAGTCAAGTGAAGGACTAAGGGATCGAGTACACATTCGTGTGCACTGGTCAAGTCCACCACGAAAGATCGATAAGATTATTTGTCATAGTTTACTAAAGCTCAGTAAATATGGTTATACTTACAAGCTTAAGTGTAATTCTGAGACATTGGAAAAGGTTCCAATGTATGACAAAGCGAATAAGAAGAATCAACTTAGGCAGAAGGATAAAAGTTTCTCAAATCTGAAAAGATGGGAGAGTACTTTAGTATCATGTTATATGATCATCTTAATGATTTATAGACCTTATCACAATTCATCCTCTAAGTGCATTCTGATAGCTAAGAAGAGGAGCTATGAATTATTGAAGTGGTTAAATCAAGAAGATGATTCATACTTCGTTCCAATACAAGTCTTAGAGTCATACTCCAAGATTGTAACTTGAGTGACATGTCTTAAAGAAGGTTTAAAACACATGTCAAATGTAAGAGTAAAAGTTTTCTACTCTTGTACATTTGAAATTGGTAAGTTGTGATGTTTTGGATAAAACAAAGACCAACTAAGGCCAATTGTGTGAAGTGTTTGTCTTGATTAGAATCCACACTATCTCTTGAATATTTGACAAGAAAGTCTTATATGTCAAGAGGACAGTGGGAGTATTTAAGGTCTTGAAAGTCTCAAGAACTAATCAAGAATAAAACCTGAAGTTCTTTACTAGCACACGACTTGAGGGTCGTAACCTATCGTGTTGACATATTCTGTGCCCATTCCAAATGGCTTCGCATATGAGTTCTTAGAGTTCTCAATTGGATGCACAACGACTTGGAAGCAATGGCAGGCCCTTGAGCTTCCAGGTGGCAAGAAATTAAGATTGAGTTCAGTCCATATGAGTTTGGATTTGTCATTATCCTTGTCTTGTGACTATGGTTTTGAAAATTCACATGGATAAGAACACTTACACCATTAAATCTAAGTGTCATAAGGTTTCTCTCCGATTCATGAAAATGATGGTGAGGAAACACTTTCACTAAGTAGATTTTAGCTAGATAGCAATTGTGATATTTGCATTCTCAAAGTCGTTAGTGGAGCGTGTGTGGTTTACCGGCACACTAACATGGACTTGTGAGAAGTGGCAAAGGTCAAAACAATCAAGACTATGATTACGGCATCCCTTTTCATAGTTCTTGAAATTGTTTAGACACACCTATGAGCTATCTAAGAGAAGGTGTATGATGATGATAAAGTTTTATCAAAACAATCTAGTATCAGAAATCTGAACTTTGGTAAGAAAGTCAGCTAATTTCTGAGTACATGTCAAAGCCAGTGGGAGCATAAGTGTTATGCTAATAATCATCATGTTAGTGGGAACATGATAATTATGATAAAGGTTGCAAGTTAGCAATGTTAATTATAGAAAACAAAAGTTTCAATTGGGAAAGAGTTGTTTTGCTATAATTAAGGGAGAGGAAATTATACTTCATCTCAAATCTAAAAGCTTAGATTGAGGTTTTAATCGTATTTAGTCAAGGATATATATATATATATATATATATATATATATATATATATATATATATATATATATATATATATGAATTTCATGTTGGAATGGATCAACATAAGGAAATTCTGTATATGGGTCCATTATTTGCGTTCTAAAATTCGATTATGATTACGGCATCCCTTTTCATAATCTGAATTATGAGAACTTGGCAAATAGAAATGGAAATGTTATAGCAAAAGACTGGTTAGTCTTTATGTGAGACATCATGAATCGTGTCCCATATGCTTCGGATATAGGATCGATTACATGTGTTATATTCATCCTTTCTAAAATTTTCCAAATGCCTGGGGCATTAAGAAGGGAAACGGTTTAGAACTGGATATGACTAAAAGGAATAAACAATTGTCGAGGACAATCTATGGTTTACCAAATATTGGTTGCTCAAGGACAATTGGAAGTATAGTGATAATTTTGGAAGGACCATGTTGACATATTCTGAAAAAGGGCAACTCTTGTTCAGAAGTGATAGTCAAAAAGGGAATGTGGAAATGATCCCATTGGTGGAAGTTGTTCAATAACACTACTAGAAAAAAGGCCTTTTACAACGCTCATTGCGCGTCGTAAAACGCTCAGACGACGCGCAAATGCGTGTCAAGGAAGGCCCTGTCATAAAGAGAGACGACGCGCATTTACGACGCGCATTTACGACGCGCGGTTACGACACGCAATGCATATCAAGGAAGGCCCTGTCATAAAGGAAGACGACACGCATTCGCGTGTCGTAACCTTACGACGCGCGTGTTAATGACACGCAATGCGTATCAAGAAAGCCCCTGTCAAGAAAGGTCATGTCATAAATGAAGATGACACACATTTTTGCGTATCGTAATTTTAAATTTAAAAAAAAATTATTTATGGATTTACTTATTTTCATATTAAATTTGCATTTTATGTCACATAATGGAAAATAAAATACCATATACAAATAATACAATGCATTGCACAAAAGTTAATGTTATACAAATAATCATTCGAATAGTAGACAAATGTAATACTACAAATAATCATTCCAATAGTAGACAAATGTAAGATTTCAACATTTTTTATATAATTAACTAAATTATTAGCCAAATTTCCTAAAATACCAACATACTTTTCTATGAAGAGCATTAACACTATTCTTTTCCATCAAAAACTTCAAAACCTGCATAATTAATTTAATGTTTAATTAGCTACAGGTCAATAAGGTAGGTTTAAGCAAAAGAGGTTCATAGTACTAAGATTTTACTTACCACTGTTGTTAATGACATTGAAAGAAGCAGCCCAACAAACACCCCCTCAAAAGGATTATTACTAAATGAAACCACAAACAAAGTTAAAAAGTCAAGTATTTGGTCGATGTTGATCTTTAACATTCCCTAAAATAGGAAGAACTTGGGAAAGCACACCTTTAAATCTTGGGTAAACATCAGAGCTTCAAATAAATGATCATAGCACCAAAAGATATTCAGTTTCAGGACTCAGTTTTGAACACATGAAAGAAGACTCATAAGGATGCCAAAGAGTTGGATAGAGGACTAATCAAATTTACCACATGTCATTTCTCTTCTCTTCTCTTATGTATTATGTAATTTATTGCAAGTCTATGGATTCGAAACTTACCACCCTAGCAGCGTCATTAATGACAAACCAACCACCATAGGGACAAAAATGCTTGCAACCTGAACCACACACACACACACACACACACACATATATATATATATATATATAATACGCATAATAAGTGAATTGTCTTTTACCAATTTATGCAATCATCTTTCCCTATTTAACCTATTTATGCAACTTATACACCCATGTTTCATCAGGTTAAACAGGTTGCTGGTAAAACATCGTATGTTTTGGTCCTACAATAAATAATACACCGGTGCATATTTTCTAATAAAGAAACAAATTTGTTGCAGAATCGGCAAGAGGGTGAATGTTGTTTCATAAATATGCATATGCATTTAATCCTTTTAAATATAAACACTCGAACCATAATTCACATGTCTACTTTTACCAATTTATTTTATGCAACATATATGCAGCTGACATGAATGAATTATACAACATGTTAGGAGTAAAATAAGGGATGGTTGCATATTTAGTATGATAAATAAAGAGATTTGTGGCATAAGGGTGCATAAATAATAAAAAGCAAAAAGGAAGAGGAAAGTTGACTTACATAATCAGCAAATTTCTGAATTGGTGCTTTTGACATAATACATAAGAGTGGTCCCGAAGGGATAGCTGGCAGCAAAAAATCTCAGGCAAAAAAAATTCCAGGAGAAAACAGTTAGTACCTCAAAAGCAAAGGTTTTATAGGGTTAGGCATGCACCAGCAAGACAAGGACTAAGATTATAAGTGATGTGAATGGGACATAGTAATTAAAGGAATTTTTGTTACCATTGTTCCATGCATAGTGGTTGGGGTAGAGTGTTTTTCCATCACTGTTAACACGGAAGGGTCCAAGTTCTTCCATGGCTCCATATCCAAACAACAAGCATCCTAGCCCAGTAGAATACCTTCATTAATAGTGGTTCTTACTCTAAATTTTGGTGCATTTGGATGATGATCTTTAGAATCTCCATTCTGATTCATGAATATTTTATGTGATTCAGATTCCAGTGAAGGGAAGAGAGGAGTAGTCGGGGCTGTTAAAAGCCTGAAAAAGATAACATCCAAACTTTACTAAATGTGTAAATGTGATCAGTAACATGTGCCTACAACTCTACAAGGATATAAAACCATAATTTGTACATATTGGTTGCAGAAGGCATACTGATTTTGGTAGAATTTCCTGTTCTTGATCCTGTGACATCAAATTTTTTATATAGTTATTGAAATATATGATGATAAATTCGTATACACATGGCCAGGTAAGCTACACAAATCAAAGAAATTCATTAGGGATTTCCTATACTTTTACTCCTAAATTTTAGATAATATATTACAAGATTTATTACTTAAAAGGATAAGAAAAGGTCATAAAGTGAAAGCGATAATAGGTCCAGAATCAACAGCCCAAGCAAGATTCTTGGAGGTTTTGGGAGACAAAGCCAATGTGCCCATTCTTTCATTTTCAACAACTCCCTTTTCGAATCAGAATCCTTACTTTCTTCGAATTGCAGAAGATGAAACCACTCAGTTCAAAGGCATTGCTGCCATGGTTGAAGCATTTGAGGCCAAACGATTACATAAATGAAATTAAAAGAATAATAATATTAATAAGAGAAAAGGGGAATTAATTAAAAATGAAAAAACAAAATAATGTGTAGTTTTTTTTACCTCGTCAACACAGAGACGTGAGGGCTCTTAATCTGATACATAGCAGAAATCACAGGGACCATTTTGTAATTTATTCTTAATCGATTTTACTGATCACAGCAATGGATCTTGTTGCTATATTAAAAAAAATTATATTTTAATAATTCATGAAGCCTTGACTGGATTGCAATTTGGGGAAACAAAGATTAGTTGTCCCAGATTACTTACCTTTCCTTGAACACTACTTGGAACAACTTATCACCATGACAAGCTAAATCAACTAGAAACTTTCCCTATTTACATTTTACAACAATACCTATCAATAAATGAAACAATTATACTACATTTCTTAAAAAAAAGCATAAAATTAGAATAAAATCATGAAATAGATGAAGAGAAGTTAAAAAATCACGCATATTATAGAACAGATCCATATCTAATGCCTGAAGCATTCTAGTTTAATCAACTAGGATAAATGTCTAGCAATGTGATTACATTGCAATAATTTCATGAAGATTATTTATATAGCTTTGTTGTTTTGTATAAGGAAATACAATTACCTTCCCAACTAGTATCTCATTAGCATGCTGAACCCCATATACATCAACAGTATCAAAGAATGTAACTCCTCTATTAAAAGCTTCCTTTAGCACTTTGCTGCCTT
Organism: Lactuca sativa; assembly: GCF_002870075.4. Lineage (NCBI taxonomy): Eukaryota > Viridiplantae > Streptophyta > Magnoliopsida > Asterales > Asteraceae > Lactuca > Lactuca sativa. Next base: position 155,602,680 of record NC_056631.2, on the reverse strand, counting down.
CTTCCTCAAGGAGAGGATTGTTATAGATACCTGTAAGCCCCATGCAGCCATACCCTAGTATTGAGACTTGTAGAAAAGGAAAATGAGGTTGAATGTATAACAGATCCATATCTAATTTGCAATTTATAAAAATCTTTTCTATCCCTAATCATACAACTTTTTGTCCCAGAATTCAACTACCGAATGCATCAAACCCCCAAATTGGAAGTAGAATATAAACCTAGATAGAATTAAAGAGATGATTTAGGGAGAAAGGTTTTAACAGAAAAGGTAATCGTATCACATACTAGTTTTCTATTATGTTGCCCCATGCAGCCACATGGATAATGTTTTTTGCATGTATCAGACACATAGAAATTTAGAAGCCACATGGATAATGTTTCTTGCCCTTTAGAATTCATGCACATTCTAGTTTTCTATTATGTTGCTCCTTCATTCCAAACAGAATTACAATTTTTCTATAGGAAAAAGAATCTTTTGAACTACAGATTTATCAATCTGTCTTGATAATTTTATGGTAACAGATAAGTAACCCTAAATTTCCAATTTGTTTGTGTTTTGAACCAATTTGTCAAAATTAAGTACTATTCAGAGAATACAAGTCAACATGAGGGGGAGAATCACCAAATCAAGGGCAAAATCGACATAAACAAGCAAAAATTCGAACAGTAGAAAAGAGACTTTAACAATATATATATGAAAATTTAGTGAATAATGCCAATTTGAGAGACACGTGGTTTGAAGTTTCATAAAATCTCATGTTTGAAAGCCCTATGTCGGCTCTTTGGACTGTGGTCTCGATTACTGTAGGTAGAATCACATATTTGTGGGTGCGATCGAGCCCACTAAGTTTTAGATGATATTATCATACCTTCAACACAAGGAAGACGATGTTATTGAGAGGGACTCTTGTTGTGCGAGACAGATCACAAAGAAGATCTGATGGTCATTAAACCAGACCTAGGGCTTGTAAATTTGAGCATATGTGGCGGTCTCTGTCGAGGTAAGGTTATCCCAAGCTCTCCGGCTAAAAGAGATGAGTCGAGATCGTTGGTAGATGAGGTGAGCCAAGGTAGCGAGCGTTGCAGAGAGCCTTCCCATCTTGAAAAGAACCCTAGAATGATCCCTTCGATTTCAGGGGCAATCTTGCGAGGATTTCAAGAAGGAGAGACTCAGTGAGGTTTTGAATATCGTATGAGAACGTATGAGCAAGGAGAAGATGAAGGCCCTAGGGATTTTTCTTGAGGTGGGGGGATTAATTTTTGGAATCCAATAGGCGGGAGTAATTTTAGTCGATTTCATTTCCCGCCTAAAACGCGTGTTTCACTTAAAAATTATAAAGCGACACATTTACACGACGCACATTTTATGAAAGGCGCCCTCCGCATTTCTTTTTTTTTCTTTTCTGACACTAATTTTAGGGCGCGCACAAATGCGTGTCCTTTATCCTTCAAATTTTGCAAAACTGACATTATTTTTTAGGGCACGCACAAATGCACGTCCTCTATCAGCGAGTGTCATTGTTTGCGCGTCATTAAAGGCTGTTTTTCTAGTAGTGTAAGTCTGCATAATATTAGGAAACTTAATGCAAGTAGGATGTTTCCAAGGAGTTGATCTTCTTTGGAATACTCTGTAATGATTGTTGCCAAGTGAATTTGTGCATAATCATTACAAGAGGATCAATGCATATAAGTTTAGAATCTAACAGATTTCAGTAAATGGCATGAATTTGGAATTCTTGCATTTGCAGTAAGGGTTTGGGACTGTGAAAAGATGATCATTGGAGTTATGTTCAATCGATCGAGTTCACAAAGTAAGGATCATAGACAAACATAGAGTGCATATTTGGTGTATGGCAAAGCTATTGTTTAAGAAAAACATAGTGTACATGCTTGGAGCATGGGACAGCTAGTGTTTTTAATTCAAGTATAAAGTTGATAAAACCGAAACAATGAATAATGAGTAATCAGTATGGTGATAAATAAACGTGTTTATTTATAGGGTTTGATACCATATTTGATTCATTTATTCTTGTGTTTCACTTTGCATGTTTTGACTTCCAGAATAAACTAGGTTATTCTTCCGGAATGACTAACTTATTCAAACCATCCACAGTCGGTCATATGTTGGAAGTAGATATGAATCAAGACTATCATGGGTTGGCTTGTAGATATCCAAGTTGGTGGACAAAGTTGTGCTACAACACTCATGAGTGCTCATAAGTTCTGAGTATTGGATTCAACCCGCGCTCATTTGAATCACTTCATGGATTTTATCACGAGTGATCATGAGACGATAATATCTTATATTCTTCAAACCTAGAGATATGAGTTGTTACTATGAGTTGATAGTACATTGATTGCACGAAAACGCATTGGTAACTCGATGTTATAAAACGTGCCTTTGTGTATGATTCAACAAGTAGTAGAACAAGCCATATGAGTCGAAGTTTATCCATTCCTTTTACCTTCGGGATAAAAGCGATATATGTAGGCCCCTCAATGATTTAATGATGACACATGTGAGTGCTTGGCCAAGCCAGGACTGATTTGATTTGTTCAATCAGTCAGTCATCATGAATCGAAAATCGGGAAACAACAAATTGACAGAGAGAATGATTGATAATCCATGTCTCAGTCCATATGATATCTAGAATGGAGGAATATATGATCACTTATCTAATGGACAAGTCATTGACAAAGGTCAGAGTTCATCGGCAAGGTCAGAGTTCGACGGAAGCTTTTGAGAGCTACGATTACCAGTCGGTTCTTGAAGTCATAGTTGCAATAATAGTTTTAGACTTATCCAAGTGGGAGACTGTTGGATTAATGTCTAAGTCCATAACTATAATTGGTAAGACTTGACCCAACCCGGCATGGTCCATTTGGGTTGCATGGCATCATGCACTTGGATAGACTATAATGAGAGAAATAAGACACTTATTGTTATTAATATATTATAAGTTCTAGTATATTTATAATAAGAATAATAAGATTATTTAATTAGTATTGATCAAGAATTAATCTAGGATTAATTAAGTGATCAAAAGAAGACTAATTAAATATATGGGTTGATTATGTAAATCATCCATACTTGTATAGTGGGCTAATGCTCCATGGATAATCAAGTTGGGCTAAAACCCATAGGATGGTCCATGGATGCTCCATGGTGTATTTGAACCCATGGATCCAAGCAAATGGAAGGCCATGACAATTAGGGTTTACCCTAATTGTAACAACTATATAAGATCATATTCCTTTGGAAAAATCGGCTACTATGAATAATAAGAAAGGGCAAGCCGATTTTAGGAGTGTTCAAGTTTCTCTCAAGGTATTCCAAGTGTATTTGGTATTGTGTTAACCATTTGAGGTGTCACACTTGAGGCACTAGGCACTCAAGCTTCATGAAGACATTCTACATCAAAGAGGTATGTATTCTATCTTGTTATATTCATTATTTTGTATGCTAGATTAGGATAATACCTTGGATGTTCATAATTACATGTATAATAGAGAAAAACATAGATCCAAGGTATTTAGGGTTGCATGTACGCTTAGGAGTGTTAGAATGCTCAAAACCCAACACTTTTAACGGCGGCGGCCGATATTTCTCGGGCGAACTCTTAGGTCTGCCAGTTGACGTTCCATGTCGAGGAGGTGTCGCTCGTAGACCCTCTGGCGAACCCGGAGCTCTATGACTTCAGCCTGAGTCTCAGCTAATGCCTAACGCAAGGCCTCATGGTCCGCTGCAGACCTCTCCCTAGCATGCTCCAGACGACTAGTGCGAATGGAGTGCAGTCCTCCATTTGTATCAACCTCTGCGATACGCTGGAGGGTTATCCTGCCTTGGATTTCATTGTGGGCAACTCTTCGGACCAGGATGGGCAAGACTCTGTCCGCTGATCCTCCTTCTCTCATGTCATAAAAGCTTCGGTCACCATTGAATGGCATGGGTTGATTTTGCTTTTCACTCCACGTTTCTATGCATTCCACCCATGCATGCGTCGGGCCTTGGAAGGCCTGGCGGGGGTTAGGGTTTGGGATCGGAACCACGGGAGGTAGGTTGTTGACTTCGGGCTCGGAGTCTGACCCATCTAAGAAGCCTTCTGCACGGTGATCATCCAAAGGAATCGGGTGATCATCTTCTGACTCCTCCTCGAGCCATCCTCCATTGCCCTGGTTCGGATAGTACAGATCGCCGGGAAGGTGGAAACCAGCCATGCTATCTACACGAGAAAGGGGGAAAGAATAGTTAATAGGCGTTCCAATCTAAGATACTTATAAGATGATCGCTATTAGTAGGCCAATAATTGCATAGTGCATACTAATTTCATGCAACCGAAACAAAATAGACCTTCGAATAAGTGACCCTAACTCTAAATCCACAACCAAACAAGGAACAGGAAATAAAGCAAAGATCACAGATTCTAAGTCTATAGCGCCTTAGTCACATGAAACCGAAAAGTATCCACTTAGCAACTATTGCTCTACTAGTAACGACCTTTTAGTTTTTACCTATGTAATTTACAGAAATGCAAAATACTCCTATAGTATTCTTGTTCTAATGTTCTTGTGGTAGTGTTGGTAAGTTTTTAGACTTGTTGCAACACCACAACCATTCTTAGGCACATGCTAGTCACTCCTAGGAAAATGTAGTTGATCAGGCTACATCCACCCAGATTTGACTATATGTCTCTAAGTCTAATTGTGTTGTTCAACAATCTTAATACTTTTGTTCTGTTCTAGTATGATACTGACTCTGTGTATTAGGCGAACGTTTATATATACTTAGTTAAATATTTTATTACTTAAAAGTATATATATTCTTGTTCAGAGTGTTTTAATCCCAAAGTGTTTATAGTTCGTATATCTTTTATGGGTTGATATACTTGATTCACTATAAACAATGTTCTGATACCATTCTGCCACATCCCAAAACCGAGAACGGCGGAATACGTTCTGGGGTGGAGGATGTCATGTACAGTATCATAACAATGCATAATAGTAAAGACAAGCAACCACATCCATTGCATTAGTATAATATATTTGTAATATAAGCATGTTCTGTACAGTTTGATAGACACCAAAAGTATAATCAAAATAAAAGATAAGTCTTGTATATGCACCATCTTCTCAAAAGTTGCATCTGTACCTGCCTACTGATGACCTGAGAATACAAGTTATTTTGAAAACGAGTATCAGCATAAAGCTGGTGAGTTCATAAGTATTTAGTGTCATTGCTTGCATATAAAGTGTTTGAAACCAAGTAATACAATATTTGTTATCAAGTTTTGAAAATAGTGAAAACCCTAGAAAATCTCATATTTTCCATCAAAAGTAGTCTTTTTTAAGACTAGGATATTTGTAAGTTCGATTCTTTGAAAATGTAAGAGTTTTCCTAGTGAAAATGTCGGTATGAAAATATACTTCTTTTTTTTTAAAAAAAATCGTTCATATAAAGAAATTGGAAGAATAGAATTTTACCCCCAGCAGTATCACTGCCAGCTAAATGTAGTCGAGATGTAAACTCCAGATAGTATTTAAATGTATATACACCTCGGGAAGTCTGTTTTACCTTTTAATTCTAAATGTGTTAATTAAGATTTGAATGTGAAATCGTAGGTAATCATACTGAGTGACAGTAGTGTAACAGTTGACCCTCCAGGTCACAAATAGTGTAGTGATGTTTTGTCATCCCTGGGCCTAGTCGGCTCGGACTGTAGCTAGCATTCAGGATGTGGGAGTGTCCATCCCGTATAGATTTATACACAAAGTGTTCGCTCTCCCTCCAGGAGGCTCTGGTTACACGACGATCGCATAGTGAAGTGCCGTATCGAGAAGTACTGCATCACATTCTATTTTAGTATATTTTCTCGTATAGTATATAGTATTCTCTTCATGTAGTATATAGTGTTTTCTTCGTATAGTTTATAGTGTCTCTTCGTATAGTGTATAGTGTTCTCTTCGTATAGTTTATAGTGTTCTCTTTGTATAATGTATAGTACATATAGACTCGTAACTGTACTGACCATAGTGAGTATCATAGTAACAATTAATAATGAGTGGTAATCCTTAACTATACCTATTATAGTTAAATAGAGATGTTGGTTGAATGCCTTTGATACACAAAGGTGTTGAACTGAAGTGAAGACTTTTATATCCAACACAAATATATATGATATATAACTAAGAATTCAACGACAGTCGGACAGATAACAGAATACCCTAAGTCCACAATCAAACAAGAACAAGAAATAAGGTGAGCTATCAGTTCTAAGTCCTTCAATCCTTACTTATATAAATATATTAGTGTAGATATGATTTGGAAATAAAATGAGTTTAAAAGCATTGAAAAATATTTTTAAAACAATTAAACATGAAAATGAGTTTGATGAACATTTAAAACAATTTTGTTGGCAAGGTAATTTGAAAGTATAGAAAATCCTTTTGGTAACAAGTTATAAATCACATATGATTAGTACCATAACTTGTTTGATTCAACTTGTATCCCCCCCCCCCCCCTCCCCCATAAAAGCGTATAAAAACATTTAAAATGTTGATTAAGGGGTATGAACTCACTTGCAGTGAGTGATGTGTCTGTAGGATCGGTTTAGGAAGTTGAGTGTTAATTGCGGACTTGAGCACAAACGGATCCTATTAACCATATAATGACATGTATATATATATATATATATATATATATATATATATATATATATATGTGTGTGTGTGTGTGTGTGTGTGTGTGTGTGTAATTAGTGTTTTTGGAATAACTATTTATTATATTGGGACCTCTTTAGGGACTAGTGAACACTTATTATGAAGTGTTACAATCATATAAGATTGTACACAAGGGAGTGTATGGTCAAAATGCACAACAAATGTGTGTGTGCGGTTGCACACATGAGTGTGCAGTCGTGCAGTGTGTGTGCGGCCGTACACAGGAGTGTGCGGCTGTACACTCCTAATTTGTGCCCAAAATGTTGATTTTTGAGGTGTTCTTAAGTCATATGAAGGTGCGCGGCCACCGTATGAAGGTGTGCGGCCGCACTCCTTCAAAGGATGAAGAACACTAAGAACACTATGAGTTTTAAGCTTAGATTCAGATGTTTTACCTGTAACAAGCTGATTGATGGGGTGATTCACGTTCTTGATGCCCTTAGAGTGTTCTATGTCCACCTTCTTAAGCACGGTAGTCAGTCATCTTCTATGGACATCTATAAACCACCGCAATCTCCATTCCCTCAATTTCTCGTTAATTAAAACAACTCCTATTGAGTTTTTGATCGTGGAGTCAGGGACACAATCCAACCTAGTCTTACCGCTAATCCATCACATCTTTATTTCTACAACCTCCATCTTCCTCAGTTTTTTTTAGTCGGCTGATATTCAGATCCATACAATATAATTGACCTTACAACCACCCTATATAATTTTTCCTTTAAGTTTAAATGGCAATTTCTTTTCGAACAATCTTGTGGATACTCTCCACTTTATACATCTCACTTTTATACGGTCACCTCCCTTGTATCTCACAATATACCTAGCTCGTACTAGCACAAAATGGTCCCATTTTCTCACAAAAATCTATAATTAATATCTTTAACTTGACCCTACTATAAATATGCATTCACGTAATAAATGCAAAACAAACATACGGTTATAGCGGTAATCATTTTATGGAAATTATACATAAACCAAGAACAATCGATCACAATGAAATACAACATAGACACGATCCACATCTAAATCCAAAATTTACCACAAAAAAACACCAAACGGAATAAAATCAAAATAATGCAACAACCAACGAGAGAGAGAGAGAGAATGCATCCACACTTTCGGCCTATATTCCCTTTGCACATCTTGTATTATCTTAGGCCATTCTTTTTCTCAAAAGCATCGATTTTGGAGTTTGAAGTCTCGAGTTTTTCACGTTTTTGTAAACTTGATAGCTTGGAGTTATTTGACTTTGATGATTTGTGTTGTTTACTTTAAGTCTTTAAAGAGGGTGGTAAGGCACATAACCCAACGTATTCCTCACATTCGTAACAACTTCATTGCACTTTCTCATAAGCCTTAACATTTGTTGTGATACATCCACTTTCTGACCAATATTTGGTCTTTGTAAGTTGTGCACATACTTTCCCCCCACACCCACACCCACTGGTGGTGGCGGTGGTAGTGGTGCCATGTCACCACCATAATTAAAAGATCGTGGTGTTGGTGTTGGTGTTGGTAATAACGGTGGTGCTAGTGGTATTAGTGGTGGTGCTAATGGTATTAGTGGTGGTCTAGTAAATTGAACGCCAGAACTACTACCAACACCACTAGAAGTAGAAAGAGGAAGAGGAAGAGGAAGAAGAGGCAACGATGATGATGTTTTTTGAAAATTCTTACTATTAAAATCCATTGTTGCATGAGAAGAAGAGGAAGAAGAAGAAGAAGAAGAAGAAAAAGAAGATGAACCACCTCCACCTCCACCTCCACCTCCATCACCATTCTTTTTGTTCTTATTATGATGACTTTCATCTCCATCCAACACAAATTTTACACGAGCCGCCCCTCTGCCGCCGCCACCACCACCGTCTTCACCGCCGGATTTCTTCAGACATGATTTCAACTGAACTGCCGACTGCTGCTGGTGGTGGTGGTGCTGGTGGTCTTCTTTGACTTTGGCTGGTGGTTCGAAATCCGCCACCGCCCTGAGGCTGCACCTGACACCGGAGTTCCCAAACAAACTGCCGCTTCGGACCGCCATCTTTAACGCCTCCTGAGCATCCGCATGGTATTTGAAAACCACCCGACACTGCAATGACTTCCACAATATCCGAGTTGCTTGATAATCCATTGGTCCAAATCGCACGAATGTCGCCTTCAGCTCATTAATGGAGGGCAGAGATCCATCTGGCGGGAACCTCATTATTAGTACAGTCGGTGCTGCCCGCCGCCCCTGCCCAGGGTCAGGCTTTCGGGCAGGTGGGGCAGGAGGAGGGTCATCCAGCTTCTTGATCACCTTCTTTTCTTTGGTTAAGTTTTTTATATCACCAACTTTTTTCTTCTTTCTTGCAGCCATTTCTTCCTGGCGATCGGATGGGCCCCGCTTTCTGCCGCCTTTAGTGGGGTCGTCTGGTCTGGCGGAGATGGTGTTTTCTGGCTTTACAGGCGGCAATTTCACAGTGTTCTCCTCCGGTGACGTGGCGGCATTGTCGGGTGGTGGTGAGGAATTTAAGCTTTTTTGAAAGACAAGTGAGCGGAATTTCAAGAAAACTTGTCTGGTTTTAATGGCTAATCCTTTGTTAATGGCATTGAAAGGATCAAGAGCGAGTGATTGAAGATCATTGAGTACATGTGAAAGCTTGAGTTCTTGAGGTTCTTGTTCTTTTTCTTCAATAGGTGTTTTAGAAGGAAAAGGAATTGGATCTTTTTCATGGATTTCTGTGGTTTCAGAGGATAAAGATTCTTTTTTTCTTTTCTTTTTCTTCTCCGGCGAGATGGGTTTGCCGGAGCTCAGTACTCCGGCGGGTCTTTTAGAAACTTTCACCTTTTTCGTCCCGTTTTCCATTATGTTGACCTTTTTGTCCTCCTCTGTCTTCTTCTCATCATCACCGGAAACATCTGACTCAGCCTTGGTGGTGGTCACCGGAGAAGGGTCGCCGGATTCCGGGAGAATAGGTATAGGTGTGTCTTCTTTTGAAGGCGATTCCGGGAGAATGGGAGGGTTTGTGACTTGTTCGGGTGGTGGTGGTGGTGGTGGTGTTGCCGGAGCTCTTTTTTGTAGGACAAAGTCACCGGCGGCAATGGCGGTGGAATCATCAACGTGGCTGAGCTGAGGAGAGGATGGAATTGGAAGTTTTTCTTTTTCCTTTTGGGGTGGTTTTAGTATCTCTTTAGATTCTTCTCTTCTTTTAAAGAGATATTTGTCTTTTTTAGCATTTTCTTTTGACTTATTTGACCTTGCCGGATTCTTTCCCTTGCCGGAAGTGTCAGCAAACACCTGCCGCCCACTCAAAGGGGCTGTAAAAAATATAACATCACCAGACATAAGTAATGATTTTATTTAGCCTCTTTATAAAGAATTCGCAAGTATTTTATAACCTCCTTATAAACCAATTGAATATTTTAGGAACAACAATTATATTCCATTATAACATCAATCTGCTTTGTTTGAAAGCATAAATTACAAATCAATACACCTAATAAATGGTAATAGACACTTAATTTACAACCTACATGTACTTCTGTATAAGTGTATATGATTTAGTACTCAACAACATAAACTTTAATTGAAGAATTCATGACAAATGAAGGTTGTGATACTTAATTCTGCACAAATGATACAGGCACTTGACTAAAAACTAAAATTCATACAACAGTTTATTGTTGTGGCCTTTAAGTTCTAAAAAGAACACATCTAAATGCTCAAACGATACTGTAGGTTTCCAACAGTTGTCAAGTAATGATAAGAAACAAAGGACAAGGACAAAGAAAAGAGAAAACAGAAATGAACATAAACAGTATATGAATTGATTACCTTTAGCTGGAGAAGGACGATCTAGTTCATGACCAAATGCCTGAGCATAAGTGTCATCAAATTCCTCATAAACTGCCCTTCTGTAAGAAACAACCCTAGCTTTGTTCTTTATAAGATCAATACCAACATGCTCAACGTTAGGCTCCAAAGCTAGCTGCCTGATAAAATCAAGAGCTGAACTTGGCTGGAAACTGGCCCTAGCTTTCTCAATAGCATTGATTGAGTATACAGCACCAGGCTCATAATCAGCTACATCAACAGCATAATACCCTTTAACATCTGTCTTCCTGAAATTCTGCTTACTCCTACACATGCAAGACAAACCAAGTGCATTCCTTCTACTCACCTCATCCATTGCCTCTTCCACAGCTTTGACAAAAGTTTTTGAGTTAGTCTGCCGAGACTTTTCAGCAAAATTTGATTCAAATGGCATAAGTTCTGAAGGATCAAACCATCCATAACTACTATCTCCAAAGAAGGCAACCAAGAGAAGACCCTCCCTCTTTGATCTTCGCACAGAAGTGGTTGCAAACTCTTCACTGAATACATGACCAGGCCACCAAGGGTGGGACTTCACTTTTCCCCAAACCATATCCCCAACTTCATATCCATGACCAGGCGATCCCAGTCCTGATCCCTCCATTGATGACCTAACCTCGGTGGCCACACTCCCATTTGCAGCAAAATCATCAAACATCGAGAGCATTGAATCATATGCAGGCGATACTGATTCTTTTGACTTCGTCTCTTTTCTCCGTTGTCCCTTCTTGTGCTCATTTTTCGTACGCTTTACACTACCATGGTTCCTATCGCTAGACACGTCCTTGTTATCAGATTCAGAAACACCTAACTTGCTCGAATCCCCAGCTCCCCTATTATTTACATCGCTAACATTTCCTTCCGCCGAAACACTATCCAAGCTGCCCTCTGCAACAACACTTTCAACACCCTGCACAACTGTAGAGCTATCGGAGGGGCCAGTTAAATGTATCGATGCGGAATCTACTCTATTCTCTGAGCTACTACCATCAACAAATGATTCCGATTCCACCTTAGGGTTTGTACTATCTCCTAATTCTAAATCGCTGCCCATCATCACTCGCACGTATATCGAGCCCTAGAAAATTGAAATTGACAAACAATACAAATCGGAAACCTGTTGAATTCGTAGAAACATATCTTTCGCGGAAGCGAAAATCATAGAAATGTGCAATAAGTAAACAAACGGTGGTGGTGCCTGGTGGTGGTGTGTATGTGGGTGTGATTATCGAAACCCTAAAAAAGATTTTCACGAGTTTCGTTTTACGTATATACAGATAATACTATTTTATAGGGTAAATTACGTTTTTGATCCTTCTATTTATACATAGTTACGGATTTAGTCCATATAACTTTTTCTTTCACTCTTTGACCATGATATATATATATATATATGAAAGTGGACATTTATACCCTCGCAACAGTAATACTCTTTTCAAGATTTAATTAACATTTGTTATTTTAGTCCATTGTTTAAAAACTATGAAATTGTTCGGCTAAAAACCAAGTCAAATTTTAATCTTAATCTTAATAATTATTAAAAAGAAACCTAAATTCTAAAATGAAAAAATAATAACACTTGATTGCTTTTCAATCATAACTTTTCCACCTTTGGATCTTTCTGCCGACATCATCATTGTCCATGTCTTTTTTTCCCGTCTAAAAAAATTAGTATGCGATTATGATTATCTTGTATCCATATATTTCAAATAAAATTAAAACAATTGCCATAAATGTTATACTCTATAACTACATAAAATCAGGAAAATGATATGAAATTATGGGTTTCCAACTTTCCATATTTTAAATGGCTAAATAACCATTTAAGTTCCTCATCTTTAATTTTCTCTCTCAAACCATGAACACAAATGACAAACCCTTTGATTCGTGCTTCCACTGCTACTACTATGCTATTCCAGTGCCCTGCCTCTCCTCTTAACTATGGCTCTGACTCCATCGCCCTAGCTCTCTGTTTCCATATTTTTTTGTTTCATGTTTCCGTCGATTTGTGTATAGGTTCTACATTGTCTCTCCATGACGTTGTATCTGCTCCATTCTCTTTGAAAACCAAAAAACCGAAAAACCCTAGACGTTGTTTTTTTCTTTATTATCTCGCACTTGGTAAGTAGTTCTTGCTTTCAATAAACTCATATTTTTCTATTGTTATGATGGAATGCAACAAAGAGAAATCGCATTATTCTCAACTTAGTGTTCCTATGCCAAAGTATAACCCCCTGAAAAGCTTAGTAAAGCAAATTATGTGTTTATAGTCTATTTTGGATCAGGATTTACTTTTTTCCCTCAAACTTTCTACAAAATTTCAGGTGGAACACGCTACTTCTCATAATGAACTATGTTAGAAGTTGCATACTTGATTCCATAGAGGCACACAAAGATTTTATAGTGATTGTTACTTTGAAATTAAGGGAAGCAACCCCACCTAGACCCCAACCTTTTCTTTCGCACCTCACTTTTCTCATCTCTGTTAGTCTCTCAGGCTGATCACCACTGAAAAGGAAAATTTTGTTATACATGATGGTGGGCTGTTGATTTTGTTTAATTTGGAGCAATAGTCAAATTCTTCCAATTTGACAATTCAATAACTCTTAAGTTTCAATATGGATTTGTTAAATTCGTTTTGAATCTCTGTTTTATTGATCGCCCTACATGTGTGTGGTGGTTGTTTGAGCTTATCAACTTTCATTCATTGTTTTTTTGGTAACATCCACACTACATGTCGAAGTATCATGTTGATTTTTTTGCAAATAATCATGATTCATAAGTTTTCGAATAGAAAAAAATCGACCACTTCATCAAAAGTAAGAGACCACCCTTCTTAACCTCTATTATTCAATCAAATTCCATTCGTAAATGAAATTGGGCATGATAAATATTTTTCAGGTGAATCTGTACGCAAAAAGATGCGATTCATCTTTTAATCTTTTTTTGGACTAATGTAACATAATACACTTTTATTTTAAGGATGAAGGGGCAATTTGGTCAAAATCTCTTTTGGTTAACTTTTTTATTATTTTTTAATACTTGGAGTTTGAATGGCTTGGTCCAACAATTGAATCTGTATTTGGATCGATTTCTTCAAGAATGATATAGTGAAATTTTGATTAAAGGGTATTTATGTCAACAAGGGAAAATTAAAGCAATTTTTTTGGAAGTTGGTATCTCTTTGATTTAATTTTGATTGGCTAAGGTGGGTTTTTTTTTGTAGATTTCATGGGTTTTTTGGTCCTCCTATTCTTGAATGGATTATCAATGGTAAAAGGAAAATAAAAATAAAAAAATGAATTCTAATTAGAAGCGTAGTAAGATCATTTGGAGTTTTTTAATCACAAATCTTGAAAACTATTCTTTCTTAAAAAGCAACAGGTTTGACCCTTGGAATTTGGATGTTAAGAATTGGTTTTTCTCTCCAACTTAACTAAAGGGCAGTTTGGGAATTATCATATATGGAAGGTGTTCAAATGTAATTATGATATTCATAAAAGTTGGAAATTAAAAGGAACTAATCGGTTTTGATTTAGCATTTGTCCTTATAAAATTGCAATGCTTATTGGTTTTATCCCGATTTTCATAAGGTTTTTACCTTGTGAAGTGTTTTTTTTTTTGTTTTTTTTTAAATGGGTAGAATCCCCATTTTCCATGGTTCAAAAGTTTCCGGTTCAATTCCGAGAATTTTAGTCATTTGGTTTTACCCTTTTTTTAAAAAAAAAGATGTAATTGACCGGTTCAATCCCGAAAATTTTAGTTGTTTGTTTTGAAACATTTTTCTATAAAAAAATTATTCAATTCAGTTCAAATCCGAGACATTTTAATAGTTGGTTGGCTTCACCATTTTTTCCTAAAAAATATGTATTTGACCGTTTAAACTCAAGTAATTTTAGTTGTTTGGTTTGTAGCCGTTTTCCATAAAAAAAAATCCATGTAATGAAATCCATTCATAGTTTTTGAAGTAATTTCTCAATCTTAAACACGTACAACCTATAAATTCTTTAAGCGATTTTAATATATAAATATGTTGTGTAAGGGTTATCGTCGCAATAGAATCAAGTATTCCATTCAATTTCTTTCATACCTGATACATTTTTTTTTTTTACTTTTTCTGATTCCAGGCTCAACAACATCAGCTTCATTATAGGATTCTTCTACCATAATTGGATTTTTCAGGATTCCAACTAAGAGGACATCGTTCCTTGGTTATGGAGGTAACTTACAGATTAATATACACAATCACATTTTAACTTTTATCAGTTTTTAACACGATAAATTCTTTAGTTGATCTTTTCTTTGTGTTAAGCATAAACCCCTAATTTTCTAGATTTGTGTATTTTCTTAATAATGTTGATAAGGTTACTCATATTGAATTGAATAAGTTACTGGTTAAATGTTGCTAATTCGTCTTATAATCATCTAACCATATGGACGAGTCTTCAAAGTTTATAAATCAGGAATGAGAAAAAGTCCATTTAATCATTTTACATTTTTACATTTGTCTCTGTTGTTGGAGCCCTAAAGGTTATAGTACAACTAGCTCATCCTATAAATACAAGATGATACAACCATGGTGGGATCGACATGAATTTTTTTGACCGTTTTGCACGAGTTGTCAAAGTTATTGGATATTATTTCATATACTTTTTAATATGTTTGGCCTTAATTATCATTACTTAATGTATTAGTTGCTGATGCGTGTATGGGCTTGATTTGGTGAGTAGGGTAGTGTTTAGGTAAATTAATAGAGAATAGTAACCACAAATGATAAATGAATGGAAAGAAATGGATAGATTAGCAACAACTCAAGACCTATTAAGTTGTATACCGGTGAAAACAATCCAAGACCTATTGGATTGAGTTCGTATCAAGTCAAGAACACGTCCCAACAAGATAATTTGTGAATTATAACAATAATTCAAAGTGAACAAAAGGATTCTTTGATTAAAAATTCGTCTATTATCTTTCCCATGCATAAACTTGGCTTTATATGAAGCCTTTATTACAAATTTGGTGGTTACAAGCCAACCAACCAATTATTCATTAAAACTAGTAAATGAAAATTAAGGAAACTCTTGAAATAACACAAAAAAACGTCCAATACACTTGAGGATGAAGAAAAAACGTCTATGCTTCATTAAGGAGCCATAAGAAGCATTAATGAGCCATCAGAAGCATTAAAGTGTAACCCTAATGCACCAAAGAGTGATAAAAACGGCTAGGAGGCTTTATGAAGCAAAAAGTAACGTTTGTAGCACTTATGAATCCTTAAAAATGTTGCCCTAGCCTTCATGCAACCCTAATTCAATTTGTGGGTTACCATGCATAACCCAACCATTGAGCCCAAGCCACCTTCTAGCCCACTAGTAATCACTAATCCATCACCTTTTGGGCTTTCATAATCCATGCATGGATCATCCCCTCCCCCTTTGAAAGGAATTGACCTCAATTCATCAAGGTCATCATAATCAAGATAAGGTGAAAGATCTCCCACATTAAAAGTAGCATGCATTCCATGGTCTCCTCCCAAATCCACCTTGTAACCATTATCATTTTCAGAATTTGTCACTTCCACACATGTATCATTCCCTCCTTCTTCGAAAGGAATTGTCCTCAATTCAGTAAGAACCAAATTTTGTTGTTCTCCCATACAAACCTTCCATGACTGCAGGTCTTGAAAACATATTTTAATTGCAGAATGTGACCTTTTCTTTACTCCAAGTTGGTCTCTTCTCCACATACACATTTTCTTCAAATAACTAAAAGAACTCGCCAAATGAAATCCTAACCGTGTCTTCCATTTGTGGATCAAAAACCACTTTCGTACACTCCCATGAACAAGATTAGGACCTAGAAAGTTATCCTTGAAATAATTTAAAGGATTAACAATGGCCGTATGAAATATTAGATCATGGTTTGTACTTGTGGGTTGATGAACAACATGTTCCAATAACATGGCTTCCCAACTGAAGGTACACCACAAGAATAGGAATCCAAGCATTATGAACTCCCTCCCTCGTAATTGCTTGGAACTTGGAACTTGATGGGCCACTCCTTCTTCTAGGTTCTTAGAAAGACGGTTTGTTATAAGACGAGTATCATCATCCTTCTTAACCACAACCACATCTTCGTGGTCAAGAACCTGCTCCACCTCTTTGGATTCTTCAACCTTTTCTTCAAAAATTTTGTTTGTAACAACAAAATCGATTTCTTTCACTTTCAACAATTTTGTTTCCAACCACGAAATTTATTTCTTCTTCAATTTCTTCATGGTCGTCTTCCCCATCAGTGGCATAGAAAGGGTTAGAGTGTTCAACAATTTCTTCTCCAGTCACTAAATTAATTCTTTCAACAAATTCCCCTTCCCCATCGGTGTCATAGATGGGACCGAAATCTTCTTCCTCCTCTTCTTCAATTTCCTCTTCCTCCTTAATGTCTTCTTCATCATATAGCTTGCGCAACATTTTTGGACAACAACTTCTGAACAGGAAGTGAAATAAAAAAAACTTAGCAAGGATTTTTGTTAAACAAGAACACAACAACACCCAATCGAAACTAGGCTCTGATACCACTTATGATGCGTGTATGGGCTTGATTTGGTGAGTAGGGTAGTGTTTAGGTAAATTAATAGAGAATAGTAACCACAAATGATATATGAATGGAAAGAAATGGATAGATTAGCAACAACTCAAGACCTATTAAGTTGTATACCGGTGAAAACAATCCAAGACCTATTGGATTGAGTTCGTATCAAGTCAAGAACACGTCCTAACAAGATAATTTGTGAATTATAACAATAATTCCAATTGAACAAAGGTTTTTTCTTAAAAATTCGTCTATTCCTTTTTCCATGCATAAACTTGGCTTTATATGAAGCCTTTATTACAAATTTGGTGGTTACAAGCCAACCAACCAATTATTCATTAAAACTAGTAAATGAAAATTAAGGAAACTCTTGAAATAACACAAAAAAACATCCAAGACACTTGAGGATGAAGAAAAAACGTCTATGCTTCATTAAGGAGCCATAAGAAGCATTAATGAGCCATCAGAAGCATTAAAGTGTAACCCTAATGCACCAAAGAGTGATAAAAACGGCTAGGAGGCTTTATGAAGCAAAAAGTAACGTTTGTAGCACTTATGAATCCTTAAAAATGTTGCCCTAGCCTTCATGCAACCCTAATTCAATTTGTGGGTTACCATGCATAACCCAACCATTGAGCCCAAGCCACCTTCTAGCCCACTAGTAATCACTAATCCATCACCTTTTGGGCTTTCATAATCCATGCATGGATCATCCCCTCCCCCTTTGAAAGGAATTGACCTCAATTCATCAAGGTCATCATAATCAAGATAAGGTGAAAGATCTCCCACATTAAAAGTAGCATGCATTCCATGGTCTCCTCCCAAATCCACCTTGTAACCATTATCATTTTCAGAATTTGTCACTTCCACACATGTATCAGTTGCTCTTTTTGATCTTTTACAAGCATAATACTATGCAAATACAATTGTTAGCACCTTCGAGGATCCATATAACATCTTAGAGGCTTAGAGCAATAGCTTTGGTTTTTCTGTTTTAAACTTGATTTCATTTAATTGTGTCTTAATGGATTGCTACTCTTTTAATTTATTGTCTTTTAATCTATTTCTATTCTTTTATTCATTCATATAGATATAAAACATCGATTATGTATTATATTTTTATTTTAATATAGATTTCCATGATCTTATGGGTATCAGACATTGATTTAAATAAAACTTTCAGTACAGATCCAGTACAAAGTGTTGAAAAAACTTTTCATCTTAGAAAAGCATACATAAATTTGTTGGAGAAACCAGAGTCTGAACTTCAGGTTGTTCTTATTAATCTTTATCAACATATTTTTTATGATTAATTACATTTAGCATGAGGTCCGTCCCTATTCAACATCCGTCTCATTTCTTCCCTTTGTTCAGCCAACATAGCCCGAATCATGGCTTGAACTCCAGCCATGGTGACTGGCTCAGGCGCAACTTCTTCTACAACAGGTATTTGCTGAACCACTGGGGGTTGGTTCCTGTTCCCATTTGCGTTTACGTTTCCGCTACGGGTCCTTACCATCTCGATCTATACACCGAATAAGGTGAATTTAGACCTTTACTTGACGTTTAAATCATCCTTATCACTCCGAAACGTTTACATGCTAGTTCTAATACCGTAGTCGTACGTTTAGAATCCTAAACACATAAGGTTTCCAGATCCGGTCGGCAACAGACCATAGATCCGAACAATTAACAACATATCATGCACAAAGCATTTAGCACATAAAAGCATTTTAGGCACAATTCCTAAAATAAGCTAGTGCTCACACCTCACAATCATCGCTTAGCATTCTAAGTTTAAGTCTAGAAATAAATCCATATTCCTAGTTCGCTTAAACTAATGCTCTGATACCAACTGTGACATCCCCAAAATCACGGCCAGAAAAGACCGATTTTTGTTTATGCTTTATAAAAATCAGAGTACTTCATTTTATAAAAAGGTTGCGGAATTTGTTCCCAGAAAAACATGGTAAATACGTTATTAAAACATTTTCGAAGAAACGTATTTATTTCATTTTAAAATGTTTGGGATGTCATCGTTAATACCGAAACATAAGCATAAACAGAACTTACAATGATTTACACTAGTGATCTACATCTCTTTTAAATCTCTCAGTGTAATGTCACTTCACTTCGTCACCTGTGATATACATAAACTGAGTGGGTCAGGTTGGGAAACCTGGTGAGTACATAGGGTTTTCAACCCACAATAATATAATTATTATGTCCAATCAAACAATCAACCCAATTACTCATCCCCATTATCTTCTTTACTCTTTAAGGATTTAACCTAAGAGTCATCTATCCTGCATTCGTTTATTCCGAAGTCCCTTACTTCCAGGGTTATGGGACTGGCACTAAATCCATAGCTGCCAATGTTCGTTCATAAAGCACTAATTCCATAGCTGCTATAGTCTATTCATCGGGTACTAAATCCATAGCTACCAGTCTTTATCTAATAGGTACTAAGTCCATAGCTACCAATGTTCAACAGGTACTAAGTCCATAGCTACCAATTCCTACAGGTACTAAATCCTTAGTTACCAGCGTCTAACTAATAGGTACTAAGTCCATAGCTACCAATTCCCAACAGGTACTAAATCCATAGCTACCAACGTCTAAAAGGTACTAAGTCCATAGCTACCGGTGTTTGTCCCATAGGCACTAAGTCTATAGCTGCTAATGTATACTCACGTCATCTTTTATCTCTCATCATTCATCTACCCATCTCATACCCAACATTTTTGTATATATAAAATACGTATACAGTTTAAGTCCTTTAAAACATGTATAAAACGTTCAACCAACATAGACAACAAGTATTCAGATAATGTGCACACATAGCACGTAGTTTATATAAAATACTTCATATCTATGTGTAAGATGAAAGGGACTATGCACTCACCTGAAAGGTGGTGAGTCGGCACTCGGACAGCACTTCGTTACTCTTAAAACAATTATCCCTTGACGAAACCTAGTATCATCACCACTAGAGTTTAGTCTAACGCTTGACGAGACTAATTTAATAGTCTAGCTATTATTACTATTATATAAGCGTTAAATAACACTCAATATAACTCATAATAATAGCCTAAATAATTATTTTAAGGTCCTAACAATGTTACTATAATTAAATAAAATCTATATTTAATATACTATAGGCGTAGCTCACTTACAGCGGGTTTTTATTAAAAACCAGGCTTCGCTGGAGCAGCGTTTCCGAGCCGAAAGCTTTTCTTCTCGGAGCCGTCGGGCGCTCCGGGGCTTTCTTCTCGTGATAGGGAGGTTCCGTAGACTTGGGAGGGGTTTAGGGAGGCTAGAGAGAAGTTAGAGAGAGAAAGAAAGGCTTATGGTGTGAAGAAAATATGAGGAGTTCACCCTTGTATTTATAGGAAGTGTATAGTAAAGTAGTCTCCAAGCTTCGTCCGTAACTTTTGCATACGAGCTCCGTTTTTTTCTGTCTTTTTACTGTTGAGTTCCTATTAATGAGATCTTTAACTTTCATTTAGACATCGTTGGCTAATTCTCATTCTATCTCGGATTTACAAAACTGTATCAAATTCGCCGCGCTCGAAAAGTAGGGACTAAGCTTCGTCCATAACTTTTGCATACGAGCTCTATTTTTGTCTGTCTTTTTACCGTTGAGTTCCTATTAATGAGATCTTCAACTCTCATTTAGACCTCGTTGGCTAATTCACATTCTATCTCGTATTTACAAAACTGTATCGAATTCGCCGCGCTCGAAAAGTAGGGACTAAGCTTCGTCCATAACTTTTGCATACGAGCTCTATTATCGACGTTCTTTATATCCACGCGTTGGTATTTACGAGTACTATAACTTTCATTTAGATCCCGTCGGCTAAAAATCGACCGATCTAAAATTCAGATTTCGGGCTGTGAACTGCTATGCTAAATCTTAGAAAAAATCATAACTTCCTCATACGAAGTCAGATTTGGGCGTTCTTTTTATCGATGTTCTTAGTTTAACATATTCTACGACTTTCGTTTAGATCGCTAAGGCTAAATCTCGCTCTATCGTAAATTCACTATTTACGCTTCCCGGTATCGTGCCGGTTCCGTCGCGAAACTTCAACGGGTCATAACTTCTTCGTTATAACTCGGTTTTCGGCGTTCTTTATATGTACGAAAACCTTGTAACATACTCTACAACTTGATTAAGATTATTTATTCTAAATAATCTTTTGTCGAAAAGTCGTTTTCGACCCCTATTGCCTCTAAATTGACTAGCCCGGATTTGCGGGCGTTACAGGTGTCTGTTGGAGGAAAAGGTGTGATTAATAATTAATAATTAATAATGTTCTTAGTTGACTTCAAATTAGTTTTAATGTGTTTTATGATATTATTTTGTACCTTGTATTTATTTCTCAGTTTTCAATGTATTTTTATTAATTGATGTGTTTTATATCTTTTTATAAGGAATATTATTTGTTATTTATCTACAAATTTTACTAAGATAAAAATTACAATCATTCTTTTTTTTTTGCAAGCATTATATTTAAGTTTAAAATTCTCAAAAAAAAAATTGTGTACTTTAGTAAGTTAACTTTTTTTTTTTCAATCAAACATAAAAATTAATACTATTTAATATTTTTTCCCAAATGATTAGATAAGGGTGCACCCGGAATGAAAAAATAATGTTTGGTATTGTTATGATGTTAAATAGCTATTGTAATGTATGTTAATGAATTTATAATAGCTATGATAATGTACTTTTAATTGTTATGTTTCCTATGATGTAATATATGTATACAATTCTATATTTTTTTATGCGTTCCCTGCGTTTCACGCGGGTCATAATCTAATATAGATAATATAATTATGACATGGGAAAGTTCGGGGTAGAGCTGGCAAAACGTGATCCAACCTACTAATTCAACCTAAAATTAACGGGTTGGGTATAAATTATTAATCCGTATAAGTTAAATGTGTTAATGTCTAACTCATTTAATTAAATAGATTGAGTTGGATAAAATTTATCAACATACATGTTTTAAACCTTTTAACTCATTTAAGTTTCATATATATATATATATATATATATATATATATATATATATATATATATATATATATATATATATATATATATATATATATATATATATATATATATATATATATATATATATATATATATATATTATTTATTTTATATTTTACCATTACTTGATTATTATATGTATATTATTTGATATTTATATTTATATAAAAGAACTGTATTATTATAACCATAATACATTATATTCAGCTTTGTTCCTACGGAGCCCTTTCATACAACACACATAAATCACAAATGCAAATATAAATTAGAGCCTGCAAAATTTTATATTACATTTTCATAGTATCATTTTGTTCGTGTTATATTACATTTTTAAATCTAAAAGTTTCGCGTTAGTTTTCCTAATATCCTTTATGTCTTATTCTCGAGATTTTTTTGTAAATGGAAGGAAAATATTAACAGAAAAAAAAATTGAGGGATATAAAAAAATTTCTTTATTCCGTGTTCCCGGCGAAGGGAATGAAAAGGAAAAATTTAAGTTTTTGTGTTCTCAAGTTAGGAGGAAAAAAAATAAAACTTAAAAATTATTTTCCCTCACTTTTTTCTCAAATCCGCTCAATTTGTGAGGAAAATTTAGAAGGAAAATATAACTCTAAAATCATTTCCTTCCATTAATGAAATCCAAGAACACGATTTTCCTTCGACATCCTTCACTTTTCCTCCATATCCATCAATTTCTCTCCTTAAATAGAATTTGGGAACAAGGTATTAGGGATTATGCCTTTTCCTCCATATCCATCCATTTCCCTCCTTAAATAGAATTGGGGAACAAGGTGTTAGGGATTATGCTACAAAAGTCATATACATATATATATACATATATATATATATATATATATATATATATATATATATATATATATATATATATATATAAGGTGTCTGCTTCCTCGAATTGCACACAAAATGATAAGGTATGCTACGGATGCGGAGGCAAAGGGCAGATGTCTAGAGACTGCCCAAAGAAAAATAGGGCAGCAAGGCTAGAGGCACCACCAAAGCCAAGGGCATTCCACATGATCCTCGACGAAGCAGATAATAACGCGAGGAATCAGGAATAGGATTTCATATCCAAAGATCAAATTATAAAGTAACAATGTAAATGGTAACATGTGGTGTAGCCTATTAGAGGCATATTATAGGGTGAACTTGAACCACTGTATAATAGTTTCAAGAAATAATATAAACCCTGGTTTTGTTATCTGATGTATGGAGTGACACCTATCGGAAGATGTCGAAGGTGGTATCCTACCTTTAGTTTATGTCTGATAAAATAACAGTACGTTTAAAGGAGTACGGTACATATGAAGTACACCTTCGATTGGCAGGGTGATGGAACGGTTGGCGTAATTCTTGAAGTTATCCCATCGCCTGGAATTTCCATCACCAGCCGAGTTGAAGTAGAATTGATGAGTGAAGATGCGTATGGAAGAAGTCTTAGTAGAGTCTAGGAAAATTTATATGATTAATTGGACACATTCGTATGTGTTAAATTGTTTTGTGATTTTAGGACTTGGGGACTGCGAGACAGTACTTGGGACGAGTATGAGTATGTGTGAATAGTAGTAAATATCTATACTACTGGAAGCACATGACTCACACTTGGATCAGGGAAAGTCACAAGGTTACCAAGAAGCTAGTGATTGGTCTCGTTTTATTCAAGTAAGTCGTTACCATCATTTCAGTAATTACTAGTGAGATGATTGTTATTCCGACCTTAGTGGTCATATCAAATTAAGTCCGACTACGATGAGTTTGTTACGTGGTTCTCAGAACCAAGTTCGATGTAACATCTGACTTAAGTCAGAAGATTGAAATCACTGTGATTGATGGCATCACGCTCGTTGTTAAGGAAGCTTGTAGCTAGAAATGCTACATGCAAAAATGTGATTATATCACGTTAGAATATGAAGGAAGGTATATTCCATTATGGAATTTGACTCTAAGAGACTTGAGTCTAAGCGTTGCATCATATGATAAGAGATCATTAGAACACGACCCATCGGTCTGTTACAATAGATAAAGGAAAGTACTTATCCTAAGAAGAAGAAGAAGAAGGAGTCCTCTATAAGGATTTATTTTTCTAACTCGAAGGTTAAGATTGAAAGTCCAACATAATACGAAGAGCAAATGCAAGATTGAGCATCACCTACAGTCAAGAAGCCCAAGAGTTAGGTACTCGTTCGAAGAAACATATATATTACGCATGGAATCATTATACACGCCCTATTTTCGTTGATGATTCCGGGACATAATCATCCTAGGGGGAGATAATTGTAACACCCGTAGATCTGGGCTACTCAATTTAGAGACAATAAGCATCAAAAGTGACTTTTTGATAAAAGATTATTTAGAATGAATAATCTTAACTAGGTTGTAGTGGTCATGGCAAGGTTTTCGAATATATAAAGAATGTCGGAATCCAAGTTATAACGAAGAAGTTATGACTTGTCAAACTTTCGCGACAGAGCCGGTACGACACTACGTAACGTAAATAGTGAATTTACGATAGAGCGATATTTAGCCTTAGTGACCTAAATGAAATTCGTAGAATACATTAAACCGAGAGCGTACATAAAAAGAACGTCTAAATCTGACTTCGTATGAGGAAGTTATGATTTTTCGAAGTTTCGACTTAGCAGCATGCAGCCCAAAGTTCGAATATGAGATCGAGTGATTTCTAGCCGAAACAATCTAAACGAGAATCGAAGATATCATTGATAGTAATGCAGTGGTAAAAAGACAGACGAAAAATGACGTCAGATAAAGGAGTTGTGAATTCCTAACGGAGTTTTCCTGTCCCGGCCTACTAAAAATAATATAATAAAAGTTAAAGACAAAATTATCCGACGTTTGGTTTGAGGGTTGTGTGAGTTGGGAGTTTGGTAAAACTCCTTAGCATGTGTATCGCATCTTCTCGGTGCTTGATAGCAGAATTTGGGAAATCAGGTTGGGGTTCTAGTCATGAATTGAGTTCAGCTCGGGTGTTCGGTCGAGTGTGTGCTCGACTCTCCTGGTTTTTGGATTGATAGATTGAGGTTAAGGTATTGGATTATGGTTGTGTTAGAGCGAAAAGTGTTATATGACTGCGGGGGTAGCCATAGCTTTCATAAGCAATCAGATAGTATGGAAAGTGTTGTAAGACTACGGGGGTAGTTATAGCATTCACTAGCAGTTAGATTGTGTGGGAAGTGTTATGAGACTATGGGATGATTCGTAGCATTCACGGATTCTTTCAGATGATTAGGTCAGGGTAGGACAGTTTGCAAGATTGTAGGTAGACCACAGCATGATTGGAATCAGGAAAACGGTATGTCGTTGGAGACTGGGCATGATGTAAGACTACAGTCATTCTGGTAGCATTCAATTTTCGCATTGGATTTGGTGGTAACAAGTTGTCAGACTATTACGATTGGATGGACCAGAAGGATTGATGGAGCCATGAGTGGTGATATAGCTAGGGCAGCTATTGCTAGTTAAAGTTTCCTTCGAAGGTCGCGTGGAGCGACTGCAAGATTGCTTGTTGGTTCAGCAAACAGGCAGGAATCCGGTATTCCGGATGAGTTTTCTGTCAAGTATAAGTGTATTATAGGGAAATTGGTCACTGGCTCTGTCTTCTAATAGGAACCCCAGGTTATTAGCAGTTGAGTAGCCAGTTGGGAGATAAGTGCAATGAATTCAACTATAATGATCCAGTATGGGCAATCTATCAGGGTGTCAGACCATCTTGAGATTACAGATTTCGGATTGAATAGGGTGATCCTATTGCGAGGAATTTGTGTATCGTTAGGTTCCAGGACCCTACGAGGGTTGGATGTGGTTGCCTTGGAAAGGCTAGGATATGCCTGTAGTTGTCACCATGTGGTTCAAGTTTTCTGGCGTATAAGGGATGATAAGAAACGATTGCGAGTACGAAATCAAATTTAAGTAGGGGAGAGTTGTAACATCCCATTTAAAATTGTAACATCCGGATTTTCAAGGTTATTATTATGTAGTTTAATCTTTTGATTAGAGGAGAGACTCGACGAGTTGAGGATCCAACTCGCCGAGTTGAGTCGGGCTTCTCACGCGGATTTAATGAGTGGACTTGACGAGTCAGAGGAGGGACTCGCCGAGTAGGTACTGGGCAGAGAAACCCTAATTTCTCGGGTTTGGGACCTATTTAAAGGTCCTTATGGCCTTCATTTGCGGCTATTACACCCTGAGAAACCCTAGAGAGCAGAAAGAAAGCATATGGTGCAAGAGGAGGGCTAATTCATCCTCCTTTGGAGTGTCTTAGCAAAGGGAAGGAAGGATTTCGATTTGGGGTGTCTTGTGGGGCTCAAATCTTCCATCATTTCGTTTAGAGCTGCTGTGAGAGGTAAGGATTCATGTCCATCTTCGTTTGTTTAGTAAATTTCATGAATCTAGGGTTTCTTCATGCTTTATTAAGCTTGAATCTAGAGTATGAGAGGTCCCATGGTGAAATGATTCCTAGATCTGGACCTTGAGAGGTCCAGAGAGTCCCTTCCATTCTGCTTTATGCCTTTCCCTTGGAGTTATGAGCTAGGGTTGTCATGATAAGGAGGATTTCACCAAAATAAGCATAGAGAGCCTTGCATGTGTACCAAGATTTGACCTTTATGTGGTTATTGGTCATAGGGAAGTCAGATCTATGGATTTGAGGAGCGGATCTAACCTCAGAAGGTCAGATGAGTGTTGTTATAGGAGCAACTCGTCGAGTTCATGAGCGGACTCGACGAGTCAAGTCGGGGTTGCCCCGCGATTCATACCAGGTGTAACTCGTCGAGCAAGGGGTTGGCTCGACGTGTCAAGCGAGGCTAGGAGGAGGATTCCATGGACACGTGTGGACTCGCTGATTCGCCCTTGTGCACTCGACGAGCCGGGTCAAAGTTTGACCGTTGACTTTCGTTGACTTTAGGGTTTTGGTCAAGACTGACTTTAGAGAGTTCAGGGAAGGGTAGAATGGTCTTCTACCCAATCTTTAGAGCTGAGACAATGAGAGAGCGTTGATCGGGGATGTTATTTGAATAATAGGAGGAGGCCAGGTCGGGACGTTGAGCACGAGAGTTCATCCGACTTCGTTTGAGGTGAGTCTTCCCACTATACGTTACCTAGAGTGGTATTATGTGTTGACCAGAGGGTCTTATGTGCTAAGTATGAGATTATGTGCTATGTGATATATGTATGTTGTATGATTTTATAGACCGGATCGGAGGGTCCAACGATACAGACCGGACTGGAGGGTCCAACGATATAGACTGGACTGGAGGGTCCAACGATACAGACCAGGCCAGAGGGCCCAACGAGCTATGACCGGACCAGAGGGTACAACGAGCTACGGGACTGGAGGGTCCTGCTGAGACATAACGACCGGAGGGTCGTGCTATAGCCTCAAGTGGCGTATATGTTGTATGCGGTATTTTAGGGAACTCACTAAGCTTCATGCTTATAGTGTTTTGTGTTATGTGCTTCAGGTTTTCTTAGGATTACGGGACGGCACCGGCTCGATTGTACACACCAGAGGAAGCGTTTGTTTTAAGGATCCTAGTTTATTAATCGATTGAACAAAGGAGTCATGTATTGTAATTTAAACAAAAATGGGATTTTTATGAAAAGTGTTAAAAAGATAAGCGATTTTAAATGAAATTTTTTTTTTTGAAAATTTCGGTGTTACAAGTTGGTATCAGAGCCTTGGTTTGAGGGATTCGGATGCACCTTCGGGTAAATCTGGACTCAAACTGAGGGAGTAAGAAAAAGTTTTCAAAGAAATGATTTTCTAAAAGTGAATAAGAGTTCAAAGAGAAAGCGAGAAAGAACAGTGTATACAATCAGCCAGAACCCGAACGGTGATTTCCCAAAATACCCTTACTTTTGCGTTATGAGATATTTATGATACATATTATAAGATATTATGCATGCTAGAGATAGGCTAGGTATTTCATATCTTAGGACTAGAGTGGCCTGATTTGTGATGCCTTAGCCTAGGAGTTGTTGTTATATGTGATGTGCTTTTGAGTATGAGTGAGGGTATTCAGTTGGAATCTTTTTAGGGGATTTGAGTAGAGGAGTAATCTAGGAGAGACGCCTAGATGAGAGTTGTGGTGCTTATCGAAAGAATAGTTAGAAACCGCGAGGGGTAGAGTTGCAAAGTTCGGTGGTACTTTTGAGAATGAGCAGAGCAAGCGGAGTTATCACCCAGAATGAGTTCTATGTATTCTTCGATGCCCGAATGTTGCTTGCTTCGTGCTTTGTGGAACTCTCGATGATGGAGTCAGCTACCAAGTGAAGATGACGATATTCAGGAGGTAGATGGCTGGCATCATTAGGATCTCTTTAACAGCTGATGGCGGAGAAGTGGGAGGACCAAGGAAGAGCCTAGGGAGTGACCTTAGCTAGATGAGTACGCTGGCGGAGTAGAGCATTTCGCTGAGGAGCGAGCACGCGTGGCGGAATTAGTAAACGAGAAGGTTGAGCAACTACTTAGGAGCTCTGGAATGGTCCGTGTGGAAAGTATGGGTAGATGTGGCAGGTAATATGGGCCCGTACTACCAAAAGCAGAGGACCCATACTCAATACAAGGAGTATTCTGAAGGTTCTAAGTAGTCGATTGAGGAGTGATGTTATGGTTCAAGTACCATACATCGAAGCAGATTGAGAAGTGATGTTATGGTTTGAGTACCATACATCGGAGCAGATTGAGAAGTGATGTTATGGTTCGAGTACCATACATTGGAGAAGATTGGGGAGTGATGTTATGGTTCGAGTACCATACATCGGAGCAGATTGAGGAGTGATGTTATGGTTCGAGTACCATACATCGGAGCAGATTGAGGAGTGATGTTATGGTTCGGGTACCATACATCGAGGTGGATTGGGGAGTGATGTTATGGTTCGTGTACCATGCATTGTAGTAGTAGCAGATTGAGAAGAGATGTCAGGGGCTGAGTATCATGGTTCTTAGCAAATGATACTTGTGATTCTCTGGTTATCCGATCAGGATTGATTGGTGGAGTTTGGACGCGATGGGGTTTTAGGCCTGAGGGCCATGATTGAGTCCGAAGAAGCATCCCTTGAGAGGGAGGTTGGGAGCATTTTAGAGTACCTTGGTAAGATGTCAGATGTAGTCGCAAGACTCAGGGATTAGTAGAGAAGGAATTTATGAGGGATTGCGGTCTGAGTAAGCAATCAGCCGAAGGAGGAGATGTCACCTTCTGTGACTTGTTGGGTGCTATTTATGTTTCCTGTGGGAAGTAGGAGAGGCATGAGATTTTAGTTTTAGGTTTAGGAGTAAACCCTATGGGTTGACATTGATGTTGATTTTTCCATCAGAGTATCAGGCAGCATGTCTGCCGCGAGGACATGATCTACCATGAGCAGGTAGTCAGTGGGGACTGAGATGGTTAAGGATCACATTACACCCTAATCGAGTATAGTAGGGCGTGTGGTAGCGGTATCAGCGGGTAATCCATTCAAGTATATCAGAGCGGTGGCTCTTCTGTCTATGATGGGTATTGAGTATGGTAGTGGAGTCCCTATTCTCGTGATGATCCACGTGTTGGAACGGGGGTTGAGAAGTCGAAGATGAGGAGTATGATGATTTATTTTTTCAGTCTAAGAGTCAATGATAGTACTGGACAGTTGGGATGTTCAATATTGGGAGGGTATGAGACTTCGAATGGATAGAGGCGGTCGTGATGAGAAGTTCCTGAGGATTTCTTCGGAGATTTAGGGTATTTGAGGTTTCTCGATCTCTACATGGGGAGATCATTGGGCGTTGTGTGGCACCTTCCAAGCGTAGGTGCGATGTTTCTGGAGGAAACTGTCTGTGGGGTAGAGTGTTGATGCGTCAATTGGCGATGGTTCGAACCCTAAGTGGGGGAGAACTGGGTATTTTTTTAGGGAAGTAGAGATTTGTGCAAGAGCGGCTAGGGGTTGGACACAGAAACCTGCGGCTCGAATTCATGAGACCAGGGTCATTGGTGATCAAGGAAAGGTGAAGGGTGAGATAATACATGTGGTATGTGTCTGAGAAAGGATGGGTGTCTCCACGCCAGGTGGCCAATGGTCAGGAATCTGGTGGTGGTCAGGGTCGTTTCAAGTGGAAGGCTCGTAATGATGGTATGGGCAGTTGAGAACTTTTGGGTCGAAGTATGGATTGTATATGCCCCTTTTGGGGTGGATAGAAGATTATCGAGCAGCCAACTCCCAGGCCGATATGTGTATCCTTGCTTGGATTTTGAGCAGCAGGGGAAAAGGGTTTCGGAGGATCATCAGCGTGTTCTGAAGTGTTAGCGCTTTCCTTGTATTCCAATTGAGTGTTTGGATACACTAAAGTTGCGCATTGGGTAAAATGAAGAATTATTTATGGGGTTTAGAGGGAATGTATTATTGTATCTGTATGGTGTTGGGGGTAGGAGATCAGTGGTTGAGGCAGGACATGGTGATGTTCTGTAATGGTGTTCCGTGGTACTCGGGTATAATGTCCCGATTTCGGAGTTACTTAGACTTATCCAAGTGGGAGACTGCTGGATAAGGTGTCTAAATCCATAACTATTTCTGGTATGTACTTGACCCGACCCGATATGGTCCATTTGGGTTGCATGGCACCATGCAATTGGATAGACTAAATGAGAGAAATAACACTTGTGGATTATTAATATATTATAAGTTCTAATATGTTAATAATATTATTTAATTAGTTTGATCAAGAATTAATTTAGAATTAATTAAGTGATCAAAAGATAACTAATTAAATATATGGGTTGATTATGTAAATCATCCATAACTTGTATAGTGGGCTAAGAGGCTCCATGGATTATCAAGTTGGGTTAAACCCATAGGATGCTCCATGGATGTTTCGTGGGAGTTACAAACTCATGGGTCATGGAAATGAAGAGTCCTGACACATTAGGGTTTACATGGTGTAACCCTAGATGTGTCGACACTATATAAAGAACATATTCTCCACCAAAATCAGCTACACATAAGAAACAAGAGGGCTAGGCCGATTTTAGAAGTGTGTATTCTCTCTAAAGTCATTCCAAAAGCATTTGGTGTTGTGTGAAGCATTTGAGGCATCACACTTGGGGTGCTAGGCTCACAAGGTTTCAAGGATCATAAGCAACAACAAGGTAAGTTATTCTATCTTTCATTCAAGTTAAAAATTGTTCCCCATGTATGCTAGATAGGAATATAACCTTGGAATTCAACTTTGCATGATAATTAGACAAACATGGATCCAAGGTTATTAGGGTTGCATGTACACTTAGGAAGTGTTAGAATGCTCAAAACCCATTAGATATGATCCGTTAGATCAATATCTTGGTAGATAGGATGTTACTATGTCGTTATGATATGTTAGATCGGTTGTCTATCTATAAATTGTTATGTGATTAGCTGATATATGTGCACATGTTTGACTAGTGGTTGAGGCTTATCTGCTTTGTGTGAGAGCCAACAGACCTGGGCATTCCAACCCGATGGTTGTGGGCCGTGAGTATTCTATCCCGAGGATGATTGGACTCATAGTATGTGGGTATTTCAACCTAATGGTTGTGGGTCGAGGGTTTTCCATCCCGAGGATGACTGAACCCGTTATATATATATATATATATATATATATATATATATATATATATATATATATATATATATATATATATAAATATATATATATATATATATATAAATATATATATATATATATATATATATATATATATATATATAGGGAAAACTGCAATAAAGTCCCTACATATTGGCCTCATAATCGATTTAGTCCCTATATATATTTTTTATTCAATTAAGTCTCAAATACCGGTAATCGTATTCAATTTAACCCTTTGACCCGGTCAATATGTCATCTAACTTTCAAAAATTACATTTTTGGCCCAGAGGTTGATTGGGCATGGGGTATTCCAACCCGATGGTTGATTGGACCCGACATATATGTCATTGTATACGGTGAGATTGGGTTGCTTCATGCGTCGGTCAACAGGTCTGGGGTATTCCATCCTGATGGATGATTGGACCCATAGTATGTTGGCATTCCAACCCGATGGTTGATTGGACCCATAGTATTTTGTCCGTGATTATATGTGTATTGTTGTGTGTATGGGTATTTTGAGAGAACTTACTAAGTTTTGAGCTTAAAGTTTCAGTTTTTGTTTCAGATACATCAGATGATTGCAGGAAGGCAAAGACGTGATCGTACTGCTTCTCACATTTATGACTTTGTGTTCTGGGATACTCTGATATTATACTATTTTGAAAACAAGTTTTGTATTGTTTTAATGGTTTTGAAATGTTTTAAAAAGTTTAAATTTGACATGATTTCTATGGATGTTACAATAGACGTACGCCCAACGTACCCACACAACTTCCACTTTTCATTTAACACCATTAGAGACCAATTTTGCAAACTATTTTTATACCAAGGGTCATAAATGTAAAATACCTTGAATCGGGTGTTACACATATGCATAGAGAATTTTTTTAAAGTTGAAGTTATCGGAAACTTATCTAAGGTCATAAATATCACAAGAAATGTTGAATGGTTTTGAAATATTATATATAGAGAAATATATGTTAGATATAATCTATCTAGATAGAATTATCAATGATTTTGCGTCTAAAATAGCTAGAGTCTAGAAGATTTTTTTTTTTTAAATTTGTTGTTTATTATAAATGTTTGTCGCTATATTTGTGTTTTTTTTAAAGAAATTATTAATGAATTTTATAAATGTTTTTTTAATCTTATATTATATTTGACTTTAGGGGCCCTTTTTTTTTCTCGCCCCGAGCCCATTATATGTTTGGACCGGTCATGTATTTGGTGTTATGTCCTAGGTTCTAAAAAGTTCGGCATGACTTCACCATGACTCTAAGGCTTGTACTTAAGGGGTGTTTGGAACTGTTTCTTAAGTGACTTTTGACTTTTGGCTTTTCCAAAAAGTTAAAAAGTTCTAAAAGATATTTGACATTTGCAAAAGACCTTTTAAAATTAACTTTTTGGCAAGAAAAAATGTGTGGTTTTTTCAAAAGACAAGAAAATCATGACTTTTTATAACTTTTACCTTCTTAAAAGATAAATTACCTTAAAAAGTCAAGAAATATTAGACAAACACTCTTTAAAATTGACTTTTCACTTTTGCCCCTAAAAAGGTTAAAGTCAAAAAGTTCTTTAACAAAAAGAACTTTTCAGCTTAAATGGCAATCCCAAACACCCCATTAATGTCATGTTTTAATAAAATGTCGTTTTAAGTTATATATATATATATATATATATATATATATATATATATATATATATATATATATATATATATATATATATATATAATATACAAAATTACCACCTTAAGTCACGAATTACAAATGACATGGCTTGTCACGAATCATAAAAGCTTAAGACTTAACATTATCGTCAAATCACGCCTAACATTATTTAGAACATTTGATAAGTTTGATGTGCGGTAAGCAAGAGACTGCAAATCATGTTGTTTTTAGTGTGAGGTTCATATCAAGTTTGGAGATTGGTTTTTAAGTGGCTTTACTGTTGTATGAAAGCTTCCTAGACGTGGTAGACTTTATTGAGGCCTTCAAGGATTCGGGTTGTAAGATAAAAGATTTAGACATGATTTCTTATGTGACCTTATGGGTTATTTAGTGGTACCGAACCAATACAACTTTTGCTCCAAATACCTTCCGGAAGAGTATGATTCTATATCGTCGGATCGTTCCTTATTCGTTTGGTTGGTTGTCGAATAGGAATACGAAATTTAATATAGATTTAAACTCTTGGGTGAAAACCCCCGCTATAATTATCCCAGTATAATTGTTTGGTTTGTTGATCTAGCTATTTGCTAGAGTGTGTTTTTAATTTAAAAATAAAATATAAAAGGTTCTAAAATTAAAAAATGAGTATGCAAACTCAAACCGTTGTTGTCTCTATTTGAGGTCTCATATATATATATATATATATATATATATATATATATATATATATATATATATATATATATATATATATATATATATATATATATATATCCGATAAGAAATTTTTTTTGGTAGAAAGGTAAGAAGTTTTTTTTCTACATATTTTTTTGACGAACAAAAGAAATGAATCACTAGATGATTCACAAGAAAAAATTCCCCAAAAAACATCTTTATGATTCATTTTTAAGTAAATTAAAAAAAAAAATTCACTTTTGTGACAATTTTAGTGAATAACAACAAAATCATTGTATAAATGAATCATTGAGATGTTTTTTTGAGAATTTTTTTTTGTGAATCATCTTACAAATGAATCATCTAATGATTCATTTTGTTTGTTCGCGAAAAAAATATATAGAAAAAAAACTTCTTACCTTCCTACCAAAAATTTCTTTCTTATTTGATCTTGACTCTCTCTCTCTCTCTCTCTTTATATATATATATATATATATATATATATATATATATATATATATATATATATATATATATATATATATATATATATATATATATATATGTTCAGGTTCATTTGAGACCATTCTAATTTTGTGAGACCGTGAGACCAAATCTAAAAATAATTTTAAAATGCAAAAGAAATGGAAAAATCCAAAAAAAAAATTTAAATATTAATTTCGGAACTTGAATTAACTAAAAGAAATAAAAAAATAAAAAAAATAAAAAAAAATTCTGTTTTTTTTTTTTGAAAAATACGTGAAATATTCTAATAGAATATTACACTGACATATTCTAAAAATTAATTTTAAAATACAGAATAAATTGAAAAATCTAAAAATTCTTTTTTTAAATATTATTTTCGGAACTTGAATTAACTAAAAAAAATAAAAATAAATTCCATTTTTTTTGAAAAATGCGTGAAATATTCTAATAGAATATTACACTGTATATATTCTAAAAAATAATTTTAAAATGCAAAATAAATGGAAAAATCCAAAAATTCTTTTTTTAAATATTATTTTCGGAACTTGAATTAACTAAAAAAAATAAAAAAATGTGTCTCACGGTCTCACAAAATTAGACCGTCTCACATGAACCTAACCCTATATATATATATATATATATATATATATATATATATATATATATATATATATATATATATATATATATATATATATATATATATATATTCCATTAAGAAAAAAATATAGAATAAAAAATCAGAAAAATATAGTAAAAACAAATCATGTATTATGTACACAATTTCATTTTTATAATATTTATTAAAAATGTGAAGGCCAAGCCTAAAATAAAAAATTAATATCTTTTTATTTTTGGGCTTAGAATGGTTGAGACCTAAACAAGATAATAAAGCGAATAACTTCTTGATTGCGAGTGGAACCACAATAACATATAATCAAAACAAAACACACATGAACAAATTGGTACTATTCATGTGAGATGCATACAACTAACAACACCATACAAATAAGTGAATAACTAATGAACAAAAAAAATGACATTTTCTATAGAAACTATTCATATTACCCAAAACTAAATATTTCTTTAGATTGTTCTAAAGAAATCTTGAATTAGTAAGCCAACAAAAAAACATGATTGTATTACACATTCCACCTTCACACACCCATTAACAAAGATTCATCATGTTCACCAATAATCTTGACACGAACACAAACCATCTTTAAAACAATGAAATCTCTTAGCATCACGAATAACAATATCCTTATTTATGATTCTTGAAACAAGCTTCATATACTCATGACAATCTCCACATATTCTCAAATTCTTAAAAATTCTCACCACTTTATTCGAGTTCTTGTTAATTAGCGAAAACCCAAGAGCTAATCTTTCACTATGATGTGAAAGAATTTCACGTTTTTCTCTCTCAGAAACATTATGAAGCACATAATCAAGATTTGGAATGTAACCCATTGAAAAAAGCTTTTCCTCCAATTCTTTCAACTTTTGATGGATTTCAAGTATCTGAAAATGAGAACCATCTTGTGATAAGAACACATGGGTTTGACCACCATGGTCAAGGTCAACCCAACTACACCCTGGTTCCTTTTTAATCCCTTGACTTGACATTTTTGCCCTAATTTTCGCCACTTCATTCCACATCCCTTTGGATGCAAAAATATTGGATAACATAATATAATTAGAATCCACTTCGGGTTCAATTTCAAAAAGCTTTTTTGCAACTTTTTCACCGAGTTCTAAATTCCCATGAACTTTACAAGCTCCAAGAAGTGTCTCCAAAATCAAACTATTGTGAGTTAACTTCATTTCATCAATGAAACTTTCAACTTCATTAAACTTCCCTCCCCTACCAAGAATATCAACCATGAGGGCATAATGGTCAATACTTGGAGTAATTCCATGATCTTTACTCATGGAGTGAAAATATTCTCTCCCTTTCTTTATTAATCCCAAATGGCTACAAGCAGAAAGTATACCAATGAATGTAACCCCATCAAGTGATATACCTTTAGTCAACATTACTTCAAACACTTTCAAAGCTTTATCTCCATATCCATGTTGTGAATATTGATTAATGATTGTGTTCCACAACACTGTGTCATTTGATTCCATTTCTTCAAAGATCATTTCAGCTTCATCAATGGAACCACATTTTCCATACATGTCTAAAAGTGCACTTCCTACAAAAGGGTCATTAACAAAACCATCTTTAATCACAAAAGAATGAATCTTTTTTCCATTTGTGAGGCTTGTGATTCCAGAACAACCTCTTAAACATGCAGCAAGAGTGAACTCATTCGGTTTCACACCATCTTTATTCATTTGATTGAAGTAAAGAATCGATTTTTCCCCTTGATTGATTTGTGCACATCCTGAAATTATCGTTGTCCAAGTGAAAAGGTCAATTTCATTCATCCTATTAACAATCTTTTCTGCATCTTGAATGGATTTGGACTTCACATACATGTCAATCAAAGCTGTTCCAATGTAACAATCACTATCAAGATTCTCTTTTATAACATGACAATGAACTTGCTTCCCGAATTCACTTGTTACACAAGAATGTAGAGCACTGATAAATGTATAAATATTGGGTTTAAAGCCATTTACAAGAATCTCCTTAAAGATTCTTGATCCATGAGAGCTTTCAGTGTCATGGAATCCTGATAAAACTGCATTCCATGAAACTAAATCCTGATGATTCGTTGTGTTAAAGATTCTTAAACCATCATCAAGAGATTTGTTCTTCATGTACATTGTGATCAATGCATTGTTGACTAAAGTTTCGTTTGCAAAACCGTATTTATGAACACAAGCATGAAGAGATTGAGAGTATTGTAAGTCACCTAGTTCTTTAGCAGCAGTGATAATGCTTGTAAAGGTAAACTGATTTGGTCTTATTCCTGATGACATCATCATGGAAAAAAGCTCGGTTGCCTTTTCTTCTTTTCCTTGTTGTTCAAGGCAAGATATGATAGCACTCCATGTTACAACATCTGGAGATTTTATCTGTGAAAACACTTTTAATGCATCATCTGATTTCCCACATTTGGAGTACATGTCAACTAGGCTACAACTTACATATTCTTCATGTTCACATCCACTCACAATTGCCATACCATGTACAAGTTTTCCTGCTTTTAGATTTTTAGAAATCGTGCATCCTTTGAGAATAGTGCATAATGTATACTTGTTAAACTTCATTTCAGTTTCTTTCATTTTACAAAATAGGTTTAAAGCCCTTTGGTCATCACCCACTAGAGCAAATCCATTAAGTAATGAATTCCAAGAAACTGGATTTTGTTCAGGTAAGAAAAGGCAGACCTTTTCTGCATATTCTAGCTCACCACATTTAGCATAAAGATCAACAAGAGCAGAGCCAACATGCCCATCTGAAAAGAATCCAGCTTTAACAATCTCACTGTGTAGCTGCTTACCAAAAGACACATTTAAAGACATACAACAAGCTTTTAGAACAATGGCTAATGTGAATTCATTCGGCTTAATGCCTTCTTCATGCATCTCACGAAACAACTGGAGGGCTTCAGTGCCACTTCCCTCGCCTACAAATCCACTAATAAGAGCTGTAAAAGACACAACATCTTTCTGAGGCATTTCATCTAATACCTGGCGTGCGTCACTCAAACACCCACACTTGGCGTAGAAATTAATCAGCGATACCCACAAATGAGAATCCAATTCGATATCACTTTCCTTAATCTGCTTGTGTATTGATTTACCCTCGTTCAGAGACCGATTTGCAGCACAATCACGCAGACTTTCTGAATACCGTCTTAGTTTCTCTTTATCCCGCTTTCTAGGAACGTTTTTCTTTTTAATGGGTGAATGGGATTTAGGTCTTAGTGAGGTAAGTTGTAAAGAAGTGCAGTAGGAAGAAATTGATGACCTGTTTGTGTAAGACTGATGAGAGTTATTGAAGCGAGAGATGAAATGGGTTTTAGTGAAGGCGTTAAAGAAGAGATTTTTAAGAGGATTTCGTGAGCGACGATGCATTTTAAGAGGTGGGAGTTCAGGAAATTCCATGCAATCGAATATGGTACGAGGAAGAGCACCAAGTGCGCTGCACTGCGCACAAATACGTGGTGTTGGAGCTGCTGAGTTCTTAGGGTGCTACACTGCTGCCGCGCGAACGTGTAATCCCCCGCCAAGTGAACGTGTTGGTGTTTGGGCTTTCTCAAAATAAACTTAGCCATCTCCAATGCATTGAACTCTTAAGAGTTTAATGGATTGCCACATCAGCATTCCACTAATTATACCATTTAACCTATTAAATTCTACATTCCATTAAACTTTTAAGAGTTCAATGGATTTCCACATCATCATTTTAATTTTTTTTATAAATAATATTAATAAATAAAACTAGAATATTACATTAATTAGAAATTCAAAGTTATAATTACTAAATATTAATTAAAGATTACAATTTAGAAATTAAAAGTTACAAATAATATACTAAATAAAAAGTACGATATCTAAAATACAAATTTTACTTCATATTGTATTTTATCTTAATCTCGTCACAACGATTTCTCCAAATTTCACGTCCATCTTCTGACATGGTAGTGGGATCCATGAAAATGATTGAAATTTCATCATTCTTTACCTTTTCTTCTTTAATCTTCATCTTTCTTTCTTTCAATGCATTTTTCATATCCAAAGAGTTTTGATAGCGTTCAAAAGTCTTTTTATTTTCTTCTATATGTTTTTCAAGTATTTCATCAAGCCTATTACCAGATGACGAAGTGGAATTGGTAGCTTTCCCTTTTGCTGCTTTTTTTGCTGCATTCCTACCAACTGGACGAGTTGTAATTTCATCATTATCCAGGTTAATGAAAGATTCTGTATTTGATGAAGACATAGATGCCCCAGATGCAGTGCTTGAACCTTTCCATTTCTGTTCATTTTTAACGATATTCCAAATATGTTCGTGCCTAAAATCGGCACCATATCTAGCATGATAATGCTCAAAAGTTGCACGTTTGAGATCATCCTCAGACCATCCACTGAGGTGTTGACTTTTCAACACTATATACATTTGATTAAATGCAACTGCAAATGGGTTCATGTAATGCCAATGCGTTTTGAGGTTGGCTTGAGTTCTTGCAACGTTCGACGTGTTGCTTTTTTCATAGTATGCAATAATTCGTCTCCAGAACTCTTTATCACGTTGTTGACTTCCAGTAATGCTATCTTCTGAAATTTGTAGCCAAGCTTTTGCCAACAACATTTCTTCTTCTTTGCTCCAGTAGGTTTTTTTATTTTTTTGTCGTTTGTTGGTAGGAGTTTCTGTTGGTGTTGGCTCATTTTCTGGAATATGGGGAGGATCCGGGCTGGTAGAATCTGGGTATGCATTTTGGTATGAATGTTGTGAATGATTATTTGGATTTGGGTATGGATATTGCGGAAAATTGTTTGGACTTGGATATGGATATTGTAGATGATTGTTTGGATTTGGGTATGGATGTTGTGGATGATTGTTTGGATTTTCGGGATCATAAGAAGATAACAAGTGTGTATAGTAATTCGGATTCATGATTGGTGTATCAGATGGTTGGTAGGTGTGAATGAGAATATAATATGTTCGTCTTTATTTATAGAGTTGAACATCTTGTATGCATTTGCCTTTAATTTGGATTTCATTCCACTTTAATAAAAAATATGAAGTAACTTAATAAATTAAATTATTGAATATAAAATAAAATAAAGTATGATATATATAGTTTATTGTAAAAAAAAATATTAAATATTACTTTTTATTGAGAAAGAAAAACAAAAAAAAGTGTTTACAATAAAATGAGAAAAAAAAATAAGCTTATATAATAAATTGAAAAAAAAAAACATAACAAAAGCCATACCACGGTTGAATGGGGATTAAACCCCTCATTCAATGACCCCCCTCCACAATGGTTTCTATGTTCATTCAACTGCCACTTAGATTTTTTTTTTCCCATTAAACTCCCCATTAAATGGCATTGGAGATGGCCTTATTTGGTTAAGGGAGTGATAATATATTAATATTAGCCTAGGGGAATGGTAATATTTTTTATTTTAAATTTTTTTTAGTATTTAATCTGATTTAATAGGAGGGTAACACTTTTAACACTTTATTTATTTATTTAATTTACTTTATTTTAATATAGAAATATTTTTTCAAATCAAGTTTTTTTTTTTTTTTTTTTTTTTTTTTTTTTTTTTTTTTTTTTTTTACAGAAAGTTAAAGATCGAAACTAAATGTATATTTAATTGATTTATTGATATTTTCTTCTCATGGTATGATTCTTGGTGTAGGAAGAAAATATTCGATATAATCAAATTGGTCATTACGTTTTCTGCAATCCACATAAATATGTTCTTTTGATGCAGTTTCTATAGGTAATTCTGTGAAATCACTAAATAGATTGAAGAGCTATTTGAGTGTTTATCATACATATACACATGTCATATAGTTTGCACAAATGCTTACAAAGGCATAAGCAGGATGGTTGTCTGACTAGTTCCATTTTTATCAAAGGCTCTTAGTTTCATAATTATAAACTATCTGTAATAATCCATATTAGCCAAAGTTGTTACCAAAACTTTTGAGTTCCAATTTCCTAAATCATGAAAAAATTGTATCCAAGTTATGTTATGACAGAAGTATACAATCAACAAAACTAATTGAAATAAAACAAATGAAATTCACACACACACACACACACACACACATATATATATATATATATATAAATAAGAATCAATCTACAGAAAACATACTTGTATGATGATTACACAGAAAATATAATCACGAAATTGTACAAATTGATGTCTGCTTTGCAGTGTCCTAACACATAAATTTCTCTGGTAGGGATCTGTCAAGAGGATACAACA
Source organism: Lactuca sativa (assembly GCF_002870075.4). Lineage (NCBI taxonomy): Eukaryota > Viridiplantae > Streptophyta > Magnoliopsida > Asterales > Asteraceae > Lactuca > Lactuca sativa. Next base: position 155,561,087 of record NC_056631.2, on the reverse strand, counting down.
ATCAATCCAAGAAATGATCTTGAATCTGTCGAAATTTCTATGTTCCCTTCATTTTCAGGAAGAACGAATTTGCAAGAGAATTTATGGTGTAAAATCATTTCTGTAACCCCTCACAAATGAATGAAAACAAATATTTATAGGTATTAGTTATGACAGTTGGAAACTGTCAAAACCGAAAATAACTGTCATAATACCTGTCATTCAGTAATTACGAATTTAATAAAAAACTAAAAAATTAAAAATTAATTTATTAATTAAAAAATATTTAATTAATCAGGAAGACCCCAAGAGCCCCAAGGCCGAAGGCCCATCTTTTGACCATTAAATATTCTCTTGATATTAGCATTTTTTTAGTCCAATTAGGTTGGTCCAACACCACAACCCAAACCCAATATGCTTAACTCATTACTTGATCCATTTGATTAAATGAGTGGGACAAGACATATAAGGTGGGAAAAGGTTTTCTCTTCCACCGATGTGGGATAAGTCCCACATTGTAACTTTGTAAAGCAAAGTTCCAACAATACCCCACATTTTCTATTCAAACTCCAAGAATACCCCATATTTGAATAGAAAATGAGTGAACTTTGATATTCAAATAAGGGAAGTAAGATATGACATGCATCTGAATAGGTGTTGTAAAAATTGAACCTTTCATAGTGAAACTACTTGGATCTACTTTGTGGGTAGTGAACTAGAGTCTTGAACTAACCACTTTTTATAGTAGAGTAAAAAACAAGAAGTATCACACATATCATATCTAAGCATATATCATTTCTTACCGTTGTGTTCATTGCAGTCGTGAACAATCCTTTCTTCATGAGATTTTTAGAGAGCTTAGTCATATCAGCTCCCAAAGATGCGACCTCACATCCATCTCACACAGGTAATCTGGAACAATCCGTACTATTCCACTATAAAAGCTATCAACATTATTAAGAATAAAGAATTCATCCCTATATCATCAACAGAAAAAACACAAAATAAATATCAAAAGAGTGAGCATACCTTTGTGTTAGTTGTGACATCCCCATTTTCACAGCCAGAAAAACCGATTTTGTTTATGCTTTGTTTACAAATCAGAGTAATATTTTAAAGAAAAGTGTTGCGGAATTTGTTCCCAAAATAAAATATGATAAAGATTTATAAAAGCATTTCCGAAGAAATGTATTTCATTAAAAACCTCGGGATGTCATGTTCGATACATATCAAAAGCATAAACAGTACAATATAAGTCTTACAACATTTATTCATATCTATAGGCCTATAACTGTAATCCCTCATCCCAAACATCACATATATGCTCGAGTGCCACTACTTATAATACAAGAAACCGAGTGGGTCAAGCTTGGGAGCCTGGTGAGCACATAGGGTTTTCAACCCACAATAAATAAGTTTATTAACTTTATCAAACCAAACAAACTCGATTACATGTTCCTGTTATCCTCACTTTACGTCCCTAAAACATCTAACACAAGGGACCTAGTCTAAGGACTTTCATCAGGGTGACAACACTACTTCAGGGGATCCTCAACAATTTATGTAAAATAAGGCAACCATGTGGGGGTTGGAGTACTGCTGGTGAACACTGAGTTCTAATAAACACCTACAGGTTGCGAGCCTGCTAGCGGTCCACTGGACTGTCTAAAATAGTCTGTGGCCGTCATTTATACTCCGCTAGATGTCTGGATCATCTTAAAACATCGAAGCCTCTCATCATTTTATTTCATCACATACCATCTATTACTTCTACCCATGTTTTAGCCAACATATTTTGTTGATATAAAATACATATACAGTTTAAATCATTTAAAACATGTATAAAAACATTCATCCAACATAGACAACAAGTATTCAGATAATATGCACACATAGCACGTAATTCATATAAAATACTTCATATCTATGTGTAAGATGAAAGTAACTATGCACTCACTTGATAAGGTGGTGACTCGGTTCTCGGACAGCACTCCGTTTACTTAAAACAACTTCCTTTGACAAAACCTAGTATCATCACCATTAGAGTTTAGTCTAATGTTCACCGAGACTAATTAATAGTCTTGCTATTATTACTATTATATAAGCGTTAACACAATACTTTTCACCCACTATGTACAGACAGGGGCCATACATGAAACACCGGAGGGTAGGACGATTTTAGCATATAGTCGTTCTGAAATCCAACAACCCAAGCGGCCCTGTAACACTGTAAATTTGTTGGGTTTTAGTATACTACAACATCCTATGGTGCACATACAACCCTAAATACCTTGGATCTATGTTTTCACTAATTATACATGCAATGATGTTTCCAAGGCATTAAGCCTATAACTAGCATACAATTGACATGAACAATATAAGATACTAGTTAGGATAACATACCTTTTGTTGTAGCTTGAATCCTTATTGTATTTGGCCTTAAATAGCTTAGCCCTAATAGTGTGGAAGCCTCAAATGGAATCACAACACACCATGGCCAAAGGTGGCTCTTCAGAGAGAATCTCCATGCACCCAAAACACCTCCAAGAACTCCAAGAACTTGTGTATCTTTCAAGTGGCGATTTTGGCTATGAATGGACATATTTATATGTAGGATTCCAAGGGTCATGGGTATAACCCAAATCCATATCCATGGGCTTTATGATCCATGGTTCATGTGGCCAAACTCTTTATGTATGCATACATAAACTTAGTCCAACATGGATCATAAGCCCAACACATATAAATATAACTAATTACCATAATTAGTCCCTATAGATTTAATCAGTCTCTTTTGATCACTAAATTAATTCCAAACTAATTCTTGATCAATACTAATTAAAACATATGATTTCATATTAATATATTATAACTTATAATATATTAATAAATCATATATAATCTTCTCTCAAGAGTTCATCCTAACAAATTGTCATGATGATATGCAACCCAAATGGACCATGCTACTCTCGGGTCAAGTACATACCAATAATATTTATGGGCTTAGACATCTAATCCAACAGTATCCCACTTGGATAAGACTAAAACTATTATTTCAAGTACGACTCCAAAATCCCGACTAGCAATCGTAGCTCTTAAAGCCGATGTCAAACTCTGACCTAGTCAATGACGTGTCCATTAGATAAGGGATCATATATTCCTCCATTCTAGATATCATATGGAATGAGACATGGATTATAATCATTCTCTCTGTCAATCTGTTGTTTCCCGATTTCCGATTTATGACGACTGACTAATTGAACAAATCAAATTAGTCCAGGCCCGCCCGAGCACTTACGATTGTCATCACTAAATCATCGAGGGGCCTATAGATATCGTTTTTTTATCCCTCTAAGGGTAAAAGGAATGGATAAAGTTGGACTTATATGCTTGCTCTATTTACTCATCAAATCACGCACAACAATGTGTTTTATAACACCAAGTTATTGGTGCGTTTTCACATTATCAATGTGCAACCGACTTGTAGACTACAACTCATATCTCTCCGTTTGAAGAATATAAGATATTATTTTCTCATGATCACTCGTGATAAAATCCATGAAGTGATGCAAATGAGCGTGGGTTTAATCCAATACTCGAATCTTATTCCAGGAGCACTCATGAATACTGCAGCTATGTCTAAAACACCTAGACAAACTACAGACCCATTCATGACAGTATTACCTCAATACCTACTTCTAAAGTATGATCGACTGTGGATGGTTTGTATAACCTAGTTATTCGGGAATTCAAAAAATGCAAAGTGAAACACAATAATAATACTAATCCTATATGGCCCCAAAACTCTTGAGTGTAAATAAAACACATTTTATCTAAGCACCATATTGATTACTCATTATTCATGTAATGTTTCGATTAATCAACTTAATACTTGAATTAAAAAAATAGTTATCCCATGCTCCAAGCATGCACACTATGTTTACCTATGGTCCTTTCTTTATGAAATAGATCAATTGACAACATTTCAATGATGCTCATTTCACAACTCCAAATCCTTATGATAAAAGTAAGAATACCAAATTCTTGCCATTTACGGAAATCTATTAGATTCTAAACTTACATGCAATGATCCTCTTGTAATGACTATGCACAAATTCATAGAGACTTGGAAATAAACATTACAAAGTATTCCAATGGAGAGCAAATCCAAGGAAACGAAGTCTCACATTCAAAGTACATTCCTTTGATCGTCATTCTTGCATTAAGTTTTCTAATCTTGACACAGACTTAAAGAATAACTTCCACCTTATGGAAACATTTTCATATTCACATTTTGACTATCACTTCTGAACAAGAGTTGCCTCTTTTCAGAATATGTCAATATGGTCCTTTCCAAAAATTTATACCATACTTCCAACTGTCCATGAGAAACCAATCTTTGATAAACCTCAAATTGTCCTCGACAATTGCTTAATCATTTTAGTCATATCTGGTTCTATTTCTTTTTCCCTCTTAATGCCCTAGGCATTTGGAAAATTTTAGAATGGATAAATATTATAGCACATGTAATCGATCCTATACCGAAGCATATGGGACACGATTCATGATGTCTTACACAAAGACATGATACTTGACCAGTCTTTTGCTACAGTATTTTTAACTTTGCCATGTTCTCATAATTCGAACTATGAAGAGGGATGCCGTAATCACAGTTGAATTTTGAGAATGCAATATATATAGAATTTCCTTATGTTGAACCATTGCAACAGAACATTCATATATATCCTTGACTAAAGTTGATTAAAATCTCAATCTAAGCTTTTAGAATTGGGATAAAGTATATTTTCCTCTCCCTTAACTATAGCAAAACAATTTTTTCAATCCCTGCAACTTCACGAATTAAAACTTTCATTTTCTATAATTAGCATTGCTAACTTGTTAATATAATAATTGTGCTCCCACTAACATGATAATTATAATTTAAATAGCATAACACTTATGCTCCCACTAGCTTTGACATGTACCCAGAAATCAGTTGGACTTCTAGTAATCAATACTTTATTGACTTTCTTACCAAAGTTCAGATTTCTGATATGAGATGCTTTGATAAGACTTTATCAAAATCATACACCTTTCCTTAGATAGCTCACATGTGTGTCTAAACAATTATGAAGAGGGATGCCATAATCATAATGTTTAGACCTTTTGCCATTCTCACTAGTCCGCGTTAGTGTGCCGGTTAACCACACACGCTCCACTAACGACTTTGAGAATGCAAATATTACAATTGCTATCTACTTAAAATCTACTTAGTGAAAGCGTTTCCTCACCATCATTTTCATGAATCGGAGAGAAACCTTATGACACTTAGATTTTATGGTGTATGTATTCCTATCCATGTGAATTTGTCAAAACCATACTTACAAGACAAGGTTAGTGACAAATCCAAACTCATATGGAGTGAACTTGTTCAATCTTAATTTCTTGCCACCTGGCAGCACAAGGGCCTACCATTGCTTCCATGTTGTTATGCAAACAATTGAGAACTCATAGAACTCCCAATCATAGTCAAATTTCAACTGGAATGGGTATAGAAATAAGAATATGTCAACATGATAGGTTACAAACCTCAAGTCATGTGCTAGTGATTAACAACAGGTTTTATTCTTGATTAGTTCTTGAAATTTTTCAAGATCTTTAAGACTCCCACTGACCTCTTGACATATAAGATTCTCTTGTCAAGAACCATTCCTTGACAAACAAATAGTTAAGAGTTAGTGCGGATTCTTATCAAGACAAACACTTCACACAATTGGTCATAGCTGGTCTTTGTTTTATCCAAAAACATCACAGCTTACCAATTTCAAATGTACAAGAGTAGAAAACATTTTACTCTACATTTGACAAGTGTTTTAAACCTTTTTAAGATCATGTCACTCAAAGCACAATCTTGGAGTATGACTCTAAGATTTGATTTTGGAACGAAGTATGACTTATCTTCTTGATTCAACCATTTCAACAATTCACGATTCCTCTTCTTAGCCACACAAGTGCACTAAGGTGTCCTTAGAGGATCAATTGAGATGTGGTTTCATAATCACTAAGATGATCATAAACTTGATACTAAAGTACTCTTCCATCTTTTCAGATTGGAGAAACTTTTATCTTTTTGCCTAATTTGATTCTTCTCATTCGTCCCGCCATACATTGAAACTTTTCCAATGTTTCAGAATTACACTTAAACTTGTAAGTATAACCATATTTACTAAACTTTTAGTAAATCATAACGAATAGGCTCAACTTTCTTTGTGGTGGACCTGACCAGCGCACAACCAAGTGTACTTGATCCCCTTGTCCTTCACTTGACTCATATATACATGTGGACAAGGAATTAGTCTTAATTTCCCAAAGATGAAAAATTCTCATTCATTACACAACACATGTTGCATGATTCCAAGTTTCTATCCAATTGAAACTTGGGTGATGAGAATCTTTCCTTATTTGGTAAATTATGACACTACCACAAATGAAAGAATCAAATCCATTTTCCAATATTGTTATCAATGGAATCATATAAACAACAATTTTTCATAAATTCTATTGTAAGGATACTTAGAACAAATAAAAACAAAACCTTTTATTTTATGTTAAAACTTGCGGAAAAACTTATCCTTACAATGCAAATACAAATGAAAACAATGTTGTTATCTATTCCCAAGCAATCTATCATGACTCTTAAGCAGTAGCTCAAAATTCTGATCATCGAATCATGCGATCAAAATCCATTTCTTCACGATCAGAATCAGCATACTCTTCTTTTAAGCTTCCCCAGATTCTAAAGTAGAGTCAAACATTTGACTTTACTATCCTTATGGACTTTTAGGTAAATTTAGGCAGTTTCACAACCAATTTCCCTTCTTTTGGCAAAAGAAACATATGAACTCTTTAGAAATGGTACACGAGACTATCTCAGACTTAGCCTTTTTCTTTACCATTGGGTCAAACGACTTGAACATGGTCGATACCTTTCCATTGGGAAGAGAAAGTTTTTTCTGGACTTCTAAGGTTACCATTGTCAATGTCCATGGAAGTTTGGGAAGTAGATCTTCTAATCAATTTTGCTTTACCAGTGCCCCAAATCATTGCTAATTTAGCAGCAACAAGCAAATAGGTAAGATCGATAAGGGTCATGTCGTGATCTGTCATCAGGGAGTGACCGAAGAACCAAGTTAACAGCCAACCTCCTCGAGACTTCGACACCCAACTCTCCCAGCCTGTCAATATGTGACTTATCGCCAAGATGTGAGCACATATAAACATTGCTTGGCAATAGGGATTGAGTGACCTTGAACTTTTCAAGTCTTTGAACTTGTGGGTTAAGGAGAATTATTGGAGGAGGTGGAGGAAGTGAAGTATGATTTCCAGTCCCATTAATGCACAACAAATGGATTAATCTCTCACCTTGATTTCCATGTGGGATATCATCTTCATTAGGAAAGCTTTATCCAAAAGGATGTGGAAGACCATAGTTGTCATAACTAGACATCTATGAGGGAGAAATTCAAGTTTAGTTGATTTAAGTCCTTAATATAACACCCAATATGAAATATTAAGGCTAGGACGCAACACAATATTTTATAACTTGGAAGAGGGATGACGTAATCCAAGCTACAAAATATTTGAAGGTAAGTAAATGACGATTTACCAATTTCCACCATGAAAAAGAAATTGAAAATTAAGTTTTAATTGGATTGAAATTCCTAGATCCTTTGAGATTCATTGAAATTTTCAATGGCATGTTTAAATCTCGATTGTGCCCTTCAAGTTTGTGACTGGGATGTCGAGGATCACAAACAAGGAGTGAATAACCATGCAAATTAACTTGGTAAACTTAATGTTACAACTTACAACCACCTAATCAATGTGCCGGTTAACCACACACACTTCATTGATATATGATTAACATCAAGCTACCCTTTGTCATGCATTGTCAGTTCCAGATTAGTGTGCGGGTTAACCACACACGCTCCACTAACGACTTAACAAGGTGCAAAGTACAACTTCATGGGTTAGCACCAAATTCACATTTTTCTAAAGTAACTACGATTAGGAATTTAATAAAGTTAAGTTACTTTAAGTTTGTCATTGTACTTTTAAAGGACTTAAATCTAACAGATGTACTTTACAATCGTTTTTTTAACTATATGGCCTTCACCATGATTGAACATCTAGAAAATACCCAAACATTAGTTAATAGTTTTTTATCTACAAACACAAGGTGGAAGTAAGATTTACCTATAGTCATACACATCATTTTGCTTTCCATCCTCTCTAATATCATCATAAAATCCTGATTGGTTAACCTAAATGTGATTTGGATAAAATACAGGGACTATTTTGTAATTTACTCATAGTATATGCGCTAATAAGAAAAATGTAAAAAGTACAATATTATTATTTGGATAGATTTTTAAAGTATAATGTTTAAATTAGAAAAGAATCAAAACTACAATGCTCTGATAGAAAACTTTGAAAGCATGATGATATAATCCATAAACAATAATGGATGTTATTATTTCTTCTACCCTTTTCCATTTCATACCAAATGAATATTCATTCAACTAAAAAATATGATTATTACAGTTTAATATCAATAATACTAATAATAGTATGAAAAAATGGTAATTTGAAATGACTTATTATAGCTAAAACCAAGTTAAAATTTTATTAGTGTTTCTCTTGGCAATACTCTCATACATGGTCAAGTTAATTACTGCAAGCATTACAATGAACAGTAAGAAATGTACCACATTTATTTACAAGAGATGGGATATAAAACTAATACCACTTAATGTTTTTTTTTTGTTGTTGGGGAACCTATCTACCCCCCCCCCCCCATTATGACCTCTTTACATATGCCCTTGCATAGGACGCTTCCTGGATTAAAACTAGTTCGAAAAGTTTGTGAGGATATCTAGAAAGTTAGATTAGAAAATCATTTGGGGAATAATCAATTAGTCATATCAAAGACTCAAAAAGATATAACTTATTGTTTTCACAAGAAGTACTCAAATAAATCTTTAAATAAATTGGTAATGATGTATTTGCATTATTAGTTGATGAGTCTAATGATGTATTAAAGATATAAAAATGGCCATGGTTTTGTGATATGTTGATAGGCTTGACCTTATTAAATAGATATTTGTAGGTGTTATTCACGTAAATCACAAATCCTTAAAATCTCTTAAATCTTCCATAGACTCTTTATTTGCTCAACATGGATTAAGTATGAAACAATTAAGAGGACATGTTATGATGGAGCACTTAATATGTGTGGTGATTTTAATAGTTTGAAAGTGTAGCACCTGGTTCCCGGTACGTACTCCTTGCAATTAACATTTTTAAAATAATGCATTTTTGCCTTGGACTCGGCGAGTTGATGGGCCAACTCGCCGAGTAGGATCGGGATAAGATGCGGGGACTGAACTTTGGACTCGGCGAGTCGGTCCCCGGACTCGGCGAGTAGACCCTGTTTGGGTAAAAACCCTAATCCGGGTGTTTGCACCCTATTTAAACGCTCTAACTTGGCCTCCTTTGTCCCTAACACTTCCAGAGAGCTGTAGAGCGAAACCCTAGCCCCCATATTGTTCTTGAGAGTGTTTTTGGCTTTGTGAAGAAGGTTTGGAGCTTAGAAGAAGAAGGAAGAGACTGAAGTGTGCAAGGAGGGGAGGTAGATCCGGAATCTACACTGTGAGAAGCTTCCATTCAGGTAGAAAAGTTCTTACCTTGATCACTAGTTCATTAGATCCCCTTTTTGTCCCAAATTAGTGGTTTTCAAGCCCTAAAACCTCAAACTCCATGTGTTTATTCTCTATGTTCTGAAAGGACTCCAGATTTGGACCTTATGGGCGTATTAGAAGTATAAAGTTTTTGTGGTTGAAGTGATTGAGGTCCCCATTGAGTGTATGACCTCATTAAGAGCTTGGTTTTGCCTTTTGGAGCTTATAGGGCCATGCATGCACGTAAAGTTTGCAACTTTACGTGATAAGCATGCCCTAGGAACATGGATCTATGGTTTGGAAGCGATGCATGTCTCAGATTTGGTTTGTATGGGAAATGGGTCGAAGGGACTCGACGAGTCCCAAAGTGGAAATCGGCGAGTTCTATGAAGGTGGCCTTAGACTCGGCGAGTTGGATAAACAACTCGGCGAGTCCTATGAATATTGCCTGGAACTCGACGAGTTGTTCTTCAAACTCGGCGAGTCATATGAACTGTTACTGAGTAAGAGGGGTCTAGGTGTTGGAGGTCCAACCCCTCGTATCTACACGCGGAATTAACAATTTAACGTGTAGCAATAGTCCCAGAAACCAAAATCATCATAAAGGATGCTCTAATGAGGATTTGGAAGCGAGTAGGAGGTCTGCTCGTGGGGACTCGGCGAGTTGTTCTTGGACTCGGCGAGTCGGATCGCGAGTCGGTTCTATAGTCCCAAGTAGTGAGTTAAGGGTGACTCAGTGAGTGGGAAGAGGGACTTGGTGTGTAGGACTAGGTTAATAGGAGAAGGACTCGGCAAGTCTGTGCCATGACTCGGCGAGTCCAGTCAACTGGAAGTTGACTTTGACCAAGGAGTTGACCTTGGACCAGGGGTGGGTCAGTCATTTGATCTAAGGGTATTTATGAGTGGCTAATCTATGTTTATGGATTTGTAGCCGGAGGATTACCGGTGCAGCAGTCAGACGTCCGACAATCAGACTTTTGGTAGCTACTTTTCGAGGTGAGTTTCCTACCGGTAGGAACGGGTCTAAGGCACCAAGGCCGGCCCGTATAGACGATATGATAGTATCGGAGTGTGGGCAGAGCCCGTATCTCTTAGTTGAGTCTGATGATGATATATGTTAGTGTGGTAGAATTGTTTATACTCATTGTCTGTGTGATACTTGTATGTTATGGTTTAGCAGTGGAGTGTGGGCGAGGCCCGTATCTCCTAGATAACGGAGTGTGGGAGAGGCATGTATCTCCTAGATAGCAGAGTGTGGGCGAGGCCCGTATCTCCTAGATAGTGGAGTGTGGGCGAGGCCCGTATCTCATAGATAGCGGAGTGTGGGCGAGGCCCGTATCTCCTAGATAGCGGAGTGTGGGCGAGGCCCGTATCTCCATGAGTGTGGGCGAGGCCCGTATCTCTTAGTTGTTCATTATATGATTGTATGGTATGTGGTATTATGGGGGAACTCACTAAGCTCCGTGCTTACCGTTTAGAGTTTTGGTTTCAGGTACCTCTTCAGCGTAGGGGAAGGAGCTGGCACGGTAGTGGCACATCTTACACACCCCTTGTTTCCCGCATTATGAGATTGTTTTGGGATTTGTACTCTGACACTATGGTTGATTCCATGTTTTGGTTTTCAAACATGTAATATGATTTAAGAAATGATATGATCGAATGTTGTTTATTTTCAAAAGTTTTGCAAAGTGTTTAATTAAAAATGAAATTTTTGGACTTGAAAAATTGGGTTGTTACAAGTTGGTATCAGAGCCCTGGTTTGAGGGATTCGGACACACCCTCGGGGATGTCTGAACTCAAATCAAGGGATTAAAGGATTTCGAAAAAAGAAAAAGTTTTCTAAAGGATTAAGTAAAGAGTTGTACGAAAGAACGAAGTGTATGATGTGCGCGACCGGCCGAGATCAAGTAAGTATTCCCCAAAATACCCATACAAGTTTATGTTATGTTTAACAATTTCAGTAGAACATCATCCTAGAATAGGACTAAGGATCTAGGATTGATGCCTTATGTGTCTGCTTTATGTGCTTCGGCTTATGAGAATTGCATGCTAGTATTGAGTAGATAGCAATATGATAGCCTGTTTAGGTTATACCTGACAGTATGAGTTTAGCACTGTATGCTAGATCAGTTTCTCTCTATGAGGACGGAGTTGCTTGAGGTTGTTCCCTTTTTTCTGAATGTTGCTTGATTTGTGCTTTGTGGGGCTATGAGTGATGGGAGTTAGCCATTAGGTGAATACGTCACGTCACATGTGACCAGGGTTGAATAAACTTAGAGTGCTGGATTTGGCCCTATTGCGCAGCTCTCGTTTGATTATAACCGTTGTAGGAACGAGTCTGTTACTCAAAGGATTATCTGAGCCTCATCACATGTGATGGTATTCAGGTAATGGCTAATTGGCATCACAAGGAGGCCTTCAACAGCTGAGGACCGGGTAGGGTGGAGTCAGAGTTTTCCATAGGGCAAGCCTAAGATGAGTATAACAGTGATCAGCAGTAGTGAAAGGGATCTGGTGGAGTCGAGGCAGTCCTTGAAGAAGGTACGAATAGATGCGGAAGGTAGTATGGGCCCGTACTACTGGAAGTAGAGGATCTGTACCCGAAATAAGGAAGGTCGAGACTAGACCAGGGAACTTGAAATAGATGTGATTCCTTTAGAAGTATCAGTATCACTAATGGTTGCATGCGTCTATTGCAGAATGGTGGTACTACGTCAGAGGCCAGCTGGTGGCAGTTTTAGAGAGGGATCGGGTTCGGGATCAGGTTCCGAGCCAGTAGATGAGAGGCTACGCGAGTTCATCGCGTCAGAGATCACCAGAGGCATCCTTGAGTCGACCCCCATCATTTTTGGGTCGATCAAGGAAAGGATAGTTGAGCTGATGGAGGACCGCCTCAGGGCGTTCAGGAGCGACATGGCATCTGGCCAGTCAGGATCTCGCTCATTGTCCTTTAAGGACTTTAGGGGCAGTGGTGTGTCGGATTTCCATGGGGCGAAGGACCCCATTGCTGCCAGACGATGGATTGCGGACATTGAGTCCGCACAGCTGACTAGCTTCTACCCCGAGGGGTCGAAGGTGAGATACGCAGCAGGGTGTTTGAGAGACAGAGCTAGAGATTGGTGGGAGTCCGTCGGTGACTCGTTGGGAGCCTCGGCCGTTAAGGCTATGACCTGGTCGGACTTTGTGACCAGGTTCAGGGCAGAGTTTGCACCGGCTGTCGAGCTTCAGCAGCTGGCCAGGGAGTTCTTAGACATGAGACAGACTACGGAGACTCTGGCGGAGATCACCGCCAAGTTCCGGGAGAGGGCATTGCTGGTGCCCCAGTATGTTGGAGATAAGGATATGAGGAGGAACCGCTACCATGACATGCTCCGCGCTGACATCCGAGAGCATGTTAGCTTTTCAGCTTGCCCTACCCTGGAGTCCATGATTGCCAGGGTAAAGGAGAGGGAGATTGATCTGGAGCATATCCGGAAGAGGAAGGCAGAGGAGGGGCAGGTGGCTGGGGCTTCGGGGAAGAAGCCCAAGGGATCAGATGGTAGGTCGAAAGGCCAAGGAGGACCGGGTCGCTGTGGGAAATGCGGCAGGTCGCACAAGGGAGCATGTAGATTGGGATCGTCGGGCTGCTACAAGTGCGGCAAGACGGGACACTTTAGCAGGGATTGTAGTGCCCCTGCCTCGGTTGTTCAGACATCTGAGTTGCTGTGTTTCCATTGCAACCAGAGGGGCCACAAGAGGGCCAATTGCCCTCAGTTGACAGCAGCATCAGCGCCTGTGAAGGCACCGGCTCCAGCGACTCTGAGGATCACAGATGGCCGGCAGGGCAAGTCAGAGGCTCCAGTGGTGAGGATTCGGGCCTTTCAGTTGACTACTGAGGAGGCATGCGCCGCACCCGATGTGGTGACTGGTATGATTCTTTATTTATGCTTTCATGTTATGCTGTTGTAATGTTGATATGTTATATGTATGTGCTCTGCTTAGGATCATTCCATGTGAACGGTATCCCAGTTTAGGTGTTGTTCGATTCGGGGGCTACCCGATCATTTTTTTCCCTTGCGCTTAGTAAGAAGTTTCCTAGGTCTTCCGGCAGGTTGGATTGCCCTTTATAGGTGGAGATTGCCGACGATCGATCGGTTCGAGCATCAGAGGTTTTCTGGGATTGTGTATTGAGATTGTTTGAGGAGCGGTATCTGGTTGACCTGGTTCCCATTCCATTATGGGGAAACAAGGTCATTATTGGTATGGATTGGCTGAGCCCCAATGGAGCAGTGATAGACTGCGCGCAACAGTTAGTGCGAGTCAGAGCCCCAAGTTGGGGAGAGTTAGTGATTCAGGGTGAGAGACCACAGCGAGGGCCAGCCTTATGTTCGGCGGCGAGGGCAAGGCGCTACCTCCAGTAGGGTTGCACAGGTTATGTCGTGTATGTTACGAATGCCCGGGAGGCGGGTAGAGCGACGGTGGACGAGGTTCCTGTAGTACGAGAGTTCGCGGATGTATTCCCCGAGGAGCTGCCTGGGATACCTCCGGAGCGTCAGGTGGAGTTCAGGATCGACCTAGTCCCTGGTGCGGCTCCCATAGCCAAGGTACCCTATTGGTTGGCTCCTCCCGAGATGCAGGAGTTGTCTATGCAGCTGCAGGAGCTGGTAGACAAGGGATTTATCAGGCCGAGCAGTTCACCCTGGGGAGCCCCGATTTTGTTTGTGAAGAAGAAGGACGGGTCGCATCGGATGTGTATAGACTATCGGGAGTTGAACAAGGTAACGGTGAAGAACCGTTACCCACTCCCGAGGATTGATGATCTCTTTGACCAGTTACAGGGAGCATCTTGGTTCTCCAAGATCGATTTGCGTTCAGGTTATCACCAGATGAGGGTCAGAGAGGGGGATGTGCAGAAGACCGCGTTTCGGACGCGCTATGGCCATTATGAGTTCGTGGTGATGCCGTTTGGGCTCACCAATGCTCCTGCCGCGTTCATGGACCTCATGAACCGCGTGTGCAGACCGATGCTGGATCGGTCTGTGATAGTTTTCATCGATGATATCTTGGTTTACTCCAAGACGCAGGAGGAGCACGAGGAGCACCTGCGGGAGGTGCTGGAGACTTTAAGGAGGGAGAGCTTGTATGCCAAGTTCTCCAAGTGTGAGTTCTAGTTGTGCGAGGTGCAGTTTCTTAGGCACCTTGTCAACCAGGACGGGATTTCAGTAGACCCGGCCACGGTGGAGGTCATGATGAGATGGGAAGTTCTGAAGTCTCCATCCGAGATTCAGAGTTTCCTAGGATTAGCGGACTATTATCGGAGATTCATCCAGGATTTCTCCAAGATAGTCGTACCATTGACCAAGCTAACAAGGAAGGTTGTAGTCTTTCGTTGGGGGCCTGAACAGCAGGCAGCATTCGAGACACTAAGACAGATATTGTGCGAGGCACCAATCTTAGCCCTGCTAGAGGGCATAGAGGATTTTGTTGTGTACTGCGATGCGTCCATCTCAGGTTTGGGCGCGGTATTGATGCAGAGAGGGCATGTCATCGCCTACGTGTCGAGGCTGTTGAAGCCTCACGAGGCGAATTACCTGACACATGACTTGGAGCTGGGGGCTGTTGTGTTCGCCCTCAAGATTTGGCGTCATTACCTCTATGGGGTTCGCTGTACCATTTACATGGACCATAAGAGTTTGAGGTACCTCATGGATCATCCGAATCTAAACATGAGGCAGCGGCGGTGGTTGGATGTGGTAAAGGATTACGATTGCGAGATCATTTATCACCCAGAAAAGGCCAATGTTGTGGCTGACGCGCTTAGCCGTAAGGCAGCACCAATCCGAGATATCTATCTATGGATGACAGTAGTGACTCCGCTATTGGAGCGGATTCGGGAGGCTCAGCAGGAGGCTATGAAGGAGGAACATCGGAAGAGTGAGTGGATTGTGGGGCAGGTTTCCTTCTTCGACTATGATAGTCGAGGGTTATTGACTCTTCACCGTAGGGTGTAGGTCCCTTATCTTGGTGGCGTGCGTCAAGTTCTGATGGAGGAGGCGCACAAATCCCGGTTCTCCATTCATCCCGGGGTGACGAAGATGTATAGGGATCTTCGTCTGGACTATTGGTGGTCCTGCATGAAGCGGGATGTGGCTTGGTTCGTCGAGCGGTGCTTGACCTGCAGGAAGGTCAAGGTCAAGCATCAGAGACCACACGATAAGATGCAGTCGTTAGAAATCCCATTGTGGAAATAGGAAGATATTACGATGGATTTTATCATGAAGCTTCCCAGGACCGCGCGAGGAGTGGATTCTATATGGGTCACCGTGGATTGATTGACCAAGAGCGCCCATTTTATCCCGATTCAGGAGAGCATCTCGGCCGAGAAGTTGGCCAACATCTATATCAGGGAGATAGTGGCGCGGCACAGGGTGCCAGTATCAGTGATTTCAGACAGAGATGTGCGTTTTACTTCCAGGTTTTGGAAGAGTTTCATGATGAGTTGGGCACTCGTCTGCATTTTAACACTGCCTTTCACCTGCAGACGGATGGTCAGAGTGAGCGGACCATCCAGACTCTTGAGGATATGTTGCGGGCATGCGTGCTAGATTTCGGTGGTAGTTGGGATACCTATCTTCCTTTAGCTGAGTTCTCGTACAACAACAGCTACCACGCGAGTATTGACCATCCTCCCTTCGAGATGTTGTACCTACGGAGATGCAGGACCCCGATATGTTGCGGAGAAGCGCCAAAGTGGTGCTCCAGACGACAGAGAAGATTCAGCAGGTCCGAAGCAGGCTTCAGACTGCTCAGAGTCGGCAGAAAAGTTATGCCGACAAGCACCATTCAGACTTGGAATTCCAAGTCGGGGATATGGTTCTTCTGAAGGTGTCACCATGGAAAGGCGTCATCTGATTCAAAAAGCGAGGAAAGTTAGGCCCAAGGTACATCGGGCCATTCAGGGTTCTAGCCCGGGTGGGCAAGGTGGCGTATAGGTTGGACCTGTCAGCTGAACTCAGCCAGATCCACAACACTTTCCACGTCTATTAGTTGCAGAAGTGTTTGGTGGACGACTCGGCAGTGGTGCCTTTGGAGGATATTCAGGTCGATGACAGCCTGAATTACATCGAGCGGCCTGTGGAAATCCTCGATAGGAAGTCGAAGGATCTGAGGAACAAAAGGGTGGAACTCGTGAAGGTGCAATGGCAGCACCGGAAGGGATCTGAGTGGACTTGGGAGCCGGTGGAAGAGATGATGGAGCACTACCCCGAGCTGTTTCAGGATCAAGCAGCAGACTTCGAGGACGAAGTCTAAGTTAAGTGGGGGAGATTTGTAGCACCTGGTTCCCGGTACGTACTCCTTGCAATTAACATTTTTAAAATAATGCATTTTTGCCTTGGACTCGGCGAGTTGATGGGCCAACTCGCCGAGTAGGAGCGGGATAAGACGCGGGGACTGAACTTTGGACTCGGCGAGTCGGTCCCCGGACTCGGCGAGTAGACCCTGTTTGGTCAAAAACCCTAATCCGGGTGTTTGCACCCTATTTAAATGCTCTAACTTGGCCTCCTTTGTCCCTAACACTTCCAGAGAGCTGTAGAGCGAAACCCTAGCCCCCATATTGTTCTTGAGAGTGTTTTTGGCTTTGTGAAGAAGGTTTGGAGCTTAGAAGAAGAAGGAAGAGATTGAAGTGTGCAAGGAGGGGAGGTAGATCCGGAATCTACACTGTGAGAAGCTTCCATTCAGGTAGAAAAGTTCTTACCTTGATCACTAGTTCATTAGATCCCCTTTTTGTCCCAAATTAGTGGTTTTCAAGCCCTAAAACCTCAAACTCCATGTGTTTATTCTCTATGTTCTGAAAGGACTCCAGATTTGGACCTTATGGGCGTATTAGAAGTATAAAGTTTCTGTGGTTGAAGTGATTGAGGTCCCCATTGAGTGTATGACCTCATTAAGAGCTTGGTTTTGCCTTTTGGAGCTTATAGGGCCATGCATGCACGTAAAGTTTGCAACTTTACGTGATAAGCATGCCCTAGGAACATGGATCTATGGTTTGGAAGCGATGCATGTCTCAGATTTGGTTTGTATGGGAAATGGGTCGAAGGGACTCGGCGAGTCCCAAAGTGGAAATCGGCGAGTTCTATGAAGGTGGCCTTAGACTCGGCGAGTTGGATGAACAACTCGGCGAGTCTTATGAATATTGCCTGGAACTCGATGAGTTGTTCTTCAAACTCGGCGAGTCATATGAACTGTTACTGAGTAAGAGGGGTCTGGGTGTTGGAGGTCCAACCCCTCGTATCTACACGCGGAATTAACAATTTAATGTGTAGCAATAGTCCCAGAAACCAAAATCCTCATAAAGGATGCTCTGATGAGGATTTGGAAGCGAGTAGGAGGTCTGATCGTGGGGACTCGGCGAGTTGTTCTTGGACTCGGCGAGTCGGATCGCGAGTCGGTTCTATAGTCCCAAGTAGTGAGTTAAGGGTGACTCAGTGAGTGGGAAGAGGGACTTGGTGTGTAGGACCAGGTTAATAGGAGAAGGACTCGGCAAGTCTGTGCCATGACTCGGCGAGTCCAGTCAACTGGAAGTTGACTTTGACCAAGGAGTTGACCTTGGACCAGGGGTGGGTCAGTCATTTGATCTAAGGGTATTTATGAGTGGCTAATCTATGTTTATGGATTTGTAGCCGGAGGATTACCGGTGCAGCAGTCAGACGTCCGACAGTCAGACTTTTGGTAGCTACTTTCGAGGTGAGTTTCCTACCGGTAGGAACGGGTCTAAGGCACCAAGGCCGGCCCATATAGACGATATGATAGTATCGGAGTGTGGGCAGAGCCCGTATCTCTTAGTTGAGTCTGATGATGATATATGTTAATGTGGTAGAATTGTTTATACTCATTGTCTATGTGATACTTGTATGTTATGGTTTAGCAGTGGAGTGTGGGCGAGGCATGTATCTCCTAGATAGCGGAGTGTGGGCGAGGCCCGTATCTCCTAGATAGCGGGGTGTGGGCGAGGCTTGTATCTCCTAGATAGCAGAGTGTGGGCGAGGCCCGTATCTCCTAGCTAGCGGAGTGTGGGCGAGGCCCATATCTCCATGAGTGTGGGCGAGGCCCGTATCTCTTAGTTGTTCATTATATGATTGTATGGTATGTGGTATTATGGGGGAACTCACTAAGCTTCGTGCTTACAGTTTAGAGTTTTGGTTTCGGGTACCTCTTCAGCGAAGGGGAAGGAGCTGGCACGGTAGCGGCACATCTTACACACCCCTGGTTTTCCGCATTATGAGATTGTTCTGGGATTTGTACTCTGACACTATGGTTGATTCCATGTTTTGGTTTTCAGACACGTAATATGATTTAAGAAACGATATGATCGAATGTTGTTTATTTTCAAAAGTTTTGCAAAGTGTTTAATTAAAAATGATATTTTTCGACTTTAAAAAATGGGTTGTTACAGAAAGCCTTAATTTGGAAAGACAATATTTCGGCTTTTTAGGTACATGATTTTGCTCACCAACTTCACTTAGAGGTTATGGCCGTTGAAAGAGAAAACACTAATGTTGGAAATTTCTTCGACATGCTTTCCCTTGCTATGAATGTGGTTTGTGCTTCTTGCCAATGAAAAGATATGATCCGTGAAGGTTATCAAAAAGAGTGCAAGAAACAATTGTTAACAATGGGTTTGAAATCAAGATTGGGTTAAACCAAGAACTTTCATTAATATGATATGGATATACACGATACGGTTCTCATTTTAAAACTATGTCAAGTTTTGTTTCTTTATTCTCGAAGGTTCTTAAAGCGATTAGATATGTTGAAAAGCATGGTAAAAATGGATTCCGAAGCCAAGAACATGGTATTGCTTTGTATTTTGAAACATTTATTTTTGTGTTTTATTTGCATTTGATGTTGTGCATCTTAGATCTTACAAATATGTTCTCTCAATCTCTTCAAAAAAAGATCAAAACATAGTTGAAGTCATTTCATTGGTGGAGATGACAAAGAAAAAATTGAATTTTTTTTAGAGATGGGTTTAAAGATCTTTTAGAGGAAGTATATGATTTTTGTGAAAAGTATGAAATTGAAAAAGTGGACATGTCAAGAATTATACAAGGAACCAAAGTTTATAAAGTTGATATCTTTACCATGGTTCTTGATATGCAACTTCAAGAGTTTCGTGACCATTTTAGCAAGATAAGCATCAAGATGCTTAAATATATGACACCTTTGAGCCCTTGTTACTCATTTTCTCAATTTAATGCATCAAACTTACTAAAAATGCTTATGTTCTATCCAAATGATTTTAGAGAAGTGGAAAGGAGGAATCTTGCACAACAACCTGATTATTATTATGATGCTGTGAAAGAAGATGACCAGTTTTCTAATTTTCTAATTTGAATGGAATCGTTGATCTTTCAAGGGTCATGGTGGAAAAAAGAAAACACGTCTCTTATTACCTGTTGTATCGACGGTGGAGAGATATTTTCGGCTATAAAGCTTGTCAGCTTGGACTTAAGAAACCAGATCGATGATGATTTTATTAATGCTTCTTTGATTTTGTGTCATCGGAAAAGAAAAATTAACAAAGGTAACAAATAAAGTTGAAATGATCGTTTCCAAGATTTTACAACTCGCAGAGGAAAATTATAATATGCATTTAAACACTTTTTTGTAATGAATATTTGTTACCGGTATCTAAAATTGTTTTGAACCAACTTGTTTTTCTTTTTTTTTTTTGATTCATTTGTGCCCCATTATATTCAAACTCTATTGGTTGTTTTCGGCTCTGAACAACTATGAGTGAGCAACATATTTGGTGAACCAAAATGGAACCAAATATATAATTTAGTTCAAGTTATCGATTCCTCTATATCCATAAATTTTGTTCTCAAATTTTCAGTTCCGGTTCAATTTGATCTTGTTTTAGAACCGATCTCACCCATAGATGTGTTATAAAACTATATATATATATATATATATATATATATATATATATATATATATATATATATATATATATATATATATATATATATATATATATATATATATATATATATATATATATATATATATATATATATATATTAAGGGTTAGGTTCATGTGAGACGGCCTAATTTTGTGAGACCATGAGACACATTTTTTTTTAGTTAATTCAAGTTCGTAAAATAATATTTAAAAAAAGAATTTTTGGATTTTTCCATTTATTTTGCATTTTAAAATTATTTTTTAGAATATGTACAGTGTAATATTCTATTAGAATATTTCACGTATTTTTCAAAAAAAACGAGATTTTTTTTATTTTTTATTTTTAGTTAATTCAAGTTCCTAAAATAATATTTAAAAAAAAGAATTTTTAGATTTTTCCATTTATTTTGCATTTTAAAATTATTTTTTAGAATATGTACAGTGTAATATTCTATTAGAATATTTCATGTATTTTTCAAAAAAAACGTGATTTTTTTATATTTTTTTTAATTAATTCAAGTTCCGAAAATAATAGAATTTTTAGATTTTTCCATTTGTTTTGCATTTTAAAATTATTTTAGATTTGGTCTTACGGTCTTACAAAATTAGAATGGTCTCAAATGAACCTGAACCTATATATTAATACATATAGACGTTAGAAACAGTATAGTTCCTTCGCTTCAGACTTTTTCCGCACAATTTATGAGCTTTTGTCAATTTTTGTCCCTTATTACTTTTTTATAATTTTAATCCTCTGTTATGTTTAAAAATATTGTGTAGGAGTGAGCCTTGAATTTGTAGTTGTACACGTGTTGCCTCCTTCTAATTTCCACCAGCTTAGGGTTACGTGGCGTTGTACTCATTTAACCACCGATTCCTTAATCCTCTCTCTCACCCTAAATCTGAAGACTTTTCGCTAATATCCAACACCGACCTCTGTCATCTTCTCTTTTTTATGATTTATGACATCTACCTACTAATACAATATTGTTTTATCATTTTTTCTGTTAAAGGATGATCGATCCTCAAAGTTAGAAATCTATCCAATTTTGCAAAAAACATTGATATTATCTTAGATTGAAAAGGTAATGTTTGAAGTTAAAGTTCATAATCTTGAAATGTTTTGAGATTTTCGGGTGTATTTAGAAAGAATATTGAGGAAACCTGAGATAGATTCACTTCCAAAAAATCTAGAAAGAAACCACTTTTTATGGTAATCATTTAAAATCAAGGCACAACAATGATGCACCTTAGATCGATATATTTGAGATTCACGGTTTTAATTCTGAATCTAAATCTCAAATCGATTAGCTCTTTGTTATCTAAATGCCCCCAAGATGAAGTTTCTTTTTTATTTACAGGTCGAGAATGTTTTTAAGTAATTTAGGAATGAAGAACCTTCTCTATATGTAAGTTGAGAATGTGTATGCAAGTCGTTCATTCATATGTCGATCTTCTTTTTAAATCTCCATTTCTACCTTGAAATGTTATTGATGGTTGTTGCTATGTTTTCTACCTTCCTTTATTTGTAGTCATATTGACTTTATACTTTCTTTAATTTTCACGCGCTTACTAAAGCCATGTGTCATAAAATTGAGAGCATGGCCACTTTGTATATCTTTGTGCATCAGGTAAATATCATGCAAATTGGTTTCATAATTTTTTAAAGTGATTGAGGATTCACGTCTTTCATGGCAGTTAATGTTATATGTGACAGTAAATGTTATGTCGTGAATAATGCATGTATTATTGAAACTGATATGTGATTGTACGTAAAGTAATTACTAATGGCATCAAGATGTCAATACACAAATATACACAATGTACTTTAGTTTTTACTGCTATAGAAGTGTACTTTCAAATTAATTGTCAATAATATCAATGTATTGTTACATTGTCATTTATCCTCATCAATCCAAACCCGTACCAACGGCATGCCGGGTCTTCTTTTAGTTTAAATCTTAATACGTAATGAAATTTTCATGACATTATTTTGGTCCCTTTTTTCCGAATACTTTATCAAGAGAATTATTTTATTTTTTTATAACTTTAATTTTTAAAATACTAAATAAAAAAAAATCCAAATATGGTACTATAAGCATTTATTTTTTGTCTATATTACAATATAAATATCTTATAATGTGATAATCTTTTTAAATTGTTGGAATTTGAAAAATATAATTTTTAATAAATAAGTAAAAGTTACGAGGTTGATTAATTATTTTGTTGTCATGTTAAACGGGGTTGAAAGGTCCTGCCCTATCATAACCCCTAACAATTCTTAGGAGGGTGGTAAAGACTAGATCCATGGACGGAAGAACATCGGGTAAACAAAATCGGACAACAAATGAGTATTCTGATTCATTGGGGAGGTATTTGTATCATAAAATATTTTGCAGGGAAGGTAAACATCAGACGATCATAATACGGTTGAGGAAGGGATAGTTATTTGCAACTTTTTTTCGTCATCCAAATATTAGATGATGGAGCATTGTGGCTTTGTATCCTATATGCACTGTTTTTGCCTTCAAAATGTTTGTTTGTTAGAAGCACAAAATGAAAATCTGATTTTTCCATTTCTTATAATATGAGTTTTTTTTTTTTTTTTTAATTGAGTTTTGGTTGAAAATGAAATTTTGTAACGAGTCTAAGGTTTACCAAAATGTAGGGCAAGAATTCTATGGACAAACCAAGAAATGTAATAGTAATAAAAAGGCATTTTCAGTATAAAGCACAACATTCAGTATTAGTATTACATTGGTGCAATCGAAATGCAAAATTACAAAATGTAGGGCAAATTTTCTAAGCACAAACCAGCAATAGTAATACTAACCAAAAGGGCAACAGACTTGTCAAATCAAGATTTATAGTAACCAAATTTACCAAAAGACTTAACATATTATCAACATTTATTTATTCTGAGAGTTCTTCCCACCTAGCTAGTTAGACATAATACCTGCCATCGTCCAAAGAGTTGATGATGGACTTGAGCCACCCAAAAAACCAAAGATATCTCTCACAAGCTTGAAGAACAATGGTGTGGACAGTTCCAGAGACAAGAACATGAGTACCACAAGAACACCTAGCACCTTAAACAGTCTGAAAGTGGTCATACCAGCTTGTCACGGGATGACTCTTTTAGACTAGTAAAAATATCGTGTGCCACTTAAACCCTTGACGTCCTATTCAAGTCTTTTAGCATGTGTCACTTGTCTTCTTACTTCCTCGCCTGTTGTGGGTCTTCTCGTAGCCTCATGATATATTGGAGGAATTCTTAAAGATGATCGTGACTCCGTCTTGCACCGGCATGTGTCGACATCTCGAACTATGTGGTTTGGTTTCACATACTTCCTGGTTCGATCACTAGTCGCTTGTGAATCATCTTCCTTCTTCCAACTTAAGGTATTTTCCCGAATCTTCCCAACTTCCCTAAGGTCTTTGTTAAACTTCATCGATGATAGCGTTCGAGACCTTGTTCTACTCCTTTCTATTGGTACGATGTGAATGATTTTACCTTTAGTAATATGCATCGTGTTATCACTTTCAAATGGCCATGGACATACTCCATCTAGGAATTCCATTCCTAATACTATGTTATAGTTGTCCATTGGTACGACTACTAGGTCAATGTTCCCTTCCCATTCAGCGATTTTCATGGGTACTCCCCTTGAAACTCCCAAGATAGGATTGGAGGGAGAATTGACAACCTTCAACTGGCCTTCTTCTTCAGGTAGTGGATTCCCAATCTCTTTGCTTCGTTTTCAGAAAGGAAGTTGTGAGTCGCATCTGAGTCTATTAGCGCTTTACTCTTTCCTCCATTCAACTTGGCTTCGACTAGCATGAGACTTCCTACCTTAGAACCACTCCCTTTTGATTCCCTTGTCTCGTCTTTTATCATAGAGTTCAGAAGTTGCATGGAACTCATGTGAGCTTCTTTTTCTTCTTCTTCTTGCAACACCATCGCATAAAATGTCTTTTTCTTCGGAAAGTCTCGGATCAAGTGAGCACCATCGCACAAGTAGCACTTGATCTCCTTTCGTTCTTCTCTTCAGTTTCTTCCTTCGACTGCTTTTCCTTTCGTATTCAAAGGTTTGGGTGTGTTTTGTTTTTGTTCTGGTTCTGACATAGTTTGTTCTCCCCCATTATTCTTCTTAACCGTGCTTTCTTTTCGAAATTCCATTAGATCTTCTACCACGACAATAGCTTCGTCGATGTCTTTGACATTTCTCCTCTTGAGCTCGTTGTAGGCCCAAGATTGTAGTTCATCCATGAAATAGAAAAGTTTGTCCTTCTCCTGTATGTAGGGTAACTCTATCATCAAGCTCGTGAACTCGACTATATAGTCTCGGATGGATCCAATATGCTTTAGCCCACGAAGTTTCTTCATCGCTATGTCTTCAGCATTATGTGGGCAAAATTGTCTCTTAAGTTGCCTCTTGAATTATTCCCATGTGTCTATGGTATATAATCCTTTTTCAATATCACCATGCTTCCTTCGCCACCATAGAGTTGCACTCTCGCATAGATAAAGTACGGTTGTATCTACCTTCGTCTTGTCGTCCTTCACTTGACTTTGGGGTCGCACTTACCTCCATACTTCAATGGTTTGGGTGCCTTTGTGTGTGGCAACGTTCTTTCAAGGTCCCTCTGGCGATTACTGCCTTGCACAAGTTTACTTCGGCTTGTAATGCGTCTACCTTCTCACGGAACTCATTCCGCAAAGTGTTGATAAGTCTAAAGACTTCTTCCTTGACGACATCGATGCTCTCCTTCAGTCCATCGCTAGTGTCACTTATCCCAGCAACAAACTGATCGACGGTATCTTTCCATTCAAGGATCTCACCGACGTTAATCTTTGTCCTTGTAAGCTTGTTCTCTAAGCTTGCCAAGGCATCTATCGATTGGTCCCTCTTCTTGGACTTTCTTCATTTCTCCTCAACGACAGGGGGCACGTTTGCTACTTCACTACTTCCTCCTTCCATAGACATGATCTCTTGCTTGTACGAACTCTTGCTCTGATACCACTTGTCATGGGATGACTCTTTTAGACTACTCAATACCGTGTGCCACTTAGTGCTTCTCCAACTAAGTCAGGCTAACTTCGACGATCTAGATATACTAACGAACTTAAGAAGCAACAGTTATAACAATGGACACTTCAAGAAAACTTCTATTATATAACTCTTTACAAGGCAACTTCTTCATGATTCCTACAAATGAGGCATCCTTCCTATTTATAGGCGCCTTACACCTCCTTAAATGGAAGTTTCTAGGTCCAGATCATTCTTGACTAGTCTAGACTCTTCCTATTATATACATGGATTTAACAAGACTCTAGAATATGGTATACTTGTCTACGATGCTCTAGAAATCTCTAGGTCGTCCCAACATTATCTAAATCGTTCTTGTGTGATCTAGCGTGTTCTAGATCGTTCCAAAGTCTTCCGGGTCGTTCTAGCTTCGTTTAGTGTCTTCTTGATTATTCCAGATCGTTCTGATTTGTTCCACGGTCATCCATAATATTCTAGCGTCTTCCGGGGTCTCATAGAGTATTTTTGATCTCTCCGAAGACTTCTCAAGGATACTTGATTGTTTCGGAGTTCTCTAGAGGAACGTCGAATTTTACAGAAACTCGGTTGCTGCTGGCATGGTTACGAACTTCCACACAGCTGAAAAAAGCAGAGTCTAGGTCTCATGAAGATACATCTTAAGACCTTGGAGCTATGGCAAAAAATTTAGAACATTGATATACACACACTTTACATTTGCAATCTAGCTTCAACTACTTTATACAAAACAATATTAATTCATAAACTAGCTTATAAGCCACCACCTAAAAGTTGATTTTTAAACTCTGTCAAACAATGTCTAAACACATAAATACTTCGGCAAGCCATGCCGCAAAGGTGGGTTAGAAAACCATATTATAAGAACTAACCACATGTAAATGGCCTACATTCATACCTAAACATAATGTTCATGTCTATGTTTGTTCCGATATAAACAAGAAAATGACTCATATTCATCGACAAACATAGGTTATAAGTTATTTTCAAATGGTTGTGTGATTAAGCCATATAATTTATATGCCTTTGATCTATATCTCATGTGATGCATAAGGTATAGAACCATTTGGCAGGTGCAAATACAAACTCTTTTTGCAAAGAGATCTACAAAATAAATTTAAAAAATTTGGAAAAAAATTAATATAAAACTACATCATTACTACCGTCTTTGCTTATATGCACCAAAAACAAACAAACAAACAAACAAACTACACAATTCATCAAATGATAACATAATACAAATTGAATACATCAAAAGAAAAAAAAAATCCAAAAATCCATCTTCTCTCATAAACAAGTGCATTCAAACCATGTACAACAATAACGACACATCACCATGTCATCATCATTAGTCTAATACGGGAAACAAACAAAGCCTTCAACTTCCAAAATCCCAAACAAAAAAAGAAAAATGAACAAATAGAAGCAGCATTTATCTCAAATTCTAAATACCTTATGCCGAATCAAAATAAAAAAGGAAACAAAAGATTATATATATATTAAAGAAAAAAAAAACAAAAAAGGGATTTAGAACATAATAAAATCATAGTATGTATCTAAATTATGAAGCGTTATTTGGTTTTTGGGCAGGTGGGGGCGGCTGCCCGGCTAGCCAACCCCATACCCCACCTGAGCTCTGTTTTTGTTTTGCATAAGCTTCTTCTGAAGCCGCCTTTTGTCTTTGAAGAATTTCAAGTTCTTTTTGCAACGTGTCCATTGTTTGTAGCTTTTGTCTCAACTCAGCAACATCCACCTGTTTATTTTTCATCATTTCATAATTAAAAAACACTCAAATTAAATAAATAAATAAAATGTTATTTCTTGCATTCAGCCCCTTCATCTTACCTCTAGTTTAAAACATCTTGACTGTTCTGCAGCAAGTTGACCACGTACAGACTGGAGTTCCTGTAAATAATTCACAAATGAAGTTGGATTTTTATTGTCAAATGTCAATAATTTTTTTTTTACCTTGTATAATTCTGTGTTCTTGGATTCAGCTTCTATGAGTTCTTGTTTAAGTTCAAGTGATTGTGACTTTTCTTTATTAAGTTGAGATTCTAGTTCTTCCTTTTCTGCCTTAAGCCTAGAGATTAAACCTTCACTCACTTCCTCAACTTCATTTGTCTGCAACAGTTAATTGTATTTGTAAATTGTAACAAACATCGCAATTTACAACAACTAATAATAATTAATATTGATACCTGTGGTTCATTATGATTATTATTATTATCCATACTGATTTCCCTAATTTTTCCATCTTGACCACCTTCAAATTCTAACTCAACATCTCTAGTGCCATTTGTTGCATTTTGTACACCAGAACCACTATCAAGGGCAGGTATCCCAGACATTGTTGCTTGCAAGGTTGATTTGTGACTCGGTTTCAGTAAGTTCACCTATTTAATAATAAACATCAGAAAACAAGAATTATGATTTTATGAAGTTTCACTTCACTTCACTTCCTACCTCATTGTTGTATCGCCCATTGTATCCTCCAAAAGAAACTAAAACATCTTCACCGTTGTATGAGCTCAACACCAGACTCAACCCCTACACATATCACTTGGGTGTCATTTCATTTCTCAATGCCTTTCTTTATTTCATAGCATAACACGAAACAAGCTATACTGTGTTTGACATGCACTCAACTGGGATTGAGACTGAGACCGAAATCAATGAGACAAAAAAAAATTGCAATTTCTTGTCCCGCTCAAAAAGGTGGGACATGAACTTACTCTCAATCTCTTGTATGTGCAAAAAGACGTAAATGCCCTCCTCATCCTCATCATTGAAACTAGCCCTAGAAAGCTTATCCAGTACTGTCCAATCGAGTCCTGTGTAAGAAACGCAGCCGAAGGCTGCATTTCTTACATGGGATGGGACTAGACTACACAGGCTTTCTAGGGCTATTTTCTATAATGAGGATGAGGAGGGTATTTATGTCTTTTTGCACATACAAGAGATTGAGAGTGAATCCATGTCCCACCTTTTTGAGTGAGACGAGAAATTGCAATTTTTTTTTGTCTCATTGACTTCGGTCTAAGTCTCAGTCCCAGTCGAGTGCATGTCAAACACAGTACAGCCTGTTCTGTTCTATCATATCCTATCTTGAACCAAAGAAAATCATAAAATTAATATTTCTTGCAAAAAAGATAAAAAATAAATAAATACCTCACTAGCAAGAGGAACACGTCCTTCAGCAGTTGTAACAACCGACCAAGACAAAGTAGACATGTTAAGGACAACGGTTTCCGAAACTCCTACAAAATAAAGCAATAATTTAATTATATGACCCAAGAAAAAGAAAATAATGTTTAATTCTGAAATACATTATAATTTATGCATACCACTCTTGTTATCTCCACCACCCACAATGAACCAACTCTCGCCAACTGTGACGCCAGCATGGCCAGCTCGTGGACTTGGAATCTCTCCTTGTTGACTTGGCCTTGACCATTCCATCTATAAAAAATCCATAATATAAATAATTATAAGCAAAGTTTAAATTTCACATAAGGATATTATTAAAACATCAGATATGATTTACGTTATATTATGTTATGTTATGTTTATCTCACAGTTTTTAAATCAAGAACATGAAGATCATTGAAACATGTTGCATGAGTTCCACCACCAAATATAAGAAGATATCTCTCTGCATGCACAGCTGCAGCATGATCAGACCTTGGAGAAGGTGACACGCCTCTGCAATAAATACCAATCTACTTTCATTTATTTGTGTTTTATAAGTTTTTATAATAAGAAGAAATGAAAGTATGATGCTATAATAAAAAAATAGGCCATTTTGTTAACTTACATTGTGTCAATTTCATCCCAAGTCATGGTTTCTAAGTCTAGAATGTGCAGGTCATTCAAGAGAGTTCGGTTTGCATCTTGTCCACCAAAAATGACTAAAGTACCCCCCACAACTGTAACTGATTGACCTCCACGTGAAACCTGCAATAGTAACACAAAACAGAAATATGTTTAAACTTTAAAGTCCATCAATAACAAATGGTTGAGTTTTGTTGTTTGATTTGATTTCTAGCATAAATTTGACGAATATGTTGAGAAGGGTAAAATGGTCATTTTACTATTATTCAGACAGTTGATTCAGTCCAAAAAAGAAACAGTCTTTATTATACAAAACTTACTCCAACAGACATCATTTATTCATAAACATAAGTAAATCTTACTTTTCATGTGTAGAATTTTTATAGTTTTAGAAAACAATTAATACCTATATATTGGAATATTGTTTGATGCTAATGTCTAATGGAAATAAAAGCTAATGGAAAATGATTAAGAACACATACAGGAGGTTTTCCATAGGTCTTCATAGTTGACCAAGTATTCGTTTGCAGATCAAATGCCTTCACTGTTTCAATAAAAATTAAAAAGATATAAATTATACATATAAGAACAAATAGCTATATATTGCAATTAAGTTATGTTTAATAGTAAAAATTCAAACAAACCATTAACAACTTCAGAAGGATCCTTTGAATGTCCTGCAATTGATATAAGCTTATTCCCTTCCCATGGTATCTACAAAATCAAAAATCTTAATTATTTACAAATTTATAAAATCATTGCTTTATAAATTTTTATAAAAAAAGATCTTGATACTGACCAAAGAATGCCCTGCACAAGGAGTTACTATGACTGAAGCCTCAGAATTTGGTTTGACTTCAACCTTTGACCATGTCCAATTTCGTAAATTAAGTATTTGAAGATCATTTAAGTAACGCCCATTATGGTTTCCACCAAATACATACATTTTATCATCAATAACAGCTGCTGCATGCTGTCAATTTCAAAGTTTTAAGTTTAAAAAAAGGTAAAATAAAAGAAAAAGAATGTTGTAATATGAATAAATGGAAGTAGGATGATATAACTATAACTAATACCTCATATCTGGGCTTTGGGCGGGTCCCAGATACAGTAGGGGCAACCCATTGATCATAAACACTAACAGATCCAAATCCTTCCACCATTATATCTTTATCATGAGTTTCTACAGAGTTTCCATTTTCAGTAGGAATGCTTTTTGTTTCAGGTAAACTAATTTCATTCTTGATGGATAAATCTGCCTTTGGATCATGCTACATCACAAAAGGACACTAGATAAGTTAAAATGTTATTAATTTGTTCATTATAGCATATCCTATTTATTTACAAAAGGATTGTTGTTATAAGTTATACTAGAAATAGCAAAAGGTTTTGTAGACTCACATTCATCTCTACATCTATAACAGGCTCTGAGATATAGTTTGCTGCCCTTGAATACCATCCTGGATCTTCTTCCTACTCAAAAGATAAACATAAAACAAAATTAATCAAGATTCTAGAGCATATATAGTTATATATATATATATATATATATATATATATATATATATATATATATATATTCCAGTTTAAGATATATATCATGTAAAATATACCTCCAATATCTTCACAAAGAGGCGCATAGCTTCAATGGAAGCCATGTTTCCAAGACCATTCCAACTGCAATAGAAATAAGAAATAAAATTGGGTATGAACAATGTAATCTTGAAATAGAAATGAAATTGGGTAATGAAGAACGAGTGTTAAAATTGTGACAAAAGGCTTGATTCATATTAGGGTTTAGACTTAAGGAAATCAGATTGATATAAAGTATAAACAAACCTTGTCCATTTGCTTTGTTCTACAGGACTCCAACCTCTTGGTTTTGGTAAGGTACAAGGTCCAACAGTTGCCTGATTTGAAACAAAATGTAGATCCATTAATTTAACTGAGATGATAAATCAGTAAAGCATGAAAACAATGTGATCAATTGCAAAATTATCATTAGCTTTCATGAAACATATTTGAATTTAGAATCAAGCTAAGAGTATGCAAGTTCAATTATCATTAGGTTCCACAAGATTCTCAATCCAAAATTCCTAAAGTTAACATTTTGTACTGTGTTGCAGCCATTCGCTCCATTTGAAAATGAATAATTGACACCAAAGCTTTGATTTTAAAGTACTAGGTTTGAGGTCAAAATCAGGTTCTAACTCTTTCTCTTGAAAGAGGGGTTTATCACATAAAGATATTCAATATAAATTACATTGGAGGTTGTAGCTAATGCAAGCACAATTGTAGTATTACGATGGATCTATCATTTCACATCAATAGCAAAAGAAACCAAAAAAAAATCAAAAAGCACACTTAAATTTTCGTTTTTTCGATCCGAAACGATAAATTCCCAATTGTATAAAACACATAGCAAATTAACAACCTTATCTAATACCTACCTTTCCTAGTAATTACAATAAACCCAGAGCTAATGAAGTTCAAAGCAAGTAATTTAATAATAGAAGACAAATATTGTTAGATCAATTGAAATGATTTCGGGAAAATTGAGCAATTGAGAATTATGGAGAAAGATGCTCATAAACGAAACCGAATGCAAAATAAAAAACCTGTTGATACAAGGCGTAAAGCAAAAGAGCGACGTCGTTAGAGAATTTGGAGGTGACCCCTTTGGAAGATGAATTGGGGGAGCCACCGAAGCCGGCGTAAGTAGCGGCGGCGAAGAAACGATCTGGGTATGCGAGGCCAGAGCTTGCCCTCGCCATCGCCATTTTTCTTGATCTTAATCGATCAGATCAGATCAGATCGGATCGATATCGATGAGGAAGATGACACCCAGAAGACGTTAGGTGTGATTTAAGCAGTAATTTAAGAATGAAGTGAGATTTGAATTGAATTTGGGGCGAAGATGGTAAGTGCGGAGGAATGCTGCCTAGCTGAGAAAAATATTGTTGTTATTCCATTCAAGTCTAGAATAAAAAATGGCTGTCTCTTACACGAAAGCCATTAATTCCAAATATTTGGATTGCTTAAATACATTTTTTTTCATTAGTTATTGTCTACATGAAGAATGTTATTATTTTATTAAAAGGCCAAAAAAATAATGTTGAATTTACTGAGGTGCACTTTAGCCAAACAACCCTCCACTAGGGATTAAGGATTTCGAGTCGGGAAAGAAAAAGAAAAAGAAAAATAAGAGAGGGACGAATGGGAAGAAGACAAAGGGAAGGAAATAGACACTATTTCCTCTACAACTTGTTCCCGGGTTGGCTCGTCAAACTCGACATGCCAAACTCAAGGGCCGATGTTTGCCTAGGTGGGTATCGTTGAGTAGGTGCTCAAGCCGGTCTTTCTAGCCTAAATTAACAAACAAAGTAATAAGTAGTTTTATAGTATTTGATCAATTTTAATTTTAACTTTTAGTTTAACTATGTTATTTTAAATTAGCATATGGCAACCTCTTCCCAACAACCTCCTCCCATAGTTGTGACAAATAACAAGTGTTATAGAAGTTGTCATTAAAATCATTTCATGACCGTAAGATCCTACCAAAAGCATCTTGAAACTTGAAAAATATATTTACATCCATCAATTAACCATTCAGTTAACAATAAATAGTTTAAAACATGCAAAATACATCTTCAATGCATCATTTAACAATAATAATTCAAAAGGGGTTTTCTAAGGTTCATATGTGATCTACTTAGTTAGTCCAAGATAAAATATTATAACTTTTTTAAAAAATAGTACTGATCTTACGATCTAACCTCTATCTCACCTAAAAACAATCCAAGTATGATCGATATCGATTTATCTAAATGGGATCATAGGATCGTACAATCTTACAATCCTAAGAATGATTTTAACAACCTTAATTGCAGTTGCACTTCAATATTATTAGGACATACACATAGTGCTTGATGATATGCTTGTTAAAATATAACACTTGAAAAAAAAAAGGCCTTACAATGTTGGTTCAAGAATGAGAGATGAGAAAAGGGTTTGAACTAATTGTTGGGTTTTCTATGCATCTATACACGAAATTTAGGCAACAAAAGCAATTAAAATAACCCTAAGTGTACATGCACCTTAAGATCTACGTTTTACTATTATAGCAACCTACTTTCAAAACTATGAATTTAAACTACCAAGAGGGATAAGATTACTAACCTTTGAAGTAAAATTGTATTTAATTTTGATTCACTTGAAGATCTTGAAGTTTTGGTTGCTTCTGGAAGGATCTAGCACCCAAACTAAGAATGCATCTAAAGGCTCACACCTAAAAGTCTAAACACTAAAATACAAGGAGAGGAGAGAGCACTTGAGAAAATCAAATTATCTGGCTACAAGGAAGAGAAAGAAAGAAATTTATGAAGACTCAAATTGTCTATTTATAGTTGAACAAACGTGCAGAGAAAGCATATTTGAATTAATTAAATAATCAGATTTAATCTATATTTAAATCATTTCCATATATCAGTTAAGGATGTAAATATATGTTTTCATAGATTCTAGAATGTTCCTCTTGATCAACGATTGAACAATTAACATCCAGTCCCTACACATTTAATCAATTCCAAATTAATTCAAATTAATTTTAACAAGTTTCTAGTTAGTTTATCAAGCTATGATAAATTAATAAACTATTTATCTTACAATCTTAAATCATTTTCTAGCTATTTTAGCTCTTTAAGGCAACCCTAAAATGACTTTGTTATTATTACCAAATTTATACCAATTAGCTATGACATTAGACACCCATTTCCAATAATATCTCACTTAGACAAGTCATAACTGATACTCCAAATGCTCGTTAAACAGCACAACTAAACCCACTGAAGCACTTCCTAGGTTTCCGACCTCACCCTGCCACCAGCTAGTGAAGAACTCCCCATAATATCAGTTACCCACCTCATGAATACAATCACATGCAACAAAGCTTAGATAATCCTTCGAGTAAAAAACTCGTCCCTACAACAGTTAGACCGAAAGGACAGCTGCGCAATAGGGTCAAATCCGTCACTCTGAGATTATCCAACCCTCGTCACATGTGACTTGACGTATTCACTTAGTAGCTAACTCACATCACTTAAGAGTTCCACAAAGCACAAAACAAGCAACATTCGTGCAGTAGGACTCCAATCCATAGCATAACTAAGAACATCCAACTCATATACTATAAATCATGCTAGGAACTTCCACTCTCGCTGTCAGCTGCCTCACGCATGCAAATTATACACAATATTTGATCAAATAGACTGTCGAATAAAATATTCTACCCTAGGACTACAACCAAACGAGAAATAGGAAATAAGGCCAAATCAATCATTCTAGGGCTATATATGAAGAATTTGTTTTAAAGATATCGTATTAAATACATACCTCATCAAACATTTTTGTTTTTTTGTTCTTTCGAACAATTTCTATGTTATATTTTCCTAACATAGACACCTTTAAAATTTTAGATAGACACCCTCATAATTAATAAATAGACATCTTTATAATTTTTACATTTATACCAAACTTATATATATATATATATATATATATATATATATATATATATATATATATATATATATCATGAGGTGGTTAACAAATAAAAGTAAATCTTAACATAGATTGATTCTCATTAAAAAAACAAAAAAAGATATAGTTCTTCTATTCAAAAATTCAATATTCAAATTGTTATTTTTTACATTAAAGCCTTAAAGGAATTGATAAAAACTAAGAAAGAGATATGGTTATCGGATTCGATTCCATCTTACTAGAATAGTCTACCAACAAAAGAAACTATTCTTATTTGATTGAAGTTACAGCTTAGAATAACCTCAGTTGATTTAATTATGATACAAAGAAGAAAAATGATCGAATAATCATTGTATGATGAAAATAGAATAACCGCCTATTTTTTTGTGTTGTGTACTTAGGGGTATACATTATACAATTCTTCTTTATAAATATCAAAATGTATCTTCGGTTTTTAATTTGTTAAGCTAACAATGGACCGGTGGACATGGATTTGTTTGCTAAGAGCATACGGTATGGACAACGAGAAGTGGTATTATTGATGATGTGGAACCCCATAACCTAGTCATAACAAGATGAACACCACCCTCCCCCCCCCCCCCCTTTTTTTTTTTGTTAAGAGGGTGTTATGGCATATCTCGTTTGTGACGAAGACAAGATGCAACGGAAAGTTTAATTGGTTGTTTCCTTTATCAACCAATTAATTTTTTTTTTATTTCTCTCTCTACCTCTTAATATGTTATAACATGAGGAACATCATTTCCCCCTTAATGTTATGGTGGTGTTATGGTTGAGGTGACATATGAATTTGGTGTTATAACGTGACACATACCTAATGCTCTAAGTTGTTTACAAAAAGTGAATCTAATTTGAAAATTCATTTTTAGTTTAGAAAACCCAAACTCTCACGCTGTTTTAGTTTCATTTTTTTTATTTTTATATTTTATACTTTATTTTTATTTTCTATGTTTCTTTGTTAGCCAAGTCAGTAGAATTTTACAATAACAATTAACAAATGATATACTAAAGATGATTAGTAGCGGAGCTTGAACTTTTGATTTGTAAGGGCGAAAATATAATATGTATAAAAATTCGAGAACGAAGGAGGGCGGAGCCCAAATTTTATCTTTTTAGGCCTAATACATATAAAATTTAATAGGTATGGACTACTTATAACCAAAAAAACAGGGAGAAGAAGGGCACAACCCATTGTGAGCCTAAAGAAGCTCAACCCCTGAATCTTTATTGTAGGTCGATAAATACAACTTAAATAATTTAAATTTAGCAACCCTAATATATTAACTTATATGTATAAAATTTTATCTTTTTAGGCATAATATATATATATATATATATATATATATATATATATATATATATATATATATATATATAAGTTAATAGGTATGAACTACTTATACCAAAAAAATAGGGAGAAGGGGGGCACAACCCATTCTGACCCTAAAGAACCTCAACCCTTGAATCTTTATTGTAAGTCGATAAATACAAGTTAAAAGGGGGGGGGGGGGGGGGGGGGGAGCCCAAATTTTATCTTTTTAGGCCTAATACGTATAAAATTTAATAGGTATGGACTACTTATAACCAAAAAAACAAGAAGAAGTGGGGCACAACCCATTCTGACCCTAAAGAAGCTCAACCCCTCAATATTTATTGTAAGTCAATAAATACAAGTTAGGGAGGAGCCCAAATTTTATCTTTTTAGGCCTAGTACGTATAAGATTTAATAGGTATGAACTACCTATAAGCAAAAAAACAGGGAAAAGTGGGGCACAACCCATTCTGACCCTAAAGAAGCTCAGTCCCTGAATCTTTATTGTAAGTCGATAAATACAAGTTAGGGAGGAGCCCAAATTTTATTTTTTAAGGCCTAATACGTATAAGATTTAATAGGTATGAACTACCTATAACCAAAAAAACAAAAACAGGAAAAAGCGGGGCACAACCCATTCTGACCTTAATGAAGCTCAACCCCTAAATCTTTATTGTAAGTCGATAAATACAAGTTAAATAATTTTAATTTAGCAACCCTAATCAATTAACTTATATGTAGGGCATGTTCGTCACGAAGCGTTTCAGAATGTTTGAGAGCTTCTAGCGTTTGACAAAATGCTCTATTCTGAACAGAACTCTTCGTTTGACACTACAAGCTTTTAGCGTTTAATTTGAACAAAACGTTCCAAATCTAAATGTTACTTCATGTAGCATTTAATAATACGCTACAAACTACAATGTACCCGCTACTAGCTAATTTTGTCGAATAGGTCCATAAACTATCGTAGTTTTTTGTAGTTTGTTCAATTTGTTTTCTTTTCTCAGCAAATTATTTTTTCACATCAATTAAATTAGACCCTTGTATATTTTTAGCAAATTAATTTTTCACATCACTTAAATTAGATCCTCGTAAGTTTGAATCAAGAATTTGATACTAATAAAAATTAAAAAATAATAAAATAATTCTGAAAAAAAAAAAAAAAGAAAGAGAACTCACGTTATGCGTTCTTTGAAACAAAAAGTATTAAAACATCAATGTTAATTTCATAATTCAATTCTTCAAATCAACTCAACCTATGCATCCCATTTATATTAACATGGGAATACACTGTATGAAAGTGAAAGAGTTTTCCACAAAACGTGACATACATTCATAGAGAAGTTAGGCTAAAAGAATCAGCAATCTTATAAAAATCCTGTTTAAGCATAGGCCATGCCGATTCCGGTGTTTGCGCATTCAGAGTGAACAAACGTCCCTCACGAGCACAACAAACCGCCACATTATGCCGGCTAAACGACGGACTTTCAACCGCAAATTCTAACACATAATACTTCACTTTCTTCACTTCATCTTCTCTAAGATCTGTTTTTATGAGTCTTCCTTTAATCTCCGGCCTCCGGCCAGATCCTGTAATCTTTCTGACGATTGCTTCTCCTACCTCCTCCGGACCTCCAAATGCTTCAATTCTATCAATAACCCAACAAAGATACTGAATTTTAGCATGTTTGATCTTTGTTTAGAGAGTGGATTTGAAATGATATGATACGACTTACGAGAAATCAAGAGCAACAGGGGAGACGACCACACTGACGTTGAGCTCGCCGCTTGACCCTGGTGGACCGAAGGCCACAATCGGTTCGTTTACATTTCTCCGGCGGTTCACCGGCGGCAAATCAAGTGATCTTTCCAGCTCCGCCTTACCAGCTGCTCTGTACAACAACGTCTGGTCTCCAACCCAATTTGCTGGGTATATAAATTCTGGGCATCATTGCAACACAACAATCATAAAGTCAAATTGTAAGGTCAATGAACTGATTTTCAACATCAAATTTACTATATTTTAGAGAAAAAGCTTACAATGGAATTGAAGTTTTGAAAAGGATTAGAAATCGAAAAGTTGGGTTTATGTTTTGGAATGAAATCCATGTTCGATTTTCGATTGAATTTCATATAGTTTTGACTTGATAGTTAACATAGATATATGAGCTTAACTAACCAAATCCTTCTTCAGATTTGATGCAGCGGCTGTAACCTTTGATGGGATAAAGCACATCAAGTTTGAGATTCCGGGCAGCCTCCGGCGACAAACCAAGAAGGAAACTAGTTGTACCGGCGAAGTTGGCACCGACGGCAACTAGAGAAGCTGATCCGATCCCAGTTAGAAGCCGCCGTCTGAATGCCGTTGCTAATGGCAAGAATTGTTCCGCCGGTAATTTGTTGGACGGGATTGCAGTCTCCTGGAACTCAACTTTCCGGTCACCGGGATTTTGTTGGTTCATATAAGTCCGGTGGAGGAAGTTCTGATGAATGGACATTGTTCCGACAGTTGTTTTGTTCATCGGGTGTTTGAGCCAAGCTTATCCTCTGTTTGGCTGAGATTTTCGCCGTTTGCATAGAAACTGATCCAACCAACCAGATCATGCCACGTCATTTTATGAAGAAAAGAGCAAAATAATATTCATTTGAGGTATTTAAGTTTGATTTATTTCTACCAATTTTTTTTTAATTTGCATACTTTACTGAAATATAGTTATTTTTGGACTAATTTAACATTCAAAGAAGACTGAAATTCAAACTAAATCATTCGGGATGAGTTCATATTTAATAGAGACATGATTCTTATATAAATTACCCAAATTCATATTTTACGGAAACATGATTCTTAAACAAGAAGTCGATGTGGGTTATACAGTTGGGATAGGGTGGTACCGGCCGTACCGTCAAGAAACGTTACTGTGAACAGCATGCTTAACAATTTGGAGGCTTTATTTCATTCGAATGGATTGGTGAACTTGTAAGTTAATTCACATTCAAACTAATTTTGACAATTTAGTGACATGCATAAAGAAATAAGAGAATTGATTCCTCCTACCCAAGGTTGTTAAGATCGGGATCCTACTTAGGATCATTTTTGGGTTTGTAAGATCGGGATCGAGATCCTAAGATCCCACAAAATAAAATATAATTTTTAATCATAAAAAGTATTTCAAACATTCAGTTTTTCATTCAAAAGTTATAAAAACTTTAAAATATTAGTCATAACCCACAAATACAAAATGATAAATGGTAAATTAGTAAAGGGTAAAAGATATAAATTGGTAAAAAAATTCATTTAAAAAAATCAAGGGAAGGTAGGATCGGATCGGATTTCGATCTTACGATCTTACGATCCTACCCCAAATACGATCATTTTACGATCCGAATCGTTTTTCATATCTAGGATCATACGATCCTACGATCAGGATCGCGATTTTGACAACCATGCTCCCACCTATCACCTTTATCTTTTTGCATGTGATCCGTTTATTTATTTTTTATTTATTTTTATTTATTTTTTGTTTTTGTTCTCATATAAATTTGTATAAGTTTATGAAGATAAATACTCTACATTTTACTTAATTCTAATGTGTTTTCTCTGAGGAATTTTATAGTTCACTTAATTCCTTCGGTCATCTTCAATGCATTTCCGATTCAAAGTCAAACAAGTCGGTTCTAGCCAAAGACGTAAATCCACGCAACGCGGTTCAAGTCAAGATAATCCAGTTTCTTCTCCGGGATTTCAAAACCCAAACTATCAGCAATACCGAAACTACCAACAAAACCAGAACTATCCACAATAATATTACTCGATTCAACAATCTTACAACACATTTAAGCTTTCAGAGGAAAATCCTGGTCATAATCCATGTAATTAGTTTTCTTAAAGGGTTCCAGAAATCCAATTCCAATATTCTCAACCCGAGAATTTCTAGTTCTGTAATACTCAGAACGTAGAATCTGACAGTTCTAGTAATGAGCCGACTTCCGAAAGAAACGAAGAACACGACGAATTGCAACCCATTGCTGAGAAAGAACACAACTACACAGACCGCCAGAAGAAATTGGTGGAACTCAAAGAGTTGTCTTTGGCTAGGGCATATGTCGATTGTTTTCAAGATAAACAATGCAGAAATCAACAAAGGTTCGATGCATTTTGGGATCATGTTCTAAAGCATTTTAATATTCAAATTGGGAGTTCATATCAGTCATGGCACCAAGTAAACTTAAAATGGAAAGACCTGCAAAAAAACTGCAATGTTTTCAACTGCATCTATAACAATAGGATCAATACTTTGGCTAGCGGGAGATATGAGGCCGATGTTTTAAAAGTTTCACAATGCGAGTGTGGAGGACTATTAATCAGAAAGCTTTTCCTCATGCAAAAAGCTTGTGAGTGGTTGAAAGACCATGCGAAATGGGAGTTGGTTCCAAAAGTTTGTGAAAACTTATCGCCTCATTCTTCAAAACGAACCAAAACATCTTCATCCAACACCTACACAACATCTTCTGATGCACATTATCCTCCTGGATCCCCTTAATAACAAAAATCGTTTAATGTTGAAGACTCACCACCTTAGAGAAAAAAGGAAAGAAATCAACATTGGGATCAACACAACCTGATATGTTAGATCTCATCAACAAAATTGTCGGGATCAACGTTGTAACACCCTGTTTCGGGTCATTCTATAATTTAAGGTCATGACCCGAGGATCAAGTATCATAAAGCCTCGGACCTTGGAAAAGAGAGGTTTAGGCCCATTTGGATGGTGGATAATGTAGGTTATAGGTACCGAATGTTCGGTTCGCGTTTTGAAGCCCAACGGTATGACGGTAAAGTGATAATTTGGTCCTTTTATGAAATTTGGATTTAGGCTCGGGAAATTTTAAGGCAAAAGAGAGTTAATAGAATTGTAGAGCTTCTCATTACCTTTCCGTGGATATAAAGAACATTGAAATCAGACTTAGAATGAAGAAGTTATGGCATTCGGAAGATTGGTGGTTCTAGACCCTAGCTGAGTATGTTGGGCGTACGTTATGAGTACGCCAGGCGTACTGGCTCGACAACAGGATCGCCGAGGCTTCAACATACGTTGGGTGTACGTATGGTTACACGGGGCATACAACCAGTAGGGGAAAACCCTAAAATTTAGGGTTTGTTCCCTATTTAATCACCTTAAGTCACTCATGGACCTTCTTCTGACCATCCTCCACCTCTCCAAACCCTGTGAATGAAACCCTAATGTCCATTTGAGTGTTTTGAGCTTAGAAGTGAGATTTGTAGATATTTTTGGTGATTTTGAAGGAAGAGGAACTCTTGGAAGTGGCATTGTTGTGTCTAGAGCTTGTGGATCCAGAAACATCACCAACATGGAAAGCTTTTGGAGGTATAAAGCTCTTAACTTGATGTATCATTTGGTTAGATCTAGTTAGGGGATTGTTTTTAATCTTTTTATGGTCCTTTAATCCATGCTTGGGAGTATGAGCTACTCTAGAAGCTAAGGATGATAGATATTGGCATTCTTGGGGTCCCTTGTTCATAAAAATGCAATCTTGGTGTGTTATATTGGACCATGCATGATTTAGGGTTCTTATTATGGGTTTTATTGAGAATTGGGTCCCATTAAGACATCTAAATAAGTAAAGTTGCCAATTTTACATGTTAAGACATCATTTAGGATCAGATATGAGATTGGACAAAGTGCATTAATCGATTAAGCACTTAATGGTAAGTTTTGGGCCACTGTAGAGTATGATGGGCATACTCAGCTTGTACACAACACGTACTGGCCAAAGCGGAGTACGTTAGGCATACTCAACATCTTTGACTTTTGTTGACTTTTGTGATTTGTGCCTTTTGGACTACTTGGTTTTTTGGCCTTGTTGGGCCATTAGTCTTTCTGACTTTGGG
This sequence comes from Lactuca sativa, assembly GCF_002870075.4. Taxonomy (NCBI): domain Eukaryota; kingdom Viridiplantae; phylum Streptophyta; class Magnoliopsida; order Asterales; family Asteraceae; genus Lactuca; species Lactuca sativa. The sequence goes on along the minus strand of NC_056631.2, from coordinate 155,518,744 downwards.
ACATTATTTTGATTTGGGCCCATAATGGGCTTTCGGTGTCATTTGGGCATTCAGGCCATATTGGGCTTTTGGAGCCATTGGGTTAGGCCATGATTATTGGGCCAAGTAAGGAAAGGGTAAAATGGTCTTTTACCCTGGGAGTTGGACAAATAAATTAGATTCCTCGTCATGGATTATGACCCAATTATTAATTGGGGTGTTGCTTGATTAATTAGCATGGGGATTTTTCTGGATCAGTAGTCCGAGCTTTTATGTGATATTCAACAATCGAGGTAAGTCTCCTCACTATACCCATGGGTCGAAGGCATCAATTGTTGGATTAGGTGTCTAAGCCCACAACTATTTTGGTATGTACTTGACCCGATTATGAGCATGGTCCTTTTGGGTTGCCTTCACTCATGCAACTTGATAGAATGACAAGAGTAGAGAGAGTAGAATTTATTATATGAATAATAAATTTGTACTCAAAATGGTTTTATTAATATATTACAAGATTAATATATTATTTGGAAATCATATTATTTAATTAGTATTGATCATAAATTAATTAGGAATTAATTTGGTGATCAAAAGAGACTAATTAAATAAAGGGGACTGATATTGCAATTAACTGTTAGTTGCTAGTTGGGCCATGGACTCCTAATATAAGAGATTAAACGAAATCTATGGGAATCCCATAAGGATTTCATCTAAGGGGCTTTCTAGAAGGGCTTAATGGATTGCTTAAGCCCTAAGCAAGGAAATTAGGGTTTCCACCATATAACCCTAATAGTCTCAACTATAAATAGATCCCTTAGCATATGGAAATCGGCATATGTCTTCTTTGATTTTCCGTAGCCGATTTCCTCCTCTCTCCTAAGTCATCTTGTTGCAAGAGTGTTTGTGATTCCATTAGAGGTGCAACATTTGACGCACTAAGCTTTCAAAGGTCAAGGAGTTCTTGTTATTACTACATAACAAGTTGAGGTAATCATTCTAACTAGTTGATATGTCAATTTTGATTGTTATATGCCAGTCATAGGTTTATCGCTTAGGTATTCAATGTTGTACGTTCAAATTAGAAAAACCTAAATCAAAGCAATTAGGTTTGCATGTACACCATAAGAATGATGTTATGCTCATAACCCAACAGTGGTATCAGAGCCTAGGTCATTTTTCTAGTTGAATAGCTGCAAAAGTGAACTGCCAAATGATCAAAAAGTCGAATTTTTTCTGTCTACGAAGCCGAATCGGCAACTCCATCAGTGGACTCGACGAGTCCAGGGTGCTGTTGTCGGGATTTTTGATTTTTTGAGCAGTTTTTGATGAGGATAATTACCAAAACTTATTTTTCTTGCCAAAAATCGTTTTTTCATGATTGGTATGTTTATCCTTATCAAAATTGGTGGGTTTTGTTAAATATGGATAATATAGGATTATTATGATTCAAATATTTGACCTAGTAGGTTTGAAAAGTTTCAATTTACACCCTTTAGGTTTTATAGTTTAAATTTGAACTTAAAAGTTTTAGTTTTTGAAATTTAAATAGTTAAACCCTAATATTTTGAAAAGTTTCAAAATTTGTCCTCAAGTTTTGGAATTTATAATTTAATTAAAGGGTATTAATTTTAAAACATTAAATTCTAGAACCCTAGTATTTGAATAGTTCAAATTACACTCTTATGGATTTTATTAAATTAATTAAGAGTTCAATTAAAAGAGAGAACTAATAAATCCATAATAATATGGTTTAAAGGTTAATCAAATTAAAAGTATAATTTGTTAATAGATTAAACCACCTAGCATTTTAAAAGTATAAAATACACCCCTATACTCTATAGATTTAAAAGTTTAATATTATATATGTATGAGTAAATGTCAGTCTTACCGTTAGTAGGCCTCATTCACGAAGCTAGTCTATAAGTGGTGTTTAAAGAAGCGGCATGTAAAATGACCGCCATTGGGTATCCACTCTTACCCACCACACCCTTGACTAGTGGAGGGTCGTTAACTGAACGGGTAGGATAGGACACAACCTTCCATTATAAGTATAATGTAATACAAAGTAACTAAACACTTTTATAAATTCCCAAATATTATTTACTTTAGGAAAAATGTGAATTTGGTGCTAATCCATGAAATTACACATTACACCTTATTGTTCGTTAGTTGAGCGTGTGTGGTTAACCGACACACTAATATGGGATCAATGAAGTATAACAATGGGTAGCTCGTTGATTATCATAGATCAATGGAGCGTGTGTGGTTAACCGACACATTGATTAGGTGATATATGTCTTCGAGAATACCAAGCTAATTTTCATGGTTATTTACACCTTATTTGTAATCCTCGGTATCCCAGTCACAAACTTGAAGGCATAATCGAGATTAAACATATCATTGAAAGGTTCAATGAATCGCAAAAGATCTAGGAGTTTTATTTCATCTAAAACCTAATTTTCAATTTTTGTTTTTCATTGTGGAAATTGGTAAATCGTCATTTACCTACCTTCAAATATTCTGCAACTGGATTACGACATCCCTCTTCCGAGTTGTAGAATATTGTGTTGGGTCCTAGCCTTAATATTTCATTTGGGTGTTATATTAAGGATTGAATCAACTAACTTAAATTTCTCTTGTTTTGTAGATGTCAAAATCTAACAACTATGGTCTTCGCGAATCCTTTGGAAAAAGCTTTCCACATTAAGATGATGTTCCACGATTGGATTGTGGAAATGGAAATCATGCTTCACTTCCTCCACCTCCTCCAGTAATTCTCCCTGACCCATGTGTTCGAAGACTTGAAAAGTTCAAGGTCACTCAAGCCCTATTGGCAAGCAGACACGAAGATGGAAAGTCTATATGTGATCACGTCTGGGAGATGAAGTTACATATTGACAAGTTAGGAATGTTGGGTTTCAATGTCTCAAGGAAGCTGGTTGTTGAATTGGTTCTTCAATCACTTCCTGAATCACATAATGAGTAAATTAGAGATTACTATATGATGGACCACGATGTGACCCTCATTGGTCTCACCTATTTGCTTATTGCTTCTGAATCGAAAATGATTTGGCGCACTGGTTAAGAAAATTTGACTGATAGATCAACCTCCCAAACTTCCATGGATATCAACGATGGCAACATTAAAAGTCCAAAAAAGTCTTTTCTTCCCAATGGAAAGGGATTGGCCACAGTCAAACCGTTTGATCGGATGGTAAAGAGAAAGGCCGAATCTGATATTTTCCCATGTGCTATTCCAAAAGAGTTCGTTTGTTTCTACTACCAAGAGAAGGGGCATTGGATGCGAAGCTGTAGTATCCACCTGAAGGATCGCAAAGATGGGAGAGTTAAGATGTATGACTCTGCTTCAGGTAAAATTCACTGTCTAACTCTATTAAGTTCCTATTTATAGATTCTTAATACATGATGTGATAAGATTGCATTTTGATGTTAATTGTTGCAAGTTAGCAATATCAGTTATAGAAAACAAAAGTTTCATTTTGCAGAGTTGCAAAGGTTGAAAAGTCGTTCTGCTATAAATATGGGAGATAAATTTATACTTCATTTTAAATTTAAAAGTTTAGATCGAGGAATTTTAATCAAATTTAGTCAAAAGATATATATGAATGTTATGTTGAAAAGATTCAACATAAGGGAATTCTATATATAACAATATTATAGCAAGAGACTGGTAAAGTATCATGTTTTTATGTAAGACATTATGAATCGTATCCCATATGCTTCGGGTATAGGATCGATTACATATGCTGTAATATTTTACCGTTTTGTCTTTTCCAAATGCCTAGGGCATTAGGAGGGAAAAGGACCAGAACCGGATATGACTAGAGTAGTTAAACAACTGTCAGTGACAATCTAGGGTTCGCCAAGGATTGGTCACTTGTGAACAGTTGGAAGTATAATATTGGATGGAACATATCAAGATTATTATGAATAGATAGGATTCTGTTTAGAATGAGTTGTCATATGGCAAATATGGAAATGTTTCCATAATGGGAGTTGGATATTAAGAGTCTATGTAGATTAGAAACTTTTATGCAAGAAGGATGTTCAAAGGAATGTACTTTAAATGTGAGACTTCATAGAGTACTTTGTAATATCATTGGCAAAGTCTTTGTGACTTTTGTGTTATGACATTACAAAAGGGTCATTGCATGAAATGTTATAATCTAACATATTCTAATAGTGGCAATAATTTGGTATTCTTACACTTGTGATAAGGATTGGGAATTGTGAAATGAGCATCATTGGAAATGTGTTTAATTGATCTATTTCACAGAGCAAGGACCATAGATAAAAATAGTGTGCATGCTTGGAGCATGGTATGACTATTGTTTCAATTCAAGTATTAAGTTGATTATCCGAAACATAAATGAATAATGTGTAATCAATATGTTGTTTAAATAAAAGGTGTTTTTATTTATACTCAAAAGTTTTGAGACCATATTAGATTAGATTATTCTTGTGTTTTACTTCGCATGTTTTGACTTCCAAAATAACTAGGTTATTCAAACATTCACATTCAATCATACTTTGGAAGTAGGTAATGAGATAAGACTGTCATGAATCCGACTATAGATTGTATAAAGCGTTTTAGACATAGAAAAAATCTGCTGCAGTGTTCATGAGTGATCCTGAAATAAGATTTGAGTATTGGATTAAACCCACGCTCACTTGAATCACTTCATGGATTTTATCACAAGTGATTTGTGAGATGATAATATCTTATATTCTTGAAATGGAGGCATGTGAGTTGTAGTTTGCAAGTCGGTTGCACATTGACGTATGTAAACGCACCAATAACTTGGTGTTATAAAACATATTGTTGTGTGTGATTTAATGAGTACGTACAAGCAAGCATTTGAGTCGAAGTTTATCTGTTCCTTTTACCCTAAGAGGGATAAAAGCAATATTTGTGGCCCCTCGATGATTTAATGATGACACCTTAAGCGCTTGGCCAAACCTAGACTAAGTTGATGTGTTCAATTGTAGTCTGTTGTCAGTCGTCATAAATCGGAAATCGGGAAACAACACATAGACAAAGAGAATGATTTTAATCCATGTCTCATGTCTATATGGTATCTAGAATGGAGGAATATATGATCCCTTATCTAAAGGACACGTTGCTGATAAGATCAGAGTTCGACAACAGCTTTTGAAAGCTACGATTGCTAATCAGGTTCTGAAGTCGTACTTGCAAAATTGTTATTAGACTTATCCAAGTGGGAGACTGTTGGATTAGGTGTCTAAGCCCATAACTATTTTGGTATGTACTTGACCCGATTATAAGCATGGTCCTTTTGGGTTGCCTTCACTCATGCAACTTGATAGGATGACAAGAGGAGAGAGAGTAGAATTTATTATATGAATAATAAATTTGTACTCAAAATGGTTTTATTAATATATTACAAGATTAATATATTATTTGGAAATCATATTATTTAATTAGCATTGATCAGAAATTAATTTGGTGATCAAAAGAGACTGATTAAATAAAGGATTTCGTCCTAATAGAAGAGATTGGATAAAATCTATGGGAAGCCCATAATGATTTCGTCCAAGGGGCTTTCTAGAAGGGCTCCATGGATTGCTTAAGCGCTAAGTTAGGAAATTAGGGTTTCCACCATAAAACCCTCATAGCCTCAACTATAAATAGATCCCTTAGCATATGGAAATCGGCCTATGACTTCTTTGAGTTGCCCTAGCCGATTTCCTCCTCTCTCCTAAGTCAACTTGTTGCAGGAGTGTTTGTGATTCCATTAGAGGTGCAACATTTGACGTACTAAGCTTTCAAAGGTCAAGGAGTTCTTGCTATTACTACATAACAAGTTGAGGTAATCATTCTAACTAGTTGATATGTCAATTTCGATTGTTATATGCCAGTCATAGGTTTATCGCTTAGGTATTCAATGTTGTATGTTCAAATTAGTAAAACCTACATCAAAGCAATTAGGGTTGCATGTACACCATATGAATGATGTTATGCTCATAACCCAACATCAATTTCGGTCCACTAGGAGATGATACGTTATTTGTCTTTGTGACTATTGTATGTATGGTATGTACTGTATGTATACTGGGCAGGGCCCGATGCCAGGAGAGGCTTGATGAGCATGTTAGTATGTTAGTTGTCACTGTATTTGCAGGTCGAAGGCACCAATGCCATTGTAATGCCTGATGGTTCTAAGGTACTTATTTAATTTGGTTATTTATTTATTTTGATTTGGGGCCTCAAAGTCATTGGACTTAATCATTTTGGACTAAAGGTGTGTCATACGTGGGGCGTACCACCTTATGTACGCTGGACGTACTAGTGAGAAAGGGACATGGATGCCATGTATGTACGTGCGACGTACGAGTGGGTACGCGCGGCGTACATGTCTAGACCTGCAAACTCTAATATATAGGGTTTGAGCACTATTTAAAGAACTTTATGTCCCAAGGATCTTTCCTAGAAGCCTCCTTATTGTCCTTAAACAACCTCCACGAAACTCTAACTCCATTATTGAGTGTTCTTGAGCTTGAAAGGTCTTTTTGAGTGTATATTGGGTGTTTTGAAGGAAAGGGTCATCTTGAAGCTTCATTGGAGGAGTAAGAGCTTGAATATCCATAACATCATCATGATTTGGCACTTATTAGAGGTATAAAGCTTTGAACTTGTTGTATTATAGCTTAGATCTAGTTCTAGCTTGATTTTGGTTAACTTTTGGTCCTATGAGTGAGTTCTGGTGGCTTGATGCTATACCAGAAGTTATGAGTTGCCCTCCTGACGTTTTTGAGACTTCTAAGCCTTAAAGTTAGCACTTTTGGGGTTGAAACCCACCCATGCATGAATTTGAGTCCATTTAATGGAAGTAGAGTGTTACATTTTGAGTTTGGGTTCATTTAGGGCATGCAAAGCCACCAAGTCAGAGACTTTATGGTTCTAGATGTTGAATATGACTCAGATCTATGATTAGTACCCTTGGACTTAAGCAATTAAGAGCTTAATGGAGAAATGGCTTAACGGGTGTGTATGTTGGGCGTACAAGCTCGTACACGCAACATACAAGCCATGCAGCGTGTACGCTTAGTGTACAGTTGAGTACGCCCAACATACCCAGTGATTGGGATTCACATCTTTTGAGCCTCAGATGGGCTACTTCTTTGGACATTGTTGTTTTAGGTTTTATTGGGCCATCTGAAATCGAGCCTTAGGATTAAGGAAATTATTGGGCCTAGGAGTAAGACCCATATTGAGGGTTTGGGACCAATTTGGAAAATTAGGCCATAAATGGGCCTTGGAGGAACAATTGGTTTTAGGCCTTGGTCTTTGATCAAATTAGGTCAAGGGTAATATGGTTATTTTACCCCAAGAAAGGATTATTGAATATAGAATGGAACCCACATGTTAATTGGGTGTTATTTTGTACTGTTAGTTCGGGGAGTCATCAGGTCAACAGCTAGGGATTTATTTCAGTGAGATTCACATTCAAGGTGAGTTTCCTCATTGGGTTTAGCGGGTCGAAGGCACCAATGTCGACCCATAATTGGTTATGTTAGTATACATGTTTTCTGTGTGATACTTGTATGTGCTTATTATAGTGGTGTTGATTATGATGACAAATGCGAAATTGATTAGATCTAGTGAATCAACATACAAATCATGAACACATGGAGTAAATAAATCTGATTCAAGCTCTCATTAGTTTTTGATAGAAAGAGTACAAATGGGTCTTGCTATTTCTCTTTCTAAAACTAACACTCCAAAATGATCATTACATAAATTAGTGTCACTCACTTTCTATTTATAGGAAAGACAACTCATTACACAATACAGGAGGGTAAGCACTAACTACATCCAAGCGTGACTTTGCACCCTAACATTCTCCATCTCAAAGTTAGGATTGGATGTCCCGGCTTCAGTATCCAACAAGCTCACGCAATCAAGAGCAACTCCCCCTTGAATTAATATTGGTTTTCAAATCCGCAAATGAATACCCAAAGCTTCGAATACCCACTTATCATTCTCCCCCTTTTTATAATAAAAAATGATTATAAACCTCATTAAGGGTGAGAAGTGCCCGAGGAATAATCTTCACAAAACTCCCCTTGATGTGTGCCAAAAAAGAAACCTCGAAAAACTCGCATGGAAAAACAATCACAAAAAAGCCTCAGAAATTTTCCAAATTTGTGAAAATTTTCGACTTTTGGGTGAGAGTTGCAAGAATTTCCAAAAACCGGGTAAAAACTGCCACTTTCAAAATTCTGCAGGGACCTGTTGTGCCAAAAACAGCTTTGTAACATCCGAACTTTCAAGTATATTGTTTATTTATGTTTTTGGGAAGGACTATTGTAACGACGTGAATTTTCAAAACAATTTTTCATTTTAAAACATACTTTCATTCACACGATAATCATAAAAACATAATGTGTCCACTGTAACATAACAAAACATGTCCCAAGATCTCAATATCATAAACTCTATAAGTGTGTACGTATCATGTCGGCGCCTTCCCACGATCCTCGCTCGTACTTGAAACACATACATAACAACTGTAAGCATAAATGCTTAGTGAGTTTCCCCAAAATACCACACACCCCACATACGGCTTTCCAGGCCATGACTCTGTAGGATCTTCCGATCCATGTGTCTCAAGGCACTTCCGTCCCAAATCCCGGTAGACCTTCCGGTCCTACCCATATCGACCTTTCGGTCCGTACCCTGTTGACCTTCCGGTCCATATCATCTTGACCTTCCGATCCTTACCATACGTAACATACATAGCACATACATAAATATCATCTTGACCTTCCGGTCCTTATCATACATAACATACATAGCACATACATATCACATAACCGCATATAGCACATACATCATAGCATACAAAACCTTTCGGTCACACATAGGTACCTTTCCAGGAACAGTATAGTGAGAAGACTCACCTCAATGAAGTCGGATAAACTCTCGTGCTCAACGTCCCGACCTAGCCTCCTCCTATTGTTCAAATAACATTCCCGATCAATACTCTCTCATGATCTCTTCTCTACAGACTGGGTAAAAGGCCATTCTACCCTTCCCTGAACTCTCCTGAATCAGTATTGACCAGAACCCTAAAGTCAACGAAAGTCAACGATCAACTTTGACCAGACTCGTCGAGTGTACAAAGGTGACTCGGCGAGTCCATGCGGGTCCTCTGAATCCTTTCAGTCTCTCTTGGCTCGTCGAGTCTTTCTTCCACTCGACGAGTTAAACCTGTCACGAATAGCGGGGCAACCCCATCTCGACTCATCGAGTCCGCTCATGAACTCGATGAGTTCATTCCATGCTCACACTCAAATGACCTTCTGAGGTCAGATCTGTTCCTCTAATCCATAGATCTGACCTTCCCAAGCTCAATAAACACGTAAAGGTTCGAACTTGATACTCATGCAACGTCCAAATGACTCTACTTGATGATTTAGCCCCAAATACAACATCCTAAGTCCAATCCTTTCATAACTCACCATAAAGCAAGATGGATAAGGTCCTTTGGACCACTATGTGTCCAGATCTGAAGCCTAAACATGATAAGGGACCCTATCTCCAACAAATCATCCCAATAAAGGGTATAGAAAACCCTAGATCCATGGATTCTTTAACAAAACAGAAAAAGGATCGATATGCTACCTCAAGGATGATGTCATTTGCTTGCAATCCACAAATAAGCAACCTCCTTGGCCTCCTCTAAGATGGAATCAACTTCTTCTTGCAAAACAAACCCACAAAGGTCCAATAATTGCTTCTTCTCTCTCACAAACGCTCAAGCACTATTAGGGTTTCTCTCAAGGGTCTGGTAGCCGCAAATGGTGGCTATAAGGGTTCTTAAATAGGTCCCAAACCCGAGAAATTAGGGTTTCATTAAACAGCGTGGACTCGCCGAGTCCTTCATTAAACCAGACCAGAACATGCGCGATCCCACTCGACGAGTCTCAGCGTCCACTCGCCGAGTCCCTCTCTAAAATTCAATATAAATACATAAATAAGATACCTGGGAATCCGGATGTTACAATTCTCCCCAACTAGAATCAAAATTTGCCCTCGAAGTCCTGCTCAGCAAACAATTATGGATGATGCTCCCGCATCTCCAACTCCGGCTCCCAAGTTAGCTCGGACCCTTTCCGATGTTGCCACTGGACCTGCACCAGTGACACCTCCTTGTTCCTCATAACCTTGATCTTCCGATCCCGGATCGTGATTGGTCTCTCCGCATAATTCAGACTCGCATCCACCTGAATATCCTCCAAAGGTACCACCGCCGACTCGTCGGCTATACACTTCCTCAACTGCGACACGTGGAAATTATCATGAATCTGGCTCAATTCCGTAGGTAGCTCTAACCGATATGCTACCTTTCCCACACTTTTGGTCACCCTGAATGGACCGATGTACCGGGGCCCCAGCTTGCCCCTCTTCCTAAATCGGATCACCCATTTCCAAGGAGATACTTTCAGGAGTACGAAGTGCCCCACCTGGAACTCCAGCTCGGATCGTCGCCGATCCGCATAACTCTTCTGACGACTCTGAGCCGTCAGTAACCTCTGTCTAACTTGCTGTATCTGCTCTGCCGTCTGAAGTACTATCTCAGTGCTACCCATCACACGCTGCCCTACCTTTCCCCAACAAATGGGAGTCCGACACCTCCTCCCATACAACAACTCGAAGGGAGGCATACCTATACTAGAATGGTGGTTGTTGTTGTACAAAAACTTAGCCAATGGCAGATACGTGTCCCAACTTCCTCCGAAGTCAAACACACATGCTCGGAGCATGTCCTCGAGTGTCTGAATCGTCCGCTCACTCTGTCTGTCCGACTGGGGGTGGTAGGCGGTATTGAAATGCAACCTCGTACCCAACTCCTCGTGGAACTTCTTCCAGAACCTGGAAGTGAAACGTACATCTCGATCTGACACGATCGAGATCGGTACCCCATGACGCGATACCACCACCCTCACATACAACTCTGCCAACCTCTCGGCAGAAGAGCTCTCACTGATAGCAAGAAAATGTGCACACTTCGTCAGCCGGTCGACAATCACCCAAATTGCATCAACCCCCTCGCGGTCCTTGGCAATTTGGCGATGAAGTCCATGGAAATCTGTTCCCACTTCCACTGGGGAACCTCAAGCAGCTGCAACTTGCCATGCGGACGTTGGTGCTCGGCCTTAACCTTGCGACAAGTCAAGCACCTCTCGACAAACCACGCGACATCCCTCTTCATACAGGGCCACCAATAATCTCTCTTCAAGTCCAAATACATCTTCGTGGCCCTGAGATGGATCGAGAAGCTTGATCTATGCGCCTCCTCCATCAGAATGGTACGTGCCCTGCCTGCATACGACACCCAAATCCGACATTGAAAGGTCATCAGCCCTCGACTATCGGTAACAAACCCAAGTACCTGTCCAATCACTCGGTCCCTCTTGCAGTTCTCTGGTCTCACGGCCTTATCCTGGGCCTCCCGAATGGTGTCCAACACCGGACTCATCACTGTCAATCTCATACAAGTGCCTCGAATCGGGGCACTCTCCGCCCTTCGGCTCAGCGCATCAGCTACAACATTAGCTTTGCCCAGGTGGTACAAGATCTCACAATCGTAATCCTTTACCATGTCCAACCATCTCCTCTGACGCATATTCATATTGGGCTGATCTATCAAATACTTCAGGCTTTTGTGGTCCGTGTATATGATACACTGAACCCCATACAAATAGTGTAACGCCCAGGTTTTGGGGCTAAGCATTTTTAGACGATGTAATAGTCTAGGTCAACTATTGTAACTCTTTTTGTTGTAATAAAGATGAAATATTTTAATTCTATGTGAATTATGTGTATTTGTGTGGTTATTGCTTTATAAATATATATTTAATAAAGAATAAAAAAAATAAGTGTCAAAAATAAAGTATAAGATAAGTCCGATATCTTTATATAAAGTTGTAGTGGTCGAAACAACGATTCTGGGGATATAAGGAACGCCGAAATCCGAGCTGTAACGAAGAAGTTATGACCCGTCGAAGTTTCGCGACAGAACCGACACGGTACCGGGAAGCGTGAATAGTGAATTTACGATGGAGCGAGATTTAGCCTTAGCGCCCTAAAGGAAAGTCGTAGAATACGATAAACTAAGAACATAGATAAAAAGAACGCCCAAATCTGACTTCGTATGAAGAAGTTATGATTTTTCGAAGTTTCGGATTAGTAGTGTACAGCCCGAAATTCGAATATTAGATCGAGTGATTTTTAGCCGACACGACCTAAACGAGAATCGAAGATCTCGTTAAGAGTAGCGTAACAAGAAAAAGATGGGCGAAAACGGACGTCGGATGAAGAAGTTATGAGGATTTAACGGACCAATCCTGTCCCGGTCTGTTAATAATATAAAATTTAAAATCAAGTCAAAATTAGCCGACGGAGTATAAACGAAAGTTGTAGAGTACGTTCCCACCTTCGCATGGATATAAAGAACGTCGAAAACGGAGCTCGTATGCGAAAGTTACGAATTTTTAAAGTTGAGTATGCAAATTGTGAAATCTGATGCGAGATAGATGACGTGGCCTCATCGCAGCCGTCCATCGCCGATCACAGAGCGCCCTTCGGATCACGCCACGTCGCCTCGCTTCGCCTTACGCCCCGCGTCGGAGTTCGGTACGCCCAACGTACCCTCGGTCGTTATCCTCTTCCGAAGTGCGAGCCAGCTGGTGCGAGCTGGCAACCCCATCCGAACTACGCCCAACGTAGCTGTTGAACGCGCAGCGTAGTCCGAGCTGCTGAGTGCCTATAAAAGGCTGTGAAGGTTTCCGAGTTTTTCACAACATTTCCTTTCTCTCTCTAAATTACTTTCTCTCTCTAGCCCATTTTAACCCCCTAAACCCTAGGAAAACCCCCTAGCACCCTAAGGAAGCCCCGAGGCTCCCGGAGTCCCGAGAAAAAGGAGTCTTTCGGTTTCGAAACGCTGCTCCAAATAAGTTCCGGTTTTCGATAAAATTCGTTGTAAATGTGCTACGCTTACGCAATTTTTAATATAGCTTTCAAATAATTATAGGAATGTTATTAGGTCCTTAAAATAATTACTTGGGTTATTATTATGAGTTATATTGAGTGTTATTAACGCTTGTATAATAATAATAACAGTCAGACTAATTAATTTGTCGCGGTTATTGTTAGACTAAACCCTAGTGGTATTGGTACTAGGTTTTATTGAAGGAATGTCGTTTTGAGAGTATCGAAGCGTTGTCCAAGTGTTGAGTCACCACCTTTCAGGTGAGTGCATAGTTACTTTCAGCTTACACATAGATATGAAGTATTTTATATAAGTTACGTGCTATGTGTGCATATTATCTGAATACTTGCTATCTATGTTGGATGAACGTTTTATAGATGTTTTCAATGATTTAAACTGTATATGTATTTTATATCTACAAAATGTGTTGGGTAAAACATGGGTAGATGTAATAGTTGCTGTGTGACAAAATAAAATAATGAGAGGCCTCGTTATAGATGTTATTGATGATCCAGTCATCTAGCGGAGTATAGATGACGACCACGGACTATTCTAGACAGTCCAGTGGAACACTAGCAGGCTCACAACTTGTAGGTGTTTATTTGAACTGTGTGCTCACCAGATGTACTCCATCCCCCACATGGTTGCCTTAAGGACATTTATTGCTGAGGAATCCCCTTAGCAGTAGTGTCCATCCCGATGATAGTCCTTAGACTAGGTCCCTTGTGTTAGATGTTTTAGGGATGTAAAGTGAGGATAACGGAAACGGGTAATCGGGTTTGTTTGGTTTGATAAAGCTAATAACTTATTTATTGTGGGTTGAAAACCCTATGTGCTCACCAGGCTCCCAATCCTGACCCACTCAGTTTCTTGTATTACAGGTAGTGGTACTTGAGCATAGATATGATGTTTGGACGAGGGATTACGGATATAGGCCTGTAGATATGAAATAATGTAGTAAGGCTTATATTGTACTGTTTATGCTTTTGATTTGTACGAACATGACATCCCAAGTCTTTTAATGAAATACATTTCTATGGAAATGCTTTTGATAAATCTTTATCATATTTTGTTTTGGGACAAATTCCGCAACACTTTTATTTAAAATGTTACTCTGATTTTTAAACAAAGCATAAACAAACCGGTCTTTTCTGGCCGTGATTTTGGGGATGTCATAGATAGTGACGCCATATCTTGAGGACAAACACCACTGCCCCCAACTCCAGATCGTGAGTGGGATACCTCGCCTCATGAGGCTTCAGCTGCCATGATGCGTATGCTATCAGATGCCCTCTCTACATAAGCACCACTACTAACCCTGATATCGATGCATCACAGTACACCACAAAATCCTCCATTAATTCCGGGAGGGATAACACAGGGGATTCGCATAACTTTTGGCGAAGTGTCTCAAACGAGGTCTGTTGCTCCGGTCCCCAACTGATAACCACACCCTTCCGGGTCAGCCTGGTGAGAGGAACAGCAATCCTGGAAAATCCTTGATAAATCTCCGATAATAACCTGCCAATCCCAAAAAACTCCTGATCTCCGAAGGGGATCTCGGCACCTCCCAACTCATAACCACCTCAATCTTGGCCGGATCGACCAAAATCCCATCCTGGTTGATGAGATGCCCCAAGAACTGGACCTCTCATAACCAGAACTCGCACTTGGAGAATTTGGCATAAAGCCTCTCCGTCCTCGATACTTCGAGAATCTCTCTCAGATGCTCGTCGTGCTTCTCTCTCGATCTTGAATACACCAGTATATCATCGATGAACACGATCACTGAACGATCTAGCATCGGTCTACACACCTTGTTCATGAGATCCATGAACGTTGCTGATGCATTGGTGAGCCCGAAAGGCATCACCACGAACTCGTAATGCCCATAACGAGTCCTAAACGCCATCTTCTAGATATCCTCATCACGCACTCTCATCTGGTGATATCCAGACCTCAGATCAATCTTGGAAAACCAAGACGCTCCCTGCAACTGATCGAACAAATCGTCAATCCTCAGTAATGGATAACGGTTCTTGACGGTCAACTTGTTCAACTCCCGGTAATCAATACACATCCGGTGTGAACCATCTTTTTTCTTGACAAAAGGATCGGCGCTCCCCATGATGAGCTACTCGGTCGAATAAACCCCTTCCCAGCAGCTCCTGAAGCTACGAGGATAATTCCTGCATCTCTGGCAGCGCAAGGTGATAAGGCGCCATGGCGATAGGTGCTGCCCCCGGAACCAAATCAATGCGGAACTCTACCTGCCTCTCGGGAGGCACACCCGACAACTCCTCGGGAAAAACATCCGGGAACTCACGCACTATCGAAACGTCATCCACCGAACTTGGCCCCTCAGTGGCCCCTCGTGTGTCCATCACATAGGCTACAAACCCGCTGCATCCCTACTATAAACTCTGTCTCGCTCTGGCAGCCGAACAAAACGCTGACTCAGAACGAGTACCCTCACCGTACATCGTAAGTACTCCCCCACTAGGGTCTCGTATCGTCACCAACTGTCACTCGCAGTCTATAACAGCCCAAGTCAGCTCAGCCAATCCATGCCCACTATGACACTCATGCCCCCCATCGCTATCGGGACCAAATCTATCAGAAACTCAACGCCGAAGATCTCGAGTACACATCCTCGTATCACCTCCATAGCATACACCGCTCGCTCGTCAGCTATGGAAACTCGTAGAGGTCGACTCAACGCCTCTCGTCTGCTACTGATGTGCCGACTAAATGTTATCGACACAAATGATCGACTCGCACCCGAGTCAAATAACGCTAAGGTAGGTACAGAACTCACAAGAAAAGTACTAGCCACTACATCGGGCGCTGCGCGGACCTCCTCCGTTGTCAACTGGAAAGCTCTCCCGCGAGCCTTTGGTGCCTCGGCCTTCGCTGGCCGACTCTCGGTAACCCTAGCAGCAGGTGTAGATCCCTATGCTGATCCCTGATGTAACTGCGGGCACTCGGACTTCCGATGGTCAGTCTGGTTGCAATGAAATCAAACCATAAATCCCTTGGGGCGATCCTTGGCGATATGCCCCTCCTTGCCACATTTGAGCACCCGATTGATAGACCCCATCATGTCTCTTGTCGCACTTTCCGCAAGTGTGGCCCTTCTGGCCTCCAGATCTCGTATCAACAGACTTGGCCCACTTGGCTGCCGGTTGAGACTGTGTCGGCCGCCAATCTATCCTCTGAGACTCGGCCTCCTCCCTGGCCTGAGTCTCCAACTCAATCTCCCTCTTCCGGGCATTTTCCTAGAGCTCAACAAATTTCCGGTAAGTCGAGTTCGACATGAACTCCCGTATATCCCTCCTCAAAACGCCCAAATACCGACTCATGCGTGCCTGCTCAGTAGACACCTGCTCAAGGCAGAACATCGCCCTCTCATGAAACTTCTTGGTAACCACAGTAACCGAATCAGTACCCTGCTTGAGGGTCAAGAACTCCTGCACCAACCGTTAGCTCTCTACCGGGGGAACATACTCATCTCTGAACATGGTGGTAAACCTCTCCTAGGTCACCGCTGAGATCTCTGCAAGAGTGAAGCTCGCCGTCATGAACTTCCACCAATCCTTCGCTCCCAATCGAAGCTGGTTCAACGCGAACCGTACCCTCAAATGCTCCGGACATGAACACGTGTAGAAGCATCCCTCGATATCAGCAATCCATCTCATCGAAGCGATTGGATCCTGCGTCCCATCAAACTCCAGTGGCTTCGTGTTGCTGAACTCTCGAAGCAACAACGAGTCACCTCCTTCAGGTTTGGCAGCAGCCACAACTGCAGTAGCTGCAACAGCAGCAACCTCACTCACCACGACGTACCGCTCATTGAAAGTCTCAATCAATGTGGTCTTGATAGACCCAAACATCTCCGGAATCTCGGCCCTGATCGTCGTCGCCACATCAGCATGGATCATCTGACGAAGCTCCTCGTCACTCACGCCACTTGGCTCAGGTCTGTGACGTCTCCCAACCATGATGTCTTTGAAATATAACATAAAAAATATCAAATAATCTCTCAAGTAAACTCGCACTCGATAACTAATCCCACTTGTTCCTTGGTACCCAAAGGATTCTTACTTAGGGTGCACACTTCTCTGGTGTCTTCAGTAGTACGGGCCCTATACTACCGTCCACACCGCATCAACATTCACTTTAAGTCCTCCTCCGTGGATTCCGGATCACAAGCACTCTATATCTCACTGGCATAGGCTACCCTTCGGTAACCTCTCATCAGCCCCTCACTGCTACCTACTCGCTCTCAAGCATCACATAGCAGCAAAATCCTTCCTAGGCTAAGGCATCACAAATCAGGCCACTCTAGTCCTAATATGAATACTTAGCCTACTCTAGCATTCATAGCATATCATAACATATCTCATAATACATAATGTAAGGGTATTTTGGGAAATCACCGTTCAGGCGCTGGCTGATCGTACACACTGCTTCCTTCTGCTTTTCTCAAAATCTTTTACTTTCTTAGAAGAATGGTTTATTTTATGAAAAACTTTCTCAATTCCTGAATTTGAGTTCAGATCCATCCGAAGTTGCACCCGAATCCCTTAAACCAAGGCTCTGATACCAACTTGTAACGACGTGAATTTTCAAAACAATTTTTCATTTTAAAACATACTTTCGTTCACACGATAATCATAAAAACATAATGTGTCCACTGTAACATAACAAAACATGTCCCAAAATCTCAATATCATAAACTCTATAAGTGTGTATATATCATGCCGACGCCTTCCCGCGATCCTCGCTCGTACCTGAAACACATACATAACAACTGTAAGCATAAATGCTTAGTGAGTTTCCCCAAAATACCACATACCCCACATACGCCTTTCCAGGCCATGACTCTGTAGGATCTTCCGATCCATGTGTCTCAGGGGGCTTCCGTCCCAAATCCCGATAGACCTTCCGGTCCTACCCATATCGACCTTCCGGTCCGTACCTTCTTGACCTTCCGGTCCTTACCATACGTAACATACATAGCACATACATAAATATCATCTTGACCTTCCGGTCCTTATCATACATAACATACATATCACATAACCGCGTATAGCACATACATCATAGCATACAAGACCTTCCGGTCACACATAGGTACCCTTCCAGGTACAGTATAGTGAGAAGACTCACCTCAATGAAGTCGAATAAACTCTCGTGCTCAATGTCCCGACCTTGCCTCCTCTTATTATTCAAATAACATTCTCGATCAATACTCTCTCATGATCTATTCTCTACAGACTGGGTAGAAGGCCATTCTACCCTTCCTTGAACTCTCCTGAATCAGTCTTGACCAGATCCCTAAAGTCAACGAAAGTCAACTGTCAACTTTGACCTGACTCATCGAGTGCACAAAGGTGACTCGACGAGTCCATGTGGGTCCTCTGAATCCTTTCAGTCTCTCTTGGCTCGTCAAGTCTTTCTTCCACACGACGAGTTACACCTATCACGAATAGCGGGGCAACCCCGAATCGACTCATCGAGTCCGCTCATGAACTCGGTGAGTTCATTCCATGCTCACACTCAAATGACCTTCTGAGGTCAGATCTGTTCCTCTAATCCATAGATCTGACCTTCCCAAGCTCAATAAACACGTAAAGGTTCGAACTTGATACTCATGCAACGTCCAAATGACTCTACTTGATGATTTAGCCCCAAATACAACATCCTAAGTCCAATCCTCTCATAACTCACCATAAAGAAAGATGGATAAGGTCCTCTGGACCACTATGTGTCCAGATCTGAAGCCTAAACATGATAAGGGACCATATCTCCAACAAATCATCCCAATAAAGGGTATAGAAAACCCTAGATCCATGGATTCTTTAACAAAACAAAAAAAGGATCAATATGCTACCTCAAGGATGATGTCCTTTGCTTGCAATCCACAAAGAAGCAACCTCCTTGGCCTCATCTAAGCTGGAATCAACTTCTTCTTGCAAAACAAACCCATAAAGGTCCAATAATTGCTTCTTCTCTCTCAAAAACGTTCAAACACTATTAGGGTTTCTCTCAAGGGTCTGGTAGCCGCAAATGGTGGCTATAAGGGTCCTTAAATAGGTCCCAAACCCGAGAAATTAGGGTTTCATTAAACAGCATGGACTCGCCGAGTCCACGTATGGACTCGCCGAGTCCTTCATTAAACCAGACCAGAACATGCGCGATCCCACTCGGCGAGTCTTAGTGTCCACTCGCCGAGTCCCTCTCTAAAATTCAATATAAATACATAAATAAGATACCTGGGAATCTGGATGTTACAACTATTGAGCGACTCGACGAGTTGGTGCTGCAACTCGTCGAGTAGGTTCGTGATATGTCATGTAGATCAGTGACCTACTCGACGAATCTGAAGAGCCAACTTGCCGAGTAGACGCTGTGAAGTGAAACCCTAAATCCCCGGGTTTGGGTCCTATTTAAGGACACTTATAGCCTCATTTGCAGCTCACCAGTTGTTACCTTCACTGAGAGTAAACCCTAATCAGCCATTGAACTTAGAGAGAGTATTTTGAGCTAACTTTGAGTGTTTGGTGCATCTTTTGAAGAGAAAGGAAGCATTCCAAGCCAAGGGGCGTGAAGGAGTTGTTATATCCGTGGTTATTTTCACCTTAGAGCTTCTGGGAAAGGTATAAAGCTTGCGCCTTTCTCATTTTGTTGAGTAGATCTCATGATTTTGGGAGTTTAGAGCTTTTGGGAAGGTTTTCTGCCTTGGAATCGTCTATATGGGAAACGATTTTGAACGGACTCGTTGAGTCGAGGAGCCGACTCGACGATTCGGTTAGGGTTTGTCCCGATGAGCTGGCCATGCTATAACTCGACGAGTTAGGGGTTACTCGACGAGCTGGACCTTCACGAAGACTTCTGGGGGATGACTGGACTCGACGAGTCACATGAGTGCATTCAGGGAGTCAGGTCAAACTTGGAATGTTGACTCGAGTTTGACTTCTGTTGACTTTGGGGTTAGCCAACATGAGTAATGGGGACCATGGAGGGGTAAAATGGTCTTTTACCCATTCCAAGAATTTGAGAAAATAGAGAACAACCATGGTGTAATTGAGTATGAATAGAGCATTAATTAGAGATGGTTATCCTATGTATTAGGCAGAGGCTAGTTCGAGATTTTCGAGCTCGAGACTTATACTTACTAGCTTACGAGGTGAGTCTTCTCACTATACTTACCATGAGTGGTAGCCTTATGTGACTGAGATGTCTTATGTGCTTATTTGTGCTATTGTGCTACCTTGCATTTTGTTTTTGTGATTTACGCTTATTCTTGTGAACTTATTGAGTTAGGGCCAGAGGGTCCTCCCGAGTGGTGGGACCGGAGGGTCTCCACTGGAACACATTGACCAGAGGGTAGTACTGAGTTAGCCTCGAGTGGATAATGCGATATGTGTGGCATTTTGGGGAACTCACTAACCTTTGTGCTTACCATGTTATGTGTTATATGTTTCAAGTACTTCTACGGATCACGGGAAGGCGCCGGCCTGATTGTACACACAAAAGCGACCGAGTTATGATTTAGAGGATCCTGGAGTTTTGAAATATGAACAGTTTTTGATATGGGAATTGATAATTTGACATTGTGACATTTTGTGTTTATTTATTGAGACAGATGTTTCTTTTTAAATTGAAAATTTTGGTTTGAATTCTAATGTTGTTACAAGCTTAAGATGCGAAACTTTACCCCAATTGCGAAACGAGGCATAAAGTGTCAAATCGCATTAACTGCAGAGGCCTATTTCGAAAAATCCTTCACTTCTCAAAATTTTTAGCCCAATTTCAAAGTTGGGAAAATTCAGCCAATATTTCAAAACATCATGGATTCGAAACGAAAAGTCTGCATTTAACACAAACTTTTATCCCAGTTTCGAATGTCGACCTTATCTGTCACTTCTTTGAAAGTTAAAAGATTCGAATCGACATGTTTCATTTCTTCTTCATCTCACTTCGAAACCAGATAAGATCCGTGACTATGTTGATAGCCAATCGATCCTCACAACCAAGCTTTCAAAACCAATCGATTTTCAATCAATCCACCCATTTCGAAACAACAAACCATGACCCTATTTCGAAATACCAATGCTCAGCCTATCAAATCCAACATGCTGCCATCGACATCGTGACTTTGAGACACCAAAATCGAATTCCCAAAAACAGTCTTTGTTATTTGATCAACCCCAAACTCGTGTAAGGACTATTGACAATGAATTTCATCGAACATAACCCTTCGAAATCCAAATCACCCAAGTCGATATCGATGACACCCCTTCGATTATGACACCTTCAATCGTCGACATCAAAGCATTAAGACCCATAACTTCACTTTTCAATCAGTACCTCCCATTCTAATCGATGTCCAAAATCGAATTCTTCAATTATCATGCCTTCGCTTTTAATACTGAAACCAAATCATCGACTGTCAAATCCATGGCTACGCTTTTCATTTAAGACCTCGTCAACGAACTCAACATCAACCATTCGCGTTTAATCAAGAATCGTCGACTCTTGACTCTAAATCATGCCATTCGAAATCAAAATAATCAATCATCGACATCAAAACCATCGACCACAGTCCTTCATTCTCAAACCATTAACCATCGAATGATTTTAACACAAGCTTCGCTTTTTGGTACTAACCCAAAACCTGATGGTAGGTGTGAACTCAAGCCAAGTGAGAATTCCAAACAAATATCCGATGTGAATGACTCAAATTTGGCCATCGAGTGTCGATTAACACCAAAACCTTTGAAATCAAAATTATCGATCATCAACTGAGACACCAAAGGCTTCGATCGATTGACTCCAACACAACAAAGGTTGTTTGACCATAATCCTTCGAAGTCAAAATCATCAACCGTTGTTCCATTTTTTACTTTTGTTTCATATGCTTTGCCTTTTCCAATAAAATAAGAACGAATTGAATCAACAATCGAAATCGAATCCAAAGCCATTTGATTTATTCGATTTGGACTCAACAACTATCACCATTCTAAAATCGATTGCAGTCTTAAAAATGCTCTTGGAGGGTTGGTCTTTTTGGAGGGTTGGTTTTTGATGTTGCGCTCCTTGATCGTGTTTTTAAAGAGCCTATCACTACTGTCAAGAGTATCCCCCATAATTGCCGTCTAGCTTTCTCTCATGCTTTGAAGACTGCTCTTTACAAGTGATTGCCCAACCTGGCTCGGTTGAGGCATGGATGTGTTTGTTACTTCTTCCTCGCTGCACACTGCAGGTGTTTAGAACCAAAAATTGACAAGAATGTAAGTCTGGGAATAGAAAAATCCTTACAACAAAGCTCCATCCTAAAGTCCTTGGATACATGGGGGAAGGAGGGTAGTATCTTGAAGTTAGTTCAAAATATTTTAGATAATCCCGAGGTTGGAGCTATGAGACAGGGTGGAGGCATCCTTCAGAAGGAGTCTACATCAAGTAACACCAACATCAGACAGTGTCTCCGTAAGGTTGCAGATAGTCATTTTACCGCAATAGTGAAAATGTTATGCTCATCGGGTGTTGCACCATATAATGGTGATACTATTAAAGTGTAACACCCGAAATCAGAAAGGCCCAGAAAGGGAATGTAACATCCCAAGTCAGAATCAAGAGTTCAGGGGGGTAAAGTGTAAATAAAGAAGGGGACTCGACGAGTAGGTATCCAGACTCGCCGAGTCAGAGCGGGATTTTGGTCGCGAGTTAAGTGACCAACTCTTCGAGTCGGTAGTTGGACTCGACGAGTTGGTGCTGAAGAGAGAAAAACCCTAATCCCGGGGTTGTGCCCTATATAAAGAATGTTATGTTCCTCCTTCAGCCTCTTTACCTTCCCTTTGAGTTCCAGAAACCCCAAAATTCGTTTGAGGCTTCATTGTTGAGGAGATTGGGGGATTAGAAGAGGAAATATGTGGAAGGAGCTTGAGAAATTGGAAGTTAGCACCAAGGGCTTGTATAGATCTGTGATCTACATCAGTTTTGGGCACATCTCTGAGGTAAGGAGCCTTATCTTAAGCTATTTCCTTTTTGCTTTATCCTTGGTGGTGTATTTGGGAGTCCCTTAGCTTGTTTTGAGACCTATCTCGGATTTGGGAGTTAGATCTAGGGTTGCTGCTCCAGATCTAGACTCATGATGGCTTAGAATGTCATAAAGCTTCAGTTCTTGGGTTGTTTGTAAAGCCCCTTTGTTTAAAACCCAATCCCTAGTGTGTTTTGGGCTTATATCTCCTTGATATCACGTAAAGTTTGCAACTTTACGTGAGGGATAGCTTGTAGAAGGGTAGATCTATGGATTGGAGCCCCTACATGGCTTGAAAAGCCTCTGAATGGATTCAGAACTGGAGATACTAGGCGAGTCACATGAGTGTACTCGATGAGTTGTATGAATATGTGCATGAACTCGGCGAGTTGGAAGAACAACTCGACGAATCTGTTGAAGATTGCCTTGGACTCGACGAGTCTGTTCTTGGACTCGACAAGTCTAGTCATGGAACCCTAACCTTTTCTAGTTAAGTCGTGAATCGGTGAGTCGAGGGACGACTCGGTGAGTTGAGCAGGATGGGACTCGAAGATTCTTGGACTCGACGAGTCAGCGGGTTGACTCGGCGAGTAGAGTCAGTCAGGAAGTTTGACTTTGACTAAGGACTTTGACTTTGACCAAGAGTTGACCAGTTGACTTCTAGGGGTATTTTGGTAATTATTGGCATTTATTGAGTTCAATTATTTGGTGTTGACCATTGGAGGAGTTCATGTCGGTGGTTGGAGCAGCGTGATCTTATTTCTTCAGCCGATAGTTGCAGGTGAGTCTTCTCACCATACCAATGGGTCTAAGGCACCAAGGCTGGCCCATCTTATGTTGTGTGATATGATAGTTAGCTTTATTCTAGGTGGTATGCTGGTAATTATGTGATATGCTAGTTGTCTTTGTGATACTTGCATGGAAGACCATGTGGGGTAGCCCATGGCACAATGGTATAAGACCCTGGGGGTAGCCACGACATCCTTACAGGTTTATGTACGTGTTATGTGTAGATATTTATGTGATGCATGATATGCTATTTGGTTGTATATGGTATTTGCAGGGAAGACCCCGGGGGAAGCCCGTGGCATTGGATGTAAGACCATGTGGGGTAGCCCATGGCAGTCCTAGGTAAAGACCATGTGGGGTAGCCCATGGCATTGGATGTAATACCATTTGGGGGAGCCCATGGCAGTCCTAGGTAAAGACCATGTGGGGTAGCCCATAGAACTATTACAGATTTTATGTATGCAGGGCTTATGTGATATATGAAAGCTTTTAGACCTAACAGTATATATGATATGTGTGTAGCTTTTATAGCTATTAGGATATGTGATATGTGGTTTGTGTGAATGGTATGCTCTGGGAAACTCACTAAGCTTCGTGCTTACAGGTTTGTTTATGGTTTCAGGTATCATCGTTTTGGAAAGGAAGAGCTCGGGTTGATCGCGGTGCACACACCTATGATTTCTGCAATGAATGATTTTGGGATAAACTCTAATAAACGATTTGATTGACCATGATTTGATTGTTTGAATTAAATGGTATCAATGTTTTAGTTATATTAAAAATGAAATTTTTACCCCTGATTTTTTGGGACGTTACAAGTTGGTATCAGAGCCTTGGTTTGAGGGATTCGGACATACTTTTAGGTGTGTCTGAACTCAGGATGAGGATCTGGAAGGTTTTTTTAAAGGAAAATGTTTTTAAGGAAAAATTTTCTAAGAAAAGAAAGGGTGTGGTGCATGCAATTGGCCGAGCTCAAGTAAGTTTCCCCAGAATACCCACATCTGTTATCTGTTATGATTTGGTTATGAATATGAATATCGCATGCAAGTTAGGGCTAGGAGGGATGCCTTTGTATGCTATATGTGCTCTTAGACTTGCATGCTAATGCTAAGTAGACAGCGATAGATTGGCCTGATATGTGATGTTTGTAGCCTTGGGATGTTCGATGTCATGCTAGAATGAGAATGATTATTGATATTGGTAACTGCTACGTGTATGTTTTAAAATTGTATACGGTTAGGATCTCATGGCCATAGAATAATTGGTGCGGCTCGTTTCCTGTTCTGTGTACAATTTGCATGCATAAGGCAGCCGTCAACGAGGGTGGATGTGGACAAATTGGGTTGTGGTACGTGGGTCGGATATTCTATGATCGTTTGTGGGTCGGAGATTACCCTAGAGGAGCCTAGGATGAGATTAGTGTTAGGAGTGCGTCTGCACGAATGCTGCTTGCTTTGTGCTTTGTGGAACTCTTTAGTGATGGGAGTCATCTACTAAGTGGATGTGACGATATCCAGGAGGTAGATGACTGGCATCGTGAGGAGTTCCTCGGCAGCTGATGGCAAGGCGAGGTTGGGAACCTAGGAAAGCCTAGGATATGCTCCAGTGAGTAGTGAGGCGGTTCAGTGTGATTGGGAGCCTAGGGGGAGACCTAAGAGGTGCTTAGGTGGATATTGTGCTGCTGTCTAGCAGACA
This sequence comes from Lactuca sativa, assembly GCF_002870075.4. Taxonomy (NCBI): domain Eukaryota; kingdom Viridiplantae; phylum Streptophyta; class Magnoliopsida; order Asterales; family Asteraceae; genus Lactuca; species Lactuca sativa. The sequence goes on along the minus strand of NC_056631.2, from coordinate 155,493,196 downwards.
TTTAGTACATCAAGGAAGTAGGTGACTTAGAGGATTTGGGATGATTCCGGAGGAAAGTATGGATAGGTGTGGAAGGTAGTATTAGGCCCGTACTACTGAAAGCACAAGATCCATACTCGAATCGGGGAAAGTCTTGAAGAATCCAAGAAACCTGGGAAAGGAATTTGTGGTTACGAGTGGACTGTGGGGATAGTTGTAGTGCAGAATGTGGATGAGAACACAAGGGGAAGGACCAGGGTTTGGTCCTGGTTCCGGTAGAGAGCCAGTTAGCAGAAGGACTGCCAAGATTGGGAGTTCGCATTGGATCTCTTGCATCAGGAGGCAAGGATTGATGGTGCGATCTATTTCACTTTCGGGCTTAAAGACTTTGTTTTGGGGATAGTTTGTAACTGGTTGGGAGCATAGGTTGCTCTATCTATTGCAGATTGGCCATGGACAATTGAGCAGGTGAGTGTGTCAGGGTGCGAGACCCTGAATGTTATGATTTCTAGAGTTCGAGAGCATGCATTGATTAGGGTCACCTTTGGAAAAGGGGACCTGCCCGGGTGCCTATAGTGGAGGATCTCGGGAGGGGGATCCAGGAGTTTGGATAAGCTTTCGAGAGGCCAACAAGGCCGGATTCGGTGCAACACTTGCGAAAACCACGCGATGGAGCTCGTTACAAGGGATTGGATTGCCATTGGGATCGGGATGAAGTGTTGCATCATGTTTTCCGGATGGCTGAGGTAACTCAGGAGGAGATGGTCAGGAGTCCTCCAGATGTTTGCGGATATACTATCTTCGGTCATTTCCGGTGGTACCGGTGACTTATATTACTTGGGGAGTATGATAGTTAGACCTCGAGTCGGATTTTTACTATTGTTCGAGTTAGCAAGAGTATCAGGTGCCAGCCAGCACACCGAGGAATCTTTAAGGAGCTTTTAGATGGACGTATCTTGCGGAGTGGATTCCGCACATACCGGGATCGCTCCGAGTCATTGTCGGAGGCTATCCGGTGATCTGGGTAGCTACAGGTGTAGCAGGTTTGCCCACGTCAGCAGGGAATGCCCATAGGGGGCAAGTCCATCATATTGTCGTTGAAGGCAGATGGGGGACAAGGAAGTCAACCACTTGACGATCAGGGAGGAGCAGTCAGGGCACCGACTCCAGTTATCTAAGAATTTTCAGTTCGCGCGTGTCATTTTGGGTATGGCCTGGATTGGTTCCAGGGCTTATATGAGGGAAATTATGACTAGGTTCCAGTAACCTTAGCTATCATGTTTGGAAAGGCTCCCGAGGTTATCAAGGGAAGAGAGAATTGTTGCTGAAGATTTGGTTAGACCATCTGACCTTTGGTCAGCAAGAACCGAGTATAACAGTATTTAAAGCATCTAAATCCGTTGATATGGTTGGGATTCAGAGATGCTAGTGGGTTTTCGGAAGTTGTGTTGTTCTGGGAAGGGTTATTCTTGGTGTTCTAGCTTTGTTAGGCGCCGCTCGTCAGCAAATTAACCATTAGAACGAGAGAGAGGATGTGGGAATCCTTCAATTTTCATGTGCCAAGCGGACTTAGTCGAATCTAAGTGGGGGAGAACTATTCAGATATCCTGGAGAAAAGCGAGTGTGAGACGTGGATGCATCTCACATTTTCCTTTTGGGGAGGAAAGGCGGCCTTAGGGGCCGACTGAGTATCGGATATCGTGGGATGGGAGTTTGGGAAACTCCCCGACATTTGGATCGTGTCCTTCTGACGTCATATTGCAGGCTTCGGGGAAGGGAACCAGGTAGTGTTCCAACCGGTAATTGAGTTCAGTTTGGGAGGATAGACTACGTGGGTGCTAAACAGTGAGATGCGTTCGGATTGATAGGTGAGCAGTAGGGCCATGGGCAACGATCATGTGGTATGAAAGTGTTGTAAGACTACGGGGGAGCCGTAGCATTCACTGTGGAAGTGTTGTAAGACTACGGGGGAGCCGTAGCATTGACCGTGAAAGTGTTGTAAGACTACGGGGGAGCCGTAGCATTCACTGTGAAAGTGTTGTAAGACTACAGGGGAGCCGTAGCGTTCACTAATGCACGGTCAGCGTGGGGATGTTGTCAAACTACAGGGGGCTGTAGCATTCACTAATAATCGGATGGCATGAGAAGTGTTGTAAGACTACGGGGTAGTCGTAGCATTCATGATTTCTTCGAACGATTGGGTCTACGGTAGATCAGTTCGCAAAGTCATGGGAAAGCCACAACTTAGGTAGAATCAGGATCGGAGGGATTATTCGATGGATTATTCATGGGCGAGCATGGATGGGTATGGGATTTCAGAATGGAAATGGTAGAGACTGTTGAGTCAAGGGTTGGATCTCGAGTTGCAGGATCTTGTGGATAAGTGGCACGTGATGCAGTATGGCTACGACTGGGCAGTCTTGGTTTTTGATCACCTGGAAACCTGGTGGTTGGACCAAATGAGAGACTGGTAGTATCAGGGATCGGCTAAGGGTGATTGTCTATCGGCCACGAAGGGGACGTCGGAAGTTATGGTGTATTATGAACCTTGAGGTAGTAGCGGGGTGTCGACTGGTTTCAGAAAGGATTCCAAATCAGGGTTCGTGCATGTTCAGTATAGGATTTTGTTTTAGTAAGATGAGATTGGGAGCATAAGATGCCAAGGGCATAAAATGCAGGATACCAGGGTAATGAATGGGTGTGGTTGATGGTAGCTCAAGCCATCACAGTGTGACTCGAATTGGTTCTATCAGTAATGGGACCATGACATGTTTAACCAGGAAAAGATAGGTCGAGGGAGGTTGGGTATGTTGTAAGACCACAGTTGTTCTTGTGGCATTCATTTTTGCGTCGGATTCAGTGGCGACGGGTTGTCAGCCTGTCATGATCGGATGGATCAAGGGAGTGAAGGAGTTGAGAGAAAAGATATCGCAAGGGAGGTTATTGTTAAACGAGGTGTCCTTCGGAGGTCATGTGAGAATGTGGAGCATGTGTCTCTGGCTCAACAATCGGGAAGGTGTCCGGTGCTTCGGACAGTTGACAGTCAAGTCAGAACCAGGGAGGTCCCGGTCGTTCTTCAGAAAAGCAGTTTCGTAGTAGCAGGAGGTTGTTAGAGCCACAGTGACAGGATAACTAGTGGAAACTAGTTCCAGAGAAAGTTTTCGTTCAAAAGTCATGGGAGAGACTGAGTGAGGAGTCCTTGGACTCCACAGTTGAGTTGGAACTCGGTGTTGCAGGTAACCGACGGATGATTGGAGACCAGGAAGGTCTCAAGATATTTTGGGAAGCAACCATATAGCAGTTCAGTGTTTCAGGCAGTTCGGTACTACCGACAATAGTGACCAGCACCGAGAGTGGTTGGAGTGATGGTTATCGTGAAGGGTACGTTCCTCACAGTGACAAAGGAAATGGATAGCTATAGAGGGCGGCCTTGGGGAGGCCAGAAACGCACGAGGAAAAGGAAATAAACCCCAAGAATGTTTAGCCTAGGTACTCGGGGAGTACCAGAAGGATTGCCAGTTGAGCAGGGGGTGTTCTCAGGAAGGTTAAGGATTAGATTGTACTCGGGGATTTGACCTGTAAGGATTATGCCATCCAGAATGATCGGGCAGAAGGCTAATAGGGTTAGAGTCACCAGGCAAGGTGTTGGAGGCGGATTGCAGGTCAGTTAGCCATAGTGAACTTTGAGGAAGAAGTTTAGTTTAAGTGGGAGAGAGTTGTAACACCCGAAACCAGAAAGGCCCAGAAAATCACAAGTTAGAATCAAGAGTTCGGGGGGGGGGGGGGGGGGTAAAGTGTCAATAAAGAAGGGGACTCGAAGAGTAGGTATCCCAACTCGCCGAGTCGGAGCGGGATTTTGGTCGCGAGTTAAGTGACCAACTCGTCGAGTCGGTAGTTGGACTCGACGAGTTGGTGCTGAAGAGAGAAAAACCCTAATCCCGGGGTTGTGCCCTATATAAAGAATGTTATGTTCCTCCTTCAGCCTCTTTACCTTCCCTTTGAGTTCCAGAAACCCCAAAATTCGTTTGAGGCTTCATTGTTGAGGAGATTGGGGGATTAGAAGAGGAAATTGGTGGAAGGAGATTGAGAAATTGGAAGGTAGCACCAAGGGCTTATATAGATCAGTGATCTACATCAGTTTTGGGCACATCTCTGAGGTAAGGAGCCTTATCTTAAGCTATTTCCTTTTTAGTTTATCATTGGTGGTTGTTTTGGGAGTCCCTTAGCTTGTTTTGAGACCTATCTCGGATTTGGGAGTTAGATCTGGGGTTACTGCTCCAGATCTAGACTCATGATGGCTTAGAATGTCATAAAGCTTCATTTCTTGGGTTGTTGGTAAAGCCCCTTTGTATAAAACCCAATCCCTAGTGTGTTTTGGGCTTATATCTCTTTGGTATCACGTAAAGTTTGCAACTTTACGTGAGGGATAGCTTGTAAAAGGGTAGATATATGGATCGGAGCCCCTGCATGGCTTGAAAAGCCTCTGAATGGATTGAGAACCAGAGATACTCGACGAGTCACATGAGTGTACTCGACGAGTTGTATGAATATGTGCATGAACTCGACGAGTTGGAAGAACAACTCGACGAGTCTGTTGAAGATTGCCTTGGACTTGGCAAGTCTGTTCTTGGACTCAGCGAGTCTGGTCATGGAACCCTAACCTTTTCTGGTTAAGTCATGAATCGGTGAGTCGAGGGACGACTCGGTGAGTTGAGCAGGATGGGACTCGAAGATTCTTGGACTCGACGAGTCAGCGGGTTGACTCGGCGAGTAGAGTCAGTCAGGAAGTTTGACTTTGACTAAGGACTTTGACTTTGACCAAGAGTTGACCAGTTGACTTCTAGGGGTATTTTGGTAATTATTGGCATTTATTGAGTTCAATTATTTGGTGTTGACCATTGGAGGAGTTCATGTCGGTGGTTGGAGCAGCGTGATCTTATTTCTTCAGCCGATAGTTGCAGGTGAGTCTTCTCACCATACCAATGGGTCTAAGGCACCAAGGCTGGCCCATCTTATGTTGTGTGATATGATAGTTAGCTTTATTCTAGGTGGTATGCTGGTAATTATGTGATATGCTAGTTGTCTTTGTGATACTTGCATGGAAGACCATGTGGGGTAGCCCATGGCACAATGGTATAAGACCCTGGGGGTAGCCACGACATCCTTACAGGTTTATGTACGTGTTATGTGTAGATATTTATGTGATGCATGATATGCTATTTGGTTGTATATGGTATTTGCAGGGAAGACCCCGGGGGAAGCCCGTGGCATTGGATGTAAGACCATGTGGGGTAGCCCATGGCAGTCCTAGGTAAAGACCATGTGGGGTAGCCCATGGCATTGGATGTAATACCATTTGGGGGAGCCCATGGCAGTCCTAGGTAAAGACCATGTGGGGTAGCCCATAGAACTATTACAGATTTTATGTATGCAGGGCTTATGTGATATATGGTAGCTTTTGTAGCTAACAGTATATATGATATGTGTGCAGCTTTTATAGCTATCAGGATATGTGATATGTGGTTTGTGTGAATGGTATGCTCTGGGAAACTCACTAAGCTTCGTGCTTACTGGTTTGTTTATGGTTTCATGTATCATCGTTTTGGAAAGGAAGAGCTCGGGTTGATCGCGGTGCACACACCTATGATTTCCGCAATGAATGATTTTGGGATAAACTCTGATAAATGATTTGATTGACTATGATTTGATTGTTTGAATTAAATGGTATCAATGTTTTAGTTATATTAAAAATGAAATTTTTACCCCTGATTTTTTGGGACGTTACATAAAGCTTTGGAAGACAAACACCCTTTCAGGCCACCCCCATCCATGCCGAGCCCCATAATTTCTGAACCTCCCTTTCTAGCAGACTTTGACTGTGTATTTGGTTGCATCAAATCCTTCCCCAAAGGAACTTCTCACGAGAGAGATGGCTTGAGGGCTCAACACTTACTAGATGCCCTTTGTGGAGAAGGGTCTGCTATGTCCACAAATCTCATACATGTTATCACTTCAGTGGTTAATTTATGGTTAGTGGGAAGATGTCCAACCATTTTGGCAGAGTTTGTTGCATCCGCTCCTCTCACACCTCTACTTAAACCCAACAACGAGATTCGTCCGATTGCAGTAGGCACTATATGGAGACGTCTGGTTTCTAAGGTTTCCATGAAAGTTGTGGGTAATGAAATGGCCAAGTACCGTAGTGATTTTCAGTTCGGGGCTGGTGTATCCGCCAGTGTCGAGGCTGTTTTACGCAATGCCAATAGGGTGCTGAGTGAACACCATGCTGATGGGTCTCTTGTAATGCTGACTGTGGATTTCTTGAATGCCTTTAAACTGGTAGATCTATCAACATTTCTCCACGAGGTTAAGAAGATGTGCCCTTCCATTTCTTTGTGGGTTTATTTCTTGTACGGGAAAGCAACAAAGCTTTATATCGGAGACCAACATATATGGTCTGCCACTGGGGTGCAGCAAGGTGACCCCTTGGGCCCTCTTCTTTTTTCCCTCATTTTGCACCCGCTTGTGCACAATATTAGAGACAATTGTAAGCTCCTTCTCCATGCTTGGCATCTAGATGATGGGACTGTCATTGGGGACTCAGAGGAGGTGGCTAGATTGTTGAACATTATTCGATTGGATGGTCCAAGTTTCGGTCTTGAGTTGAACATCAAGAAAATGGAGATTTTTTGGCCCTCCTGTGATGGTAGGAAGCTTCATGCCGATTTATTCCCAACGGATATAGGGATACCTTCTTTGGGGGTGAATCTCCTTTGGGGGGGGGGGCTGTTAGTAGAGACGCAGGGTTTATTAGCGGGCTGGCCATGAAGAGAGCGGCCAATGCTGTTGATTTGATGGGCCTTCTTCCATAACTATGTGACTCGCATAGTGAGCACCTTTTTCTTCGATCATGTATGGGAATTGCAAAACTTTTCTTTGCTTTAAGGACATGCCAGCCGATACACATAGAAGAGGCAGCTTTGTTCTTTGCAAAGGATTGCGCAGGTCTATCAAGGATATGGTGGTATGTGGAGGCCCCTTCTTTGGAGACATTCAGTGGCGTCTGTCTTCCTTACCTATTCGTTTTGATGGTTTGGGTTTGTACTCGGCATACGAGGTTTCCTCCTATGCATTTGTAGCCTCGAGGGCCCAATCTTGGGCATTACAAGACCACGTCTTACGTGACAGTGGTGTATGTGGTATGGACTCGGATTACCTATGTGCTATGACTCATCTTCGCGACACGATTCTGGGATTTGACTGTAGCGATTTCACTAATAAGGACACCGCCTCCCCCCCCTTAAATCCCAAAAAGCTTTGGCGTGTGCCCTTTTTAGCAAAATCGTCCAAGATATGGAAGTCGAATTTGACATGACTGTCAGACATAAAGCAGTCTTTGAGGGTCTGCGGGCACCTCATGGTTAGGATTTTCTACTAACTATCCCTATTGATGGTCTTGGCCAACATATGTCTCCTGTGGAGTACCAAACTATCCTTCGGTACCGCCTCATGATTCCTATATTCCCAACTGACGAGATATGCCCAGTTTTCCGCAAGGCATGTTTGGATACCTTTGGGGAACACGCAGTTCATTGTAGAGAGCTCCCTAGTTTCAAGTACATACATGATGTGGTTCGGGATGTTCTCTTTGATGCTTGTCGGCATGCTGGTATTTCTGTGAAGAAAGAAGCGCCGATGAACTTTTTGACGGACCCGCTGGATGGAAGGTCCACACTTAGACCGGCTGACATTTTGGTCTTTGGATGGATAGGAGGGAAGCATGCATGCGTGGGTCACTGGATCTTATTGGGGTCTCTCCTCTCATTGGTTTGGGGAGCAGGGGTTTCACAGCTGGACATGCCGCTTTTAATGCCGCTGCATGCAAAGTTGTAAAGCACGAGAATGCATGTATAGAAAATCAACATGTGTTTGTACCTTTTGCATTCGATACATTTGGTTTTCTCGCACCAGAGGCGGTGGAGCTCCTCAATAGAGTCCAACATGTCATGCATTCTAATGCCATAGCTCCTAGATCCACAAATATTGTTTTCAAAAGAATTGGTTTTGCTATCCAGAAAGGGCTAGCGGTGCAGCTTGTTGCCCGTTTGCCTTCAATCGATATGTATTGAACCTTTATGTTATTTGAATATTGACTATTGATTTCAGATGAGCATCTCCAAATTTGATTCTAAGTCGACTCAGATGGTGAAATCGATCAAGAATAAGAAAAATAAAGACGACTTAATTTTGATTGGCTCGATTTGGATGTTGACGATGAGAACAAGATATCAATCATCAAACGAAAGCCATCTGACAAAGACAATAAGAACCGATCGACAAAAGTAACAGACTCAAATGATTTAGGCTAAACAAAAATTAAAAGAAATCGAATTGGTCTGTTGATATGAACAGTAATTACTTCGAAAATGTGAGCTTAATGAACAATTAAATGAATAACAATTGGATTGGGTTGTATAATCGAATAAATAGTAAAAATTGAGAATTAATTTTGATTTTTAGGATTTTGATCTAAAGAAAAATAATTGGATCAAGCAATGAGGTTGAAACAGATCTGATCCAATGAGACAAAGCGATCAAAAATGAAAAACGCAAAACACGAATTGAAATCATGGACGTTTTGGAATCCATTTAAGAATTTGAGATACCTTTTTGATGATCCGAGTTCCATTTGCAACGAATGAATCAAATTTAGAAGATCTTGGTTCTTTTGTTGGAATGAGAAAATATCCAACTTGAACATTATACCACCCACGATGCGTGTTGTACAACTCATTGTTCGTGTTCTTCAACGATCTTAGAACATATTCATAAGAACCATCAACACTTTTGGATTTTGACTTCAAATTCAGTGCAACACTTGGAGATTGTTGCTTTGGAACCCAAATTTGCTTCATGGATTTCGGATTCACAACAATATTTGACGATTTTTGTTAGTAAACCCACTTGTTTTTACGTTTGATCTTCTTCTTCTTTTTCCTTTTCACCTTCTTGGAACTTGAAGATTTGAATTCATGAACAAACCTATTTTCCACAACTTCAAGTTGACAAGTTTTGATCATATCTTTTGGATTTTGATACTTGTGAATTTCTTAGATTAATGGCTTTCGATAAGGAATCGTTCCTTCAAATGAATCACAAGAACAAAAAATATCATCGATTTGAATTCCAATCGAGCAAAAAACTTTTTCATCTTCATGAGAATCAAATTGAACTCCTTTTTCTTGAACATCAAGAATATCTGGGTAAGAATCAAGAACATTCACTACTAGAAAACAACTTTTAACGACACGTAAAAAACGAAACACACTGATAGAGGAAACGCATTTGTGCGTGCCCTAAAAAATAGTGTCAGTTTTGCAAAATTTGAAGGATAGAGGACACGCATTTGTTGGTGCCCTAAAATTAGCGTCCAACAAAAAAAATTTAAAATATAGAGGGCACCTATCCTAAAAAGCATGTCGTGTTATCATGTTGTTTTGTAATTTTACTCTATGAACGCGCATTCTCGATTTTTTAATAGCTAGGGGGAAACGAAATCCAAAAAATTAAAAACCCCGCCTGTTGCGTCTCCTCCTTCTCCTTTGGTATGATGTAAAATCCTCTAACCATGAAGCCCTAAAAGCATTGTGTGGCTTTCAATATTTCTCCATTTTGTATTTTTGGAGCTCAGCACCAGCCATACAGAGGTCAAAGGTGGCAAATATTCTCTTTTATCCACCATTTTCTCCCCCTCAGATGTCTTTATTTCCCTAATCGTTATTGTAACTGTGAAAATCTCTAACTTGTAGCTTTAATTTAAACTTTAAGTTGTTCTAGGTTTATGGTGAACCATAGTAAGAACACATACTGGATATGGGATACGATTTCATATCGAACGCTTGGGGAACATGTCTTGGATTAGAAGATCCAACGATTTCAAAATTGAACTGAACTTACCTTTATTCGCGTATCTGGAACATAGGAACGACGATTTAGATCGCTGATTGAAGTTTGGGAACACTGATTAAAGTTTAGGAATGCTGACTTGAACAACATTTGTGCGTTGGGTACGTCGACTCAATATATGCTAACAAAATCTCCCATTTTACAGCAATTAATTGTGTATATCTTCTGGTAACAAAATCTCTCTCCCTCTCCCTCTCCACCCTCTCTGTTTTTCTTGTAAACGAAGATGAAGATGAGAAATCGGACACTAACAGAGCGGGTCTAAGATATCGTCTCTTAGAAGTTCTGACCATGAGGAAAAACAGGAAACAGAGCATTGTGAAAGATGGGTACGAACCCTTTGCAGACGAAGATGAAGATGAGAAATTGGACACAGAAAGAGCGGTTTCGGTGGAGATTTTTTGTTAGAGAAACAGGGGAAAACGTCGGTTGAAGAAAAATGGTTGTAACTCACAGGATTCGTTGGTTGTATGTGGTGGTTATATCATGTTGATGATATTGAGCTTTCTCGACGCATACAGTGTGGCTTCATCGCTTGTTGTTTCTCATAGATGGCGTAGAGTTGCTTCCAGTGATACCATTTGGTCTGAAAAGGTTGACACACTTATTCCAACTTACTTCTACTTTCTTCTTTTTTGTTTCTTAAAATACTATATTTGTTAACTTTTTTGACCTTATGATAAGTTTAGTGTGTTTGATATTATTTATGTACGAGCCCCATAAATTTTGGTAATCATCAAGATTTTCCTTTTCGAAAGTGTTGTTGTTGTGAATAACGTTTGTAGTGCTTGGTATAAGATAATTGCGTGTATCCTTCCCTTGTTGGTAATTACTAATCTGTAGCTTGTTTTCATTAGTAAGTTATGAAGAGCAAAGTAATGGCAAGTTTATAACAATACTATGGAGGTTATATTCAGAAACTGCAAAGTTGTATGTAGGACATGATTGTTACATGGATAAAGATGATGACCCTTTTGCACTGTTAAGCTAAAGATCATTGATTTTGAATCTTTTAAAATAAGAATCATTGGCATGCATATTGGATCTCATATAACTTGTTTGAATCATGTCACAGAATAGTCATCATTGGTAGGATCATCAACTTATTTAAAAGACCTAAGTACCCTCTACCTTGCTTATTTATTAAAGAGCTATGGGCTGATAAAGCTCATCTACCTCGTTTTGCCCTAGTTGAGGGGTTGTCAAAGTTGTCTGCTTACACCTTACGCATTCACGATGGAAAACGGGTAAGACTCTTTAATATATATTGCCATAGCAGTAAAAATGTAAGAATCAGTAAGTGAGGTCTCAGGTTCAAGTCTGGGTATATATCGATAAAGGTTTGTATCTTTCAAATTACTTTTATTTCCCATTGGATTTGACTTAAATTGGAATTCAATCCCATGGAATTCAGTTCCCAACATTTCCTTCTTATTAAAAGTGACCCAAATACCCATTTTTAAACTCTGATACATATAACATGAAGTTCTTTTTATAGGCGTGGGATGAAGGAACAAGGGCTAAACAGTATACATTTGAGGGTCATGAAGAACCTGTATATTCCATATGTCCATATTTTAAGGAAAATATTCAGGTATAACCAAAATCTCTCAAATCAGCCTCTCAAATATTTCCAAAACTCTTCCACTTTTAAACTTATTTTCTATTTTTACCAGTTTATTTTCTCAACAACAACTTATGGAAACATAAAGGCATGGATATATGACAATATTGGTTCAAGAGTGGGTTATGAGATTCCATTCCATTGTGTGTTTAAATTTTACAATTCCTTTAAATTCCAATTCCTTAATTTATTAATAATAATGGCTCATAACTTTTACCTGCAAGCTTCTCCTTTTATACGGTTTAACAAGGAAGGAATTCTATTAGCTATTTCAACAAGTGAGAATGGAATCAAAATTATAGCAAATCAATATGGGGTTAGGTTACTAAGAATAATGGATAATCGTGCTTTTGATGACTCCAGAGTTGCATCTGCATATGCCATGAAGGTAAAAAGATTATACTATTTTCCTTTTTTCCCTTGGTTTTATAAATAATAACATATATATTAAACACTCTTATAGGGACTGACTGCAATGATGCCAACATTTGGTGCTGCTAATACACCAGGTGGATAAAGCATGACGAAAAGTTTGTAGAGCTCTATAGCATGTCAGTTCTTGAAAAATGTAAGCACTTTCACTATTTCAGTTTTCCATATCTCAAAGGATTAAATCATTAAATACACATTTATGAAAAATTCTCCCATTTCACGCAACAACCCGTTTTTTAGATGAAGTATGCAACCATGCTTTATTCTAGATTTAAAATATCCAACATTATAAACAAGACCGTTATATACTAGTTTTCATTCCATAAATGCTTATTATGCGCCAACACTAATGCATGTTTTGTTTGGTCACTCAGGTATTGAGTCGACCATAGCAGCTAAATAAGCAAGCTCGTACATTGAATAAGCAATATCTACAATTATTGATCTCAAGGACAGTTTAAATCAGTGGGACAACAAAGTGGATGATGGTGACTGTGGATCCACAGTAAGTCCATGGACTAATTGTTATGCTTATAATGTGTTTTTGGAATTTCATTTAGTTATCATCTCAGCTTCTGATTAATTTGGTGTATTATTTTGGCAGGTTGATCCTGCTACATGGCCAATAATGATTTCTAAGGCCTACTAGAAGGATTGGTGATTGTAGTTAGGCATCTATATAAGACTTCACGCCAAGGACTTGATGAATTTAAGCTAGCAATGTTTTGCTTGATTTGGACATGAATCCTAAGATATCATACTATGGCATGGCTAGAAGCTTTGAAGGAAACAAGACTCAAGCAAAAGCAAACACACTGAGAGTTGTTGGACATATTATTGGAATAATTATTTGTATTTGACATATTAATGAAATGCATTATCTTTGTTATTTATGGCATTTTGTTTTGTATTAAGAGATTTTTAATGTGTTATTTAATTTGAAAATTATTAAATCTATCAAAATATATAATTTTTAAAACATTTAACTTTATGATACGTAAAAATGTGTGTCGTCTTTCTTTATGACAAGGGCTTTAATACACAATGCGAATCGTAAATCTGCGTCGTAAGGTTACGACACACAAACGCGTGTCGTCTTCTTTATGACAAGGTCTTCCTTGACACGCATTGTGTATCGTAAGAGCGCGTCGTAAATACGTGTCGTTAATAGACAACGCGCATTTGCGTGTCGTCTTTCATTATGACAGGGCCTTCCATGACACACATTTGCGCGTCGTCCGAGCATAAAAGGCTATCTTTCTTGTAGTGATTATCACCATATATGAATTCATCAAGACAAATTCCTTCAATTACTTCATCATCTTTCTTCTTCTTCCTTCTTTCATGATTAGTTGTTACCAAACGATTAAGCAACACCTTATGATGAACATGATCAAGAGGATAACCATTGAATTTTCCACATTCACATTTCTTACTAGAAATAAGTGAATTTTGTTTGAAATACCCAGTTACAAAACAATTGAGAACTCCTTTAAAACTAAATGACCTTGGATAATCCTCCATAAACCAATTTCACGAATTATTTCTTCCATCTTTGATCAATCGATAAGATCTTGAGTTTTTCTAGAGAGAGAAAATGATAATCAAAGAGATATCTAGAGAGAGAAAGTGAATATGAACCAAATTCTAGAGAGAGAAAATGGTACAAACAAGTATTCTAGAGAGAGAAAATCGAATTATGGGTCAAATCAAGGAAAAAATCGGTTTCTAGAACACAAAACACTCTCTAAACGCGAAGATCAATAAGAACATGAAGAATCACCAAATCTAAAATGTCATCATGGATCAATTCTTGATCAATCAAGAACACCCACTCTGATACCAATTGTAGTGGTGATTGTGAGCTCTGATACCAATTGTAGTGGTGTTGATTATGATGACAAATACGGAATATGAAAAATCTAGTGAATCATCATACAAATCATGAACACATGGAGTAAATAAATCTGGGTTTAAGCTCTCATTAGTTTTTGATAGAAAGAGTACAAATGGGTCTTGCTATTTCTCTCTCTAAAACTAATGCTCTTACAAAATGTTCAATTCATAAATGAGTGTCACTCACTTCCTATTTATAGGAAATACAACTCATTACACAATACAAGAGGGTAAGCACAAAATACATCCAAACGTGACTTTGCACCTTAACATTATCCCCCTCAAAATTAGGATTGGATGTCCAGGTTTCAATACCGAATGAGCTCATGCGATCAAGACCAACTCACCCTTGAAATGATATCGGTCTTTAAATCCGCAAATGAATACCCGAAGCTTCGAATACCCACTCTTCATTCTCTCTATTTTTATAATCAAAAAATGATTATAAAACCCAATAAGGGTGAGAAGCGTCTGAGGAATAATCTTCACAAAAATCCCCCTTGATGTGTGCCAAAAATGAAACTTCGAAAAACTTGCATGGAAAAACAATCACAAAAAAGCTACAAAAAATTTCCAAATTTGTGAATTTTTTTGACTTTTAGGTGAGAGTTGCAAGAATTTCCAAAAACCAGGTAAAAACTACCACTTTCAGAATTATGCAGGGACCCGTTGCGCCAAAAACAACTTAAAATGGAAACACTTCCCTAATTGCAAAACTTGGTATAAAGCGTTAAGTCACATTAACTGCAGAGGCTGAACTGTAAATTTCTTCAATTTCTCAACATTGTTAGTCCAATTTCGAAGTGGGATATTTTCTGCCAACATTTTGAAACTACATGGACTAAATGAGAACTTCTTCCTTCTTCACAAACTGTTACTTCATTTTGAATCTGGGTGAAAATTGCCAAATGTTAGACATTTTAGGTACCCAAATCCAAACTATTATTTTCTTCTTCACTTCGATTCACAGAACACGAATTGGATGTTTTGACTAAGAAAAGTCAAAACTGAAACACACATCCCGTCGCTTTTCATCTACAAACCTCATCAACGAAAAACAACCTTTCGATTTTAGTGAACAACAACTCGATAGCTATATGGGTCCACGATAACAAATACCAACCATTCGTTAACGAACCTACATCGATTCACGAACCCTTGATACCTATCCTTCATTTTTCAGTAACCTAAATCATCACAGACTTCGTTTTAACAAATCTTCAGTGACATCAAACTATCGACTCCAACCCTTCGCTTTTCATTAACAGACCCATTTCGATATTGATCCCAAAATTAGTCCTTCAAAATCGAATCACAACAATCGATATTGATCACTAAGTCCAAATCAACAATTATCAATACCTTCTGTCTTTGCTTTTACAAGTGAGAGGCCCAAAGATCACCAATCGATTTCAGTCACCCATTTTCTAACAATCTATCCTTCGTTATCAGATTACTATCAAACAAAAATGCCGACCCCCCAAAACTTCCATATACTCCAAAACTGCGTTTGGTTCGAATCAACATTAATCGGCACCAAGAAATCAACTTCGCTTTCTCACATCAAGTTTCAACAACAAACCAAAATCAACTTTTGATTCACAATCCTTCGATTTCCAGTACATGTGCCAATTTCAAAGCATTCACTGTATTTGCTTTTAATCAAACACGTTGACTATCGTAGCCAAAATCAGTCTTCGACTTTCATCCACACTTACTTACTCGACTTTTGACTATCGGAATGTGGTAACACCCTTCGAAATTGCAATTCCATACCAATACAATCAATAATAACAGTCAATTTCGATTTCCGATTTTGACTTGAAGATTCAAACTCATACTCCATCTGCTTTCGATTCCAATGCAAATATCAAATTTGACATCATCAATCCAAAATCAAACCAAATACGATTTCAATTTCACAACTTTGATTTCAATTTCTATTAGCTAAAACCGAAGATCATCAACAATCGAATCGAACAAGAACAACACTTCGGATTCGATTTTGACCCTAAGCAAACACAGTTAACTCAAATGCGTTTGACTGTGTATCATTGTCTACCAAATAATTGAATTCGATTTCAAATCCAAAACACTTTCGATTCCAAAATCAAGTAATCACAAACTCATTCGATTCCAAGTAACCAACATTTAATGAAGTGAAATCGGAACTCAAGAACAAAACGATTACCCTAAGATATCAAAAACTGATGGTACAACTAAGTAAAGCATGGGTACAAGTCGATTGATGAAGTGATGAACAAAAAACGAAGTGATATGATCTGAAATTCTGAATACAAAACAGATTTATCAATTTAGACTAAAACTTGGACTTTTTGATGAATAGTAATATATTGAATTTTTGGGCTCTAACTTGGATCGAATCAAATAGTTAAGGACAAGAGATTTGGGCCTTAAGCACATATTGATGAACAGTGATGGATTATCATTTTCGGCTTAATCATTAGGATTAATGAACTATTAAATTAAACAAAATGAGTTTAATTTGGTTTTGATCTAAAGAAAAACAATTGGATTAATCAATGGGGTTGAAACGAATTTGATACAATGAGACAAATCGATCAAAAATGAAAAAAAAAAAACGCAAAATACGAATCGAAATCATGGACGTTTTGGAATCCATTTGATAATTTGTGATAGCTTTTTGACAATCCGAGTTCCATTTGAAATGAATGAATCAAATTTAGAAGATCTTGGTTCTTTTGTTGGAACAAGAAAATCTCCAATTTGAACATTGTACGACCCACGATGTGTGTTGTACAACTCGTTCTTCATGTTCTTCATGTTCTTCAACGATCTAAGAACATCTTCATAAGAACCATCAATACTTTTGGGTTTTGACTTCAAATTCAATGAACCACTTGGAGATTGTTGCTTTGGAACCCAAATTTGTTTCATCTATTTTGGATTCACAACAACATTTGACGATTTTTGTGAATAAACCCGTTTGTTCTTACGTTTAATCTTCTTTTTATTTTTCTTTTGCATCTTCTTGGATCTTGAAGATTTGAATTCATGAAAAAACCCATTTTCCACAACATCAACTTGAAAAGTTTGGATCATATCTTTTGGAGTTTGATATTTGTAAATTTATTGGATTAACGACTTTCGATAAGGAACCATTCCTTCAAACGAATCAGAAGAACACAAAATATCATCGGTTTGAACTCCAATCGAGAAAAAACTTTTTCATCTTCATGAGAATTAACTTGAATCTTCTTGTCATGAACTTCAAGGACATCAAGAACATCACATTGAACTCTTTAGTCTTGAACGTCAACAAACTTAAGAGCATGAAGATCATTTGGATCTTCAATAAGAGAAATGTATTTCTTTAAACAAATCTTTTTCTTCTCCTTCCTTTTGATTTCTACTACGTACTAATATGGACACGACAATTTTGGCCAACCATTCAATCTTACAAAGTGGTTGAAATATCAAGCTTTCATGATCATCCTTCAAACCTCCATAAGAAACCTTATTACCCCATGAAATCAACCCGCTTAACAATAATCCATAAAATTGATTTTCGTTGACTTTGTATTTGATATCTTTAATGATCACAACCCAAGACTCATAAGACAAGTACATCATCTTTGATTAATCTATAAGATCTTGAGCTTTTCTAGAGAGAGAAAGTGATAATCAAAGAGATATCTAGAGAGAGAACGTGAATATGAACCAAATTCTAGAGAGAAAGTGGTACAAACAAGTATTCTAGAAAGAGAAAATCAAATTATGGATCAAATCAAGGAAAAATTCGTTTTCTAGTACACAAAAGACTCTCTAAACACGAAGATCAATAAGAACATAAAGAATCACCAAATCTAAAATGTCATCATGGATCAATTCTTGATCAAATCAAGAACACCCGCTCTAATACCAATTGTAGTGGGAATTATGAGCTTTGATACCAATTGTAGTGGTGTTGATTGTGATGACAAATACGAAATTGATTAGATCTAGTGAATTATCATACAAATCATGAACACATGGAGTAAATAAATATGGTTCAAACTCTCATTAGTTTTTGATAGAAAAAGTACAAACGGGTCTTGTTATTTCTCTCTCTAAAACTAACACTCCAAAATGATCATTACATAAATGAGTGTCACTCACTTCCTATTTATAGGAAAGAAAACTCATTGCAGAATACAAGAGGGTAAGCACCAATTACATAAATGGGTCTTATATATGTATGTTCATTGGGTGGGGCCCGTTATGCGAGTGTGGGCGGGGACCGTATCTCATTAGGCGAGGCCGATTATATGATATGTATGGTATGTGGTATCTTGGGGAACTCACTAAGCTTTGTGCTTATGATTTTTAGTTTATGTTTCAGGTACTTCCGGTTCCAAGGGGAAGAGCTCGAGTTGATTGAATCGTACACATCTTATGGATTCTGTTTATGGGGTACACTCTGATTTTTATGATGTTTGACATACTTATTTTATCGGTTTGTATGAATAATGTTTTGGAATATTGTTTTCACTTAAATCAAAATGAATTTTTTGGGTTATATTTTATGGATGTTACAAGTTGGTATCGAATCCTTGGTTTGGGGGATTTGGACACACGCTCGGGTGTGTCTGAACTCAAACTAAGAATTTGGTAAATATTTTTCTAAAGAAACATATTTCAAGAAAGTTTTTTTTCTAAAATAAGAAAGGGTGTGGTGCATGCAATCAGCCGAGCTCAAGTAAGTTTCCCAAAATATCCATACATGTTATTTGATATGCTTGATCTACGAATCTGTGAATCACATGCTAGTTAGGTCTAAGGATTTGCTCATTTCTGCATGATAGAATGCTAGGAGAGATGCCTTTGTATGCCTATTATGTGAGCTTGTAGAGATGCATGCTAGTGTTGATCAGTCAATGATAAGATGACCTGATTAGGTTATGCTTGGTTCTGATTACTTGATGCTTGAATGCTGCCTGCTTTGTGCTTCTAGGAGCTCTAACTAACTTTAGCTAACTAGTAAGTGAATATGCTAAGTTGCATATTATGGGAACTAGATAATTTTAGAAGGTTAGGTTTTAATTCTATTATACAACTCTTGTTTGAGTCCAACCATTGTAGTGTGAGACCTCTCATTTAAAGAATTATCTGGTTTTTGTAATATTTAATTGTATTCGTGAGCTAGTTAGAGGAAGTTAGCGGGAACTTCGTCTATAGATGATGGCGGAGAGTGGTGTGGAGTTTGCCCTAGGAAAACCTAGGATGAGATCTAGTACTGGGAGCCTTATCTGTGAATGAATAGTTGGATATAAAGTAACTTGGTTGAGCTAAGGCACTTCTTGAGGAAAGTACGGATAAATGTGGAAGGTAGTATGGGCCCGTACTACTAGAATAAGAGGATCCGCACTCGATCCAAAGAGGGTTGCAATGAAGACAGGGAGCTTATGGAGTTGTGATTCCCCGATGTGTATATTTTGATGCATATTCTGATGGTTTATATGGTATACTTTCAGTATGGTGGTATGACGAGAGAGACCAGTTGGCAGTTCCAGCGTTGGGGAGGGCTTGGGCTCAGGTTCTGGAGCCGGACAGCTTGATGACCAGACGAGGGAGTTCATCTTGTCTGAGATTACGCGTAGTATCCTTGAGCAGACTCCTGTGATCTTTCGCACAGTCAAGGAGGGTATTCTGGAGATTCTTGATGAGCGGTTTAGCGCCTTTCGCGCTGAGATTGTGGCTTTGGTCGTGACACGTTCTCTGACTTTCAGGGAGTTTCGGGTATGTGGAGCACCAGATTATCATGGGGTGAGGGACCCCATTGCAAAAAGCAGGTGGTTAGCAGATGTTGCTAACGCCTTTCGTACCAGCCATTGTCCCGAGGGGAACAAGGTCAGACTAGCTTCCTGCCTCTTGAAGATAAGTCATATGATTGGTGGTAGGAGGTAGGGCGTTATGTGACAACCCGAAATTTGTACCTCATAATGCCAATCAATTCAATCAAGAGTCAGACTTGTTTCTGCTATCTTTTAGCATGGTTAAGTGTTTGTGGAGTGTTCTAAAGCCTAGTACATTTGAGGATTGTGTTTAGGGATGTGTTAGCTAAAGTTCAAAATGTTGCAATCGAGCCATAAACTCCACCACAAGGAGTTTACGGCCACAAACTAGAGTTTACAGCCGTAAACTCTAGGCAGCCGTGAACCCCTTCTGTTAAGTATCAATTTCCTTC
The DNA here is from genome assembly GCF_002870075.4 of Lactuca sativa. Taxonomy (NCBI): domain Eukaryota; kingdom Viridiplantae; phylum Streptophyta; class Magnoliopsida; order Asterales; family Asteraceae; genus Lactuca; species Lactuca sativa. Next base: position 155,473,091 of record NC_056631.2, on the reverse strand, counting down.
ATTATTTCTTCATCTATCACATATTCAAGTCAAAAACACTCATTCTCTCTCAAGTATAATCAAGAACACTTCCCTTTTCCTTCAATATTGTAAGTGATTCTTCCATTTCTTTGTTGATATCCTTCTTGATCTAGTAAAACCCTTTGATTTCATCCAAGAATTCAACACTTTTGGTTTAGATCTTCAAATCTCCATCTTTTTCAACAAGAACACCAAGAACACACTTGTTCTTGGTGGTCGTAAACACCTCAAAGGCTTCCATTTCGTAAGTATCTCTTCCTTATACTGGTTATCCATTAGAAGCTCTTGATTCCTAGCCATGAAACAAACAATTAGTGCATGATCTTCAAGAGTTTACGGCCGTAAAATCTTCCTTTGGCCGTAAACCCTTCATAAGATAATGGTTTGGCTGTAAACCCTTCATAAGATCATGGTTTGGCCATGAACCCTTCTTAAGACCAAGAATAGAACCAAAAACACTTAATAGATGCAAGTTAGGACTGCAAACCCTGCATTGGATCAAGTATTCCTGGCCGTAAACACCCCTATGGGCGTAAACACTTAGAGTGTGGTCGTAAACTCCCTTTTATCAATCACATGTGATTGATACACTCCATTATGAGTGATTCGTAGTTCCTAGGGATGTTTCCAATGAATGATTAGTTGTTATATACACTAATTATATACATATATGTGTTAATATATGCGTATTAGGATCTGTTTGTGCTCGGGATATCACTAGGCATACTTAGCATCCAATATCAATCTTTCAGTCGAACCACTCGCAACAGGTGAGTTCATACCTTTATAATCCACATTTTTAATGATTTCAAATGCTTTGGGGGGGGGGATACAAGTTAAACACAATCAAATTGTGTTAATATTTTAACTGTGATATCAGTCACACAAAAGACTTTTATTATGTTTTAGATATTGTGCTAACAATATGAGATTACCAAATACTTTCCAAATTGACTTAAAGTCATGTAAACTCTTTTAGAATCACGTAAACCCTCTTGAATAATGATAAACTCTTTTAAAATGATTTAGAAACTACTTTAGACTGCCTTTTAAACTTCTCAAAACTTTAGCTTACCAAAATATGTTCATATGCTTATGTATAATTAAGCTTTAACAGACTTAAGATCATTACTATCGCCTTAACTCATGTTCCTTGTTTGGTTGTGGGCTTAGGGTAGATTAAATCGTCCGACTGTTAGTTAAACCATAATTATACATGCTAAATACATATATGAATATTAAACTCATCGCTGTCAAAAATCATGTTTATATATGTATAGGTATATAAATAAGACTTGAAGGACTGATGGATTTCCTTAGTTTCTTTTCCTTGTTTGGATGTGGACTTAAGGAGGAGTTATTTGTCCAAAGGTCATTTCCTTCTTGATTATATATATATATATATATATATATATATATATATATATATATATATATATATATATATAGTAACATAAAGAGTTACCTTAATCCGATACTGTTACCTTTGTTTCAAGATTGAGCAAAGGGGTGCTTTCATGAGTTATCATGATAAACCAGATAAAACATATAAATTATGATAGTTATAATTTATGGCACATGCGAGAAACCTATTTTTACTACATAAGTATACCAGGTTTAAAACCACTTTGTTAAGAAAATGATATAATTCAGTCTTTACATAAAACAAATAAACCAAATATGTGAGATACTACTTCACGACTTAGCAATATATTTGTTATGTCGTGTTTTGTAACCACAGTCTACTGGAGGGAGAGCGGGCATTGTGTGTATAGATCTATACGTGACTGACAATCCCACACCTCGCTGCTAGCTACAGTGGGACCTATCGGTCTACAGGTGACAAATGTCACATATTCAGTTTCGACGCCAGGAGGTTGTCGTGTTTATTCTAGTCTATCAGTATGGTTTACAACCTTATCACATATTAACCCTAATTAATAATCACAGTTACAGGGTTTTTACTACACCGGTAGTGTAGTTTTATGGTTTACCACTTTATCGCGTTTTAACCCTAATTAACCAGTTTAATAATAGTGTGGTTATTACATCTGTTGTGTATTTTTAATAAATACTACTGCATAAATCATTTTTCCACAAACGAAAGGAACGGTTTTATGGGATTAAAACTACTTTTACAAATGTAACGGTTTTATGGGATTTAAAACTACTTTTAATAAACGAAACGTGAGACATTCGTCTTATAATTTTATGGAAAATTAAAATTATGTCTAAATAGGTTATAAGTACAATAACACTTAACTAGAACGGTTTTATGGAATAAAACTACTTTTCAGTTGTAAAGAAGAAAGTATAGGACTTTCTTGAGCAAACTCATTCATTTTCTTGAAACTAAAACGACTATAACTAAATACTTATGAACTCACCAACATTAAATGCTGACCCTCTCTTTCAAAATAACTTGTATTCTCAGGAATCCAGTAGAGAGGTACACTTCCGGAGCTTTTGAGAAGACAACCTAGTACCGAGCTGCGTCTGTTGTCTTTTACTATATTTACTTTTGGTGTGAATTATCTAATGTTTGAACACTTATGTAAGAACTTATACATTATTAATGCAATGGTTGTTGTACTTTGGTTTCTATACTGCATGCGTTGTGATATTTGACATGACGTCCTTCGCCCCCGAACGTTTCCGCCGTTCCGGTTTGGGTGTGTGACACGTTATATGGGTGATGATGATGTTGATTTGATGACCTAGGGTGATTTCTCGACTAGGTTCCGGGCTGAGTTTGCACCAGTGATTGAGGTGCAGTAGTTGGCGCAAGAGTTCCAGGATCTCCGCCAGACTACTGAGACGGTGGCTGAGATCACCACTATGTTTAGGGAGAGGACACTTTTGGTTCTGCAGTATGTGGCGGATGAGGAGATGAAGAAGGCTCGATACCATGAGATGCTGAGGAGTGACATTCAACAGTTTGTTAGCCGATCCAACTGTACGATGCTGGAAGACATGATAGCGAGGGCTAGGGAGAGGGAGATTGATCTGGAGATGGAGAAGAAGAGGAAGTCTAATGTGGTTCAGGTATCAGGAGGTTCGGGCAAGTGGCACAAGGTTGTGGATACGAGGGGGAAGGGCCAACAGGGTTGAGGCCGCTGCGGCAAGTGCGACAAGTTGCACGAGGGGACGTGCAGGGTGGGTGGTTATGGCTGCTTCAAGTATGGCCGGAGTGGCCATATCAGCAGGGATTGTACTGCTACCATTACCATCACCCTGATATCTGATCTGATTTGCTTTCAGTATAATCATAGGGGCCATAATAAGGCCCATTGTCCGAGTTTGGCTGCAGTAGGACCGGTGTCAGCACCCACTCATGCGACTCTCTGGATTACTGATGGACGCTAGTGTCGGGCAGATGCGCCTGCGACGAAGAGTAGGGTTTTCCAACTGACACAAGAGGAGGCGCGTGCATATCCGTATGTTGTGATGGGTATGTATATTCTCCTTATCTCTTTATTTATTTTGAATTGTTTGCTTATGTTTACGTGTTTCATTTTAGGATCGTTCCTTGCTAATGGTATCTTTGCTTTTGTATTATTTGATTCGGGGGCTACCCGATCCTTCGTATCGCTTGTGTTTAGCAAGAGATTTTTTGGAGCTCCGGGGGTGCTAGTTTGTCCCCTTAATGTTGAGATTGTTGATGATAGGACGATTTGGGTTGCGAGGGTCCATCGAGGTTGTGCTCTCTAGTTATTCAGCGAGCAATATCTGGTTGATCTGGTTCCCATTACTCTGTCTGGGAACAAGGTTATCGTGGGAATGGATTAGTTGAGCCCTAATGGAGCAGTGATCGACTATGAGCATCAATTATTTTGGGTTCATACCACAAGTGGGGGAGAGTTGGTGATTTAGGGTGAGAGATCGCAACATGGGCCGATTATGTGTTCTGCAGTGATGACCATACATTATCTTCATCAGTGTTGCTCGGGTTTAATCGCCTATGTCATGGATACCCAGGATAAGGGTAAGGCGACCGTGGATGATATGCCAATTGTGGGGGATTATCTGGATGTGTTCCCAAAGGATTTTCATGGGGTACCTTCGGAGGGGCAGGTGGAGTTCAGGATTGATTTAGTCCCAATTGCGGCTCCGATAGCCAAAGCATCGTATCGACTAGCTACATCCGAGATGCAGGAGTTGTCTATACAACTGCAGGAGCTATTAGACAAAGGATTTATCAGGCTGAGTAGTTCGCCTTGGAGAGCACCAATTCTATTTGTGAAGAAGAAGAAGGACGGCTCTCATCGTATGTGTATCGACTACCAGGATTTGAATAAGGTAACTGTGAAGACCGTTATCCCTTCCCGATGATTGATGACCTTTTCGACCAGCTTCAGGGTGCATCTTGGTTCTTCAAGATTGAATTGTGATCAGGTTATCATCAGATGCGAGTCCGGGATAAGGATGTGCAAAAGACAGCTTTTCAGACTCGATATAGACATTATGAGTTCGTGGTGATGCATTTTGTGCTCACCAATGCTTCAACCGAGTTCATGGATCGCATGAACCGTATATGCAGACCGATGTTGGATCGGTCTATGATAGTATTTATTGATGATATCTTGGTTTATTCCAAGACTCAGGAGCAACATGAGGAGCACTTGTGGGAAGTACTGGAGACATTAAAGAGGGAGAGACTTTTCGAAAAGTTCTCTAAATGTGAGTTTTGGATGCGCGAGGTGCAATTTCCGGGGCACCTTGTCAACCAGAAGGGTATTTTGGTTGATCTAGCCAAGGTCGAGGCCGTGATGCAGTGGGAGGTTCTGAGGTCTCCAATTGAGATTCAGAGCTTTCTTGGTTTGGTTGGTTATTATCGGAGATTCGTTTAGGATTTATCCAAGATCGCTGTTCCTTTGAATCGACTGACCAAGAAGTCGGTGACATTTCGTTGGGGGCCTGAGCATCAGGCATCCTTGAAGATTATTAGTGTGACAACCGTCAATTTTCGGTCAAGTCAAAGTCAACTAAAGTCAACAAGTCAAACCAGTCTACTCGATTTGCCCGTAGGTACTAGAGTTTACGTTATGTAATTTCTAAACAACTCGATATTCTAATGAGAGATCATAAATCGAAAAGTGCGTACATCTAGATCTCCTTAACCTAAAACTGTGGTACGTGGCGAGCCAAATTGATAAAACAATGTTGCATACTCATCGGGAGTATGCAAGTTCCTTAAACAAGGCTTAACGGGGTATACAGACCTTGCATTGCGAAGCCGGACACTCACATTCGTCACACACAAAATCGCTCTCAATCGTTTTCACTCCATCTCTTCTTATCGAGAATCTCTCCCAAATTTCTCCAAGAATGTGAAATCTCTCCCAAATCTCTCTAAGTATGTGAAATCTCTCCCAAATATCTCTTTGTATGAGAAATCTCTCCAAGAATGTCAAATCTCTCCCAAATCTCTCTAAGTATGTGAAATCTCTCCCAAATATCTCTTTGTATGAGAAATCTCTCCAAGAATGTCAAATCTCTCCTAAATCTCTCTAAGTATGTGAAATCTCTTCCAAATATCTCTTTGTATGAGAAATCTCTCCAAGAATGTCAAATCTCTCCCATATCTCTCTAATTATGTGAAATCTCTCCCAAATATCTCTTTGTATGAGAAATCTCTCCAAGAATGTCAAATCTCTCCCAAATCTCTCTAAGTATGTGAAATCTCTCCCAAATATCTCTTTGTATGAGAAATCTCTCCAAGAATGTCAAATCTCTCCCAAATATCTCTTTGTATGAGAAATCTCTCCAAGAATGTCAAATCTCTCCCAAATCTCTCTCGAAATCTCTCTCAACTTTCTATAATCATTCGGGGCATTCCGACCCTCGAATTTGGCGAAAACAGCCCAAAAACGGAAGTCTACGCGAAAAACGGACTTAAGGAGCCGAAACCCCTCATACGACCCGAAAGTCCTCTTAGGACCCGAACCCTTCTGAGCCAAAGGCTGCTGAACCGAACCTCACTCAAAGAACCGAACCCGAAGGTCCTCTTGGGCCCGAACCTCGCATGCCACACCCGAACCCGAACCTTCGGTCCATTTCGGATCATGGTGCCCTCGGTCTAGTTCGCTTCTGACCCTTCGGACCGAGCCTTCGGACTGACCCTTCGCCTCTCGCTTCCTCGCCCCCCTTCGCTTCGCGCCTAGCTGCATTAGGGACCGAACCTCGGCCTAGGACCGAGAGGTCTCGCTGGAATGGCCTTTTTCTCCCAGTTTTCGACTAATTTCGCGTTTTAGGCCCGTTTTTAATTGTTTTAACACGGCGTTTTCACCCAAAACTTTATTTTAACATATAAGGACCCATAATTATTAAATTATCATTTTTTTAAGGATAAAACCTTATCCAAAAGAGTGGGTGAAGTACAAAGGTGGAGTGTTGACTTTCCTTTATTCTATGACACAAGCAACCACTCTCATACCCACTCCATGTCACTATTCACCACCAGCCCATCCCTAGTCACTTCATAAGTCCTTTCTCATTATTTTCAGCCATCCCCACGTTTTTAGGGCTGGTCACTCAACCTCTCTCCTCATTTTTCTTTCAATTACTCTCATTTCACCAAAGATCCAACTCCAACTTTTTCCTCAAACTTTTCTCTCTAATTCGAGATCCCAAGGCTGATCATCAAGTGTTCTTCCACTCTTGGTAAGTATAATTCATCCTCCTTGTGATTATTGCACTTCATTCTACTCAAATCATTGATTGCTTACACAAACTCCATAACTATGATGCTAGATTCTCGAAAATCTTCAAGGCATCTCCAAGTGTTCTTGAGTTAAACACTTCCATTCTTCAACAATAATCTACTGAAATCACTTAAGGTGAGTTCATACCCCTACATTTTCACGTTTTCTCAAGTTTTTAGGGGGGGAATACAAGTAAAACACCAAGAACAAAACTAAACTTTTCTAACAGCCTTCATCAGAAAAGTTCAACTCCATTCACGGACTGTTTTGGACAACTTAAACATTTTTGTTTGAAAAACTGTTTTAGGTGTAAGTAGTTCCAGTTATTATCTTTAAAATGACTACTTGCACATCTCCATACTATTTTTCTACAATTTATGGTGATTTTTACAAAACTGCCTATCATTTCAAACACCAATCCGGACTAGTCTGTGATTATGGACTATTTCACCCAAGTTGGAGGTTATTAAAAATCATGATAAAAATTATGAGTAAACTAGACACATTTTGGGAACTCTCAGAATTTACAGATTTAGTTTTCGACTTCGTATGATTTTTCTATGACTTTTCTAAAACAGTGCAGAAAGGTTTAATTTAGTTAACATCATATAACTTTCATAACACTTTGTATTACGTTGAGCAAAGTGTATAATAATAAGTTCTAAGTATTGAATGTGTTTCTTTGTTAATTTTATCATCATAAACTGAAAATTTGTCATTCATAATAAGAATATTCATTCATTTGGAACACGTATATTAAGCTATAAAAAGTATAGTTTATGGATTCATAGCACAAATGCATTTCATAAAAGAGTTCTTATACATTACAAACGTGTTGGATAAACTATAATAGGTATAGTTTATGTATCATTTACTTCTCAAACTTTTTACCAAAGGTTTTCAGTTTAGATCACGTAAATCTGTTAATGAATAAATTTGTGAGTCATTCGCTTCAAATCAAGAAGTCCTGTAAATTGTAACCAGAGTCTCTTGTAGGGAGAACGTGATAGTTGTGTATAGATCTATATTGGGTTTGACAAACCCACACCAGAGTTGATAGCAACAGCTAGACCGGCAGGTCTGTGGTGACAAGTGTCATTTCAGTTTCGCGACGCCTGAAGAACGTCGCAATTACGAGCCCGTCTAAGTCAAGTATGGTTATGATAGCTCACATGTGGTATTAACAAATCATAAGATTTACGGGTTCTAACTTTAAATTAGTGAGTTATGTCGATTGAGCTCTCAGAAATTACTTTAAGTATGGGAAAAATAATTGTACGTCTTCATATTAAAAAGGGTTTTATGTTCATTTAAAATCACTTTTTATATCAATTACAAATATCGATGTATATTTTCAGTCTTAGTATTTAAGACTACACACCATTCATTACGAGAGTTTTTCTCAAATCAGAAAGGGTTTTACGCCAATTTGAAACCACTTTTATATCTTTAAGTATGACAAATACTAGTTCGATTTCGGTCCTTGTATTTAGGACCACATAACTTTTGTAAGGAAAATATTGGATTTTTCTTGGTAACATACATCTCTTTACAAAGATCGATTTTCAAACTCTTACCATCAAAAGCTTATGAACTCACCAACCTTTGTGTTGACACTTTTCAAAACTACTATTCTCAGGAATTCAGTGAAACAGGAAATCAACCACGTTTTGAGGATGGGACTTTAAATCGTCAAACATTTCATTTTGTATCATAATGTAATTGATTTGAATCATGTAAACATATACTTTGGTGTAACTTTTTTTTCAATTATATTTATGATGGTTGTATTTACTTTGAGCACTATTATACTCGCTGTTGTGATACTCTACATGAAGTCCTCCACCCTCGGACGTTTCCGCCATCCTTGGTTTGGGGGTGTGACAGATTGGTATCAGAGCATTGTTTATAGTGAACTCAGTATATCGAACCACATAAGATATACAAACTATAAATGCATTGGGACTAAGGTCTCTGATTAAAGTTTTTAAAACAACTATACTTTTAGAAATAAATAATTTCTTATTAAAAGTATACATGCATGCATACATACTAAGGTCAGCATCATTCTAGAACAAAACAAAAGTAATGATTGTTGGATATCACAGGTAAGCTCAGGGATGTGTGGTCAGTCTTGGGAGTGGCATAGCCTGATCAACTATGCTAGTCCGAGGAGTGATTAGCACATGCCTAAGAATGGTTGTGATATGGCAACAAGTCTAAATACTTACCAACACTACCACAATGAGAACATTAGAACAGAACACGAGTTTAAAATACTATAGGAGTATTTTGTGGTATCATAACTTATATGAAAACTAAATAGATCCTTAATAATAGGTCTATAGTCCCTAAGTGGATACCCTAAGATATTATATAACTTAGAAATCATAGACTTAGAAATTGTGGTCATTGCCTTACTTCCTTTTCCTTGTTTGGATGTGGATCTAGGGTAGGATCACTTATTCGAAGGTCTACCATATCTTGTTATATGTAATTAGTATGCACTATGTCATTATAGAAGTAACTAATAAGGATCACCCCTATAAGTAATTAATTATAGTGTTAGACGCCTAGTAATTATCTCTTCCACTCTTATTCTCGCAAGTACAACATAGCAAGATCCTACTTACCGGACGACCCCTACTTTCCTAATTCGAACCCGAGAAATGGTGAATGGTTATGAGGAGAATCAGAAGCGGAACCGGAGGTAATCAATCCTCCATGCATAGCAAGGGTTTCCCCGAACCGTTTCGACTACATCGAACCTGTGCCCCGTTGGGCAATCGTGATCGAGGGTTGAATGTTGACAGCAATGACAACAACCACCATGTGGAGATCAACGAGGGTGCTATGACCTCAACCACGGGGGACCGATTGACAGAGCCCTCCCAGTGAAGATCCGACAGATCGCGAACATCAGGGATTAAAGCAGGTAGACTACAACCCGAGTTCGGAAACTGCACGCTACTACAGGCCCTACTGTCTCACGTACCCGAGACTCGGAAAGAGACTACTATTTAGGAGACCAACTCTCTGTTTAGGACCTTATCGCCACTCAGGCAGAGGCAAGAGAGTAACGGGGTAGACACACAACATTCAAAGAGAGGAGGATTGCAGCCAAGCATCGATTTGCAAGGTGCATCGACTTTGCCTCATGCATCACAAGGGACAGATCGTCGTAAGTAGAGTTCATACCGCTCACAAGACCTTGTAAATTAGGTTCGTGAGTATGCGTTGGTGCTACTCTATTCTAGGCGTAAGCATGACACTGTGATTTAAGCGGTTATACTAAACAAGAGATCTAGTTGCTATGAAAACTTTTCCATGCACAGATGTGAGGTAAACCTACATCTAGGTCAAAAAATTTCACCAAAACCCGAATTACTACAATTATATTATCAAGATGGGCTTAGGACATACCTAACAGACTCGAAGGTTTATTTAGCCTTAATTATATAACTAAGCATACATCAATTGGTCATAATAAGGACCTAGCTTGGGTCAAGTTACAAGGTTTCACTTGGATACTGAACTACTAAAAATTCATGGGTTTACCAAATAAAGACTCCCGTTACGAATTGTTTTCAGAACACCCTGAACGACCGAATTACGTTACAAATCGATATAAGATAAAACTTAGTTAGAAACTCGCGGCGTATAGCCATTCTAAAAACTCATTATCATCTCACCCTTGAACATTTTGTTGAGAAGTTCCTTCTTCATAGACTTATGGGTGCGATCATACCAGCACTAATACACCGGGTCCCATCAAAACTCCTCAGCCAAGCGTGTTTGGACAAACATGATTCTAAGATGAGTAAAGCTTAACGCCCGTATGAAACCTACTCCTACCCACTGTTGTAACTCCATTTCAAGAATGTTAGTGGAAACACTAGGAATAATACAGTAATGTGCAAAAATTTATACGCGTAAATATAAATCATAAGGATGCACTTAAGAAAATCATTTCCACTAACGAGGTCGTTTTTCATCGTGAAACAGAGCTATGTCTTCACCAAGAGGCAACCAACCAGCTAGCAAGACACCAACTCTGCAGATAGACGCTGCTACTTTCCAGGCTGCAGTCACGGCGGTCGTGGCAGCCGTCATGGCGCAATTCAATGCTAACAACGCCAACAGAAGTGGAAGCGGTATTGACAACACAAATTGTGGTAACAATCAGGAACACCAACGGGTGTCTGCCAGCGAAAGTACCTCAGGCACAAACCTACGAACAAGAAGCGAAAGTTCTGGGACAAAAAAAAGTGTAACCTACCTCAAAAACTTGCTGGAAGAAAGCAATCCGTAGTTGCACCTGCCACTACAATAGTAGTCACGATTAACGCCGCGACACTAGCCACGGGGTCTGTCACCCAAACGCCGGCCAGACCATATAATGGATCACTTCCAAAGTGTAACTAATGTGGCTTCCATCACAATGGGGCTTGCCGGGAAATGCACTGTAAAAACTTCAATAGGAAAGGACATACCATCCGTTTCTATAAGGCCCCGACCCAGCATCTCCCTTCAATCACCAGCACCAGGGCAGACCCGGTATGCTACTTGTGCGGTGAAATAGGACACTTCAAGAGAGAGTGTCCAACCGAGAAGAATGACGGAGGAGCCGGAGAAGTGTAACAAACGAACCGGCAAGGGTAACAGGGAACCATATTAGGAATTTGTAATGTTCCAACGACAAAAATGTTTAAGTACCATATATTTGTAATGAATTTGGTATGCTTGCTAAAGTCACCGTCTTTCTAAAAGTAGTTAAAATACTCTCTCGTTCAAATCAAACCAAAGACATTCATATATGATCTTAGGATCATTACCTGTAAGATGTGATGACTTTGTACATACATCGGGGTTAATTATAATCAAAATACTGAAGTCTTGAAACAAATAATTCCATCCTGACTCCTATTTCATGTCTAGTAGTAAGAATTGAGTGGGGCCACCCACTCGACAATTTCACCAACATCAACTTACATACGACGTTCATATACCGCTCGATCGTAGGGAGACCTGTCAGGGATCATGATATCAAGTATCATTACTGGCTATCGAAACACACCCACTACCAGTGCTAGACACTATGGTATGAATCATCTACAGTAATGATAACATCAAACAAAATGGATCACCCTAAAAAGAAACACAAGATACTCTATCACTCTAGTGATCTCTTCTTGCGAATACAGCTTAACACATGTTATCTAAAAAGATATTGTTGTCATCATCCAATTTTCATTGATATAGCCCTCATCTTCCCGATTTAATGTCTATAAAAAGACCCTTAACCTAACCCACCAAAATATCAGGACCTCTGTCTCCCACAAACGCGTCCAGCACGGATCTCCGGGTCATCTCTCACTGCGAAACTCCAAAACACGCACCAGAAGGGTGTTATACTTCCCGAAACCTTATCACATGTATTGACAGGAGACCTTCGGGAATGTCACGCATGTAGCTGACAAGGTTCAAGCACAGAAGCTTGGGACGGATACGGTTAGTCTACCACTACTACGTGTATACGTGAGAATAATGTATAATTAAGATTCCACGGACATTGGATGTGTGCTTCCGCCCTAATTCCTGTTCCATGTCTGGTTGTGGATTTGAGGCAGAGTCCCCCATCCAAATGTCTTGCCAATCTTAAGCACATACGACCTATATGCGCAAGTTAATGATAGATGGACCGCGTACGAGTCCTGCCATGAACTTCGGGCCAAGGTTGCCCAGGAGGGCGAGTGAATTTTCTAATATCCGAAAAGGTCTAGTCGCGAAGACCAAACCCACATGCTTCCTACCGAACTACAAGAACTGTCAGGTCAAACCTGTCAAACTACTCAACAATGAAATTGAAGAACCAAGCTTCTCACCCTGGAAAACTCCGGTCTTATTCTTTAAATAGAGAGGCAAATTGCTCGTAGTTCCATCGACTTCAGAGGCCCGACAATATCTCCAATAAAAACCTTTACTATCTACCTCGCATAGACGAATAGGCTGACCAACCGCGAGGAACGAAGTACCCTTCAGAAATTGGACCTGAGATCTAAATATCACCAGTCGCGAGTATTGGAGAAGGATGTCCGAGGACAATCCTCCAAATTCGATGCGGACGCTGCAAGTCCGTAGTGATACCCCTCGGATAGGACCAACCTGCTCGCGGTATTCATAGGATATGCCATTCTTACTAGGATTCGTTAGTCACTGTCATTGTAAATGACTTGCTTATCTACCCTCGTAGTAAGAAGGAAACCAAGGAGAGCAGCTGCAACAAACCGCAAAAGCAATACGATCAGAGAAGCTTTACCCGAAGTTCTCTAAATACGAGTTTTGGAATTAAGGACTCAAATTCCTAAGACACATCATTATCAATGTGGAAATCCTTAAGGACTCTTTCAATTGATCAAAATCATTGAGAAACAGTCAGCACAAAAGGCGTCAGCAGGAATACGCCAAAATTTCGGGTCTCGCTGACCTACTGTCTTAGTTCCTTTGGAACTTCTCGTAAATTACAGAACCCCCTTAAGACTTTGACCCTGAAGGGAGCAACCCTCGGCTGGGAAGAGAAGCAAAAAGGAAGAAACCTTTAGAACTCCAGAATAAGAGACCAAATTCCTCTAGAAACCTCACTCTGGGCAGGCTTACTACGCTTTGGAAGGCATGGAAAGCCAAAACCCCAGATAATTATGCCTTTCGAGATTCTAGTAAGAATCAGCCCTGTAATCGCAACTTCAATCTACTCCCATGAGCTTAGTAAAGTACATTCTACCCGACACATCCCGAACTTGCAGAAGTATCTATCCGACGAGATTCTTGTAATTCCCCTCGACGAGACCGAGTTCCACAATAGCCTCGTCTTCATGAAAGAACCATAGTGACCATGGACTGAGAGGTTAAGCGAACGCAGCAACGCCGCTTCCCATTAGTGGAAGTTCACTGGAATACTAACCAAGGACCTAGAGTCACTTGGGAGCGTGATAATCAGTCGATTAGGAAGTATCCCCACTTCATGGCTCGATTGTTCATGCCCACTCCTTGCCTAAATTCAAAATTTCGGGACGAAATTCCCTCTAACGGGGGGATGATGTGACAACCGTCAATTTTCGGTCAAGTCAAAGTCAACTAAAGTCAACAAGTCAAACCGGTCAACTCGATTTGCCCGTAGGTACTAGAGTTTACGTTATGTAATTTCTAAACAACTCGCTATTCTAATGAGAGATCATAAATCGAAAAGTGCGTACATCTAGATCTCCTTAACCTAAAACTGTGGTACGTGGCGAGCCAAACCGATAAAACAATGTTGCATACTCATCGGGAGTATGCAAGATCCTTAAACAAGGCTTAACGGGGTTTACGGACCTTGCATTGCGAAGCCGGACACTCACATTCGTCACACACAAAACCGCTCTCAATCGTTTTCACTCCATCTCTTCTTATCGAGAATTTCTCCCAAATCTCTCCAAGAATGTGAAATCTCTCCCAAATCTCTCTAAGTATGTGAAATCTCTCCCAAATATCTCTTTGTATGAGAAATCTCTCCAAGAATGTCAAATCTCTCCCAAATATCTCTAAGTATGTGAAATCTCTCCCAAATATCTCTTTGTATGAGAAATCTCTCCAAGAATGTCAAATCTCTCCCAAATCTCTCTAAGTATGTGAAATCTCTCCCAAATATCTCTTTGTATGAGAAATCTCTCCAAGAATGTCAAATCTCTCCCAAATATCTCTTTGTATGAGAAATCTCTCCAAGAATGTCAAATCTCTCCCAAATATCTCTTTGTATGAGAAAATGTCTCCAAGAATGTCAAATCTCTCCCAAATCTCTCTCGAAATCTCTCTCAACTTTCTATAATCATTCGGGGCATTCCGACCCTCGAATTTGACGAAAACAGCCCAAAAACGGAAGTCTACGCGAAAAACGGACTTAAGGAGCCGAAACCCCTCTTACGACCCGAAAGTCCTCTTAGGACCCAAAATTCCTCTTAGGACTCGAACCCTTCTGTGCCAAAGGCTGCTGAACCGAACCGAACTCGAAGGTCCTCTCGGGCCCGAACCTCGCATGCCACACCCGAACCCGAACCTTCGGTCCATTTCGGATCATGGTGCCCTCGGTCTAGTTCGCTTCTGACCCTTCGGACCGAGCCTTCGGACTGACCCTTCGCCTCTCGGTTCCTCGCCCCCCTTCGCTTCGCGCCTAGCTGCATTAGGGACCGAACCTCGGCCTAGGACCGAGAGGTCTCGCTGGAATGGCCTTTTTCTCCCGGTTTTCGACTAATTTCGCGTTTTAGGCCCGTTTTCGAGGATATAGATTGTGTATGTTGCAGTGTGTTAGCATTAGAAGGTTTGGCCCCGGGTAGTAATCTCGATTAATGGAGTTTGTGCATGGGCTTGAGGGTCCCTGCGATCAGAGTCAGAGCATGTGGGCGGTTACGCTATGAAGGAGTGGTGCAGCATTGGGCGAGCACCGTGGCACTTGTCAGAGTGACAATGCGGCCAAGTGGATTCCTTGGTAAAGGAAAAGAGAGAGGTGTGTAACTTCGAGAGGGAGTGCAAGTTCACGGAAGTGAAAGCGGCAGAGCAGAGTTATGATTAGAGTAATCCGAGTATGGTTATTGAGCAGCGTGTTTGCGGCAGTGGAATGGAAGCACATCCGGTTTGGGATGTCTGCTGAGGTCGCGGAGGGAATTCCGCAGGTGTAGAGCCAAGAGGCTCGGAAGGGATGCAGGGAGGGAGTCTTGGGCTCTCAGTGTGATTCTGATCAGGGAATTGTGTATGTATTAGTGGTTCATCCTGGGGGATGTTTGAAGATATCATCAGTGTATCGGGTTTTCCCAACCTGAGGGTGCTAGAGCTAGTTCAACATGTGTATGTGATTGCAAGAGGAGAACTCATGGGAGTTGCTCTGAAGAATGTGTCTTTCTGTTAACGGAATGATTAGAATGGGCTTCGGATCGGTAATCTGGTGGTGCATGGTTATCTTCTAGCTCATATGGGTCGAGTGATGGTTGTGATTTGGAGCAGTGTTGCATCGTGAGTAGTACTCAGTTGTTAAGTGGGGTTATTAGAAGGTAAAGCCGGTGGCAGGCTTGGGTCGGTGGTTAGGACACCGTAAGAAAGGAGAAAGTGAGCTTCTGGTTTCTATGGTTGTGTTTTGAGGAACCTAGTTGGGTTGAAGCCAGGTGATGCGTGGCAGGAGTATTTCTAAGAGTTGAGTTGTTGCAGGCTTCGAGGACGAAGCCTAATGTAAGTGGGGGAGAATTGTAACATCCCGGAATAATAAGAGTATAGTTGAAGGGCTAAAAGAGTAAAATTGGGAAAGAGCGACTCGGCGAGTCCATGGGTGGACTCGGCGAGTAGAGTCGCGACTTGGTCGCATGTCAAGTGGCCGACTCGGCGAGTCAGTGGATTGGACTCGGCGAGTAGGCGCTGAGTGGAGAAAACCCTAAATCCGGAGGTTGAGCCCTATATAAAGAACATTATGTTTCCTCCCTAGCCTCCTTATCATCTCTTGAGTTCCAGAAACCCTAATTTCGTGGAGAAACCCCATTGTTGAGTGAATTGGAGCTTGGAGAGGTGGTTGTTGAAGAGATCTTGAAGAAGAAGAGGCTTGGATCAAAGGGCTTTGCAAGGATTCGGGTTGATCTTTTCTGGGAGCTTCCTTTTGAGGTATCATTTCATTGTTTGAGCTGCTATTGTCTAGATTCTTCATTTTGGGGGTGTTAGAGATCATATCTTTTGGTGTTTTGGAGTTTAGAGGTTAGATCTGAGGTTGCTACCTCAGATCTGAAATGGAGAAGGGTTGGAATGCATGAAAGTCTCTGTTTGTGAGTGATTGACGGAGCCATTATGTCCCAAACCCTAGCCCTAGAATGTAAAAGGCCTAAATCTCTTTGGATTCACGTAAAGTTTGCCACTTTACGTGATGGATGGGTTTTAGGAGGCTAGATCTATGTTTTGGATCAATTGCATGGCCTGGGATGCTTTTGTATGGATTCAGACCGGTGGTACTCGGCGAGTCACATGGGTGGACTCGACGAGTTGCTTAAAGATGAGCTGGAACTCGACGAGTTGGAAGAACAACTCGGCGAGTTGGATGTAGACGGCCTGGAACTCGACGAGTTGGAAGAACAACTCGGCGAGTAGGTTGAAGATAGCCTTAGGCTTGACGAGTCTGTTCTTGGACTCGGCGAGTCTTGTCGAAGAGTCCTATTATTTTCTGGTTGAGTTGAGAATCGGTGAGTCAAGGGATGACTCGGTGAGCTGTGTGCGAGTGGACTCAGAGTTCTTGGACTCGGCGAGTTAGGTTGCGGATTGAGGGAAGTTCTGAACTAGGGGACTCGGCGAGTCATCGGGTTGACTCGTCGAGTAGAGTCAGTCAGGGGTAGACTTTGACTTTGTCCAAGGGTTGACCAGTTGTCTTCCAGGGGTATTTTGGTAATTATGGGTATTTAATGAGTTCAGTGCTTTGTTGCTGTTCAGTGGAGGAGTTCGTATCGGAGTTTGGAGTAGAGGGATCTTATCCTTTCAGCCAACAGTTTCGAGGTGAGTTATCCCCACTATATCAACAGGGTCTAAGGCACCAAGGCCGGCCCTTATCGGATTGAGATCCGGGTAGTTGTTGTTATGTTATTGCTTTGATATGTTTGCATCCTGGTAGCTAGGATGGTATATGTTAGAGACCTGATTGAGATAGGTATCCCGAGATGTAGGGTGATGCTATGCTAGTGACCGGTTAGGTCGGTATCCTGGTTAGGATGATGATATGTTATGTGATCTGTTTGATCTGCTTGTTGACTGTGAATTGCTATATGATTGTATGTATATGTGCACATGGTTGTTTGGATTGGAGTTGGGTTGAGGCGGGTCCTGCTTTGTGTTGTAGGCCAAGATACCCAGGGCAGACCGGTTGTCCCGAAGGCCCAGCGAGCGGTCCGGATAGGCTGTAGGCCCCAAGAGGGCGTACCAGACGTGCCGAGGTTCGGAGAGTGGACCAGGCCGACTGAAGGCCCGGTGCGTGCGGACCAGTCATATTGTAGACTCAGAGAGTGGACCAGGTGGATTGAAGGCCCGGTGCTTGCGGACCAATCACACAGCAGACTCGAGGTATATGGCTAGACTCGGAGGGTGGACCAGGTGGACTGTTGGCCGGTGCGGCGGACCAGTCCCACAGTAGACCCAAAGTGCATGGCTGTTCTGTGATCGGATATGTTATGGCATGTTATTCGTGTATGGTATATGTGGTTGGTATTTTGGGGATATCTCACTAAGCTTTCGGGCTTACAGTTGTGGTTTAATGTTTTTCAGGTTCTTCAGGAGACCGTGGCAAAGCGAAGGCGTGATCGTACCGCTCCTCGTGTTTATGTTGTGATGAGATTCTGGGAATACTTAAAATAAATTGTATTGAAAACATTTTTGTAATAACTTTAATGGAATCAGGTTGTTTTCGAAAATTTTAATTTGGTTGAAATTTTTTGGTCGTTACAAGTTGGTATCAGTGCCTTGGTTTGAGTGAATTGGAGGAGCACTTGTGTGACTCCAGTCTCAAATCGAGGAGAGTTTTCAAAAGAGTGTTTAAAATGGTTTTCAAAATGAGTAAAGGAGGACGCGGAGGTACGATCAGCCGGAGCCAGTAAGTAACCCCAAAATACCATACATGATATTTGTTTTGAGCTTTGTTAGAACAGCATGCTAGTGCTAGGCTAGGGATCTTCAGGATTTCATGATAATGTTGCCTGATTTGTGATGCCTGTAGCCTAGGGTTTCCTTGTGAGAGATTTCCAGTGTTCCTCTAGTTGTGAGGGTTGAGCGTTGTTATGCATGTTTCTCTAGGGTGTTGTGGTAGTACTTCATACAAATATGGGGTAGGTGTGGAAGGTAATATGGGCCCGTACTACTGAAAGCACATGACCCATACGCGTATCAGGGAAACCATGACCTCTAGGGTTGGGTTGAGAGAGTTGGTTCCCAGGATAGTGGGAAGAGTCTGAGATTTTGTGTGGTGTTTTTCAGTATGGAGATTCCGAGGCATGCTGGGAGTGGATCCGGATCAGGATCGGGAGCAGGAGAGGGAGTTCCGGGCGGGTCGGTACCGCCCGAGGTTATCGGTCAGATGAGCACGTGCGAGTTGGATGCGAGGATTCGTGAGATCCTGCGTGATGAGATTGCTGAGTTGTTCCGGGCTGAGTTGTCGGAGCTGTTTGGGTCGTTCAAGACCGCCATGGTTGAGTATTTTGATGAGCGCTATGCAGCTCTCACAGAGACGGCTGCCGCGGCGGCTACAACAGCTGTAGCAGCGGCAGGGGGAGGAGCTGGTCGGGGCTTTCAGTATCGGGACTTCGATAATACGAAGCCTCCCACCTTTGATGGAGTTTAGGACCCGATTGTTGCTATGAGGTGGTTATCGGACGTGGAGGGGTGTTTCTTCACGTGTTCATGCCCTGCTGATCAGAGGGTGAGGTGTTGAACCTGTTGACGCTCGGGGCGAAGGATTGGTGGAGGTTGACCACGGGGTCATATTCAGATGCGCAGAGGGCTGCGGTTTCATGGGATCAGTTCAGGGAGATGTTCAGCACTCGTTATGTTCCGCGAGTTGAGAGGGAGAGATTGGCTCAGGAGTTCCTTGAGCTGAAGCAGGATTCGGAGTCGGTGACTGAGATCACCAGGATGTTCACTGAGAGGGCGATGTTCTGCCCTGAGTTCGCTTCGGAGCAGGCTCAGATGTCTCGATATCTGAGCATGCTCAAGAGGGATATCAGACAGTTTATGTCTACACAGAGGTGCGAGACCTTGTTGGAGTTGCAGGAGGCCGCCAGGCGGCGCGAGTTAGAGATTGAGTTGCAGATGCGTGAGTTGAGGCAGGCTCCAGTGCAGTTGCAGCCGGCGCCAAAACGGTCCAAGACCGTTGATTCTAGAGTGGGGGGTCTGAGTAGCCACACTTGTGGTAAGTGTGGAAGGAGTCACACCGGAGTTCGTAGGTTCGGTGGTGCATGCCGCAAGTGCGGAAGGGAGGGGCACTAAGCGAGGGATTATCGACAGTCAGCGTCGGTTTGGGATTTGAGGATTTGTTTCCATTGTCATCAGGTTGGACATTTGAGGGTCAACTGTCCACAGCTCGCTGCAGGACCGGTGCAGGTTCCAGCACCGGCCACTTTGAGGATCACGGGTGGAGGTCAGGGTGGAGCGGAGCCCCCAAGGGCTCAGGGTCGTGCTTTTCAGCTTGCAGTAGAGGAGATCGGAGCAGTGCCGGATGCAGCTGCGGGTATGTTTCTTCCTTGATGTCTTGTTATCTTATGATTATTGTGGAGTATTGTTTATGTGCTAGTATCTTTGTGTGGTTCTTGGTGTGGTATTTGTTGTTTTTGAGAGTTATGGCTAAGGGTTTAGTTTTGGGAATTCCGTGGTTATCATTTATGAGGGGTTGTTAGTGGAAACCTGGAATTGGTCTGAAGGCCGAGTAGCATCTGTCTTCTGAGGAGTGGTTAGCTATAGATTGAGTTTCTTTCGAGCGAGATGGTCAGTGTGGAAGTGTGATTTTGTGAAGGTTGCTAGTGCTAGTGGGAAATCAGTCTGTGTGTAAGTGTGGAGTTGTGCAGGGTTGTTTTGGGAGGTCGGTGATAGCGACCGGTGGTTGATAGTCAGTGCCCTAAGTGGGGGAGAATTGGAAAATTCTCCGGATGATTGATGAGTATGTGAGATTGTTGAGATGTCTGGGATTTAGCAGTGTTCTGTCAGCCAAGAGTGTAGGCTGGCATGAGTAAGTGGCAGACATGCGGGGTGGAATACAGACCAAGGGTACTTATTTGCGGAGGGTCTGGGATCAGGCCGGGATTGAGTTGTGTGATGGAGATAGAGTTCGGAACCCCTAGAGGGCTAGAACGGTATGCATGGGAAGATTTCCCGGAGAGATAGCTCGGAATGATGAATGCTAGTTGAGCGGTCCAGATAGACTGAAGGCCGGTGGGCGTACCAGTCAGGCCGATGGCTCGGAGAACGGTCCAGCCAGACTGAAGGCACTGAGAGCGGTCCAGATTGGCTGAAGGTTCTGAGAGTGATCCAGATTGGCTGAAGGCCTGGTGAGGCGGTCCAGTCATGCTGAAGACTCTGCAGGTATTGTTGGATCGGTTCGAGGATATGGATTGTGTATGTTGCAGTGTGTTAGCATTAGAAGGTTTGGCCCCGGGTAGTAATCTCGATTAGTGGAGTTTGTGAATGGGCTGGAGGGTCCCTGCGATCAGAGTCAGAGCATGTGGGCGGTTACGCTATGAAGGAGTGGTGCAGCATTGGGCGAGCACCGTGGCACTTGTCAGAGTGACAATGCGGCCAAGTGGATTCCTTGGTAAAGGAAAAGAGAGAGGTGTGTAACTTCGAGAGGGAGTGCAAGTTCACGGAAGTGAAAGCGGCAGAGCAGAGTTATGATTAGAGTAATCCGAGTATGGTTATTGAGCAGCGTGTTTGCGGCAGTGGAATGGAAGCACATCCGGTTTGGGATGTCTGCTGAGGTCGCGGAGGGAATTCCGCAGGTGTAGAGCCAAGAGGCTCGGAAGGGATGCAGGGAGGGAGTCTTGGGCTCTCAGTGTGATTCTGATCAGGGAATTGTGTATGTATTAGTGGTTCATCCTGGGGGATGTTTGAAGATATCATCAGTGTATCGGGTTTTCCCAACCTGAGGGTGCTAGAGCTAGTTCAACATGTGTATGTGATTGCAAGAGGAGAACTCATGGGAGTTGCTCTGAAGAATGTGTCTTTCTGTCAACGGAATGATTAGAATGGGCTTTGGGTCGGTAATCTGGTGGTGCATGGTTATCTTCTAGCTCATATGGGTCGAGTGATGGTTGTGATTTGGAGCAGTGCTGCATCGTGAGTAGTACTCAGTTGTTAAGTGGGGTTATCAGAAGGTAAAGCCGGTGGCAGGCTTGGGTCGGTGGTTAGGACACCATAAGAAAGGAGAAAGTGAGCTTCTGGTTTCTATGGTTGTGTTTTGAGGAACCTAGTTGGGTTGAAGCCAGGTGATGCGTGGCAGGAGTATTTCTAAGAGTTGAGTTGTTGCAGGCTTCGAGGACGAAGCCTAATGTAAGTGGGGGAGAATTGTAACATCCCGGAATAACAAGAGTATAGTTGAAGGGCTAAAAGAGTAAAATTGGGAAAGAGCGACTCGGCGAGTCCATGGATGGACTCGGCGAGTAGAGTCGCGACTTGGTCGCATGTCAAGTGGCCGACACGGCGAGTCAGTGGATTGGACTCGGCGAGTAGGCGCTGAGTGGAGAAAACCCTAAATCCGGAGGTTGAGCCCTATATAAAGAACATTATGTTTCCTCCCCAGCCTCCTTATCATCTCTTGAGTTCCAGAAACCCTAATTTCGTGGAGAAACCCCATTGTTGTGTGGATTGGAGCTTGGAGAGGTGGTTGTTGAAGAGATCTTGAAGAAGAAGAGGCTTGGATCAAAGGGCTTTGCAAGGATTCGGGTTGATCTTTTCTGGGAGCTTCCTTTTGAGGTATCATTTCATTGTTTGAGCTGCTATTGTCTAGATTCTTCATTTTGGGGGTGTTAGAGATCATATCTTTTGGTGTTTTGGAGTTTAGAGGTTATATCTAAGGTTGCTACCTCAGATCTGAAATGGAGAAGGGTTGGAATGCATGAAAGTCTCTGTTTGTGAGTGATTGACGGAGCCATTATGTCCCAAACCCTAGCCCTAGAATGTAAAAGGCCTAGATCTCTTTGGATTCACGTAAAGTTTGTCACTTTACGTGATGGATGGGTTTTAGGAGGCTAGATCTATGTTTTGGATCAATTGCATGGCCTGGGATGCTTTTGTATGGATTCAGACCGGTGGTACTCGGCGAGTCACATGGGTGGACTCGACGAGTTGCTTGAAGATGAGCTGGAACTCGACGAGTTGGAAGAACAACTCGGCGAGTTGGATGTAGATAGCCTGGAACTCGACGAGTTGGAAGAACAACTCGGCGAGTAGGTTGAAGATAGCCTTAGGCTTGACGAGTCTGTTCTTGGACTCGGCGATTCTTGTCGAAGAGTCCCATTATTTTTTGGTTGAGTCGAGAATCGGTGAGTCAAGGGATGACTCGGTGAGCTGTGTGCGAGTGGACACAGAGTTGTTGGACTCGGCGAGTCTCGGGGTGACTCGGCGAGTTAGGTCGCGGATTGAGGGAAGTTCTGAGCTTGGGGACTCGGCGAGTCATCGGGTTGACTCGTCGAGTAGAGTCAGTCAGGGGTTGACTTTGACTTTGTCCAAGGGTGGACCAGTTGTCTTCCAGGGGTATTTTGGTAATTATGGGTATTTAATGAGTTCAGTGCTTTGTTGCTGTTCAGTGGAGGAGTTCGTGTCGGAGCTTGGAGTAGAGGGATCTTATCCTTTCAGCCGGCAGTTTCGAGGTGAGTTATCCTCACTATATCAACAGGGTCTAAGGCACCAAGGCCGGCCCTTATCGGATTGAGATCCGGGTAGTTGTTGTTATGTTATTGCTTTGATATGTTTGCATCCTGGTAGCTAGGATGGTATATGTTAGAGACCTGATTGAGATAGGTATCCCGAGATGTAGGGTGATGCTATGCTAGTGACCGGTTAGGTCGGTATCCTGGTTAGGATGATGATATGTTATGTGATCTGTTTGATCTGCTTGTTGACTGTGAATTGCTATATGATTGTATGTATATGTGCACATGGTTGTTTGGATTGGAGTTGGGTTGAGGCGGGTCCTGCTTTGTGTTGTAGGCCAAGATACCCAGGGCGGACCGGTTGTCCCGAAGCACCAGCAAGCGGTCCGGATAGGCTGTAGGCCCCAAGAGGGCGGACCAGACATGCCGAGGCTCGGAGAGTGGACCAGACCGACTGAAGGCACGGTGCGGGCGGACCAGTCATACTGTAGACTCAGAGAGTGGACCAGGTGGATTGAAGGCCCGGTGCGGGCGGACCAATCACACTGCAGACTCGAGGCATATGGCTAGACTCGGAGGGTGGACCAGGTGGACTGTTGGCCGGTGCGGCGGACCAGTCCCACAGTAGACCCGAAGTGCATGGCTGTTATGTGATCGGATATGTTATGGCATGTTATGCGTGTATGGTATATGTAGTTGGTATTTTGGGGATATCTCACTAAGCTTTCGGGCTTACAGTTGTGGTTTAATGTTTTTCAGGTTCTTCAGGAGACCGTGGCAAGGCGAAGGCGTGATCGTACCGCTCCCCGTGTTTATGTTGTGATGAGATTCTGGGAATACTTAAAATAAATTGTATTGAAAACCTTTTTGTAATAACTTTAAAGGAATCGGGTTGTTTTCGAAAATTTTAATTTAGTTGAAATTTTTTGGTCGTTACAGGGTTTTCACCCAAAACTTTGTTTTAACATATAAGGACCCATAATTATTAAATTATCATTTTTTTAAGGATAAAACCTTATCCAAAAGAGTGGGTGAAGTACAAAGGTGGAGTGTTGACTTTCCTTTATTCTATGACACGAGCAACCACTCCCATACCCACTCCAAGTCACTATTCACCACCAGCCCATCCCTAGTCACTTTATAAGTCCTTTCTCATTATTTTCAGTCATCCCCACGTTTTTAGGGCTGGTCACTCAACCTCTCTCCTCATTTTTCTTTCAATTACTCTCATTTCACCAAAGATCCAACTCCAACTTTTTCCTCAAACTTTTCTCTCTAATTCGAGATCCCAAGGCTGATCATCAAGTGTTCTTCCACTCTTGGTAAGTATAATTCATCCTCCTTGTGATTATTGCACTTCATTCTACTCAAATCATTGATTTCTTACACAAACTCCATAACTATGATGCTAGATTCTCGAAAATCTTCAAGGCATCTCCAAGTGTTCTTGAGTTAAACACTTCCATTCTTCAACAATAATCTATTGAAATCACTTAAGGTGAGTTCATACCCCTACATTTTCATGTTTTCTCAAGTTTTTAGGGGGGAATACAAGTAAAACACCAAGAACAAAACTAAACTTTTCTAACAGCCTTCATCAGAAAAGTTCAACTCCATTCACAGACTGTTTTGGACAACTTAAACATTTTTGTTTGAAAAAATGTTTTAGGTGTAAGTAGTTCCAGTTATTATCTTTAAAATGAATACTTGCACATCTCCATACGATTTTTCTACAATTTATGGTGATTTTTACAAAACTGCCTATCATTTCAAACACCAATCCGGACCAGTCTGTGATTATGGACTATTTCACCCAGGTTGGAAGTTATTAAAAATCATGATAAAAATTATGAGTAAACTAGACACATTTTGGGAACTCTCAGAATTTACGGATTTAGTTTTCGACTTCGTATGATTTTTCTATGACTTTTCTAAAACAGTGCAGAAAGGTTTAATTTAGTTAACATCATATAACTTTCATAACACTTTGTATTATGTTGAGCAAAGTGTATAATAATAAGTTCTAAGTATTGAATGTGTTTCTTTGTTAATTTTATCATCATAAACTAAAAATTTGTCATTCATAATAAGAATATTCATTCATTTGGAACACGTATATTAAGCTATAAAAAGCATAGTTTATGGATTCATAGCACAAATGCGTTTCATAAAAGAGTTCTTATACATTACAAACGTTTTGGATAAACTATAATAGGTATAGTTTATGTATCATTTACTTCTCAAACTTTTTACCAAAGGTTTTCAGTTTAGATCACGTAAATCTGTTAATGAATAAATTTGTGAGTCATTCGCTTCGGGTTACTTCCAAAGTAACCAAATCAAAAAGTCCTGTAAATTGTAACCAGAGTCTCTTGTAGGGAGAACGTGATAGTTGTGTATAGATCTATATTGGGTTTGACAAACCCACACCAGAGCTGCTTGCAACAGCTAGACCGGCAGGTCTGTGGTGACAAGTGTCATTTCAATTTCGCGACACCTGAAGAACGTCGCAATTACGAGGCCGTATAATTCAAGTATGGTTATGATAGCTCACATGTGGTATTAACAAATCATAAGATTTACGGGTTCTAACTTTAAATTAGTGAGTTATGTCGATTTAGCTCTCAGAAATTACTTTAAGTATGGGAAAAATACTTGTACGTCTTCGTATTAAAAAGGGTTTTATGTTCATTTAAAATCACTTTTTATATCAATTACAAATATCGCTGTATATTTTCAGTCTTAGTATTTAAGACTACACACCATTCATTACGAGAGTTTTTCTCAAATCAGAAAGGGTTTTACGCCAATTTGAAACCACTTTTATATCTTTAAGTATGACAAAAACTAGTTCGATTTCGGTCCTGGTATTTAGGACCACATAAATTATGTAAGGAAAATATTTGATTTTTCTTGGTAACATACATCTCTTTACAAAGATCGATTTTCAAACTCTTACCGTCAAAAGCTTATGAACTCACCAACCTTTGTGTTGACACTTTTCAAAACTACTTGTATTCTCAGGAATTCAGTGAAACAGGAAATCAACCACGTTTTAAGGATGGGACTTTAAATCGTCAAACAGTTCATTTTGTATCATAATGTAATTGATTTGAATCATGTAAACATATACTTTGGTGTAACTTTTTTTTCAATTATATTTATGATGGTTGTATTTACTTTGAGCACTATTATACTCGCTGTTGTGATACTCTACATGAAGTCCTCCACCCCCGGACGTTTCCGCCATCCTTGGTTTGGGGGTGTGACAGATTGGTATCAGAGCATTGTTTATAGTGAACTCAGTATATCAAACCACATAAGATATACAAACTATAAATGCATTGGGACTAAGGTCTCTGATTAAAGTTTTTAAAACAACTATACTTTTAGAAATAAATAATTTCTTATTAAAAGTATACATGCATGCATACATACTAAGGTCAGCATCATTCTAGAACAAAACAAAAGTAATGATTGTTGGATATCACAGGTAAGCTCGGGGATGTATGGTCAGTCTTGGGAGTGGCATAGCCTGATCAACTATGCTAGTCCGAGGAGTGATTAGCACATGCCTAAGAATGGTTGTGATATGGCAACAAGTCTAAATACTTACCAACACTACCACAATGAGAACATTAGAACAGAACACGAGTTTAAAATAATATAGGAGTATTTTGTGATATCATAACTTATATGAAAACTAAATAGATCCTTAATAATAGGTCTATAGTCCCTAAGTGGATACCCTAAGATATTATATAACTTAGAAATCATAGACTTAGAAATTGTGGTCATTGCCTTACTTCCTTTTCCTTGTTTGGATGTGGATCTAGGGTAGGATCACTTATTCGAAGGTCTAGCATATCTTGTTATATGTAATTAGTATGCACTATGTCATTATAGAAGTAACTAATAAGGATCACCCCTATAAGTAATTAATTATAGAGTTAGACGCCTAATAATTATCTCTTCCACTCTTATTATCGCAAGTACAACATAGCAAGATCCTACTTACCGGACGACCCCTACTTTCCCAATCCGAACCCGAGAAATGGTGAATGGTTATGAGGACAATCAGAAGCGGAACCGGAGGTAATCAATCCTCCATGCATAGCAAGGGTTTCCGCGAACCGTTTCGACTACATCGAACCTGTGCCCCGTTGGGCAATCGTGATCGAGGGTTGAATGTCAACAGCAATGACAACAACCACCATGTGGAGATCAACGAGGGTGCTATGACCTCAACCACGGGGGAACGACTGACAGAGCCCTCCCGGCGAAGACCCGGCAGATCGCGAACATCGGGGATTAAAGCAGGTAGACTACAACCCGAGTTCGGAAACTGCACGCTACTACAGGCCCAACTGTCTCACGTACCCGAGACTCGGAAAGAGACTACTATTTCGGAGACCAACTCTCTATTTAGGACCTTATCGCCACTCAGGAAGAGGCAAGAGAGTAACGGGGTAGACACACAACATTCAAAGAGAGGAGGATTGCAGCCAAGCATCGATTTGCAAGGTGCATCGACTTTGCCTCATGCATCGCAAGGGACATATCGTCGTAAGTAGAGTTCATACCGCTCACAAGACCTTGTAAATTAGGTTCGTGAGTATGCATTGGTGCTACTAGATTCTAGGCGTAAGCATGACACTGTGATTTAAGCGGTTATACTAAACAAGAGATCTAGTTGCTATCAAAACTTTTCCATGCACAAATGTGAGGTAAACCTACATCTAGGTCAAAAAATTTCACCAAAACCCGAATTACTACAGTTATATTATCAAGATGGGCTTAGGACATACCTAACAGGCTCGAAGGTTTATTTAGCCTTAATTATATAACTAAGCATACATCAATTGGTCATAATAAGGACCTAGCTTGGGTCAAGTTACAAGGTTTCACTTGGATACTGAACTACTAAAAATTCATGGGTTTACCAAATAAAGACTCTCGTTACGAATTGTTTTCAGAACACCCTTAATGACCGAATTACGTTACAAATCGATATACGATAAAACTTAGTTAGAAACTCGCGACGTATAGCCATTCTAAAAACTCATTATCATCTCACCCTTAAACATTTTGTTGAGAAGTTCCTTCTTCATAGACTTATGGGTGCGATCATACCAGCACTAATACACCGGGTCCCATCAAAACTCCTCAGCCAAGCGTGTTTGGACAAACATGATTCTAAGATGAGTAAAGCTTAACACCCGTATGAAACCTACTCCTACCCATTGTTGTAACTCCATTTCAAGAATGTTAGCGGAAACACTAGGAATAATACAGTAATGTGCAAAAATTTATACGCGTAAATATAAATCGTAAGGATGCACTTAAGATAATCATTTCCACTAACGAGGTCGTTTTTCATCGTGAAACAGAGCTATGTCTTCACCAAGAGGCAACCCACTAGCTAGCAAGACAACAACTCTGCAGATAAACGCTGCTACTTTCCAGGCTGCAGTCACGGCGGCCGTGGTAGCCGTCATGGCGCAATTCAATGCTAACAACGCCAACAGAAGTGGAAGCGGTATTGACAACACAGATTGTGGTAACAATCAGGAACACCAACAGGTGTCTGCCAGCGAAAATACCTCAGGCCACAAACCTACGAACAAGAAGCGAAAGTTCTGGGACAAAAAAAAGTGTAACCTACCTCAAAAACTTGCTGGAAGAAAGCAATCCGTAGCTGCACCTGCCACTACAACAACAGTCACGATGAACGTCGCGACACTAGCCACGGGGTCTGTCACCTAAACGCCGGCCAGACCATATAATGGATCACTTCCAAAGTGTAACCAATGTGGCTTCCATCACAATGGGGCTTGCCGGGAAATGCACTGTAAAAACTGCAACAGGAAAGGACATACTGTCCGTTTCTGTAAGGCCCCGACCCTGCATCTCCCTTCAATCACCAGCACCAGGGCAGACCCAGTATGCTACTTGTGCGGTGAAATGGGACACTTCAAGAGAGAGTGTCCAACCGAGAAGAATGATGGAGGAGCCGGAGGAGTGTAACAAACAAACCGGCAAGGGTAACAGGGAACCATATTAGGAATTTGTAATGTTCCAACGACAAAAACGTTTAAGTACCATATATTTGTAATGAATTTGGTATGCTTGTTAAAGTCACCGTCTTTCTAAAAGTAGTTAAAATACTCTCTCGTTCAAATCAAACCAAAGACATTCATATATGATCTTAGGATCATTACCTGTAAGATGTGATGACTTTGTACATACATCGGGGTTAATTATAATCAAAATACTGAAGTCTTGAAACAAATAATTCCATCCTGATTCCTATTTCATGTCTAGTAGTAAGAATTGAGTGGGGCCACCCACTCGACAATTTCACCAACATCAACTTACATACGACGTTCATATACCGCTCGATCGTAGGGAGACCTGTCAGGGATCATGATATCAAGTATCATTACTGGCTATCGAAACACACCCACTACCAGTGCTAGACTCTATGGTATGAATCATCTACAGTAATGATAACATCAAACAAAATGGATCACCCTAAAAAGAAACACAAGATACTCTATCACTCTAGTGATCTCTTCTTGCGAATACAGCTTAACACATGTTATCTAAAAAGATATTGTTGTCATCATCCAATTTTCATTGATATAACCCTCATCTTCCCGATTTAATGTCTACAAAAGGACCCTTCACCTAACCCACCAAAATATCGGGACCTCTGTCTCCCACAAACGCGTCTAGCACGGATCTCCGGGTCATCTCTCACTGCGAAACTCCAAAACACGCACCGGAAGGGTGTTATACTTCCTGAAACCTTATCACATGTATTGAAAGGAGACCTTCGGGAATGTCACGCATGTAGCAGACAAGGTTCGAGCATAGAAGGTTGGGACGGATACGGTTAGTCTACCACTACTACGTGTATACGCGAGGATAATGTATAATTAAGATTCTACGGACATTGGATGTGTGCTTCCGCCCTAATTCCTATTCCATGTCTGGTTGTGGATTTGAGGCAGAGTCCCCCATCCAAATGTCTTGCCAATCTTATGCACATACGACCTATATGCGCAAGTTAATGATAGATGGACTGCGTACGAGTCCTGCCATGAACTTCGGGCCAAGGTTGCCC
This sequence comes from Lactuca sativa, assembly GCF_002870075.4. Taxonomy (NCBI): domain Eukaryota; kingdom Viridiplantae; phylum Streptophyta; class Magnoliopsida; order Asterales; family Asteraceae; genus Lactuca; species Lactuca sativa. Next base: position 155,442,834 of record NC_056631.2, on the reverse strand, counting down.
AGGAGGGCGAGTGAATGTTCTACTATCCGAAAAGGTCTAGTCGCGAAGACCAAACCCACATGCTTCCTACCGAGCTACAAGAACTGTCAGGTCAAACCTGTCGAACTACTCAACAATGAAATTGAAGAACCAAGCTTCTCACCCTGGAAAATTCCGGTCTTATTCTTTAAATAGAGAGGCAAATTGCTCGTAGTTCCATCGACTTTAGAGGCCCGACAATATCTCTAATAGAAACCTTTACTATCTACCTCGCATAGACGAATAGGTTGATCAACCGCGAGGAACTAAGTACCCTTCAGGAATTGGACCTGAGATCTAAATATCAACAGTCGCGAGTATTGGAGAAGGATGTCCGAGGACAATCCTCCAAATTCGATGCGGACGCTGCAAGTCCGTAGTGATACCCCTCGGATAGGACCAACCTGCTCGCAGTATTCATAGGATATGCCATTCTTACTAGGATTCGTTAGTCATTGTCATTGTAAATGACTTGCTTATCTACCCTCGTAGTAAGAAGGAAACCAAGGAGAGCAGCTGCAACAAACCGCGAAAGCAATACGATCAGAGAAGCTTTACCCGAAGTTCTCTAAATACGAGTTTTGGAATTAAGGACTCAAATTCCTAAGACACATCATTATCAATGTGGAAATCCTTAAGAACTCTTTCAATTGATCAAAACCGTTTAGAAACAGTCAGCACAAAAGGCGTCAGCAGGAATACGCCAAAATTCCGGGTCTCGCTGACCTACCGTCTTATTTCCTTTGGAACTTCTCGTAAATTACAGAACCCCCTTACGACTTTGAACCTGAAGCGAGCAACCCTCGGCTGGGAAGAGAAGCAAAAAGGAAGAAACCTTTAGAACTCCAGAATAAGAGACCAAATTCCTCTGGAAACCTCACTCTGGGCAGGCTTACTACGCTTTGGAAGGCATGGAAAGCCAAAACCCCAGATAATTATGCCTTTCGAGATTCTAGTAAGAATCAGCCCTGTAATCGCAACTTCAATCTACTCCCATGAGCTTAGTAAAGTACATTCTACCCGACACATCCCGAACTTGCAGAAGTATCTATCCGACGAGATTCTTGTAATTCCCCTCGACGAGATCGAGTTCCACAAGAGCCTCACCTTCATGAAAGAACCATAGTGACCATGGACTGAGAGGTTAAGCGAACTCAACAACGCCGCTTCCCATTAGTGGAAGTTCGCTGGAATACTAACCAAGGACCTGGAGTCACTTGGGAGCGTGATAATCAGTCGATTAGGAAGTATCCCCACTTCATGGCTCGATTGTTCATGCCCACTCCTTGCCTAAATTCAAAATTTCGGGACGAAATTCCCTCTAATGGGGGGATGATGTGACAACCGTCAATTTTCGGTCAAGTCAAAGTCAACTAAAGTCAACAAGTCAAACCGGTCAACTCGATTTGCCCGTAGGTACTAGAGTTTACGTTATGTAATTTCTAAACAACTCGCTATTCTAATGAGAGATCATAAATCGAAAAGTGCGTACATCTAGATCTCCTTAACCTAAAACTGTGGTACGTGGCGAGCCAAACCGATAAAACAATGTTGCATACTCATCAGGAGTATGCAAGTACCTTAAACAAGGCTTAACGGGGTTTACGGACCTTGCATTGCGAAGCCAGACACTCACATTCGTCACACACAAAACCGCTCTCAATCGTTTTCACTCCATCTCTTCTTATCGAGAATCTCTCCCAAATCTCTCCAAGAATGTGAAATCTCTCCCAAATCTCTCTAAGTATGTGAAATCTCTCCCAAATATCTCTTTGTATGAGAAATCTCTCCAAGAATGTCAAATCTCTCCCAAATCTCTCTAAGTATGTGAAATCTCTCCCAAATATCTCTTTGTATGAGAAATCTCTCCAAAATGTCAAATCTCTCCCAAATCTCTCTAAGTATGTGAAATCTCTCCCAAATATCTCTTTATATGAGAAATCTCTCCAAGAATGTCAAATCTCTCCCAAATCTCTCTAAGTATGTGAAATCTCTCCAAAATATCTCTTTGTATGAGAAATCTCTCCAAGAATGTCAAATCTCTCCCAAATCTCTCTAAGTATGTGAAATCTCTCCCAAATATCTCTTTGTATGAGAAATCTCTCCAAGAATGTCAAATCTCTCCCAAATCTCTCTCGAAATCTCTCTCAACTTTCTATAATCATTCGGGGCATTCCGACCCTCGAATTTGACGAAAACAGCCCAAAAACGGAAGTCTACGCGAAAAACGGACTTAAGGAGCCGAAACCCCTCTTACGACCCGAAAGTCCTCTTTGGACCCAAAATTCCTCTTACGACTCGAACCCTTCTGTGCCAAAGGCTGCTGAACCGAACCGAACTCGAAGGTCCTCTCGGGCCCGAACCTCGCATGCCACACCCGAACCCGAACCTTCGGTCCATTTCGGATCATGGTGCCCTCGGTCTAGTTCGCTTCTGACCCTTCGGACCGAGCCTTCGGACTGACCCTTCGCCTCTCGCTTCCTCGCCCCCCTTCGCTTCGCGCCTAGCTGCATTAGGGACCGAACCTCGGCCTAGGACCGAGAGGTCTCGCTGGAATGGCCTTTTTCTCCCGGTTTTCGACTAATTTCGCGTTTTAGGCCCGTTTTTAATTGTTTTAACACGGGGTTTTCACCCAAAACTTTATTTTAACATATAAGGACCCATAATTATTAAATTATCATTTTTTTAAGGATAAAACCTTATCCAAAAGAGTGGATGAAGTACAAAGGTGGAGTGTTGACTTTCCTTTATTCTATGACACAAGCAACCACTCTCATACCCACTCCATGTCACTATTCACCACCAACCCATCCCTAGTCACTTTATAAGTCCTTTCTCATTATTTTCAGTCATCCCCACGTTTTTAGGGCTGGTCACTCAACCTCTCTCCTCATTTTTCTTTCAATTACTCTCATTTCACCAAAGATCCAACTCCAACTTTTTCCTCAAACTTTTCTCTCTAATTCGAGATCCCAAGGCTGATCATCAAGTGTTCTTCCACTCTTGGTAAGTATAATTCATCCTCCTTGTGATTATTGCACTTCATTCTACTCAAATCATTGATTGCTTACACAAACTCCATAACTATGATGCTAGATTCTCGAAAATCTTCAAGGCATCTCCAAGTGTTCTTGAGTTAAACACTTCCATTCTTCAACAATAATCTACTGAAATCACTTAAGGTGAGTTCATACCCCTACATTTTCATGTTTTCTCAAGTTTTTAGGGGGGGAATACAAGTAAAACACCAAGAACAAAACTAAGCGTTTCTAACAGCCTTCATCAGAAAAGTTCAACTCCATTCACGGACTGTTTTGGACAACTTAAACATTTTTGTTTGAAAAACTGTTTTAGGTGTAAGTAGTTCCAGTTATTATCTTTAAAATGACTACTTGCACATCTCCATACGATTTTTCTACAATTTATGGTGATTTTTACAAAACTGTCTATCATTTCAAACACCAATCCGGACCAGTCTGTGATTATGGACTATTTCACCCAAGTTGGAGGTTATTAAAAATCATGATAAAAATTATGAGTAAACTAGACACATTTTGGGAACTCTCAGAATTTACGGATTTAGTTTTCAACTTCGTATGATTTTTCTATGACTTTTCTAAAACAGTGCAGAAAGGTTTAATTTAGTTAACATCATATAACTTTCATAACACTTTGTATTATGTTGAGCAAAGTGTATAATAATAAGTTCTAAGTATTGAATGTGTTTCTTTGTTAATTTTATCATCATAAACTGAAAATTTGTCATTCATAATAAGAATATTCATTCATTTGGAACACGTATATTAAGCTATAAAAAGCATAGTTTATGGATTCATAGCACAAATGCGTTTCATAAAAGAGTTCTTATACATTACAAACGTTTTGGATAAACTATAATAGGTATAGTTTATGTATCATTTACTTCTCAAACTTTTTACCAAAGGTTTTCAGTTTAGATCACGTAAATCTGTTAATGAATAAATTTGTGAGTCATTCGCTTCGGGTTACTTCCAAAGTAACCAAATCAAAAAGTCCTATAAATTGTAACCAGAGTCTCTTGTAGGGAGAACGTGATAGTTGTGTATAGATCTATATTGGGTTTGACAAACCCACACCAGAGCTGCTTGCAACAGCTAGACCGGCAGGTTTGTGGTGACAAGTGTCATTTCAGTTTTGCAACACCTGAAGAACGTCGCAATTACGAGGCCGTCTAAGTCAAGTATGGTTATGATAGCTCACATGTGGTATTAACAAATCATAAGATTTATGGGTTCTAACTTTAAATTAGTGAGTTATGTCGATTTAGCTCTCAGAAATTACTTAGTATGGGAAAAATACTTGTGCGTCTTCATATTAAAAAGGGTTTTATGTTCATTTAAAATCACTTTTTATATCAATTACAAATATCGCTGTATATTTTCAGTCTTAGTATTTAAGACTACACACCATTCATTACGAGAGTTTTTCTCAAATCAGAAAGGGTTTTACGCCAATTTGAAACCACTTTTATATCTTTAAGTATGACAAAAACTAGTTCGATTTCGGTCCTGGTATTTAGGACCACATAACTTATGTAAGGAAAATATTGGATTTTTCTTGGTAACATACATCTCTTTACAAAGATCGATTTTCAAACTCTTACCGTCAAAAGCTTATGAACTCACCAACCTTTGTGTTGGCACTTTTCAAAACTACTTGTATTCTCAGGAATTCAGTGAAACAGGAAATCAACCACGTTTTAAGGATGGGACTTTAAATCGTCAAACAGTTCATTTTGTATCATAATGTAATTGATTTGAATCATGTAAACATATACTTTGGTGTAACTTTTTTTTCAATTATATTTATGATGGTTGTATTTACTTTGAGCACTATTATACTCGTTGTTGTGATACTCTACATGAAGTCCTCCACCCCCGGAAGTTTCCGCCATCCTTGGTTTGGGGGTGTGACAATTAGTCAGCGGTTGTGTGAGGCGCCGATTCTGACCCTGCCAGAGGGTGTTGATGATTTCGTGATTTATTGTGATGCTTCGATCACAGGTTTGGGGGCACTCTTGATGCAGCGTGGTCGTGTGTGTTAAATCTATATGCCCAAGAATCATTATGGAGTGATATTGCTAATAATATATGATCCTATAGGGTCATACCTTTATCAAGTTGACACATTTTGTATATTTGTTATTAATGTGATTATTAATAAATAATATCAATTCTTGTATTTTAATTAGGAATAATTATTGTTTTGTGAAAATAATAATTATAAAAGAGTATAACTAGTTATTATTTCATATAGTATGAATTAATAAGTCATGTACAACCTTTTGGACTTGTTGGATTCTTTTGTTTTTTTTTATCTAAAGACAAAGTTTATATTTTATAAACTTTGAGTTTATAAAATTGAATAATATTTCTTATAATTAAAGGTATAGCCAAAAATATTAAACAAAGATGGAGGTTGCTTTTCAACCTCCATGTTTTGTGCCCCATGCTTCTAAAGGCTATAAAACTTTGGAGTATTTTCATGTAAAAGCGCTTACCTTTAATGGAGTATATAAATAGTGCCTTATGCATGAGAAACTAGCTCTTCTTTTCTTCTCTTTTTGCTCTTTAAAACCATGGGTTTTATGCCTCTACAACACTCTCTCATTTGAAGTTAGTTTGGTGGTTTAGAAACCTCTTGAGTTGTCTCCTTTAGTGCTTATTTGAGTTAAGCACTTAAAGGCTTAAGTCACTAAAGAATACAAAAAGGAACTAGCATTCCAAGTGCCTTAATCTTGATGGTAGATACTTGTAGAGAAGATCATGTTCTTTGATCTTTCCATCTTCATCAACACCCCAAAACCAAGTGGGTTCAAAGGCTCCAAAGGTTATTTCTTAAACATCTTATGTTTGTTTTAATATCATTTTAACCTTTATAAATGGATCCTATATGGTTTGGTTTTGTTATAAACTAAAAATAAACTTGTTATTTTTTAAAGATTTGCCTTGCCGGTTTTATGAAAATCAAACTCATATTTGTATCAAAACCCATCAGCGTGATCACTTATGCTTCGAGGCAGCTGAAGCCTCATGAGGCGAACTATCTGAAACATGATTTGGAGTTGGGGGCCGTGGTGTTCTATCTTAATCAAAGGAAGCCACCCAACCTATAATGCGCTCGCTCTTCCGGTGCTCTTCCTTCATAGCCTCAACATGTGCCTCATAAATCCGTCCCAACAACGGAGTTATCACGGTCATCCTCAAACATAGGTCTCTGATCGGAGCCGCGAACACTTGCGGCTAAGAGCATCAGCCACCATATTGTCCTTCTCCGGGTGGTAAAGGATATCGCAATCATAATCCTTCATTACATCCAACCATCGACGCTGCCTCATGTTCAGATTCGGCTGGTCCATCATATACCTCAGGCTCTGGTGATCCGAATCTAGGCTGGAACCAAGCACACAAGTCATAAGGGAGACTCTTTCTCTTCTACCTTCACAAAATGGGCTCACACACTTAAAACACACAAAAAGAAGCTAAGGTTTGATTTAGCCATCACATCACTTAAATATTGGCACAAAACCCGAAAATTAGGGTTTTACGTTTCAACTATCGTTACATCGTGGCGCGCACAAAGATGTTTGTTTCTAAACAGGTGAAGCCACATTGTGGTGCCTTCCCCACTACATCTTGGTTACCAAAAACCTCATATTTTAAGTCTTTAACTGCCATAAACACAAAAAAACTATATAGCTGGAACTGGTGTTACACTCCACTATGAAACCTTCGTTATGAAAAGATACAGTCTTCTTCATATTAGTGTTTTTTGGATTGTTTTGTAGGTTAGGGTGATATGGGGGTGTTGGCGTTGGATTTTTCAGAGCAACATATATTAGATTAGGGAGAAAATAATGTTAGCAAGAAACTAGCGAGTTTCGAATCATTACAAATTACAGAAAAAAATTAGGGACGATAGCGACTCAAGACATCTTAATACATCTTTTGGTTGATTTGGAATTAGGAACGAAGTTGGCGCTAGATGATGCATTTGTGTTATAACATTGATCAAACAAATCTCTTTTTGATACATTTATGCGATTATGTAACATGCAATTATATTTTCTTTTTCAGGGTTCATCATGTGAAACGATAACGAGGATGATGAGATTGGTGTCAATTATTATTGTTGATGATATTTTATTAAGGCCATACATAATAAAGATGAAAATAAATGTGACTTTGCTAGGATAAACTTATCAAAGATATTTTTTTTTCAGTCTTATATCAAAGTGTATGTGTTTGATCTTTACTTAAAATTCTTTTGTTTATTAGGGTTAATTAAGGTTAGAAAATATGAAGATGCTGTAGACAATACTTCAGAAGGAGCCTTTCATTTTTGTTACTTAGTATATATGAATTTTTTCTATTAGAAATGAAGGCGAAAAAAGAAAATTTATAGGTTGGGAATAAAACGAGGTGTGGTTGGCGGAGACACATGGAAGGGGATGAGTATGGAAAAGTCAGACCACATTGTTAGCCATCTTAGGCTAAAGGGAGTGACACATCAGTTTTTTTTATGTCACACCATATTTTTTTAAAGCCACGTAGGTTGCGAAGAGTGTTAACATCAAAAGTGTAAAAAAGTAGGGAGTTATAATTTGTTAATTTAATGAATTTTATTTTAGAAAAAGAAATTTAAAAAAAGAAAAAACTTAGATCAGCCAATAAGAACACACCATTCATGTTTGTCTCTCCTCTCGTTAAGCCCATAACAAGCCTTCCTTAGCGAGGCTAATAGCATTTTGATGGGGGTGATGTTTAGCGCCTCTAGCACTTCCTTGGCGAGGTCATAGCGTGTCCACTCCCATCGGCCTTAGAAAGAAAAATCTTAATTAGCATGAGATTAATGATTAGTAACTTAGAATCTATATGTTTGTCAAAAATAAAAAAGAGTCACTCAGATATGTTTTGTGTGAAATAAAATATGACAAATACCATAAAAACCATAATATTTTCACGCGTTTTTAAGAAAAACCCTATTTTTTTTGGTTGGCTCTGGCCACAAATGGGACATAGAGTTACCATTCCAGTCCATTTAACGATTTTCATGGTTAACTCGGTTAAATTTTTTGCAAAATCAGTCATAAAAGTTCAAATTTAGTCCTTATAGTTTGCAAAAAATTGCACCACATGTCTAAAACTCAGTTTTATGTTTCGTAACTTCTTTATTTTCATTTATTTTTTATTTTTAGTCAAAACCAAACTTGTTTTTATATTTTTACCGTTTTATATATATATATATATATATATATATATATATATATATATATATATATATATATATATATATATATATATATATTATAGTTTTGTTTTTCGTCAATTTGATAACTTCTTTTGATATTTATCAAAAAACTTAAAGTGTATGAATATTTTTTTATATTTTTCGTATTTGTTTCGTATATTTTTTTCGTATTTTTGTTACGTTTTGTTTTTCGTCAATTTGATAATTTCTTTCAATATTTTTTAGAAAGTGTAAAGGCTATGAATATATTAGAGTATATTATATTTTTGGTGTTTCAGTTTTTTTTGGTTTTCTAAAAAAATGAAAAAACGAAAATAAAGGAAAAAGAAAAAAAATAAAAAAATAAAAAAATATATATATGAAAAGTAAATGAATATAAAAATCTAAAAAAACAAAAAAAAAGAAGTTAAAAAATAAAAAATATATTAAAAAAATGAAAAATATAAAAATTTAAAAAATTTGAAAAATTATAAAAGCAAGTTTAGCTTTGGTTAAAAAATAAAAAATAAATGAAAATAAAAAAGTTAAAAAACATAAAACCGAGTTTTGGACATCTTGTGTAAATTTTTGCAAACTACAGGGTCCAAAATTGAACTTTTAGGACTGATTTTGGAAAAAAATTAACTGAGTTAACCATGAAAATCGTTAAAAGGACTAGAGTGATAACTCTATGTCCCATTTGTGGCTAAAACCAACAAAAAAATGGCTTTTCTCAAATACGCGTGAAAATATTGTGGTTTTTATGGTATTTGTCCAATAAAATATTAAGGATCTTTTTAATGGATAGAGATGTCAAAAAGTCCCGTGTGACCCCGTTCCCGTGGGGGGCCCGTCACATTTGGGGGGATTTTAAAAAAAAATATAGGGACAGGGACGGGGGCGGGGGCAATGTTAACCATTGTTTTTATTTCGGGGGCGAGGGCAGGGGTGGGCAATCCAGTCCCAAAACCTCCATGGGGAGCCCGTTAAAAAATTACACATATATTTACATATATTAATTATATAAATATAATAAAAACAAAATTATTTTGATTTTCCAAAATTCATCAAAAAACATGTTTTTAAGTTGTTAGTATAATATTTTTAAGATGTCATAACTTTATTTTTTATTTTTTTAATTTTAACATGTAAAATTTTGCTATAAATAATTATTTATTACCTAATAAATATATTATTTTAACCTAAATAACAACTTCTTTTAGCCCAAAAAAGTCAGCCAACAATCAATCGGGGGTGGGGTAACGGGGGCAGGGTAATAAAGGGGATTCGGCGCAGAGGCGGGGGTTGGAAGACTGAACATTTTTTGAGGTAGGGACAGGGACAGAGGAATGGGGAAATTTTCGGAGGCGGGGGCGGGAGATGCACTTCCCGTCCCGTTTGCCCCATTGACATCCCTATTAATGGAGAGAAAAAATAAATTACAATGGTTTGTTATTTTCACGTTAAGTTTAATTATATAATGTTTCAGTAAATATTGTCATTTTGTAACACTACATTATGAAAATTCTATAAATTACGTACTATATTTTCAAATTCTTTTTCTTATAACGTTTTACTTCTAAAAATATACCATTATAAAAATGAAAATTATATTTTATATAAAAAAAATAATAATGTGATTAATAAATATATGAAAAATACAGTAGGGGAAGCCTATGTGCAAATGGGCCAGCGGATTCAATCCGGAAACCTAAAATGGCTTCTCAGCTAATCACATGGAGCTGGTTCACCACCCCCAAACAACGTAAAACCCTCCATCGCCACTAAATCCAACAACGTAAAACCCTTAACCACCGCTAAATCCACCTTCTCCACCGTCTACCACCACCATCATCTTCACATGATCAAATTCGGAATGCAATTAATTCATTCTGATAAATTATCCTCTCGACCTACCCCTATATCTGTTATAAACGAACCGAGGTACGCTTGATCCCTCATTCTCTCTGTTTATACATTCATTCTTGCATCTGGGGTAGGTTTGAGTTTCGATTCAACTACTTAAAAGACCGCGGATTTTGCTCTTATGGGTATGATTCCGATTTGAGATTCGAAAATATGCTCTCTCTGCGCCTAGGTCGCAGATTTAGAACATACACCACCATTCCAGCCTCCATTACCTCGACTTCTAAAACTAAAACTACTTTGACTGCAAAAGATATCAAGAAACCCTTAACGTTAGAGGAACCTGCCCTAATTAAGCTCAAGGCAGAAAGAGACCCCGAAAAATTATTTCATTTGTTCAAGGCTAATGCCAATAATCGCCTTGTTATAGAAAATCTGGTTGCATTTGAAGACACAGTTTCCAGGCTAGCAGGCGCTGGGAGGTTTGATTACATCGAGCAATTACTTGAGCATCAAAAGGCACTTCCTCAAGGCAGACGCGAAGGGTTCATAATGAGGATTATCATGTTATATGGAAAGGCTGGAATGATTAATCATGCCATCGATACTTTCAAAGGTATGCATTTATATGGTTGTGATCGCACTGTTAAATCCCTCAATGCTGCTCTTAAGGTTTTGTCACATTCACGGGATTTAGATGCATTTGAGTCGTTTCTTGGCCATATTCGTCGCCAGTTTGATGTCAACCTTGATATCATCTCCATGAATATTATAATAGATGCTCTTTGTCGAATGGGTATCCCTGATAAAGCTTACATGGCGATGGGAGAGATGGAAAAATCAGGGATCACACCTGATGTGATCACATACACTACTCTAATTTCATCTTTCTATAAACTGAATCGAGCAGAAATAGGAAATGGACTTTGGAATCTTATGGTGATGAGAGGCTGTTTACCAAATTTAGCAACTTTTAATGCTAGGGTTCAGTTCTTGGTGCATAAAGGACGCTCATGGCAGGCTAATAGTTTAATGGGTATGATGCGTTACATTGGAATTTCCCCTGATGAGGTTACATTCAACTTAGTGATAAAAGGGTTTTGTAGATCTGGTTATATTGATATGGCTAAAAGAGTTTATTCTTCTTTACATGATGAGGGATACAAGCCAAATGCAAGAATATATCAAACAATGATGCATTATCTATGTAAAGAAGGCGAATTTGACATGGCATATACAATGTGCAAAAATAGTATGGAAAAGAATTGGTTTCCAAGCATCAGTAGTATTTGTCAGTTACTTCAAGGGCTTCAAGCCACAGGGAAGATTGAAAAAGCTAGGTTTATTTTATCTTTGGTGCATAAAAAAGTACCTTCATTTAGCTCAAATCAAATGGGTATCATGGAATCGGTTTTGAAAAAGAGTTGACACTGTTCTATAGGAGGAACCTCTGTACAGTTTTTTAATTCTGGTTTTGAGAACAGTTAGTTAATCAAGATTCATTTACAATGGATAATTAATTATCCAGGAAAAAAAAGATATAGTCTAATATGTTAGGTAAATTTGTTGTACCATTTTTGATTCTTGAATAAGATTTTTGATGGAGATTTATTTGAGAATACCCAACTGGAGCTCTTCTGTTCTTCAACATTTTGTTCTTTCTAACTTAACTTTATCAATCCCTTATGATTTACATTTAATGCAATGGGATACTAAAATTTTGTCTTGTAGAAAACAGTTAAAGATTGGATGCTTCTATTGGTAACATAATGTTTGAATAGAGAAAAGGAGAGAATTGAGAAGAAGAAACTGCATATGAACTTGCTATAATTATCCAGTATAACTTTTAACATTTTATTTTCTTTTCAGCATAGTTGATTTTCTCAATTATCATTGATTATGATGATGTTCATTCAGATAATAAGTTATGGATGAAAGAGGAAAGGATGTTGGGGAAGCACAAGGACACGTGGCATCAAGACAGGAGGATCATATATAAGTATTTTACAGGTTTGAACCATGAATTTCCACTTTCGACATTCATTCATTTTATGTAATCTTAGGGTTTGAAGTTACAAATGATTGTAGAAGAGGGAAACACTGGAAACCGAAGAATTGACAAATGGGGATGATTTTTGAAAAAAGGCTCTCCTTAGTTACAATATAAAGTGAGAGGTTAGATACTAAAGAGAAACAAAAAAGACAACTTTACCCTCATGTGACATGGCAGGGGTTAACACCCCCTCTAAAATGAAATCCAGCTGGTTGACTTTATTCTTGTGCTAAATCTAAAATAAAGTACCGAGTAATTTAATGCTCATGATATCATCATATGACACTATATCTAGGTTTGTATTTAGGTGATATAAAACATTTTATGTATATTCATCTAAAGCTCATATATAGTTTTAGAACAAAGAAAACAAAGCGCGCTCACACATACTCGTTGAAAATCTATTTGGATTCTTTATTTGGATATGTGCGATACTGAAGCGATGTGTCCTTGTTCTGGGATCCGTTATCTTTGTTTTAAATCATTAGGTTTAGACATTACTTTAGTGCTTCTTAATCCTTTCAAAATGGTAGCAACATAACCTTTTTGTGATTTCTTTCTAGAATCATACTGACGGTTGATTATACACTGTGGATCGAAAAAGTTTTACTGTTCCAACATTTTTTTTGAATTGAAATCGGATCCTTTCAATTTCTATATCGACATCGTAGACATACTTACAAAGTCGTTCCAATCATTATAATTCATTCTTGAATACACAATACAACCATTGATAGAATGTGATAAAATCATCAAATCTAAAGTGTAATTACACATTATAGAGCCAAGTAATACCAATAACCAAGTCAGAATTCTCTTTGTGTTCTTTAAGAATTTGAACATTAAATTCTCTTTCAGACTTTCAAAAACACATAAAATTTAATTTGAACAAATATCCATTCTTTAATTTATAGGCTATAACATGTAGAAGAGAGGAGGGAGACCATAAATAATCAATGACTACTTCCATTCTTTCAAAAGTGGTCAAACATTTAATTTGAACAAATATCCATTTTTTAATTTATAGGCTATAACATGTATGAGAGAGGAGGGAGTCCATAAATAATCAATGACTCCTTCCATTCTTTCAAAAGTGGTCAAACGTGGGTTGAGTGGGTAAAGGGTTGGAATGTATCGGTAATGATTCATGAACCTATTTTTTTAGTTGGTTGTACATCATGCTTTAAAATTGTGTTTATATGTTTTTAATTAGTTTTGTATGTTTTTAATGTTTTTGTTAATTAATTTTGAATGATTTAATTAAAAAATTAGTGGGTTGGAAAAGATAAGTTTTCATATGTTTTGGGTTGGAAAAGATGAAAAAGATGAAAGAGAAAAACTGATATGACAGTGAGTTGACTGAGTTGGGAGTGAATGATTCCCTCCACCTTTAGGCTTGAGGGAGTGGACTCGCCGCCCTCTCGCCAAACAAGGTGCTAACATATCAAACACCACCCCCTTTGGATTTGCCAAGGGAGGTGTTAAGAATTAGTCGCCAAACAAATAGCGAGAGGAAAGAAAAGTAAGATGTATTGGTTGATTATGATTGGTTTATAGCTATTGTTTTTTTTTTCTTTTTTTTTTCCCTTCAAAATAATTCCTATTAATTTAACACACCACCACTCCCTATCAGCTGCTAAGAGTTAATTGCTAAGAAAGAAAAATGATGTGACACTCAAAAAAATGATGTGCCAAGGTGCTAAGAGTGTTACCACTCCCTTTAGGCTTACAAATTATTGGCATGGGTTGTTATTTTAAGTATTTACAATGCTCAAATATAAAGAAACCAAGAAAATTTAATTTGAACAAATATCCATTCTTTAATTTATAGGCATGTATAATACAAATTATTGGCACCGGTTGGTATTTTAAGTATTTATAAGGTATGTAAACACATTGATACTGACTTTGACAACCATAATGGCCAACATGATCATCGAATTCGTCAACTTTTTTAAACTACTATAAAAATAACTACAAAGAAAACCACAAATTCTTATTAACACCTCTAAAAGCATAGTGCAACTTTGGAGATGAAATCTTCTATAATAAGCAAAATTTTTGGAACAGGTAACATATGACCCTGACATGAGAAACTATTGAATTTTTACAATAAAGAAATTAGGAGACATGATAAATTGGAGATGCTATTGAATTTTTACAATAAAGAAATTAGGAGACATGATAAATTGGAGATGACAGCTTTAATAGTGCAATTTTAGAGATAAAAGCATTGTCAATGCACTTTTTGGAATGGAAGCTTAGACTTTGCAATTTTTGAGACGAATGCAATTATGCAAATAAACATCAAACTTCAAATCTATTTGTGCAAGTAAACCCTATAAATTATACAAAATATATCATTCTTAAAAGACAAATGTATTGTAGTATAATCAAGAATATACATTATAAAAATAAGAACCATTCTTATATCATAAAACAACCATGCTTATAACATAAAACAAGAATATATACACCATTTTGAAGAATGTACACAACATTCAACACTATATTCTTTAAGAAGCTATCATCATTCTTGAAGAATATTATATATATATATATATATATATATATATATATATATACACACACACACACACACACACACACACACTACATTCTTTAAGAATATGTCTTCGTTTTTGAAGAATATGTCTTTTGTTTATGATGTTTTTCTCATGTATCTATCTTTACCTCTTTAGGTTTGAACCTAACACACAAATCATTCAACTAAACACACAAAAAGACATAAGAGATATATGTAAACATGGAAAAAGCATTTTGAACAAACTACCCCTTATCGTTATTGGTGAAGAGCATTTTCCGTTAATAGTTAACTAAAATAAAAGTTTCATAAAAATATTGAACTAAAAACCCTTTACAAGATAATCATAGAAACATACATGCACTTACATTTTCATCTTAAGAAAACAATAACTTTTATCTCTATATAATCATAGAAACATACATGCACTTACATTTTCATCTTAAGAAAACAATAACTTTTATCTCTGTAATCACTTACATGCACTTACATTTTCATCTAAACAAAACAATAACTTTTATCTCTATAATCACTCTTATTATTCTCTGAAAGATCTTGTATGCTCAAGATTCATATTAAGATGATATTACTAATTAACATATGATCCTAAAGGGTTACACTAACAACAACTTGATAAAATTGATTATTTATTAAATTTGAATTTAATAAATATTCATAAAACTCTTTTAATTAATTGGGAATTATTTATTTCATGGAAATATTAGTTTTCAATGGCAAGTAACATAATCTATATCATAAGGTATGATTTATTAATTCATGTACATTATTTTGGACTAGAAAGATTTTTTTGTCTTTTTGCTAAAAGTTAAAGTTTATATCTTATAAAGATTAATAAGAATTTTATAAACTTCTCCTCTTTTTATACCAAAGAAAAAAGACGAGCTGGTTTCTAAGAAACAAGACATGGTCTTTTGAATATAATAAGGGAAAGTAAGCATGACTTAAAAGGTATAAGAGACATGTAAGCTTTAGGGTATGTGTCACAACTAGCATTTTTACTAGGAAATTCTATTCCTGTGTAACCGTTCATCTATTGAAAAACATGCACTCTAAGTAAATCTTACTCAATGCTCATTTAGATTCATCAATTATGTTCAACAAAGAGTCTAAAAACCCTAAGAATCCCGGTTTAAGTCCATATGGGACTAGAAATTCCTTATTGGGCCTAATGGACCAATAAACACTCAATTCAACTTTATTGGACTTAGAAGCCCTAATTGGACCCAATTCATAAATCTAAAACATTTTGGACCATTTGGGTCTAGAATGATTCTTTCTAACCCTAATGGGCCTTATTGGGCCATAACTAATCCAATTAACCTTAGTGAGCCATAAGCCCATTCTTTTATTCTATTTGGGCCGTGAATGCTTCCAAGAGCCCAATGTGCCGAAATTTTTTATGTTTAGGATCCAAATATCCTAACTAAAGTTAATGGGCCCAAACCACTCCACCCTTTCTTCTTAGCCCAAATCTCGACCCATGTAAACAAAAAAAAGAAGTGAAATGGGGGGGGGGGGTTGACTTTGGAGGTGCCACCTCTATTTTGTTCAACATGTATCCATGCAAGGACCCCCATACATCCATGCTAGTCACCTCACTACCTCTCTCCCCTCTCTTCTACTACTCTCGGCCGAGAGCCAAAACACACACACACACACTTGAAAAAATTCTCTCCAAACTTCTCTAAAATCATCCTCTTCTTTCCTCCAAGATCTCAAAAATTTGCTAGGGTTCTAAGGATCTTCATTAAGTCATTCAAATCTTTGGTAAGTTATTGTCAAACATAAGAATCTTCTTTCATCTTAACATGAAAAACTCCTTCTTACATGGTTTTTATTCCATGATCACACCTTAGAAGCTTCATAAACTCGAGATCCACAACAAAGGTGTGATAAGACCAAAAATCCTTTCCACTTCTTCTTCAAAAACCTAAACATCAAGCAAAGGCGAGTTCATTCCCCCTTGTTTTCGGTTTTCATATGATTTTTGGGGGAGAATGCAAGTAAAATGTGTAGATCTATGTGTTATATCCATGTTTTGTGTGAATTCTTAGTTTATTTAGTAAAAATGTGTTAGATCTTAGCAAATCTCGAAATTTTAAGTATTATTTAGCAAAGATCTATGAACTATGACATTATATACATCACATTATCAAGCCAAAAGTGATTACATGTTTAAGATACAAAAGATTTCAACAAAAACTTTGTTAGAGGTCAAAATTGTCAAGAAAACAAAAAATAAGGGCAAAAAGTGACATTTATGTTTTTATAAGGGCCAAACAGGTCCTACATGTATAAAAAGGTATTTTTATGTTAAACATACTTTAAAAAGGGTCAAAAATGCAAATTTAAGCTTAATGGGCCAAAACTTTTGGGCCTCACGGTTTTGGGCCCAATTTGCGAAAAAAAATGAAGTTTTGGGGTTAAAAATGTTATTTGGCCAAAAATTTGAGTCATAAATGTAAATAAACCAAATTTAGAGGTGAAAATAACATTTATTTTCAAGTTGGACCAAAAATGTAAAATTTTCCAAAATTGGGCCGATGGTGTAAACTTTTACAAACAAGGGGCTGAAAATGCACTTTTCTGCAAAACATGGTTCTAAATGTGAAAATATAATTTTTTGGGCTAAAACCATAATTTTTTAGACATTTGGGACAAAAATTGTAAATTTTTATAAATTATGGACTAAAGTGTCATTTTTACAAAACTTTGGGCTTTAATTAAAAGTTGGAGGATTATTGGCCAAAAGCATCATTTTTACAAAAAAAGAGGATTTTCATCATCAATCTATTAAACCTCGAGCTAAAACAAACTACGGAATAAAACAAACGAACGGAATACGTCGATAACTATTTATTGGGCCTAATATTAACGTTACTTGGTCATTGGACCCTAAGGGCCCAATTAAGTGTATATTGAGCCCAATGTTTTCCATGACGTGTTTATTGGGTCTTGCGACTCACTTACATGTTAATTTGGGCCTAAGTAATGAATTGCATGTTTATTAGGCTTTTGTGGCCCATTTACATGCCTATTGGGGATAAATTACCCTCTTACATGTTATTGGGCCTTTGTGGTCTAATTACATGCTAATAGGGTTTGGAATGGAAATTTCACATGTTAGTAGGTTGTAACTATACCTTTGTGTAATCATTAAACTTCATATACTTATATATGTACCTTTCGAATACAAAAACATACCACATATACGTAAACATTAAACATAGTACAAAAAGGTGTTGAGAATCTAGTGAGACATGTCGGTTGGCACCTCCGAGTGTACAATCGTAGCCTGTAGTTATAATTAGAGTTTCCTGGTAGGAAAGCGAGAGTTTGTGTATAGATCTATACGGGGTGACACCCCCCCCCCCCCCCCACGCCTTAGCTATTCGCTACAGCTAGACTAGGTCAGACTAGGGCGACAAAATCCTTAGCAAGACCGACATTTGGAAAAATACCAAGACGGGCGACCTAGTCATTATCATGCATGGTTATAACGGCTCATAAAGGGATTCAATACCAAAAGTTTAACCTTTTGAAGATAAAATCTTTAATTGTGTTAATGCAAAACGACTTATTTAACGATACAAGAATCTAGACGGTGTTATAAAACATAAAATATTGGATTTTCTAGGGAAATTATTCATATACACTTATCATTTATTCAAAATGCAATGAATTTAAACTACACTCATATAAGTTATAAGTATGAAATTCACACATGCATTTATACTTGATTTTCACATCATTTTCAGACATTTACAGAAAATATCGGATTTTCTGGGTTTTTTTTATGAAAGATACAAAGACTTTTACTCAAACATACTTATGAACTCACCAACATTATATATGTTGACCGTTTTCAAAATAACTTGTATTCTCAGGTAATCGTTAAGCTGGAAGATTTGCAAGTGTGTATGGTTTCATTTTATGTAACAACACTTATCGTACTTTTAACAATTTGAACTTATGTATTTTAACAATGTACTTGATGTGAACAATGCTAGTTGTATTATGTAATGTTGGTGACGAATGTGTTATGTTTCATGTATATTCATTGTGATGATTATTAAATTGTTGGTCACACGAGCCCCCGGACGTTTCCGCCATCTGGTTCGGGGGTGTGATAGGTTGGTATCAGAGCAATGTTTATAGTGAACTAGCATATCTAACCATACATGATATGCAAATATAAACACAATGGGACTAAATAACTCTGAACAAAACAAAAATCTCACACTTATGTGCGCATAGTAGAATAATAACCTAACAATATTTAATAAAAGCTTCTGGAGGAAATTGAACACTATGATTAAACCTGGGCAATTATGTAGTCATATTAGGGATGAATATAGCATGATCAACTATATTTATTCAGAATATGACCAACATGTGTTCGGGAGTAATCACAGCGGGAAATGAATCCACAAGCCTACCCCACTCTCCAATAACTCTAGGGAAACCAAACACAAATAATTAAAAATACTATGAGAGTAATTAAAATATGACTTATATATGCACTCTCGTGTAGTCAGTATGGTTGGTTTCCACCACCCTGGTGATCCCTACTTTCCCAATCAGGGAAATAACGGACGGCTAGAGGAATCCGACGAGGAACCTGAAGAGGAGCCTGAAGAGGGACCTGCGGAACCCGTGGCAGACGATGGTGAAGAAGAGTTTGGTGACGAAAACGATGGTGATTCGGACACAAAGTCCGAAGTCATCAACCCACCATACCCAGTGAGGGTGCCGACTCACCGAATGGGCCCGAGTGGCCCTACACCTCCTTGGGGTATCGACATTTGGAGATGGAGCAGGCAACAGGGACAACGACCCCCGTTTGGCATGGAACGTGAGTTCTATGACTTGAGGGAGGGAGGACCGGCTGTAACGCCCGTAGATCCGGGCTAGTCAATTTAGAGACGATAAGCATCAAAAATGACTTTTTTATGGAAGATTATTTAGAAGGATTAATCTTAACTAAGATATAGTATATGTTACAAGGATTCCGTACATATAAAGAACGCCGGAATCCGAGTTATAACGAAGAAGTTATGACCTGTCGAAGTTTCGCGACAGAACCGGCACGACACAGCGCGACGTAAATAGTGAATTTACGTTAGAGCGATATTCGGCCTTAGCGATCTAAATGAAATTCATAGAATACGTTAAACCGAGAGCGTGCATAAAAAGAACGTCTAAATCTGACTTCGTATGAGGAAGTTATGATTTTTCGAAGTTTCAGCATTAGCACAATGTAGCCAAAAGTTCGAATATGAGATCGAGTGATTTCTAGCCGAAACGATCTAAACGAGAATCGAAGATCTCATTGATAGTAGTCCAACGGTAAAAAGACAGACAAAAACGGACATCATACGAAGAAGTTATGGATTTCTAACGGAGTTTTCCTGTCCCGGCCTACTAAAAATAATATAATAAAAGTATAATAAAAATAAAGTCAAAATTAGCCAACGAAGTCTAAACGAGAGTTGTAGCGCATAATCTCACCTACACGTGGATATAAAGAATATCGAAAACGGAGTTCGTATGCGAAATTTATGAATTTCTGAAGTTTGGGGTGCGAAACTCCAAACTGTCAGAGTTCACGACGTGAATACAATGTTCATGACTTGAACTCAGTATTTATGACTTCTGGAGCCTGACAGACGCAAGTGGCGATGACACACCTGATGACTATTGAACTCACGACGTGAATATTTGAGATTCACGACGTGAATCCAGAAAAATGGCCCTATAAATAGAAATCAAGGGTCAACCGATTTTGGTTGCTCCATCTCTTCTCTCTCACTCCCGATACTCTCTATAAGCCATCTTTTAACCCCCCGGAGCCCCGGTATCATCCCGAGACCCGAAGCGAGTCCTGAAGCCCGAAGATCCCGAGAAGAAAAGAGTTTCCGAGCTGAAGCTCTGCCCGCGAGAAGTCCGGTGTGTGAAGAGATCACCGTTTCACCGAAGGATACTACTTCTACAAGCCGTAGTGCTGCCCGATCATCTTCTGATCAAGTGAGTGTGTAGTCACTTTTTTCTAACACATAAATATAAAGTATTTGCTATGAAATACGTGCTATGTGTATAATATATTGTTGTTTATTTGAGATGATTTTGGAATGGATGAATTATATAAGTTTTAATGAGTTAAACAATATATGTATTTTGTATCTAAAAATATGTTGGGTAGAACATGGGTAGATGAGGTTGTTGGTAGGTGATAAAAGATGGGTTGGACCATGAGATAAAAGGATAAAGAGATAACTTGTTTTAGATCTGGATGTATGGATCAGATCAGGAGGTTAGTTTTAGATTCGAGAGTATGGATCAGATCAAGAGGTTAGTTTTAGATCCGAGAGTATGGATCAAATCAAGATGTTAGTTTTAGATCCGGGAATATGGATTAGGTAATGAGGCAAATTTAAGATCCGGGAGTACGAATTATGTATTTTTGAACTACGTGTTCATTCGATAAGGTATCATGTGTATAGTCCCTTTTAGGAACGTGATTTTAATAAGAGTATTGATTAAAGTATGAAATATACATATGTATGTGAAGTATTTGTTATTGTCCAAAATACGTGTTAGATATATTTGATGATATACAACGTGCGACTCAGATATGGTTCAATATGTGTTAAGATGTGTATATATGATATCATTACTTAAAACCTTGTGTTAAGTATACACTAGTTGGCGTTGCCTAAACGGAGATAGTATCAAAAATTGATTATAGGCATTGTAGGATTGCCTAGTGATGGGTTAAGACTTAAATAGTGATGTTTAGTTCAATTAAGATTGGACTTTGGGTAGTCTCTTATTAAGAGTACGTGTGGGGTGAGATTGATGATCGGTGGAGTACGTCCTACGTACAGAAGTACATTTTATGTACGAAGTCCTTTTCAAAGCTTTGTGTCTTGGGTGCTGCTTGCGCCAGGGTACTATTATGTTCTCGGGTACGAGACTTTCGCATACCAGAGTACTATAATGTGCCAGAAGTACTATCATGTACAAAGTCTTTTTGACTATTTTGTGTGTCGGTTACAGGAACGTACGGGAGTACTCTAGTAGTATTTCCCCATACTTTTATTTTGAGAGAGCTTTGGAGTCAGCGTTTCTTTTATGAAGTGATCGACCGAGATTCATATGTCAGTGTTTTATTTTACGAAATAATTAAGGGAACTTCGTAGACTGCCTAATAAAGTGTCGGTAATAGACCACTGCTACGTATGTCTGGTGTTATATTGCTGGATAGGGTGCGTCTGGCGGTGAAATACCTCATGTATTCAGTCCACTACTAGGCAAAGTTCGATGCTGGATAGGGAGAGTCTAGAGGTATAATACCTCATGATAGTTGGACCACTCCTAGGCATTGTTATCTAGATAACTACCCCTGACTTAATTGTCTTGTGGTTCTTTCTTTTACGAACGAATGTTCGTGGTGAAACTTATTCCTTTCCCCTCATTTGATGTCTTTATTGATCCTCGTTTGCTGCCAGGGAATTTCCGAAGCAGCTTCGTCAGTTGTTGTTCATATCGATTCCTTAGGCTAGATCTCGTAAGATCATTGTATAGGGTCAGTGTGTGGGGATCGACAGGATGGGATAGATTGTTTTAGAAATATTATTTATATGTGTTAATAATATTAGTGGTTTTTCAGGATCGAGATATACATTATTATCACGTGGTTTGAACTAAGAGCTTTCGTACTCTGTGTTCCTTAGGTGATTGAGTTTACTAGGGATATTTGAACTAAGTGTTCACTAGATGTTTTTGAACTAAGTGTTCATTAGGTGTTTTTGAACTAAGTGTTCATTAGGTGTTTTTGAACTAGGTGTTCATTAGGTATTATTGAACTGAGTGTGTTCAATGGGTGTTCTTGAACTAGGTGTTTATTAATTATTTTGAACTGCGTGTTCACCAGAGGTGATCTATGAACCATGGCAGCACTAGACTTTGTGCCAATTCCTTAGGGCAATTCTTAGGAATGAATGGGAGAAGGGTAATCGGTTCTTAGGGTAAATCTTTAAGAAATAAATGAAGATAATGGGGGTGGGTAATTGGATTGATTGCTTGATAAGTGAATATAATAATTATATTATTGTGGGTTGAAAACCCTATATGCTCACCAGGCTCCTAAGCCGGACCCTCTCAGTTTTCTTTATATTACTGTAACACCCAAAGTTTTGACGGTCAAGAAAGGAAAGAAAACCCTAACTTTAAGGGGAGACTCGGCGAGTCCAAGGAGGAACTCGGCGAGTCCGAGCGGGATCCGGGTCGAGGAGTAAGTGACCGACTCGGCGAGTCGGACAAGGGGACTCGGCGAGTCTGATCTGTGCGAGGAAAACCCTAAATTTGGGACTTGGGGCCTATTTAAGCGTCTAATTCTCTCCCCTAGGGTTCCTTTACTGCCTCTTTCACCCAGAACATCGAACCCTAAGCCCCATTGTTGCCCATTCAAGCTTCCAAGCCATCTTTGAGTGATTTGAAGGAAGAAGAAGAAGGGGAATCATTGAAGCTTCAAGGATTGGCCTTAGATCTGAAGATTGGGGGAACTTTCTGAGTTATTGAAGGTATTAAGTCGTTTCCCTCCTTTAGATCTATTTTGGTTGTGAGTTTAGGGGCTTTTTAGCCATGATTAAGTTGTCCATTTGAGTTAGAAGCCGGATCTGGAGTTGCTACTTCAGATCTAAGCATATTTTGGTCTTAGAAAGCATAAAGTATCAGCCCTTGAGTTGATTATGGAGCCTCTTTGCCTTAAACCCTAGTTTATTGTGTATTTAGCCTAGATCTCCTTCTCTACACGTAAAGTTTGCAACTTTACGTGAGGAATAGGCTTGGGGAGGGTAGATCTACTGTTTGGAGCCCATGCATGACTCAAAAGTCCTCTGCATGTATGTAGATCTGAATGAACTCGACGAGTCCTTTGAGTAGACTCGGCGAGTAGCATGAAGGTTAGGAGGAACTCGACGAGTGGGATGAACAGCTCGTCGAGTCGATGAAGTTGGGCAGGAACTCGACGAGTTTGAAGAACAACTCAGCGAGTTGGTTGAAGATTACCTTGGACTCGGCGAGTCTGTTCTTGGACTCGGCGAGTCAGGTCGTGTGACAACCCAAGTTGTTCCGTTACATTTCCCCGTTACCGTTAACGTAATATTCCAGTTTATAAAAGTTCCGTTAATTAGAGGTCGTCAATTAAATAAACATTTCATTTGTTTATATTTAAGATGCCGTTAAGTCATGATAAAAGGAAATAAAAACACATAACACACATTTCCATTTAATTGGAAAAAGTTAGTTTTTATTATTACGACCACTAAATCGGGTGCGACCAAAAGCCTCGTATAACGACAGTATCGGGTAGATTCCCACTGAGCTCCAACTCCCACCCATATATAAAGGGGAGTAAACCCCATTTGGAGACTTTTTACACTCTCTCTCTATACTCTCTCTCTAGACTCGTTTTCGACCCGAATCCGCAACCAAACACTTCCAAATCGTAAGTCCGCTTACCCTAGCTTATTCTAAACATTATGATTCGTGTTTATAGCTTAAAATTGGACCATTTAAGCTGTTGAAAAGGAGTTCACGGCCTAAGCTCCTCCTTAGGCCGTAAACACCTTAAATGAGGCCAAAATGACCCCAAAATGTCCCTAAAGGCTTTGAAATAAATTAATGGATTAGCCTAGGAGTGTTTAAACATTAAATCACATGGTTTTAAGGGGTAAAAGAGAGTTTATGGCCCAGGCATATGCCAAGGCCGTAAACACCTCTTAAACATATTAAAATGCCCCAAAAACACTCCTAAAGCACCCTTGGACTTAATACATAAATTAGGGGCTTATCCTTTTGGGTTTAGATCATCCAAACACAAGGAAATGGGGGATTAAAGGGAGTTTACGGCCCAAGCATGTACCAAGGCCGTAAACACCCCCAAACA
Source organism: Lactuca sativa (assembly GCF_002870075.4). Classification (NCBI taxonomy): domain Eukaryota; kingdom Viridiplantae; phylum Streptophyta; class Magnoliopsida; order Asterales; family Asteraceae; genus Lactuca; species Lactuca sativa. Next base: position 155,418,111 of record NC_056631.2, on the reverse strand, counting down.
TGCCCAAATGTTAGCTTTTATTCCCCTAAATGGCCTCACACCTTATTATAAATTACTAGAAGTGATATAAGGGCTTGAAACTTCACTAAACTCAAAGGATAAGAGTTTACGGCCGTAAACTCCCTTAGGAGTTGTCCCTGGGCCGTAAACTCCATTAAGATGCCCTTTAAGACCTTAAACTCATTCATACTATATAGTTTTGGACCTAGAATAATTCCATGAACAAGTTAGAAGCCTTAAAACACACTAGAACCCCTCACCATGAGTTTACGGCCGTAAACTCATGGTGAGATGTCCCTGGGCCGTAAACATAGCTTTGGGAGTTTACTCTCGGGTAGTAAACTCCATTCCTAAGCCATACACACCTTTAGACGCTACCGGGACACCCAAACACTTAACCAAAGTGTTTTCCGCTCCTTTGAGTGCGTATACTTATTTAATTAGTATTAAATATACTAATTGTATGTGAACATATGTTATCATATGTTAAATAGGTCATTGAGTGTGTTCGAGTCCTTACGTGACACCGAACGCCCAAACGGCACCTTCGTCGGACCTACTTATGCCAGGTGAGTTCATACCCCTGAATGAACCTTTTAAATGTTTTTACATGTTTTATAGGGGGGAATACAAGTTAAACATGCCAGTTATCATATCAATCACATGTGATTGATAACCCGCATGCTCAAGATTTTACCACTGTACACTGTTTTACCGAATAGGATACTATAATGGTTTTCAAGAAGGTTTTCAATTGTTTCAAAACTCTTACTTATACTGTTTTATCTAAATTCATTTTAAACTGGTTTATAAAGTTTCCAAAAGACTTCTAAAGGCTTTCAAACTTATTTTATCAAAGAATACCAAATGTGATTTTCCCTGAGTATAAAGGTTTTTACAAGGTTTTCATCAAAGTTCTCTTTCACGTCGTATACATTTACTTGTTAGTTACTGCTGCTTCGCTTTTACTTATTTAAAAATCCTACTTGACAACGCATTCCCTTCGTGATACGCTTATACCGGTTATTGTCTCTATATCGCTTATACTTGTAGTCGCTTACACTTGTTAGATGCTTTTACTTCACCAGTTGTCGTTTCCACTTTGTGATACACTTATACTTGGTACACTTATACCTCACGATTCGGTTATTCCACACTGTATGATTTCACACCACGATGATACGTTTCCACTTGATACAGACTTAGTCGTAGTTAGATGTATGTCTGCACTTGTATAGGTACATATAAATAATGATTGAAGGACTTAGGAAGGTTCGTCCGCCCTATTTCCTTTTCTTCATTGAGATGTGGTCTGGTGGGATCGGATGGCCGTCCGAAGGTCGTTTGGTTCATTAGTTATATATTATGTATACAAGTATGGACATACAGGAATGCTCTAGTCCGTTCAGTTAAGAGTCTCTACCTCTAGTCTACACTTACATTAGAAACACATTACCCACTATTTGGAAGTCTCTACCTCTAGTTCAGCACTTACACACTACCCACTATTTGGAAGTCTCTACCCACTATTTGGGATGCATCTTCAGGACACAGCCTTCTCCGTCGTCTAGTTGGTAACCAGAGTCTCCTATAGGGAGAGCGGACATTGTGTGTATAGATCTATACAGGATTGACACCCCCGCACCCTGACTGCTAGCTACAGTCCACGGCCTACCAAGCCAATGGATGACAAATATCATATTTTAGATGCTTGTAGGGCGCCTGATACTCTAGTCAGTATGATTACGAGTATCCCAGGTTACCTTATAACTCATTGGCCTTAAGGTAACGGTATTTCACCGGCAATTTACACTGTATGTTGGTAACTCATTTTCAGAGTCACACTGTTTTGACCTTACAAGACGTATCTTTCATTTGATACAGTCTGGGGTCTGTATTCACTATTTTGACCTTACAAGACGTATCTTTCATTTGATACTGTCTGGGGTCTGTATTCACTGTTTTGACCTTACAAGACGTATCTTTCATTTGATACTGTCTGGGGTCTGTATTCACTGTTTTGACCTTACAAGACGTATCTTTCATTTGATACTGTCTGAGGTCTGTATTCACTGTTTTAGACCTTACCAGCTGTACCTTTCATTTGGTGCCTTCTGGGGTCCGTGTCTCCATTTGTTAGATTGAACCGGGCGTGTGGTTTGTTCCATACTTTCTTGGAGTCTATGATTCCTTTGCCTTAGTCAGCAGTCCTCACTGCTGAGGCATATGTATTTCCCTGATGTCTCTTGCTTTCTTAATAATCAAATTCAGTATTTTGATTATGATAGTAATTAAGGGAAAACTACTTTTTACCACATAACACTGACCAGTCTTGGTAGAAGGCTACTTTTATTAAAGAAAATATAGGATTTTCTAGAAAGAACTCTAATACACAGTAAACACTTAAACTACCACTTATTAAAGTTATTTGATTGAAACGTCACTAAATGCTTATGAACTCACCAACATTTGTAAAAATGCTGATACTCGTTTTTCAAGTAACTTGTATTCTCAGGTTAGCATTAGATAGGTACATTCCAGGAGCCGTTGATGAAGATAGCTTAGTACCACGCTGTATTTATTCTATTACTTGTATTACTTTGATGTATTGTAATGTAACCGTGTAAAACTATTACTATTAATGCAATGTTTTGTTGTACTTTGATTACTATAATGCATGTGTTGTGATACTTGACATGACGTCATCCACCCCAGAACGTTTCCGCCGTTCCGGTTTTGGGGTGTGACAGATTGGTATCAGAGCATTGTTTATAGTGAGCTAAGTATATCAATTCATAAAAGATATACAACCTATAAATACAAAGGGATAAAACACTCTGACCAAGAATTATACTTTAAAATATAACCATATTTTACCAAAGTATAATAACATCCAAAATCTAAGCACTCGAACACAAGTATCACAAGAACAACAATAATAAAAGTCTTCGGATGTTGAGCATTACCGTCAAACCTGGGCAGTTATCTCGTCGTAAGCTGGAATAAATGTAACCTGATCAACTACATTTATTTGAGATGCGATGAACGTGTGCTTGGGAGTGATAGTGGTGTTGCAACAGGTCTGAAACTTACCAAATAGGGATGCTAGAGCCAAGCATAAAGTTTAAAATACTATAGGAGTATTTTGGAATACTAAAAGATTCACACTAATCCCATAATCATATTCAGAAAATAAGAAACACAAACAAGAAATTAAAATACCATAGGGGTATTTTAGGATACATAGACAACCCTGTGTGAAGAACTAAAAAGATCCTTATTGATATACCTACAACTACAGTGGGTACACTCCCAATGTTATGTATAATAAGGATCCCATAGGCTAAGAATGTGTGGTTTCGCCCTACTTCCTTTTCCTCGTTGGGATGAGGATATAGAGTAGTATCATATATTCGAAGGCCTATCGGATCTAAGCTATATATGATTTGTATACCATGTGTAATCATAGCAGGACTCGATATGGATCATCCAGTGAAATGTTAATAATCTATTAGGATTCTTTAGACATTTCCATTCTTGCACGAACCCCGTAGAAAACCCTATCCACTCCAGTGCTTGACAGAAGAGTTGAGTCCGACCCCGATGAAGTTCATTGAGAAGATTTCCAGCTCGGAAACGAATGAACTAGGTCGAGACTATTGAATTCACCAAGTGCCTATATCTTTTAGGGACATCGGTAAGAAATTTGCCTAAACTTCGGAGATTCTCGATCATCCATCATGAAGTGATGACACCCAGAGTCGGAATCAGGAGGAAGGCGGAGTAGAAATTCAATATGTCCATATGAGGAGAGAACCCTAGGTAACTACCCTGTTGGGTCGTATTTTGTGTTGCGTCTATTCGGCTCGTTATCTAGTCCAATATGTATCTCCGGTATGGGCCTGTCCATCCGTGAGTTTTGTAGGGTTTAGTATAAATAGATGCTTGCATGCATCCTAGAACAGAAGGACGATCAGTAACGATTAGAGATTTATTGTTCAACAAATTTATCGTTCTTGTTTTGTAACCCTAGAATCCTCTACAGTGGAAGTTCTTAGTCGAGCTCTACTGAGGATCGAGTAATCTAATCATTCGACACATCTTGATTCATACTTGTGTTTTGTTTATTGTTTTTACGTTCATCACATACTTGTTACAAAGATCTAATCGATCAAAGAGTTAATTAATAACTCATCAATTGGTATCAGAGCAGGAGGCTGTGTAATTCATACACATCTTTTCTGTGAAAGAGTTTGCGATTAGGGTTATTCCGCATTAACTAATAATTATTGAGCCGTCATTCCATTATTGACGTAACTCAGCATTTATTTGTTTGCCCTAATATTAAATATTACAAGTCTGATCTTTCAAACAAGTTAAAAACGATCAAGCATGGACGAGTCACAATCTAATCCCATTAACATCTCTAACAGCATTGGATCAACGACGAAGATTCCTATTCTTTACACCCAGGATTACGAAGTCTGGGCATATCACTTTGAAGATTATGTCATCGGGTCGGAAGACAATGGATACCTTATTTGGGAAGCAATCGTTTCTGGACCATTTGCTCACTCTGGAACGTTAAAAATCATTAAAACTCAGAAAGAGTACAATGATATGTTAAAGGACATAAAGGATGTTGCTCAAGACGAAAAGGAAAAGTTTCAATGCAACATGAAAGCATTGAGACTGATTCGATTCGCTCTGCAATCAGATACATTCAGGCTAGTGAGTTCATGCAGCACTGCTAAAGAAATATGGGACAGGCTGCGAGAGCTATATTCCACAGATGAAGATTTGGAGCATTCTATTCAGACCTTGTTCTTTTCTGAGTTTGGTGAATTTAAGCAGAATTCTGATGAAACTTTTACTCAGACGTTCGATCGCTTCAATCATCTTCTTAGCAAGATGATCAAACACGATATAGAAAGGAAGTTGATTGAACAAAAAGTAACCTTTTTGAATGGCCTTAGATCCGAGTGGAGAGCGGTTGTGTCCACTGTTAAAGCTCATGAGCAATTTAAATCTTATTTGTTGGCAAAGTTGGTGGGGATTTTGAAATCCCAAGAAAAGATTGTTTTGCAAGAGAAAAATGTGGTCTCCAGTTTTGGGTCCTTGGCCCTCTTGTCCAAAAGCAAAAGTGTGGTAGAAGATGAAGATCTCAACTTAGAAGACTATGATCTTACTTCTGAAGACTATGCAATGATGGTGTCGAATCTAAAGAGGTTCATTAAGAAAAGGTTCCCTACCAATAAGAACCGAAATTGGCAGGGAAGCTACAGTTTTGAAAAGGTTAGGGAGGAACCGAAGACAAAGGAACCAAAGAAAGAGGCGAAAGTTGAAGGAGATTCAGGTGTGAACTGCTACTACTGTGGAGGAAAGAACCACTATGCCAAAGACTGCGTTCTAAAGAAAATGGCAGAGAAGGATGAGGAGAAAGATGAAGAAGCTGTGTTGATGAAAAGGCTGGAAGAGATCAAGAGAAAGAAAGCTACTGCTAACCCTTCAATGAATGCTTTAATTGTGCAGGGTTCGGCAGCGGATGATGAGTTCGGTGGCGTGCAGGTCTGGTCAACCGACTCAGAGGATGATGAGGCCAGGAAGCCATCTCATGGAAAGGCATACATTGCAAAAGGTGAAGAAAGTGGTGGGAAGTGGTTGATGGTGACAGATGTATCTCAAATGAGGGGATACAATACGGATGGTGGGAATGAAGAATCCAAGGAGCGAGAGGACCTATGCTTCACAGCTAAACCTCTCAGCGTGCAGATCAATGAGTTAGATGAATTAATCAAGAAGGTACAATCCGTTTTTGTTTCATTAAAAGTGCCACAAAATTCGTATGAAAAAGAATTAAAAAGCTTAAATTCAAGAATCTCAAATCTAGATAGCAATTTAACTCAAACACGGGTCACCAATTCTAACCTAACTGACCAAATAAGCAGGGTGTCTTCCAAGAGTGAGGAATGGAGGATGTGGATAGAGCTGAAGGAGTCGGAGCTGATTAAATCCAAAGATGAAAACATTTATTTGCAAAGAGACAATTTAAAACTTTTGAAACAAAGAAATGTCTTTTGTTTGATTGCTAAACGTCTTTATGCTAACATCACTCAACTTCATCTGAACTGTGAAATAGGGCAGAAAATTCATCGCATGATTTTGCCCTTCCTTGAATTTAAGGAAGATGAAATCGACGCTGAAGCATATAATTGTGAAAGTGTAGTTTCGTCTGATGATGTGAATCTGACTTATATGTATGGTCTGGACAAAATCGAATCTTTTAAAAAGTCCAAGGACCATAAGGACATGTTGAAAAACCTTTTGGATGAAAACGATAAACTGAAACTAAGGACCGAAACCATACAAAAGTTTGACTCATTGAATGCCAACTTGAGCTCAGAAAATAAAATTGATGTTGAAAACGCGTCTGAGCTCAATGAGGATGATGATATGAGTGAAATTTCTGTAGAGGATGAAGTCGACTGTTCTGAGTTTGTCAAGAGCGAACCCGAAAACCACAAAAATCTTATTTCCGAAAATTCTGTGGAGTTCGCTCGTTTATCCCAAAACAAGTCCCTGATTCTTGAAGAAAAGGTCGTGGTGTACCAAAAGGTGAGAACAACACCAAATCAGGTGTATAAGGTCACAGGAGTAACCGAACATCAGACAGCCGAACTCACGGCCATAGTAAACGAAGATAATGCGGATGGCTGTGATGAATTTTTCTGGTCTACTCCTATAGATAATGCAGACGAAACCGTTGGTCTGTCAGAGCGAACGTCCTGGAAAACCAAAGGTAGATATGTGCCAGAGCCACTAAACAAGCCTGACAACTTCGATGTGCCAAGTACCAGTGGTGCAAAAGAAGTTCCTGTAGAAGAAGTCACTCCTTCAAGCGAAACACCATATGTTCAAAGTGAACCAGCTGGCAAAAAGCAAAAGCAAAAAGCCAACATCCACTGACAGCCGAAGCAAGTAAAGAATCAAAAGCAGCAAAGGAATCTGAGATACAAAAAGAATCTCTTAGAGCGAAAACAGTTCTGGCGATCTCAAAACGCCCATTTTTCTGATCATGACAGAAAGTCAGAGAAAAGAGCAGTCAGACCGCAAGAAAGTAATAACAACCGAAGGGAAAGGTTCGGTTCAGAGAATATCAGCTACCGAAAGCATAGGTTCGGTTCCGAGAGCAAAAGCTACCAAGGTTCTAGGTTCGGTCCCACTAATGACCAAAAACAAAAGAGTCACTTAGAACCTCAAGTCAAGAAAACTTCCCAGTCTAAATTCTCTCATTCTAATTCTTCTCAACCCCATTCTAAATCCAATTCTGTTCAAACTCAAAATCCAAAATCTTCAACAAATTTGAAAGGAAAATCGAAGGTTTCCTCAGTCAAGAATGATCAAAAGCATTCCAAGGCCCAAACGCCTGAACCTGAATCCAAACCGACTGTAACACATCCCAACAAAATTAAAGTTTTCATTATTAAGAAGAAAGATGAAACAACTTTAATAAAAAGAACATATCTTGTTGACATTTCTCTTACTATTCCTGTTCCTGTGAAAGGCTCACGTGGACCCAAGAAACTTTGGGTTCCTAAATATGCTTGATTTTTGCAGGTTATCAGTGACGAGCAGTTCGACGAAGAATGGTATATTGACAGTGGCTGCTCACATCACATGACAGGAAGGAAGGAAGAGCCGAGGGAATTCTGATCTCTTCCAAATGGCGGGAATGTCAAGTTCGGGAACAACTCATACGGCACAATGAAAGGTTATGGGATGATAACAAATGGAGACTTCACAATTAGAAAGGTTGCATATGTTGAAGGACTACATCATAACCTCATCAGTGTATCTCAACTTTTTGGAGGCACCGGTCTTAAAGTTTCGTTTGATGATGAGGGTTCGGAAATAATAGAGAAGAAAACAAAAAGAGTGATTCTCAAATCAGAGCGCAAAGGCGAAATGTTTCCTCTCAATCTCAAACCTATCAAAGGAAATCCAGCTATCTATCTGTTATCCAAAGCACATTCTGACGAAAGCTGGCTGTGGCACCGAAGGCTCTCCCATCTCAATTTCAAGGATATCAACAAACTTGTCACAGGAGGCCATGTTCGGGGTCTTCCATTGCTCAAGTTTGATCGAGAACATTTGTGTGCTGCATGTGAAATGGGGAAGTAGATTCGTCAAAGTCACCCATCCATAATAAACACTAAATTCGTTGAACCACTTGAGTTAATTCACATTGACTTATGTGGTCCATCTTCTATCGAAAGCATTGGCGGTAGCAAGTATATTCTTGTTATTGTTGATGACTTTTCACGTTTTACATGGGTGTTCTTTCTGAAGCACAAATCTGAGGCAACTCTCAAGCTAAAGATGTTTATCAAGCAGGTTGAAGTGCAGCTGAGGAAAGTCATTTGCAACATCAGAAGCGACAATGGGCTGAAGTTCAAGAATAAAGAATTTGAAGACTTTTTAGCAGAAAAAGGAACCAGTCACAACTTCTCAGCTCCCTACACTCCTCAACAAAACGGGATTGTCGAAAGACGAAACCGATCCTTGTGTGAGGCGGCCCGAACCATGCTAAGTTTCGCTTCTCTACCTTTATATTTCTGGGCTGATGCTATTGTTGCGGCTTGTTTTACGCAGAACAGATCCTATCTCAATAAGCGTGTCACTCTTACTCCTTATGAGGTCATCAACAACAGGAAGCCAAACGTCAAATTCTTCCACGTATTCGGCTCACGATGCTTTATCTTCAATTCTAAAGAACATCGTAACAAGTTCGACGTAAAAGCCGATGAAGGGATTTTTCTGGGATACTCTCTCACTTCGAAAGCCTACAGGGTTTTAAACAAGCATCCGAGGAAGATTGAAGAAACGTATTATGTGACTTTCGATGACAGCTATGTCAAGAAGCTGAAGGCCACGGAAGAATCAGTTGGAGAAATCTTCTCTCAAACAGGCCAAGTCACAACCTCGATTGCAAATTTGTTTGAGCAATTTGTGGAGTTATTTGATGAACCGGAGAAGGCTACTCTCTCCGAAGCCAATGCAGCAGACAACAAAGTTGACCATTTGAAGCAAATTGTCGATGACGCTGCCAAACGACTGGGTGAAGGAGAATCAGTTCCAAATAAACCTTCTCAGCAAGGTGCTTCAGTTGAGGGGGAGAATCCATCTTCTTCAAAACAGTCAAGTTCATAAGTTGAGGGGGAGAACTCTTCTCCAGCTGCTCCCGAAAGCTCTACTGCACCCGAAGGTACTGTAGCTCCCGAAAGTTCTACTGCACCCGAAGGTACTATACCTCCCGAAAGCTCAATTTCACCCGAAAGTCCTATAGCACCGGAAAGTCAAGATACCCCTGAAAGCTCATCAGTCGAGGGGGAGAATGCCGATATGTTTTATGACGATGATAGTCAATCCGAATTAGAAGAGATGGTAAATGCTGAATTGGATCCATCCTATGATCCAAATTACCCTTCTCTTGTCAAATGGACTAGAGATCATCCTGTTTCACAGGTTGTGGGTAATGTCTCTGAAAAGGTGTTGACCCGATCTCAACTGAAGGCAAAGCAAACATCTTTATTTTCAAAGGTAGAGTTCTGTATGTTTAACTCTTTCGTCTCAAAAGTTGAACCAAAGACAGTAAACACTGCTCTTGATCACTCTGATTGGGTTCAAGCTATGCAAGACGAACTTAATGAGTTCGAAAGAAATAAAGTTTGGCGCCTCATTCCAACTCCTCAAGATGCCTCGGTTGTTGGTCTCAAATGGGTCTTTAGAAATAAAATGGACAAGGAAGGCAATGTAATAAGAAACAAAGCTCGTCTAGTTGTGAAAGGATACTGCCAGGAGGAAGGAATCGATTATGAGGAAACATTTGCTCCTGTAGCTAGGCTGGAATCTGTTCGAATATTTCTTGCCTATGCTGCACACAAGAACTTTGAGGTCTACCAAATGGACGTGAAGTGCGCATTTCTAAATGGAGAACTTGAAGAAACGGTGTACGTGGAGCAACCTCCGAGATTCGTGAATGAAAAATACCCCAATCACTGCTATATTCTGGACAAAGCGGTATATGGACTAAAACAAGCACCTAGATCCTGGTATGAAACGCTAACTAAGTTTTTAAGGATGTCCAAATTCAAACAAGGTTCGGTTGACCCAACCTTCTTTCGTAAGAAGGAAGGTAACCACCTTATGATTGTTCAAATCTATGTCGATGATATCATCTTTGGCTCAACGAATCCTAGCTTAACAGCTGAATTCAGAAAGCTGATGGAGACTAAATTTGAAATGAGCTCAATGGGTCCTATTAACTTTTTCCTTGGCTTAAATATTAGACAGGGACCCGAAGGCATCTTTATTAACCAAGAAGCCGACACCAAGACTCTCCTTGCTAAATTCGGCATGATGGGAGACTCAAAGGTAAAAGTTCAAATGGCGTTCGACACCAAGCTCACTCCATCCTTGGATAAACCAGCAGTCGATATTACGCTATATCGCCAGATGATCAGTTCTCTAATGTACCTTACTACTAGCAGGCCTGATATAATGTTTTCTGTTTGTTACTGTGCTAGATTTCAGGCGAATCCTCGTGAACCTCATATGCTTGCAGTGAAGAACATTCTCCGGTATCTGAAACGAACTACCTCTCTCGGCTTATGGTATCCATCAAACTCAGGTTTCTTCGTTCAAGCCTACTCAGATGCAGACCTTGGAGGTTGTGGACTAGACAGGAAAAGCACCACTGGAGGCTGCCAATTCCTTGACGGGAAGTTGGTTAGCTGGCAATCAAAGAAACAGACTTGTGTATCTCTGTCTACAGCTGAAGCAGAATACATCGCAACTGCCTCCTGTACATCTCAAGTGATTTGGATCCAAAGCCAGCTCCGGGACTATGGACTCAATATGAAAAAGATCCCACTATATTGCGACTCCGAGAGTGCAATTAGGATCTGTCATAACCCAGTGCAACACTCCAAGACTAAGCACGTAGCACTGAGGTATCACTTTATTAAGGATCATGTGGAAGATGGGAACGTCGAAATTCATTTTGTTCGAACCACTGATCAACTGGCTGACATCTTCACCAAAGCTCTTCCTGAAGCTTCTTTCAACAAAATTCTACAAGGGCTAGGAATGATGGAATCGGAGTCAGTACCAAAAATTACCTCTCAAGATTAAAAGTAAGAAACGAAATAGACCGAACGTTCGGGTTCGGGTCTTGCTCTAGTGTACCGAAATAGACCGAACGCTTGGGTTCGGTTGTATCATCTGATCTTCGCCTATCACTCAAATGTAGTTTCTTTGGTTGTAAATCTTTTGTATTATTTTTCCTAATTCATTTATCTTATTGTCAAAGTTCTTTTCTTTTTCAATCTTATTTTTTTTGGCAACCGAAATAGACCGAACGCTCGGGTTTGGTTCCAAAGTTTTCTCAACCGAAATAAACCGAACGCTCGGGTTCGGTTCCAACATTTTTTTGTATAAATTTTTTTTATGTCTTATTTATTTCGATCAAAAATTCCAAAAATATTTTTTTCGTAATTCAAAAACTCCAAAAATATTTTTTTTTTTATTATTTTGGCTTTTATTTTTTATTTCATTGTGGGTAACTTATTTCACTAGCTAAGTGTCCCTAGAAACATGCTGCTGTATGTGACCAAAGCGTCATCTGATTCTGAATAAAAGCCTTACTGACTTGGTACAAACAAACCTTGTCTTCCCAATTAGGCTCTCATATTTATTCTAATCATGAGCTACCTAACTCTCTTCTCACATGAGATAAGAGTTTTCTGCTTAGTCCTTATTTTTATAGCAGAGGTACTTTGCTTTCTTTACACCATCTACATTACTTTTTCTCCATCTCATTCGTTTCACAAGCGTAACCCTTGAGACTCTCAGACATTACCACTGAGGTTTATGGTTGCACAATTTCTATGTTCATGATCTTAGCTTCGTGCCACTATGTGCTAAGTGAAACCCATAATTCAATACCTACTATGCATTGACGGTGAACAATTAACTTGCTCTAGCTTTCACTAATGAATTGACGAACTTATCCATGGGGGTACAACATGAAATCTCTATTATTCTTTTGTGTGATTCCTATGAAATTGTTAAATCCAATAACATTTCTTCCCTTGGGATCCAGTTTTAATTTTTTTTGAGATTTCACATATGTTAGTTTAACTTGCTACTTAAATTATCTCCAACCTACTTGTTCAACAGACTACACTGGTCTCACAAGTACTTCGTTCGATTTCTATCTTATATCAAGATCAGGAATTATGAATCGAAGCGAAAGCCACCCCATAAGACTAATTAAAAGAAGCCTTTCAACACTTCTTAATAAGTGTCGGATCGTTATTCAACGGGAAACCACACAAACACTTTAAAGTCTCTCTTGACTTTGAAGGAAGAGATTCGTGCCCGGGATCCACTGTTTCGTGTCTTTATTGACATCACATAATCCCTCAAAAGTGTTGCTTTATTTCTTTTTCTTTTACACACTCGGCACGAAAATCTTTCTGATTTTCCAAAATTCTATTTCATTAATTCTAAGGAATTTTAATTGGATTGGTTGTTATAAAAGGTTGTGGTTAATATTGATCCACGTGGGGATTTTACTTTAAAGATGTCGTTAATCTCTAAAGGGATAAGATGTCGAAATGATGACTCAGGCGGGAGTCCAATCGATTTGATTTCAAACGGCGCAACAAGGAGAAGCGTGCGAATAGGAACCGTTTCATCTCCAAACGGCGCCTGATGGGAAGGCGTGTGATTAGGGACTGACACTCTCTCTCCTGCGTGATCATCGGTACACCCAACTGTCACGTGTCAGTCACCTCCGAAAAACCCTTCGTTTTTCAATCAAAGATTTGGAATAGATTCTTCTCTCTCCTTTACCCTCAGTATAAAAGGCAATGTAAACCCCCGTTTACCTGTTTACTGCACCTATATTTCCAGATAGCAAGAATTCCTCCAACCTCTATTGTTCATCATCTCTCCCACTTTCATCTCAACAATGGCGGATTCTTCATCTGTTCACGCAACTTCTCACATCTTGCCCATTCGTCCCCAGCAGAGTTTGATCATTGATCTTACTCCTTAGGCATATGACGCTTTCATGTTTCCCATCATCGAATGCCTGAAGTTCTCGCCAATCGCTCCTGCTCTTACCAGGGCTGAAGCTGTTCCAATGGAGTTCCTGTCACAAATTTTTGCTACAGCTCACTACGACAAGGTCATCGACAGGATTTTCTTCGATGTCTTTGAGCACAAGGCGTCGATTTCTAAGCAAAGGTTTTGTACGCTGTTAGGGTTTGAACCTGATTCTTCGAGGGTTAATCCTGAAACCATTCCAATGGGTCATCTGTTCAACATGTTCTACAACATGGGGTACACTGAGGTGCTCACTACAGTCACGAAATTCAAAAAGTCGTGCCTGCCCCCTCAGTGGAATGGGATGTTCACTGTTCTTTTCAAGGGCCTATCTGAACGAAGTGTTGGATCCGATGGGGCAAGTCGTTTATTTCTCTCCATCATGTATGGGATCTACAATGGCATCAATATGGACTACGGGTCGGTCCTATGGCAACAACTCATTCAGAGTCTCTCTTCCACCTCTCGACACTCAGAGATTTCTTATGCCCGGTTCTGGTCTATTGTCACTAAATGGGTGATGGACAAGTACCATGTCCCTATTGTCGCTGGTGCTCCAATGTCTTCGATTGGTACCTTCCATACCACGAAGATCATTGTGTCGGATGCTTCGAAATTTCCCTTCAACGGGTCTATCCCGGAAACGATGTATGGTGATGTTCCTGCCGACAGCCGGATTATTCAAACGTACAAGGAGTTCCGACGTTCTGGTCCGAGAGACCTTACTCCAGAGATGCTGAAATCAATTCATGACGCTGAAAAGCCTGCTCCCAGAGGAAAGAAGGCTGATAAGAGAAAACAGGTGGCAAAGGGAGCAAAAGGCCCATCTCCCAAGAAAAGGAAAACCACTAAGGCTGCTCAGTCTCCACCGCAGAAGAGGAGAAAAACCCAACCGAGACGAAAGCTAATCATTGCTTCGTCCTCAAGCGAATCTGAGGAAGCAGGTTCTGATTCAGATGGATCTCAACGTGGTAACACTCCACCACGTTCGCCTACACCAGAGATTCATATTTCTACTTCTCCTATTTCTTCTCCACCCATTACAATTCCTTTTTCTATTCCCCCCATAACCTCCACCACTCAAATACCATCCACCTCCATCCCAATACCACCACTAATCTTTACCGAAGCAACAACCACCACCACTGCAGATGTTAGAACCAACGTATCTGATATGGGGGTTCATACTGATGCATCAAAATCCAACTCAGCACCCGAACCCACACCAACAACCGAACACACCACCCAACCCAAAACTACTACTACTACCGAGCCTCCAGTTTCACCACCACCATCTTCTCCTGCTCATGCTTCAGAGGAAGAAGAACCACTCCTTGGCGGGGAGAATATGACTTTTGATTCGGTCTATTACAGTCCGTTTCAAGTTCAAAGTGACGACGATGACGATGCTCCTGTCACAAAGAGGCATCTCAAGGAGCTCCATGAATAACTCGATTCACTTATCGCTTCGTCTTCCACATCTCAGTCCTCCATATCTGAAGCTGTCATTCAGAAAATTGTTGAGGCTTTCTCCAAAGCTCATCAAGTTTCTATTGATTCCGCCACTGCAACCATAAACGCCTCAACCAAAGCTTGTGAGGCAGCGACCGAAAAAGTCGATAAACTATTCACTGATGCTTCTTCCTTGTTGAAATCTTTAAAGGAAAGTGTTGAAGCCACCAAGACTACGCTGGAACCCATTATCAACCAGTTGGCTACATCAGTCGCTTCTGAGCTGAAGTCGTTCGCTTCACTTAGACAATCTATTTCTGATGACAACTCAGCTTTCAGAACATCCATTGAAGAGCGTCTATCCAAGCTTCAAGAAGACTTAGCTGCCGAAAACAATCTAATGGATGCTCTCGCAAGGAAGACTACCGCTCTAAAGGTCAAGAGCATTCAACTCTCCAACTCTCAACAGGAGATTGAGTCTCTTCGATCTGAAAGAGAGGTGGTTAAATCGTGTGTTTCGGATGTCCACTCTGCTATCTCAAACATCCTTGAAGCACATGACCCAATCCTCAATTATTCAGTACGACGTACCCTTGCAGAGAAGCTCGCTCCTGACCTCTCTCTACTCAACAAAATCGAAGGGATCCTTGATTTCATGTCCATTCCGAAACAAGGGGGAGAAAAAGGTAATATGTCTCAACCACCTCCTTCTTCAACAGCAACACACACAACCGAACCTCCTCCAGTAGGCCAAGCCTCCGGTTCAGCTGTAAAAGACAAGGGAAAAAACATTGCTGAGGAGAGTGATGAAGATGATAAAGAAACGATTGCCGACATTCTGAAGCGGCAAAGTCCAAATAACGAGGCTGACATTAATGCTCGTGTGGCTAGAGAGGCTGAAGAAGCCGAAAGAAGACAGAAAGAAGCCCACGACCTTCTCGAGAGCAGGAAAACTCTTTTTCCTCCTTGGACTCTTGAGAAGCTGATTAAAGAAGCCATCGAAACACCAAGTATCTTGTGGCTAGAACCTGTGATCTCTTTAGATTGTTCTAACACTGTCGACTCTCAGTTCAATATGCCACTGACCCAAAAGGCGTTTGTTTTTCATGCCTTTGACAACATTGTTGAGTTCCCCCATCCTCATCCACAGGTTGATCGGGACTTAGTCGAATTTTATCTGAGGGCAGCTCAACCCCAATACCAGACTTAGAGTGCTCAGAAAATCGTCAATGTTCGGGTCCTGAAGCCGTACAGGGAAGGCAACTTCACCAACGTTCGGTTCAAGGTACTACGGGGATCTGCCAAGGCCGAACATGCCATCTCACTTGCAGATCTTCCCAACCTTAATCCCCATGATTGGATTATCTTGCACAACATCCTTCTTACAAACGAAGCTGAATATGGTCCGATCATCGACCACTTTAAGAGGATGCTTGTATGCTATATCATGGAAGTTGCTTTGATGGATCAGGAGATAGCGAGCGTATTTAAGAAGAAGCCTACCATATCTCCTGTTGGCTCTGCCAGTGATCTCAATATGATGCAGATGGGAAAGATTGACCCAAAGAGAAACTCTATCATGTTTACCAGGAACGAAGGACATAAATGTCTTTTTGCCTTGGCAGACAAACATCTCTACACCACTGCATGTTTGGAACACGTTTTGGGGATCATCCATCGATGCAAGCAGAACACAGCGGATGATGTAAAGTACTTTGATGATATGATTCAATCGTACATTCGGTTCAGACAAAAAATCCTTGCACTTATCACACGTCTGTTCGATACAGTAAAGAAGGCTCCCGCTGCTGGCCCAAGCAAGAAGAAGAATCGCTCCAATTTGATGCAAAGGGGGAGATTGTTGGGTCGTATTTTGTGTTGCGTATATTGGGTTCGTTAGCTAGTCCAATATGTATCTCCGGTATGGGCCTGTCCATCCGTGAGTTTTGTAGGGTTTAGTATAAATAGATGCTTGCATGCATCCTAGAACAGAAGGACGATCAGTAACGATTAGAGATTTATTGTTCAGCAAATTTATCGTTCTTGTTTTGTAAACCTAGAATCCTCTACAGTGGAAGTTCTTAGTCGAGCTCTGCTGAGGATCGAGTAATCTAATCATTCGACACATCTTGATTCATACTTGTGTTTTGTTTACTGTTTTTACGTTCATCACATACCTGTTACAAAGATCTAATCGATCAAAGAGTTAATTAATAACTCATCATACCCGAAGGAAACCAACACCGATACCAGCCAAAGATACGAGGCAGACAGAGGGAGCCAGTGCATGGAACCCGAGAATTGTCTTTTCCTCGTGTTCGTCACACTAATAAACCCGTAAAATAATACACTTTAGTGAGCTAGTGGTTACACTACTCACGCTATGTGTTAGGTGAATCTTCGTTTCCCGTTGCCAGTTACACGATTAGAGCGGATCCCCGCACCTCTATTGAAAGTATCTAGCCATAAGCCCTCATGAGCCTCTCTTTCCACGGTTTCGTTCCGAACTGTTCTCAAAAATCTTTCCAGGTCGGAGAGTGAAACCTTTCCCAGTATAAAAGTGACTTAGTAGGAACGACTCGCATCTTATGGCCTTTTCCGATACTCATACTCCTACCTTGATTCCCAGGACTACATCATAGGGATGTAGGTCGACACTCAGACAACCAGTACCCGAGGCACGGGAAAAATTTATGCCTAATACATTCGGGACAGATATGTCCAGGGTTAGCCATCGTCTCTCATTACCTTGTATTCCTTTCCGTGTAGGAGAAACCATGCCACCAAAGAAGCGTAACCAGTCCACAAGTAAGAAACCTACTCTCTTATTCGATGAAGCCACGTTCCAAACTGCAGTCTCTGCAGTCGTAGCAGCTGTCATGGCTCACCTGAATGCTAACAACGCCAATGTTAGCAAGGTGCCTGTCGGGATTTCCGATCCTAGCAATGGACAGCAGCAACCAACACCCTCATACCCAGTCACCCAAGAACCTCAACCGAACCCACTAAAGAGAAAACTCAAGATCGAGGAGGGAAGTACCTCGGCTCAAGGACCTTCTGAAGGGCAACGAGCTGAGAGAGTCAGTATCCCTGCCAACCCTCCCATCCCTACGCCTAGGAGACCATACTTAGGAAACCTTTCCCATTGCAGCAAGTGCAGCTACCATCATCATGGTGTCTGCCGGGAGCTCTATTATGCTAGGTGCCACATGTTGGGGCATACTGCTCACGTCTGCAGAACCCCGGTTGAGTTCATTACACCAACCGCCAATGTGGCGACCTGTACAGTTTGCCACCTATGTGGTGAAATGGGACACTTCAAGAAGGACTGCCCAACCGAAGGGAAAGACAAGGACACAAGAGGAGTCTAACTCTAATGCTTAGGGAGAAGCATCAAGGAACCTGGTAGATTTTTGGTACGTCTCTCGATCCCAGATAACTAACCAAGAACATTAAAAGACTAATTCAATTGTAAATATTTTCTCCAATAAGGCGAAAGTCGCAGCACTGTTATAAAATTTAAAAATTCATTTGGTAAAACTATAATGGCTAAACACATACGTTACGGTCATGTATAGTTAAGATGGATAGACCTAGAGTGAGTGAATGCCGCCTCATTTCCTATTCCTCGTTTGGTTGTGGATTTAGGGCGGAGTCGCTCAATCAACAATCCTCCCCACCTTAACTCTACATGACTAGTATATGTTAGGCGATTATAGAAATGCCTCGTGAGAATCCATTCATGAAAAGGTACTATACTCGGAAACACTTAGAAATCTCTATAGTCCCGCGTCGACTCTATCGGTCCAAGTATCCGCAGTAGTGATACATAGGACGAAACCCGACACGCCTACAACTTGTGTGCCTGTTCGGCGCATGACTCTATCGATCTTCACTATATATCATGTCGAGGTATGCCAACTTCGACGCCTCTACCGATCATGGTTTGACTCCGTTCAACCATGTGTTCATTCCTAAGTGTTGTGTAAAAAGAACTTTCTCCGTAGCCCCGTCGGCAAATAAAGGTTCTTCCGAACCTAAACATAATGCAAATAATCAAACCTAATGCGATCCGTCAATCGTCCCTCTTATCTCAAACCTTCCGAAGTACCCAAAAGAGGGTACCACGCGCCGTTGACCGACCCCTTGTAGTCAGATGAACACCGAAGTAAAGGACACTGTAGATACTCCAGAAGACAATAACCATCCGAAGCATACTTCGAAGAATCCCCAGAAAGACCCTTCGCACCTTGCACATTAGGTTCGTGAACCCAGAGAACAGAACTCATGAGACTGACCACTATAACTAGGTATATGCATAAAGGTGGCATATAATTGAGATCAAAAAGATTTAAGGTGTGTGTTTCCTCCCTATTCCCTGTTCCTCGTTGGGTTGTGGGTTTGGGGTGGAGTCGCACAGCTGAACATCCTGCCGACCTCAATTATATACTGCTTGCATACACCCGGTATTAGTGGTTAGGCTAAGCATGAGCTCTACCACGAACCTATTAGCAAAGCCCTTCATCCTATTCCATAAAATAGGAGCTGGAGTCAAGAGAATCGTTGCGGGTTGAGCTATTAAAGTTCCGAGAGATGAGACTCTATACTCACTAGATTTGACCTAGACCGAGAAAACTCAGAACCTTCGGAAGAGTAGTTGCAGTAGATGCTTGCACTACTCAGGCACTTCGTCCACCCTGTTACAGACAAGTGGTGCCTATCATCCTCCACCCTCTTGCATGGAGGAAATCGTCGTCGCCCTGTAGACGATCAAATACATTTTTCCGAAGTGAACACTAGGATATCGAGAAACACAGGATAACCTTCGCAACCAAGAATACTTAATGCCTTATGATTATCAGTTGATAAAACAGCATGCTATGATTATCAGTTGATAAAACAACATGCTAGATTAGGACTAAGGATCTAGGAATGATGCCTTATGTGCCTATTATATGTGTTCTGAGCTGCATGATAGCGCTGATTAGACAGTTGTAGGATAGCATGTTTAGGTTATGCCTGGGTTTATGAGTTTGTGTGGGTCTATGAGTTTATGTTGCATGCTAGTTCAGTTTCTTGCCATGTGGATATGATTGCTTGAGTATGTTGTGGTTAGATTTTCCCTTGTCTGAATGTTGCTTACTTTGTGCATTGTGGAATTTTGATTGATGGAAGTTAGCCCTTAGGTGGATACGTCACGCCACATGTGATCGGGTTTGAATAATCTCAGAGTGCTAGATTTGGCCCTATTGCGCAGCTCTCGTCTGAGTCCAACCGTTGTAGGGACGAGTCTCTTACTCGAAGGATTATCTGAGCCTCGTCACATGTGATGGTATCCAGGTAATAGCTAATTGGCATCACAAGGAGACCTTCAGCAGCCAAGGATTGGTTTGAGCTGAGTCAGAGGTTTCCCTAGGGTAAGCCTAGGATGAGATAGTGCTGGGAACAGTGGTAATGGATAAGGGACCTGGTGGAGTCGAAGCAATTCCTGAGGAAAGTATGGATAGATGTGGAAGGTAGTATGGGCCCGTACTACTGAAAGCAGAGGATCCGTACTCGATTCCGGAAAGGCCGAGACAATACCGGGAACCTGATAGGGTATGTGTTTGGTCGCGCAGCAGTGATAAGTATTCTGATAGAGGATGTATTATATTTTCAGTATGGTGACATTGCGGGAGAGACCAGCGGGTGGATCAGGCGCCGGAGAGGGATCAGGCTCAGGTTCTAGAGCCGTGCAACTTGATGATCAGATGAGGGATTTCATTTCCGCAGAGATTGTGTGCAACATCATTGATTAGATTCCAGTGAATTTTGGTTCGGTTAGAGAGGCCATCGTGGAGCTTATGGACGGTCATCTTGAGGCCTTTAGGGCCGGGATAGTATCAGGACAGTTTGGGGCTCGTCTAGAGCCCGGTTCTTATGGAGTTCGGGGATCCATCAGAGAGGCGGATTCCATTTTAGGCTTTTGCCATCAGGAGTCAGGAGTGAGTGGGGCACCCTGTCTCCAGGAGAGACCCTTGCATGACTGGGTAATTAATGAGGTTTCGCTAGTCATTCGCGAGGAGTTGCCCAACATCATTGAGAAGGTCACGGGTCGGGTGACCGCTAAGTTCCAGGGACAACCAACTGCTGTTCATACGGTTGATGGAGTAGTCGGGATCACACGAGAGCATGAGATTGGTTTGGATGGGCAACTCGGAAAAAGGAAGCGGGCACGTGTTGCAGGGAGATTGGGAAGGAGTGTGGAGTCCTACTCAGCTGACTTGGGCGCTGGAGGTCAGGAGGACCTAGAGGTGTGTGGTAAGTGTGGAGGGACTCATGGGTTTGCTTGTCACAAGTTCAGGTGTTTCAAGTGCGGGGAAAGGGGGCATGTGTATTGGGATTGTAAGCAGGATCAGAGATGTTTTCATTGTCACCAGCCGGGTCATTTCAAGTCTCGATGTCCCGTCTTGGTGGTGGAGAGAGTTCAGGTCCAGGCGCCCACCGTTCCGCAAAAAGTCAAGATCGAGCCGCACTAGATCGCAGGTATGTAGTTTGAATTCATCCCTTTGTAGTAACTCTATTGCTATGGTATTGCATCGATGTTAGTAGGCATGTATCTGTGAGAATTATATTACCCTATTGTGATCGATTGATATGCCATCTGCATACCTTGGATATTTGAATGGTAGTTAGGAGATGTGCTCTATGGGAGAAGGATTCATAGGATGCAATAAATGTAGCATGCCTGGGAGGGACTTGGTATGTCTCGCTAGATTGGAGTTGTATAGTGTTGGAGATGGATTGGTTGGATCCCTAGCTATGGTAAGCTTGGGTTCCTCAGCAGATTGATTATGGAATGGTAGCAAGGATTGGGATTTATTTTTGAGTTTTGAGCAACAAGGGGTAAGCAGGATCGAAGTGGGGGAGAATCCTCCGAGTGTGCAAAGGTAGGAGCACGCAGACCCAGAATGAGTGTGCGACCTCCGAGAAGGAAAAGAAGTGGTTCAGCGTTTGATGGATTGAGGATTTCAGGGTTGGGAGTTTGAGAAACTCCCCATCAGCTAGTGCGTGTGATGGTGATGGTTAGTACGTGGTTGGGAATTCAGGTTGTGGATCGCCCATAGGACTTGAGGGAGTTGGAATGAGAATCTTGAGAGCTAATGGCACATGAGTGCCTTCGTATTAGCATTCAGTGGTAGAAAGTGATGTAAGACTACAAGGCAGCTGTAGCATTCGCTAGCAGTTAGTGGTGGAAGTGTTGTAAGACTACGGGGCAGCCGTAGCATTCACTAGCAGTCAGCAATGGATGGTGATGTAAGACTACGGGTAAGCCGTAACATTCCTTAGTAGCTTCGTTAGCGGAGTTGGGGCGAGGCCCTTATCTCCTAGTGATCAGATAGGGATCAGGAATGGGTAGTGGATGAGAATGATAGGGAGTTGCCTGTATAGCCCTAGAGAGGTGAGACTTTGGGAGAGGCCGCTCCAGGATATAGTTGGGTGAGACCTTGGGAGAGGCCGCTCCAGGATATGGTTGGGTGAGACCCGTGGGTGAGGCCCGTGAGTTTTAGCAGCACAAGTGGGACCTGGTAAGGACCTTAGTGTCAAGATAGGGGATCGGGGATCCCAGGATTGTAGTGCCTGAATGGCAGGATAGATTGAGCAGTTATAGGTGGTCGAAGTTTCTTCGGAAGTCGCTGGGAGCGACTAGTAGTGGTGTTGGGACTAGCTACCGGTGGGAGCCGGTAATCCAGTCAATGATAGGTTGGTAGGGACCAGGGTGGTCTCAGTTCATCTGGAAGGCATATGAGGAATAGCAGAAATTTTCAGTCAGTAGTAGTGTGGGTAAGCGGTCTATGGTGGAATTCAGTAGTTGGATCGAGGGGTGCTCGGCACCAAGTTATGACAGAGAGGAGTGTCAATGGTTACTGGAGGTGATGACCCGTACTGGAAGTAGCGGGGGTGATGGAGTTGGTGAAGGGTAGGACCTTCAAAGTGGTAGAGGAAATAGTTGGCTATGGAGTGTTGCCTTGGGAAGGCAAGGAAATCGCACAAGGAAAGAAGGGGTGAACCCCTATAGGTTCAGTGCAGTACTCGGTGAGTACCAGAAGGATTATCAGTGAGTAAGCTATGTTTCCAGGATGTTCAGGGTCAGGCTGACCCGAGTCTATTATCCGCAAGGATTAGGGTTAGCCGGAATGACCAAGCGAAAGGCCAGCGAAGGTAGGCAGCTGGTGTTGGATTAATTGGTGGGATATTGGAGGCAGATC
Organism: Lactuca sativa; assembly: GCF_002870075.4. NCBI lineage: Eukaryota > Viridiplantae > Streptophyta > Magnoliopsida > Asterales > Asteraceae > Lactuca > Lactuca sativa. The sequence goes on along the minus strand of NC_056631.2, from coordinate 155,395,237 downwards.
GCAGGCGGTGGGCCATAGCAAACTTCGAGGACGAATTTTAGTTTAAGTGGGGGAGAGTTGTAACACCCAACGTTTTGAAGGTCAAGAAAGGAAAGAAAACCCTAACTTTAAGGGGAGACTCGGCGAGTCCGAGCAGGATCCGGGTCAATGAGTAAGTGACCGACTCGGCGAGTCGGACAAGGGGACTCGGCGAGTCTGGTCTGTGCGAGGAAAACCCTAAATTCGGGACTTGGGGCCTATTTAAGCGTCTCATTCTCTCCCCTAGGGTTCCTTTACTGCCTCTTTCACCAAGAACATCAAACCCTAAGCCCCATTGTTGCCCATTCAAGCTTCCAAGCCATCTTTGAGTGATTTAAAGGAAGAAGAAGAAGGGGAATCATTGAAGCTTTAAGGATTGGCCTTAGATCTGAAGATTGGGGGAACTTTCTGAGTTATTGAAGGTATTAAGTCGTTTCCCTCCTTTAGATCTATTTTGGTTGTGAGTTTTGGGGCTTTTTAGCCATGATTAAGTTGTCCATTTGAGTTAGAAGCCGGATCTGGAGTTGCTACTTCAGATCTAAGCATATTTTGGTCTTGGAAAGCATAAAGTATCAGCCCTTGAGTTGATTATGGAGCCTCTTTGCCTTAAACCCTAGTTTATGGTGTATTTAGCCTAGATCTCCTTCTCTACACGTAAAGTTTGCAACTTTACGTGAGGAATAGGCTTGGGGAGGGTAGATATACTATTTGGAGCCCATGCATGACTCAAAAGTCCTCTGCATGTATGTAAATCTGAATGAACTCGGCGAGTCCTTTGAGTAGACTCAGCAAGTAGCATGAAGGTTAGGAGGAACTCGACGAGTGGGATGAACAGCTCGTCGAGTCGGATGAAGTTGGGCAGGAACTCGGCGAATTTGAAGAACAACTCGGCGAGTTGGTTGAAGATTGCCTTGGACTCGGCGAGTCTGTTCTTGGACTCGGCGAGTCAGGTCGCGAAACCCCAAACCCTTCGAGTTGAGACTTGAATCAGTGAGTCGAGTGGAGACTCGGTGATTTGGGCAGGTCAGGACTCGGAATCGGTAGACTCGGCGAGTCAAGTCGCGAATGGAAGGACTCCGAACTTATGAACTCGACGAGTCAATAGGTAGACTCAGCGAGTAGGGTTGAACTGGAAGGTTGACCCTGACCAAGACTTTGACTTTGACCAGAGTTGACTTGGTTGATTGTCGGGGGTCAGTTAGACTAAGTGTTGCTTTGATATTGGTAGTTCAGGGAGCTAGTGGAGCAGGAGTCCAGAGAGTTGTCGGTTAGCAGCTAGTGGGATCATCAGCAATTTCAGCCAGTGCAGGTGAGTTTCCCTTTATGTGAATGGGTCTACGGCCACAATGCCGGCCCATGTAGTTATGAGTAGAAGACCCGGGGGTTAGCCCTAGGCACAGTATGCTAGTATGATATTCAGGATGAGGTCCAGTGATAGCGGGCGGGTGCCCAAGGAATGGATTATGTGATAGTTTATACTTGTCGTCTGTGTGATACTTGTATGTGCCTGGTAGGGAGGTGAGTGTGGGCGAGGTCCCGTATCTCACTAATAGCAGAGTGTGGATGGTGTTCCACATCTCATTAGCAGCAGATCAGGGGCGAGGCCCAAGTTAGGGAAAGAGTGAGTGTGGGCTGGGCCCGTATCTCACTATCAGTAGGAGCATGGACGGGGTTCCATGACTCATCAGTAGAGTTCAGTTGTTAGGACCGAAGGGTAGTCAGACACCCCAGATACGTTTAACAGTATGTGATGTTATGTTTACATGCTAGCATGATCTGTTATATGAGTTAGAGGAAGTAGGGGGAGATAGTCCCCCAGATTACCGGTCGATAGGGTCGAAGGGGAGGTCATGCCCAGCCATGCTAGATAGATTGTGTGATATATGTGATATGTGGTAGTAGTAGGGGTGAAATAGTCCCTAGTACCCGATCGAGAGGACCGAAGGGGAGACCAGCACCCAGATATGCTAGTCAGTATCCGGTCGAGAGGACCGAAGGGGAGGCAAGCTCCCAGATATACTGGTCAGTATCCGGTCGAGAGGACTGAAGGGGAGGCCAGCTCCCATATATATTAGTCAGTATTCGGTCGAGAGGACCGAAGGGGTAGGTCGGGCACCCAGATATGCCTGACAATATATGTATGTTATGTGATTGCATGGTATGTGGTATGGAGGGGGAACTCACTAAGCTTCGTGCTTACGGTTTTCAGTTTTGGTTTCAGGTACTTCCGGTAGCGGAGGGAAGAGCTCGGGGTGATCGCATGGCACACACTATAGATTAGATAGCCTGGGAATGTTTTACTCTGATAACGAACATGTGTTTTGGAAACTAATACTCTGATTATGATTTGAATCGATAATTTTGCTTAAAGTAATGTTTTATTAAAAGAAATTTTTAGTCTTGAATTTTGGGACGTTACAATTACAGGTTATGGCACGAGAGCATAAATTGGCTAACATAACGAGAAATTTTGGATTATAGGCCAGTAGTTATGAATAACTGTTGTAAGGTCTATTTTGTTCTGTTTATGCTTTTGGTCTGTATTGAACATAACATCCCGATATTTTGTTATATAATGAAAATACATTTCTTTAAAGGAATGCTTTGATAAATTCTTATCATATTTTTGTTTTGGCAACAAATTCCGCAACTGTTTTCTTTAAAAGATTACTCTGATTTTGAAAACAAAGCATAAACAAATCGGTCTTTTCTGGGCGTGAAATTGGGGATGTCACAGTTGGTATCAGAGCATTAGTTTAAGCGAACTAGGAATTTGTAGGAAATTTCTAGACTTAAACTTAGAATGCTAAGTATTGATCGTGAGGAGTGTGTCTAAAATATGTTAGGTAGTACACCTAAATGGACACAAGCACTAGTTTATTTTAGGAATGTTGCCTAAAATGCTTTTATGTGCTAATTGTTTTGTGTGATAGCTAAATTGATGCTATTATTTGTTCGGATCTATGGTTTGTTGTCAACCGGATCTGGAAACCTTATGTGTGTAGGATTCTAAGCGTATGACTACGATATTAGAACTAGCATGTAAACGTTTCGGGGTGATAAGGAGATTTATACGTTTATCGTAATTAAAGCTTTCTTATCTTAAAATTCTCGCTTGGTACACTGAATGTCTGCTTGGGTGTACAAAGGGTCATGGTGAAGACTCGTAGAGAAATTGAGTAAATGGAGGAAATGAAAAAGGATTATGATAGTGGATGACACCTGTCAGAATATATCGTAAGAGTGGTATCTTGCCTTTAGAGTATGTCTTATGAAATAACAGTACGTTTAGAGGAGTACAGTACGTCTAAAGTACACCTTTGATTGGCAGGATGATGGAGAGATTGGTGTAATTCTTGAGGTTGTCTCATCACCCGGTATTTCCATCACCAATCGAGTTGAAGTAGAATTGATGATTAAAGATACGCAATGAACAAGTCCTAGTAGAGTCTAGGGAAATTGTTTATGATTATTTGGACACATTCGTATGTGTTAAATTGTTTTGTGATTTTAGGACTTGCGGGCTGCGAGACAATACTTGGAACGAGTATGAGTAGGTGTGAACGGTAGTAGATGCATATACTACCGGAAGCACAAGACTCACACTTGGATCATGGAAAGTCACAAGGTTACCAAGAAGCTGGTGATTGATTTCGTTTTATTCGAGTATGTCATTACCCTTGTTTCGGTAATGATTAGTGAGATGGTTGTTATTCCGACCCTAGTGGTCATATAAATTTGAGTTCCACTTCGATGAGTATGTTACGTGGTCTAGAGGACCAAGTTAGATGTAACATCTGACTTAAGTCAGAACGTTGAAATTAATGCGATCGATAGTATAGCGCTCGTTGTTGAAAGAAGTTTGCAGGTAGAAATGCTACATGCTGAAATGTGATTATATCACATTAGAATATGAAGTAAGGTATATTCCATTCTGGAATTTAACTTTAAAAAGACCGAGTCTAAGCGTCACATCGTACGATGAGAGGTCAATAGAGCACGACCCATCGGCATGTTGCAATAGATAAAGGAAAGTATTTATCCTAAGAAGAAGGAGTCCACAATAAGGACTTATTTGGTAACTCGAAGGTTACGATTGAAAGTACAACATAGTACGATAAGCAGATGCAAGATTGAGAATCGTCTGCGGTCAAGAAAGCCATAGAGTTAAATACTCTTTCGAGGAAACATAGAAGTTACGGTTATTACCTAGGATGAAGAGATAGCATATGGAATCATTATACAAGTCCTATCTTCGTTGATGATTCCGGGACGTAATCATCCTAAGGGGGAGATAATTGTAACTCCCGTAGATCCGGGATAGTCAATTTAGAGACGATAAACATCAAAAATGATTTTTTATGGAAGATTATTTAGAAGGATTAATCTTAACTAAGGTATAGTATATGTTACAAGGATTCCGTACATATAAAGAACGCCGAAATCCGAGTTATAACGAAGAAGTTATGACTTGTCGAAGTTTCGCGACAAAACCGGAACGACACAGCGCGACGTAAATAGTGAATTTACGTTAGAGCGATATTAGGCCTTAGCGATCTAAATGAAAGTCGTAGAATGCGTTAAACCAAGAGCGTTCATAAAAAGAACATCTAAATCTGACTTCGTATGAGGAAGTTATGATTTTTCGAAGTTTCAACATTAACAGTATGCAACCCAAAGTTCGAATATGAGATCGAGTGATTTCTAGCCGAAACGATCTAAACGAGAATCGAAGATCTCATCGATAGTAGTCCAACAGTAAAAAGACAGACGAAAACGGACGTCAGACGAAGAAGTTATGGATTTCTAACGGAGTTTTCCTATCCCGGCCTACTAAAAATAATATAATAAAATATAATAAAACTAAAGTCAAAATTAGCCAACGAAGTCTAAATGAGAGTTGTAGAGCATAATCTCACCTACGTGTGTATATAAAGAACGTCGAAAACGGAGTTCGTATGCGAAAGTTATGAATTTCTGAAGTTCGGGGCGCGAAACCCCAAAACTGTCAGAGTTCATGACGTGAATACAGTGTTCACGACGTGAACTCAGTATTTATGACTTCTGGAGCCTGACAGACGCAAGTGGCGATGACGCACCTGATGACTATTGAACTCACGACGTGAATCCAGAAAAATGGCCCTATAAATAGAAATCAAGGGTCTGCCGATTTTGGTTGCTCCGTCTCTTCTCTCTCACTCCCGATACTCTCTATAAACCCCCTTTTAACCCCCCGACTCCCCGGTATCATCCCGAGATCCGAAGCGAGTCCCAAAGCCCGAATATCCCGAGAAGAAAAGAGTTTCCGAGCCGAAGCTCTGCCCGTGAGAAGTCCGGTGTGTGAAGAGATCACATTTTCACCAAAGGATACTACTTCTACAAGCCGTAGTACTGCCCGGTCATCTTCTGATCAAGTGAGTGTGTAGTCACTTTCTTCTAACACATAAATATAAAGTATTTGCTATGAAATACGTGCTATGTGTATAATATATTGTTGTTTATTTGAGATGATTTTGGAATGGATGAATTATATAAGTTTTAATGAGTTAAACAATATATGTATTTTGTATCTAAAAATATGTTGGGTAGAACATAGGTAGATGAGGTTGTTGGTAGGTGATAAAAGATGGGTTGGACCATGAGATAAAAGGATAAAGAGATAACTTGTTTTAGATCTGGATGTATGGATCAGATCAGGAGGTTAGTTTTAGATCCGAGAGTATGGATCAGATCAAGAGGTTAGTTTTAGATCCGAGAGTATGGATCAAATCAAGATGTTAGTTTTAGATCCAGGAATATAGATTAGGTAATGAGGCAAATTTAAGATCCGGGAGTACGGATTATGTATTTTTGAACTACGTGTTCATTCGATAAGGTATCATGTGCATAGTACTTTTTAGGAACGTGATTTTAATAAGAGTATTGATTAAAGTATGAACTATACATATGTATGTGAAGTATTTGTTATTGTCCAAAATACGTGTTAGATATATTTGATGATGTACAATGTGCGACTCAGATATGGTTCAATATGCGTTAAAATGTGTATATATGATATTATTACTTAAAACCTTGTGTTAAGTATACACTAGTTGGCGTTGCCTAAACGGAGATAGTATCAAAAATTAATTATAGGCACTGTAGGCTTGCCTAGTGATGGGTTAAGACTTAAATAGTGATATTTAGTTCAATTAAGATTGGACTTTGGGTAGTCTCTTATTAAGAGTATGTGTGGGGTGAGATTGATGATCGGTGGAGTACGTCCTACGTACAGAAGTACATTTTATGTACGAAGTCCTTTTCAAAGCTCTGTGTCTTGGGTGCTGCTTGCACCAGGGTACTATTATGTTCTCGGGTACGAGACTTTCGCATACCAGAGTACTATAATGTGCCAGAAGTACTATCATGTACAAAGTCTTTTTGACTATTGTGTGTGTCGGTTACGGGAGCGTACGGGAGTACTCTAGTAGTATTTCCCCATACTTTTATTTTGAGAGAGATTTGGCGTCAGCGTTTCTTTTATGAAGTGATCGACCGAGCTTCATATGTCAGCGTTTTCTTTCACGAAGTAATTAAGGGAACTTCGTAGACTGCCTAATAAAGTATGTCGGTAATAGACCACTGCTACGTATGTCTGGTGTTATATTGATGGATAAGGTGCGTCTGGAGGTGAAATACCTCATGTATTCAGTCCACTACTAGGCAAAGTTCGATGCTGGATAGGGAGAGTCTAGAGGTATAATACCTCATGATAGTCGGACCACGCCTAGGCATTGTTATCTAGATAATTACCCCTGACTTAATTGTCTTGTGGTTCTTTCTTTTACGAACGAAGGTTCGTGGTGAAACGTATTCCATTCCCCTCATTTGATGTCTTTGTTGATCCTCGTTTGCTGCCAGGGAATTTCCGAAGTAGCTTCGTCAGTTGTTGTTCATATCGATTCCTTAGGCTAGATCTCGTAAGATCATTGTATAGGGTCTGTGTGTAGGGATCGATGGGATGGGATAGATTGTTTTCGTAATATGATTTATATGTGTTAATTATATTTGTGGTTTTCCAGGATCGAGATATACATTATTATCACGTGGTTTGAACTAAGTTGATGGCTATAGTTCAAAATTTCCCAAGCCAACTCAATATATTGGAAAAATATACTGGTTTTTTTTATTCTTAGTTATCTTAATTATGAATGTTGCTTTATCTTTTCAATTTAGTATAAGGCCTCTCTAACAAACTTTCTCCACGCCAATTTTATGTTAAAATAATGATTTAAAAACTTTAATTTTAACTTATTGACTGCACATTCCATAAACCCGTCATGCTAACTAAATTTCTCAAATCAACAATTGGCATCTTTGTATAACTAAAAATTCAAGAAAAAAAGGCCCCCGTTTCTTTATTTGAGATGCTAATTTGGGTCCATGCTGCAATGCTGCCATTCATCAAAAAGAGACTTCAAACTCATGAAGATGCTTCCAACCTATTACATGATGCATGTTTTTTGATACACATGAGCAAACATTCCAGCTCTTACCATCACTAGTGCACAAATCTAATTTTTGAAGCCACTAGACAAAATGCATTCAAGGTTGTACAACTTGTTGTGTATTTCTTCCCAAACTCAATTATGAGTGCAAATGAAGATGATCACAATATTATTCAAGTTGCTGTGATAAATCTCTAGGAAAAGGTTTACAAACATAGGAATGTATATCGAACAAGCAAAGATTCTTCTGGAAATAACCTCTTGCACTTGGCTGCAAGATTGGCACCTACCAACAAATTGAATCTTATAATAGGAGCAACATTACAAATACAACACGAACTACAATGGTTTAAGGTAGACATCTTAATGATTCTAAATCGACATACCTACCAAAAAATTTCTATCAAGCATGATTAATATATAGTGATCTTGTAGGAAGTTAAAAGATTTGTGTGTCCTCTGAGCATCATTCAAAAGAACTCCAGCGGCGAAACGCCACAAATGGTATTTACTAGAGAGCACAAAAACTTGGTGATTGAGGGAAAAAAATGGATGAAGTCTACTGCAGAGTCCTGCACAATTACAGTTGCATTAATTACCACCATTGTGTTGGCAGCAGCTATCACATTGCCAGGAGGAAACAAGGAGGAAACCGGAATACCAATGTTTACCAACCATACTGCCTTCACTATATTCGCAATATCATATGTCATTTCATTATTTGCAGCAGTCACGTCATTATTAATGTTTTTGTCCATTCTCAACGCACATTATGCTGAGCAAGACTTTCTCTTGAAGTTGCCTACAAAGTTGATAATCGGTTTGTCCACCTTGTTCATCTCAACAACGACCATGGTAGTAGTTGTTGCTACAACGTTATACATTGTATTTGGCCAAAGCAACTCACAGATTCTCATTCCAATTGCGGTCTTGACATGCCTACCAATTACTTCGTTTGTGATCTTGCAATTCCCTCTCGTCATAGACTTGATGAGTGCCACATATGGTCGTAGTATTTTTCGTAAGGATGCAAGATATTGATTTGATAATAAGTTGGGGAATTAAAGACCGCAATGATAATGGAAGTTGTGGAATGCATTATTGACACTAAGATTGACATAATAATTTTTACACTAAGTTTATATATATATATATATATATATATATATATATATATATATATATATATATATATATATATATATATATATATATATATAATCTTAATTATTTTGAGTAATATTACCCAATAGCATCTACCTACTACTTACTTGTAATGTCCCATTTTCTAAACCAAATTTTCTACTTTAAAAGATAACATTTCTTTTAAAACTCATTCACGATAAACAAAACCATTGTTTGATAAATTAAGTTCCAAAAACCTAAATCAGAGTATATAAAATAAACATACGGAAATCTCAGATTTTAGTACAAATGTCTCATAATATGATTGGTCCTATGTTTGTATAAATAGGACGATCGTTGATGTAATTCCTTAACCGCTTTTCACCTTTAATATATCAAATCAAGAATCATTTTGTCACACACTCGGCCGGCGGCGGAAACGCCGAGCTGTGTGACGTAGGGACATTGGATAACAATGACAGGTATAATGAACAATTCACAAAAGTATAACCCAAACATTATTTATTATAAACTATTTTGGGGTTACATTGTTTGGAGTTCAAACACACATCCTATTCATAACTAAGCATAAGGCAAACATAAACAATTTCCAGCAACTTCCTTGATGACTTGTTGCCTTCCACAACTACTCTCCACACTCATCTTCTTGAGAATACATGTGTTTTGAAAACGTCGACATAATGTGGGTGAGCTCACAGGTTTTTATTATTTATTTCGGATTTTGTTTATTTTCAAAAATATCTTTCTTTTAGGATATATTATAATGGAGTACCAGGCTGATAGTTCGAGGAAGCCCATTATCGGCCCAGTTTTCACCAGGTCGATGCTACAAGCATTGCCACTTGTTTCGGAAAAATATGAATTCGAATACACCGTATACAAGCATCAGAATCATATCCCAAAAAATACGCCAAATAGTATGAAGCAAATAAAATAAACAAGGAAAGGACAGGAAGTGCAACCGATCATAGACCGGGTAATAGGTGGAGGACCGGTCTAAGAAATGGGCTTTAGTAACCACTGACAGCCTATAAATACCCCCAGAAACATGATAACCAGGTAGGTAAGTAAAGAGAACATATATTCATTAGCACAAAAGCAACGTCAAAAAGTCGCAATCTAACTTAGGCATCATGGAGCTATGTCGGGGTCCAACCCTCGGTATGGCTGTCTAACCTAGTTCTTGTTTATCTTACGCAGTGATATGGGCATATTTAGTCATATAATTCATGCATTATCTTAATACTTTATGTTGTTGTTGTCTCATTTAATGAACAAAAGGTGCTTAATTAGTTTATAATTTCGTTTTTCAGCAACAATGACATGCTCGGATGGAAAAGGAAGCGGAACTAGCGATTGGAAGCTTGAATCTTGGATTTTGAAGAAAGAAGGATGTTGCTGGACAGCTTGACCCCTCGTCAGTGTTTTGGCCATATCTCATGAACCGTAACTCCGATTGATGAGATTCAAAATGTGATGAAAACTAGACACAATTTCGGACGACTTTCGTGTTTTGAGAAAATGCTGATTCCAAATGGACACGGCGAGTAGGCCATAAACTCGGCGAGTTGGTCAGAAGTTTCGCGATTCTTGACTTTGCCTTGCCGTACACGGGATTTTAAGTGATGGACTCGCCGAGTAGGTCACTGGACTCGTTGAGTAGCCCCTGTTTTCATTATATATATATATATATATATATATATATATATATATATATATATATATATATATATATATATATATATATATATATATATAGAAACGCTTCTCATTCGAACCCTAACGAATGGGGGAAGTTTAGGACGATTTTTGGAGGCCAGAAGGGTTCTTAGAAGCTGTGGTTTTCGAGATTTCAACCTAGATATCAAAGTGGAAGAAGATCAAAGGCAATAACACACTACTTTTATCTTAATCTTTTTCATAAACCATGTTTCAATCATTAGATTATGTTTTTAGTTTGTTATTTGTTGTAGACATGAGCTAAAACCTTTAAACTTCTGTTTGGGGAGACAATATTGATACTATGGTTTGATTTATGGTAGGATTGATTTAATATTGGTGATTTTGTTGATTTTAGCTTGTTAAAGAACCTTATGTGTGAATGATAACTATTTTTATGTTAATAGGAAGATAATTAAGCTGCATGAACATCTCTTAGTTGTTAACCTTATATGTTTATGTGACCACTTTATCATATGTCTAAGATTAATGAACATGAAACTAGAATTAATAAGAAAAATAGGTAAATTCATGTGTGAGCTTGTGTGATGACCATCAACAAGAGTTTAACTAAAGGACCAAATTAGTTAACTATTACAAGTCTAAATTAACCCGAATAAATAACCTAGTGAATTAAATTAAATTAGACAACTGGCCACTGTTTGAGTTAGTTTGTTCTCTAAGGATTAGTGCAGCGAACGTGAATCTAATCACTTGAATCGGTAGCCAATAAAAGAATTTATCCATTGCACTATTACCATAATATCAACCATATGATCAATTGAGTTGAACTAAACATAAGTTCCCTTCGTTATTGAATTTAGTTGAATCTTTGTTTATCTAGTTCTTAGTTTCTTAGTTTAAATTTTAGTTAATTGTTTAAGTTTCTAGTCTTGCAAAACTAGAGAAAACCTCCTTTCTATTAATTTTTTTAGTTAGATAATATTAGCATTTATTTTAATTGTTTAGTAGGATTAAAACTAGTTCGTGTGTTTGTCTTTGTGTTCAAGTTTTTGTCTTTGTGTTTAAGTTAGTGAATTCTCGGACGCTTATTGGACGAGACCCTTTGGGGTGAATGAGATATGTATGCGCGTGGAGTTCGACGTATCAACATTGGTGTTATCCGTGTTATAAGGGCAACAAAATCCCAAACAAAGGAAATACTTGATAGCTAGTCAATAAAGCAACACAAATGAACTACTCGTTGCGGTTAAACGATACCAACTAACTACATAATTTGTTTGATGGGGAAACATACCATATTCCCCACCACAAAGAAGGAACAATACTTATATATGGGCAGATACGCGTAAATAAGAGTAAAACAATCTGATTCTGAGTTCTAATCACCTAATCGATGGAAGTTGATGATGAATCGATGTCAAATTGAATTCTAGTCTAAGTTGGTACTTAAAGATAGTAACAAGCTCTAGCATCTTTCATTCACCAAATTGTTTAATTAAAACAAGCTCTTTGAATTAAACTTAACCTTACTAACCTACACTAAACAAGCTCTAGGAGATAGATGGAAAGATCGCATTAAGTTTTGTGTGAATGTTCCCAAGAACGTCCAATACTACTCACAAGCTTGAAAGCATAAATACGTGCAATTTTAGTTTACACCGAAGTTAATCCCATAACATAACCAATTTGAAATGTGTCACTTGGCATCAATTCATAAAACAATTATGGATTTTACAAATGAATACGAGAACGAACTAACCCCAATTCAAGCGGACAACATGAATCTGGTTAAGAATCAAATGATGGGTTATAACAAAACTAAAATGGCTAGCAAAAATAAAAATATAACATCAAATCATTTAATTAAAAATAATTAGTAATTCAATAAAATAATATTTATTAATATATAATATATATTAAAATAAATATTTATTAATATATAATAATCCAATAAAAAAACTAAAGAAAATGAATTATTAAATGAAATTAATAACCCAATAAATTAATAATTATTAAAAATATTATATATTAAAAATAATATTTATTAATATATAAATATTATATATTAAAAATAATATTTATTAATATACAATAGTCCAATAAAAAAGAATTAATCCATTAAAAATTAAAAAGAAACTAATAGAATGAAATTAATAATCCAATAAAATATATTTATTAATATATAAATATTATATATTAAAAATAATATTTATTAATATATAATAATACAATAAAAAAAAGTAATCCGATAAAAAGAAATTTAAAAAATTAATGTATAATAATTGAATAAAACTAAAAAGAAGAGAGGAGAAATGATCCTTGTAGTTTGGTTGTAGAAATAAAATTGTATTTTAAAAAAGTTAATGTTTTTAGACCAAAAACATATAAATTATCCAAAATTAAACCACCGTAAAACATTTTTAAACCAAAACTACATATTTTTTACAACTAAATGGATAATTTTTGCAATTTTGTCATTTTATTATTTCAACTTTATTCAAATTTTATCCCATTTGTTGCCTTATACCAACAAAGTACTATATAAATTAATAAATTTTTTGTAAATATTTGATTCGTCAATTTCAAATTATAAAAAGTATTTTTCTTTGGCATATACAAGTAGTTCGTAATATTTCCATTTAATAAATTAATTCTTATAACATATTTGGTGTAGTAAAACATAAATGGAAAGTGGCGGGCATAAAGAAAGCGTTGTTTTCATGGGCTCCCCCGTGCAACCGTTGAACTCCGGCGCTGATTTACAGAATTCTTCCGGCATTCATGGCAAAGTTGCTATTATATCATAAACAAGTATTGCATCTTTAACCGTCGAAATCTTTTTCAGTTTTCAGCGGAAAATGAAGATGAGCCGAACTCATAGTCATCGTAAACCTAACCCACCCCACCATCACTATACTTTCAGTCAACGCTTCTCATTCCCAAATCCCAATTATCCATTTATACATGCAATTTATGATCACAAATATTTTACAGCTAAATTCTCGGCTTCTTGTCTCGAGATTAGGCACCAGTTTTTTATGCCCCTTCACAATCCACGTTTAGTATGCTTCAAATTCACGATTTTACAGCTCTTCTTCACCTTTAAGGGAAACTTGTCTTTTTGTAGCTCACCTTTACATATAATCATCATCCATAGCTTCATATGATTCTCTCCCGACTTAATCACAGCTTTTCAGGACTTTGTGTCGTTGATTATACAGAGAAACTCCTCCTGGTAAGATCTCTACTATACAGAATGAGTTTTTCAACTGGGTTTTGTTGAATATCTGATTATATGCATTTACAAATTAGGGTGGCATTGTTTGATTAAGGTGAAATAGTTTAAGATGAAGATGTCATGTTTTCCAAGGTACAGATTAGGGAGAATTTTAGGCATGTTTCAGATTGTTCTTGGAGCGCTAGTTATAATCGTAAGCGTTTCAAGCCTATATAGATTCTATTCAGCTGGATTCTTCATACATAACGAAGACATATGCAAGCAATTTTATGGCGTCAGAGACGTTTACGAAGGATTCGATGTAATGGCTCTCTCTGCTGCTGTAGACGAAGTGCTCCACAAAATGCTCAGCCTACAAGAAACCCTCGAATCCACAGTCGAACAGCTTGAAAAAAACAAAGATTTATCCAAAACCAACATCTCAATGTTGGATTACAAGAATTTCATCCAACAACAAGTGATTCAACCTCTTTACACCGCTCATATCACTCTTCGACAAATCCGTCTACCAAAAATCGAAAATGGCACAACAAACGAAGACCCTTTGATCAATACTTTCGTGACAGAAGAAATCAAAAAGTACATAACCCCGAAAGAAAACCGTGTTGGAAAGAAGAACATATACGGAACCGAAAAGGTATACAACACGATAGGCCATGGATGTGTCTCCATGAAGAAAGAACTCGAAGAATACATGGATTACGACATCGGGTCATTCTGTAAAGACGATTGGAACATCGCCCAAAATCTCATGATCAAGGGTTGCGATCCATTACCAAGAAGACGATGTCTCACAAGAGCTTCAAAGCTCTACCAAAAACCCTACCCGATAAACGAATCTTTATGGAGAATACCCGATGGGCGAAACGTGAGATGGAGTCACTATTCGTGTAGAAACTTCGAGTGTTTATCGAGCAAGAATCCGAAAAGGGGTTTCTCCAAATGCATCGGGTGTTTTGAAATGGAAAAGGAAAGGGTAAAATGGGTAATCAACACAACGGTGTCAACCGATTTCTTGATTGAAGACGTGTTACGGGTCAAACCGGATGAGATACGGGTCGGGGTTGATTTTGGGATAGGGACCGGGACATTTGCGGGTCGGATGCGGGAACATAATGTGACGATTGTGTCGACTGCTTTGAATCTTGGGGCTCCGTTTAATGAAATGATTGCTCTACGAGGTTTGATTCCTTTATATGTGACATTGAATCAAAGGTTGCCTTTTTTTGATAATACAATGGATTTGATTCATACGACTGGGTTTATGGATGGGTGGATTGATTTGCAGTTGATGGATTTTATTTTGTTTGATTGGGACCGGGTTTTGAGGCCGGGTGGGTTGTTGTGGGTGGACCGGTTTTTTTGTAGCAGGAAGGATTTGGATGATTATATGTATATGTTTCTGCAGTTTAGGTATAAGAAGCATAAATGGGCTATTTCGAATAAGTCTAAAGATGAGGTTTTTCTTTCTGCTTTATTGGAGAAACCTCCGAGGTCATTATGAAAATTTGACACTTGTTTGTTTGTTTTAGTTGACATCGGATTGTTAATGTTGTCCATTTTGTTTGTAGTTCTTAATTGCAACATTTTAAAGTCATTTTTTTGTTATCTATAGACTACTTTAATTATTTTTTTAGGGTTAAATGTAAGAAAGTGAGAATCAACAATGTATTATTATTAATTTGTTTAATGTGGTCACTTTATTTCATTTTGATATAGCCTAATTATAGTAATATCATCTAAATATGAAACAATTCATTGCTATTATTGGATATATTTTTCAAAATATGTACAAACAAGAAAAGAGGTTAAATACAAGAAGCAATGTACTTTCATTTATTTGTGTATTTTTACATCATATTTTCATTCCATCTTATTTCAGCATTATACTTTGAGGAATGTATCCAATTTATTATTTATTATATGTTTTTAAATTCAAAGCAATTTGCACTGATAAATTTTAGAAGATTATCTCAAAGTATAATATTATGATAGGAAGAAAAGTAAGTAGGTTGTCTAAAGTATAATGTGTTGATAAGAAAAAATTGACAATATACTATAGTAATGGAACAAATTAAAAATAAGATTAATGTATAAATTATAATACAACAAAGAAATGAAAATGAATTGTTATCTATTTCTTGCATTGAATGTGTGAGAAAGAGGAGTGGAGTGATACCTAATTTAATCCTAGTAGATCTATTACCATGAGTGCATTTGAAACCAATTATGTTGACTTCGAAAAGTCATGTTACAAACGCATTTGGTTGTTACTAAATACTAATCTTGAATTATTATGTAAACAGTTGACCAATTTGGTGAAAGTAAATTTACAAAACAAGATTATCAGATGGCATACATAAGTAATCGTTAGCTTGTGTTGTGTGTAAAGGATTCATTGGTTTAAGTAATCCTACACCTATTTGTAATACTTTTGTAACTCTGAATTTTATAATTAACGAAATGGCCCATGTGTTACAGTACGTTTTTGAATCTTGTATTTTATTTTTATTTTACCGAGTAAACCAATACAAAATATTGGTATGTAATTTGTATAATTTATATAATGGAGATACCTACATGCAAAATAAATAACAAAAAGGCAGAGATATGACCGATCTATTAAAATGAATAATAAATAGTTTTGGACAAAAGTATGGCTAAATGGTCACTTTAGAATATTTAAAAAATGATGCTTGAGAGTAACAGTCCTGCGCAATTTTTGTCAACCGCCTATACATATAAAATTTCAAAGATTGGACCCTAACTGTGACATTTCCTAAATGAAAAAGGGTAAATATCATTATAGTCCAACCATCTCATAAGTTAGGGTTTAAATGGTCCCTATAGTGTTTTTTTTTATTATTTGAGAGGAACGAAGTCTTATTTTACCGGCTAAAGTGGTCCAGCTACTTGTTTTAACAGGTAAACCATACACGTCATAATAAAAGTCAGCAAGTGAGTTAAGTTTGAGTCAACTATGAGTTAACTCGTGGACATGTCACTGAGTTTATCAATAAAAGGGATGGCTTATTCGATGAAACCCTAAATCTTCAATCCCCTTTTCCACTAAAGGATACCAACAATCTGACAAAACCTCACTTTCATGTGAATCACGATGGCGACCCCACCACCACATTCACCGGATTCAATATCTATAAATTCAAGAGACCGTCTCAACTTCGACGATTTGCATACTATTTATTGTGATTGTGGAGCACAAATTGCAGAATAGAAAATGGAAGTCACCCGTATGGAAGAAGAAATGGGTCGAGATTTGGTGTTAAGCAGGGTTAAGTCACTCACATTGCATCGTCGGATTGAGCACACGGAGAAAAAGTTGACTTCGTTGACTGTATTGGTGATTGTGAGTTTTGGTTTTATGGTGGAGAAGGTTCTTCGTATTGTGAACAAGTGATATGTTGTTTAAAAGAAGGGATATGTTGGTGGTCATGGTGTTTGTGTTGATTAGGTATAGATGTGTGTCGTCTTTTGGTAGTGAAGTGTTTGTATTAGGGTTTATGTGTTTGTTTTGGTGAAGGTGATTAAAGACATGTCTAAGACATGCAATTTTGTATAAAGTAATTATGTAACCTGATTTACTTAATGGAAATTATGTCGTTCAAATCATTTTAATATCAATCGTTATTATCATTTAAATATCAATTGTTATAATCATTTAAAGGGTTTCCGATCACAATCATTTAGTGTCAAAGAGGGGGCGGGTGAGGGGAGTAATTTCGTCATTTCACAATATGCCCTCATATATATTCACGTTTGAGACACATATGTGGACATAATCACATGTTTTTGCTCTCCTCTTCTTGTTACTGTTCAACTGACCTAACTAAAATGCAGGGATCAATGAAATCAGTTGAATGCTCATGTGGATTTGAAGCAATTTTATGGACGTCAACTACTAAGCCCAACCCTAGTCGAATCTTTTATGCTTGCCCCAAAAAGGTAAATGTCAATTGCATTTTCGTTCAACTATTGACCTAAATTTACATAAACATTTTATGGGTTTGGTAACTTAATCCAAAAACATTCAACTTTTTAGGGGCCTCGTGATGATTTTATATGTTGGGCAGATGAAGTGCATACTACGAACACAAGTGGTGACGCTAGTTTGATTACAAATTTGGTTCGGGCAAATAAGAAGTTTCAATCGGATGTTAGGAAGATGAAATTATGGTTATTTCTAAGTTGGGTTGTTTTCTTTGTGATATTAGTCTACAAGTTGTAATGGATGTGCAATGAAATTTTATTATTATCTTAATGGATGTATTATCATGTTTCCTTTCATATTTAACCATCTATTTGTAATGCATATGTAATGGATTTGTAATCATTTTTCTATTAAATGAAAATGCCCTGCTACTGTGTGTCATCGTTTTGTTTGTGATATAAGTGTACATACAATAACATGCAACAAACACATACCATATAAAACACTTGCAACACATAAAGGTCCATTACATTCAAACATGCAAATGACAATAAACATATGGGACCACACACATATTAGTCCTAACAACCAACCAATATAGTACTATAAGAAACAAACTTAACTAACCCATCAAACATCGTACAAGAACTTATCTTTATTCAATGTTCATTGGATTGTCACCTTAATTGCCTTCTCCATTTTTCCCTTTAACCCTTTTAGCCAATTTTTTCTTTATAATCCTCTCAAATTGCTTCCGTTTACGTGCACCTGTTGTTTTTGAACCACTTCCTTCCTCTTCATTACCACCTTTAGTAGTTGATCTCTTTCTCTTCACCTTGAGTTTTTTTGGGCCTCTCAACTTGAGGACATGCAACCTTGTTGTGACCAACTTGTTTACACACACTGCAAATAATTTTCTTCCCAACCTTTGACACAG
Organism: Lactuca sativa; assembly: GCF_002870075.4. Taxonomy (NCBI): domain Eukaryota; kingdom Viridiplantae; phylum Streptophyta; class Magnoliopsida; order Asterales; family Asteraceae; genus Lactuca; species Lactuca sativa. Next base: position 155,376,779 of record NC_056631.2, on the reverse strand, counting down.
TGTGTCTAGTAGTCTTTTCACCTGGGTCCTTCCTTCTATTGACTTTAGGCCTGCCTGGCATTTTCCTCTTCAAAGATGGTTGTGTGGTATGAATTCGCTACTTGGCCACATATTGTTGTCATTCATCCCATTCATTTGATACTTGTAAGTGTTTTTGTAAACAGCTCCAAAGAACACGGGATCCACGTAATTTCCCACATCTTTGTTTAGGTAAGATATAGTTGCAACTGAATGCACACACTCATATCCATTTAATTGTCATGCTCTATAAGAACATGTATTCTTATCTAAATCCACCATATAAGACACTGCTAAGTTTCTTGTCTCAAACCGGTTAAAACCAGTAGGTAAAACTTGCCAATATCTAATAACATTGTCTAAAAGTTAGTCTATGTTTAGTATTTTTGATGATGTTAAGAAACTAAAACTAAGTTTACCTTTGAGCTTTTTTGAATTGATTTAGTAAGGACGTAATTGTTGGACATGGTTGAAAATCTGGCCATGAAGTGCCTTTCATGCTCAAATGAAACTGCATTTCCATAACATAAATCTAATCTCTTCAAGCATTGTGATGATTGGTTTTTTCCTTGTATCTCTTATGACATTGTTAAAGCTCTCTGACAATCCATTTTCTACAGCATAACACATCTTGCCTCCTTGAAGAAAGCTCTACACCATGATTGAGAAGTTGTATTTCATTCATTGTTGTATTGTAAAAGGCTCACTAGATGCCTTGCATGCCTTCCAAAACATCTTCTCATAACGTACTCTGGGGAATCTTTTCCTGTAGTTGGCAAGAATATGCATTGCACATTGTCTGTGTTCAACACTAGGCAAAATCTCTTTCACAACTTCCAATAGTCCCTTCGCATATAGAGTTGAACTGGTAAAACAGTACGAGTAAATATCATTTAAAAATAGAATACAAGTAACATACCTTATGCTGATCTGACATCAATGTATATCCAAAACCATTAGCCCTTCCTAAGTCATCTTTTAAATTCTCCAAAAACCATTTCCAATTTCCTTTGTTTTCCACACAAACAACTACCCATGCAATTGGGAATATATGATTATTAGCATCCCTTCCAACTGCACATATTAAATCTCCAGTACATATGTAACAATTGGTAAAAATAGGAACGATCGTACGATGCTATGTTTTGATTATTAAGCAATATGAGTATTTTATCAAGAATGGTTGAAGGAATTTAACCTCTTTTATTTAAATAAGTTATTGTGAAATATAAAACAAGTAGCTATTGATAAATTTCGTTATGATGTATGGCTACGAAACATCACCGGTTTGTGAAATTAGCATATAACATCATTTAAACGCAACAAACTTAATTTTTGTATCAAAATTTCTCTAGTTGATAAGTAAGTTAGGTTCTATGTAAAACGTTTGCTTAATAGACGTGGAGGATCTAAATTTGACAAATATACGAACCAAAGTGACAAAACGTGTTTAACGATATGGTTAACCGGTTAAATGTCACGAAATTATACATTGGTTAATAAATTTTATATTTAAATAAATTAAAATATAAAATGAATTATTATAAGGTATAATTAGAATGTATTTAAGTGTTTTTGAATAAAAATAATAAAACATAAACATTAAAGTTCAAATACACAAAAACTACATTGTTATTTTATACTAACTATACATGTATGTATTTGTATATATGTATTATTATCTAGTGAATGAATAGTTATGGGTCATGACTTAAAGTGATTTCATGTAAGTTTTATGATGTCTAAATCAATTAAGATAAGAGAATTGGTGGAGATAAGTGTCAACTTAATTAATAAGTGCTTAATCACTTAAGACATTTTACTAAGAATGCTTCTTAATCCCTCTTCTAATTTTCAAGATTAAGACCTTCCCTCTCCTTAACTAGAACTCCTAACTAACTAAATAACTAGTAGTTAGTTAGTTAACTAACCCTATCTCTAAGCAACCACCCAAGCAAGTGGCTAGACAAGATCACATCACTTAAACTCACATCCCATCACAAGCTAGTCTAGGTTTTGTCCCCTTATCCTCTTCCACTCTTTCCTCCTTCATATCCACCAAATTTCCTCTTCATTTTACCCTCATTTGACCAGCCAATACTCCAGGGAATTACTCTCAACCTTCATCTCATTTTCAAGCACAAGAACTTCCTTCCAAAGCCATCAAAACCATGAACTAAAGGGTTGTTGTCCCTTTTGTGTTTCAGCCACCATTTCACCCATCTACACCTTCCATTTGCTTAATATTTTTACCACCAAATACCCCTGGAAGTTACTTGTTATGATACTCAAAATTATTGATTCAAAACAGTGAGTAAACTACCCTTTTTCTTGCTCTTTTGCTGTGAAATTTTCATAATAGCAACATAGCCAAAAGAGTGGCTGTTTTGGAGCATCAAACCAACAACCAAAAGTTCATCTTCAACCTTCCATTCTTCAAGTATTCACATAAGGTGAGTTCATAACCCTACATTTTCATGTTTTCTTCAAGTTTTAAGGGGGGGGGGGGGAATACAAGTTAGAACACTAAACATAACTTAAATTTAAATGACAGCTTTCTACAGAAAAGTTGAGTCCTGTTCATGGACTTTTTTGACCATCTTAAACTTAATATATTTCAAAACTGTACAATATGAAAATAGTTCAAGTTTATACCTTTCTAAGGACTACTCACACGCATTCATATGATTTTTATACAATTTATGGCGATTTTTATAAAACTGTTTGTCATTTCAGAAGTGATTTCGGACCAGTCTGTGAAGATGTTCATTTTCACACTATCTTAAGACCACTAAAAATCATAATAAAAATTAGGAACAAATTAGACTCATTTTATAAACTCTCAGAGGTGACGGATTCAGTTTTTGACTTACGATGATTTTTCTATGAGTTTTCTAAAAACAGGGACAGTAAAGGGTAAAATTGTCAAAAGTGGTTTATAGATTTATTAACACCTTCTAACATTTTTGAGCAATGTTTATACATTGAGGAAGTTAAAACACAATCATTTAAATATGTTTAATTACCATTTTTACAAAAGTGATAAGTACAAAAAGGTCTTTAGTATCAAACTTCAGGATTATTTCATGCAAAGTTTCTAATAAAAACGTAAGAATATGAACAACAATTACGAAACATACCAAATCATCTTTTAAAATTGATACATATATATAACCATATACATATATATGTTTTGTTTACAAACTTGACTTCTACATCGAAAATATACATATATATGTTTTGTTTACAAACTTGTCTTCTACATCAAAAATATACATATATAGTTTACGAAACTCTACTCCATTTGTATCTTGTTGAGCAAAGGGTAAAATATTGTCAAATGCATATCTAAAGATTTCACGTCGTTTTTCATAGCTATCCCAGTCTTAGGGGATGATCATTTATACAAACATTTTCACACGTAAATCTGTTTTTTTTATACTAAGTTTTTTGAGACATTAACTTCACATACGTTCGAGTACACATTTCATGTCCCGTATTATATACCAGAATCCCTTGGAGGGGGAGCATGGTGTTTGTGTATAGATCTATACGGGCTTGACAACCCCGCGCCCTGACTATTAGCTACAATACACCATTTGGGGTGACAAACGTCAGAACATTCCAACGCCTGAAGAACGTTGTGTATAGGAATTTCTAGTCAATAGCATGGTTATAAAACTCACATTGAGTATTAAAAACACATTGATTTACGGGGTTTTTCAGACGTATTGGAAATTTTATACGTACATACATTTTCTAGAAACAAACATTGGTCTTGAAAGAAAGCTACATTTATGCTAGTAGAAAATATAAGATTTTCTAGGAACAAACAAACAACAACAAAACATTTCATTTCATACAAACATTGTCATTTAATACTTATGAAACTCACCAGCTTAAATGCTGATCTACTCTTTCAAAACTACTTGTATGTCCCAGGGATTCAGTAATTACATGTAACAAATAGCTTTTGAAGAAGGGACGCTGCGGCGCCAGTTTAAATTCATATTTTGGCATCATATTGTAATTGGTTTTGAACATGTACCTTTTAACAATGTAAACTTTCAATTATATATATGATGGTTGTATTGCTTTCTTTACTATGTATTCATTTGTTACGTTACCACATGAAGTCATCCGCCCCTGAACGTTTCCGCCGTTCCGATTTGGGGGTGTGACAGATTGGTATCAGAGCGTTGTTTATAGTGAGCTAAGTATATCAAACCACATAAGATATACAAACTATAAATACATAGGGACTAAAACTCTCTGACTTAACAATTTCAAAACAGGAACATTAGGGGTCCTTTGCTGTTATGTCTATGTTTGCTAAGTGTATACGTTAAGGTGGTATATACTAAAAGTTTTATAGACTTAGAATTTATGATTTTCACTTTACTTCCTTTTCCTTGTTTGGATGTGGATATAAGGTAAGATCACTTATTCGACTGACTATTTAATCCTGACTGTATATGACCTGTATACACAAGGCAACCATAGAAGGACCACGAATGGACCGAGATTTCACGAAAAATGTAAGTGCATACAAACATACTAGTAAGGAGTCATATTGGCAACAAAACAAAAAGTATTAAGATAAGTTAAACACTGCGAGTAAGCCTCGGGGTATGTAATCATGTCTGGGATGAATATAGCCTGATCAACTATATTTATCCAAGAGGTGACCAACATATGTCGAGGAATGGTCGTAGTGGATGACGAGTCTAAAACTTACCAACAAACCATACAAAGAAAACTTTAACATACAAATTTAAAATACTATAGGAGCATTTTGCGTTACAATAGAACCACACACTTAGATTCTTCATATGCTTCTTACCCCTATTCTCGCATAGGCATATCAGCTAGACTTCATCTCCACATAGACCCCTACTATCCTGCCACCGAAGCCAATAGATGGATGAAGAAGGATCCAGAAGAAGATTTCGAAGAGTACCAATAGATGAAATACGAGGAAGAAGATTTCCGAGAAGGGACCAGACGGAGAAAGAAGTTCGGGAGATACCATCAATAAACCTTACCTTATCAAGAGGAGTATGAGAACCTCCACCTCTCATTTCAGGAAGCAACCCGCAATTAACTACCTAGCCACACATATAGACTGGAGAGGACAACCGATGATCCACAACCGACATAAACTCACTGCACCGTACTTCGGGCCATAGCACCCATAGACCGGCAAGCAGATCAAGAGAACAATACGGATCACCTACACTCCTTAGAAAAGGAGATAGTCGTTATAGGACAAAGAACCCTTACAACTACAACCTGGACAATCATCACAGAACTGAGAACAGAGGAGGCCACTCGCGAAATAGAATCATGCCGACACATGAAGGTAATCAGCATACTGGTGCAACACTAGTTCTATAAATAGACCCTACAACATTTCAAATTGCGGTAACAGCTGCCGTGGCAGCAGTCATGGCACACCTCGGCGCTAACAACACAAACAAAAGTGGGAACGACGCCGAAAGTTCCAATCGTAATAACAACCAAGGACACCCCGAGTATGTTCCTGCAACGATGCCTCGAATCAAGGACCTACCAAAAGACAACAAACAGTGACATTTCATACCACCATCCCTACTACCTCAGTGCCGACAAGACCATATGTTGGAAACCTTCCAAAATGCACCAAGTGTAGCTTTCATCACAAAGGAAAGTGTAGGGAAATGCACTGCAAGAACTGTAATGAAAAGGGGCATACCACAAATTTCTGTAGGGTGCCGGCTCAACAGACCGCCCAGAACACAAAAGCTAGGATGAGTTGGACTTGCTACAGATGTGGAGAAGTAGGGCATTTCATAAAGGAGTTCCCGGAGACTAAAAACAAAGATGTCAGGAGCGTCGGAAGTGTTTTAGCAACAGAGCGTGGGAAAGCAGTAATAGACCCTGCTGAGATTCCGGTACGTTCATTCCCGATAGCACATATGCATGGATACTATATAATAGCAACGCGGAGAGGAGTATTGTGAGTCGTAGATTTAATCAATTTCTCAACCAAAAACCTCAAAAACTTAAACGAAATATTTACAGTAGAACTGGAATAATCAAAAGCACTAGAGACGTGTACATAGGGTGCACTCTAACACTAAATCAACCAATTCGTTCAAATCATCCTAAAACCGGTCACAATAAAATTTTACGACATTTTCATTTTAACAACGTATTAGTTAGTTTCCTCACCATACCGATATCATATATTACGAAAAGGCCATTCGCCTAAACCCATCGAGTAATAGAACCCTCGTTGTCTATGGCGACAAACAAGACACAAACCCCCGATGCACCTTTTACAACAAGACTCAGAAGTACCTACACATAGGGGTGGCAATTGTTGACACGACACGACAAAAAAACACGACACGAAACGAAATTGGGACAAAACTGAAATTCGAATTCGTGTTCGTGTCGTGTTCGTGTTAAGTGTAAATAACACGATGTCGTGTCGTGTCATGTTCGTGTTTAAAATTTGACACGAAATTGACACGATTTAGCATTTATTTGTCGTGTTTTCGTGTTATGTATGATTAAATATTAATTAAATAAACTATTTTTTCATTATGTTATATTTGTCGTGTCGTGTCGTGTTTGTCGTGTTTTAATCGGTTCGTTTTCGCGTTAGTTAAAAAAAACAAGACATCGTGTCGTGTCGTGTTCGTGTTACATAAAACCTTGTCGTGTCATGTCGTGTCAGACAAAAACACGTCACGATGGTCCGATTTGCCACCCCTGGCTACACAGGAGGTACCACGCCGTCCTAGCCCGTGCTGTGGATAAGAAACAAGAAGAGAAAGACATCATGGATGTTGAAAAGCCCGTAACCTTCTCGATATATTCCGAGAAGATCTCCTGGGAATACCATCCGTACGGCAACCCGAGTTCAAAAATCAACCTAAGTGCAGTAGTTGTGGAAAAGGGTTGTTGTAAATGCCATCTCACCCAAGTTAATCACCCCACTCAAGTAGAGACTATGGACCCATACTAGTGAATCTATGATTACTAAGTGTATATATTGGAGCCCTATATAATTAAGATTCTACGGACTTAGGGTTGGTAATTTCGCTTTAAATCATTTTCCTTGTTTGGATGTGGGCTTAGAATAGAATCACCGATTCGACTGTCTTTTCAATCTTAATTATATACGACTTATAAACACAAAGAGATGATAGATGAATCAGTTATGAGTCATACCATGAACTCCATGAAAAGTTACCTAGGACAGTGGATGGACATGCTACCACTTGAGCGATCGTAGACAAATCAACCAAACCCACACACTTTCTACCGACCAAGGCTACAAAGAAAAATAGAAAAGCTGATAGGAGCATATCACAAGAAGATTGCGAGATTGCAGAGTATACCACTATCTATCATTTTGGATAAGGCACAGGTGATTCGCCTCGTGTTTTCGATATTCGTTAAAGAAGTCCTTTTTATCACCCTCAAACTGAAAGACAAAGAGGAAGAGCCATTCATCGAATCCTTATACAACATCAACTATTACATTAACATCAAAGTCACGTCATTCGAAGCTCTCTGCAGAAGCAAGTGTAGATCACCTCTTTGATGGGATGAGGTAGGTGACACGCAAATAGCTAACAGGCAAGTTCCTAACAACACTCTCATCAGCCCCCAGATCATACGAGAAACTACAGAGAAGATTGTTCAAACCCGTGAACGGTTGAATGCATCCCAGGATCGGAAGAAGAGCTTGTATGATGAGACTCTTGTTATTCCACTGGATGAAATTGAAATCAACGGGAGTCTAAACTTCATCGAAGAACCGGTGGAAATCATGGATCAAAAGGTCAAAAGGACAAAACAAAGTCGCATGCCCATAATGACGGCTCGTTGGAACACCAAGCGAGGACCGAAATTCACTAAGGAATGCGAGGATCAAAAAAAAAAAAACACCCCCAATTTTTTAGTGATATCCCGTCTACAAGTTGAATTTCGGGGCGAAATTCTTTTAACAGGGGGAGAATGTAACAATTGGTAAAAATATGAACGATTGTACGATGCTATGTTTTGATTATTAAGCAATATGAGTATTTTATCAAGAATGGTTGAAGGAATTTAACCTCTTTTATTTAAATAAGTTATTGTGAAATATAAAACAAGTAGCTATTGATAAATTTCGTTATGATGTATGGCTACGAACCATCACCGGTTTGTGAAATTAGCATATAACATCATTTAAACGCAACAAACTTAATTTTTGTATCAAAATTTCTCTAGTTGATAAGTAAGTTAGGTTCTATGTAAAACGTTTGCTTAATAGACGTGGAGGATCTAAATTTGACAAATATACGAACCAAAGTGACAAAACGTGTTTAACGATATGGTTAACCGGTTAAATGTCACGAAATTATACATTGGTTAATAAATTTTATATTAAAATAAATTAAAATATAAAATGAATTATTATAAAGTATAATTAGAATGTATTTAAGTGTTTTTGAATAAAAATAATAAAACATAAACATTAAAGTTCAAATACACAAAAACTACATTGTTATTTTATACTAACTATACATGTATGTATTTGTATATATGTATTATTATCTAGTGAATGACTAGTTATGGGTCATGACTTAAAGTGATTTCATGTAAGTTTACTAAGAATTCTTCTTAATCCCTCTTCTAATTTTCGAGATTAAGACCTTCCCTTTCCTTAACTAGAACTCCTAACTAACTAAATAACTAGTAGTTAGTTAGTTAACTAACCCTATCTCTAAGCAACCACCCAAGCAAGTGGCTAGACAAGATCACATCACTTAAACTCACATCTCATCACAAGCTAGTCTAGGTTTTGTCCCCTTATCCTCTTCCACTCTTTCCTCCTTCATATCCACGAAATTTCCTCTTCATTTTACTCTCATTTGACCAGCCAATACTCCAGGGAATTACTCTCAACCTTCATCTCATTTTCAAGCACAAGAACTTCCTTCCAAAGCCATCAAAACCATGAACTAAAGGGCTACTGTCCCTTTTGTGTTTCAGCCACCATTTCACCCATCTACACCTTCCATTTGCTTGATATTTTTACCACCAAATACCCCTGGAAGTTACTTGTTATGATACTCAAAATTATTGATTCAAAACAGTGAGTAAAAAACTACCCTTTTTCTTGCTCTTTTGCTGTGAAATTGTCGTGACAGCAACAAAGCCAAAAGAGTGGCTGTTTTGGAGCATCAAACCAACAACCAAAAGTTCATCTTCAACCTTCCATTCTTCAAGTATTCACATAAGGTGAGTTCATAACCCTAAATTTTCATGTTTTCTTCAAGTTTTAAGGGGGGGATACAAGTTAGAACACTAAACATAACTTAAATTTAAATGACAGCTTTCTACAGAAAAGTTGAGTCCTATTCACGGACTGTTTTGACCATCTTAAACTTAATATCTTTCAAAACTGTACAATATGAAAATAGTTCAAGTTTATACCTTTCTAAGGACTACTCGCACGCATTCATACGATTTTTCTACAATTTATGACGATTTTTATAAAACTGTCTGTCATTTCAGAAGTGATTTCGGACCAGTCTGTGAAGATGTTCATTTTCACACTATTTTGAGACCACTAAAATCATAATAAAAATTAGGAACAAAGTAGACTCATTTTATAAACTCTCAGAGGTGACGGATTCAGTTTTTGACTTACGATGATTTTTCTATGAGTTTTCTAAAAACAGGGACAGTAAAGGGTAAAACTGTCAAAAGTGGTTTATAGATTTATTAACACCTTCTAACATTTTTGAGCAATGTTTATACATTGAGGAAGTTAAAACACAATCATTTAAATATGTTTAATTACCATTTTTACAAAAGTGATAAGTACAAAAAGGTCTTTAGTATCAAACTTCAAGATTATTTTATGCAAAGTTTCTAATAAAAACGTAAGAATATGAACAACAATTACGAAACATACCAAATCATCTTTTAAAATTGATACATATATATAACCATATAAATATATATGTTTTGTTTACAAACTTGTCTTCTACATCGAAAATATACATATATATGGTTTGTTTACAAACTTGTCTTCTACATCAAAAATATAAATATATAGTTTACGAAACTCTATTCCATTTGTACCCTGTTGAGCAAAGGGTAAAATATTGTCAAATGCATATCTAAAGATTTCACGTCGTTTTTCATAGCTATCCCAGTCTTAGGGGATGATCATTTATACAAGCATTTTCACACGTAAATCTGTTTTTTTTATACTAAGTTTTGTGAGACATTAACTTCACGTACGTTCGAGTACACATTTCATGTCCTGTATTATATACCAGAATCCCTTGGAGGGGGAGCATGGTGTTTGTGTATAGATCTATACGGGCTTGACAACCCCGCGCCCTGACTGTTAGCTACAGTACACCATTTGGGGTGACAAACGTCAGAACATTCTAACGCCTGAAGAACGTTGTGTATAGGCATTTCTAGTCAATAGCATGGTTATAAAACTCACATTGATTTAAGGGGTTTTTCAGACGTATTGGAAATTTTATACGTACATACATTTTCTAGAAAAAAACATTGGTCTTGAAAGAAAGCTACATTTATGCTAGTAGAAAATATAGGATTTTCTGGGAACAAACAAACAACAACAAAACATTTCATTTCATACAAACATTGTCATTTAATACTTATGAAACTCACCAGCTTAAATGTTGATCTACTCTTTCAAAACTACTTGTATGTCCCATGGATTCAGTAATTACAGGTAACAAATAGCTTTTGAAGAAGGGACGCTGCGGCGCCAGTTTAAATTCATATTTTGGCATCATATTGTAATTGGTTTTGAACATGTACCTTTTAACAATGTAAACTTTCAATTATATATATGATGGTTGTATTGCTTTCTTTACTATGTATTCATTTGTTACGATACCACATGAAGTCATCCGCCCCCGAACGTTTCCGTCGTTCCGGTTTGGGGGTGTGACAACATAACCCCTTAAGAACCACCCATCCAGGTTTATTACTCTTCTACAACTATCGCTCCAACCTTGCTTTAGTCCCTCAAAACATAAATAAAACTTACTGAAATAAGTTTTCCCATCTGGCATACTATTGATATCGATTTGTATAGTTGATCCAGGGTTTGATCTTCTTATATCCTCACCCTATGACCAAAGCTTTGTATAGTGCTCAATCAGTGTGCCTTCAATTAGCTCAATAGCATGCTTTTTTGCTCTACTACACTGACCCATACTTACATCATGTGTTCTAAAAGGTGCGTCATGGCGCGCGCCAAGGCGCGCTATGGCGTGAGGCGCGGCTTCGCCATTACGAAAAGCCCCATAACGTTGCTGTTAAGCGTGGCGTGTGGCAAGGCGTGATATGGCGCGTTATAGCGTGTTATAGCGCGTGTTTTTTCGTTTGAGAGACGATTCTTTGCTCTTTGTTATGTCTTTTCTAATCGGAGATACAAGTATTGTGGTTTTTGTTAACTTTTTGTTATTAGTTATTGATCTAACAATTCTAAAAAAATAGTTATATTTAATATAAATTTATATTTATGTGGTAATATAATTTTAGATTAATACAAAATCGTCGTCTTACATCACGCCTTGAAAAACATCATGGCTCACCATGGCTCATTAAGCTTGAAGCTTGGCCTTGCCATCACGTCACGCCTCACGCCATTTAGAACCTTGCTTACATCAATACCAAAAGTCTTTTTCACCTCTTCCCTGAGCATCCTAACACTCATTTTCTGTTTTTGTAAGAACTCAGTTGTGAAATGGTTGTCAATCCAAGCATAGCTAACAAATTGATCCAAGTTTAAATTTTCTTACACAATTATGCTCATCTATGAGGGACTTAATCTGGAAAATGAAGCCCACAGCCTAAGCTTACACTGCCCAGAACAACAATTAACTAAAAGTCTTCTACTGTCATTTTTTTGTAACACAACTAATAACCATTAGTAACAACATAATTATATAACATGTGATTTAACTGTTTTGGATTATCAAATCGCATTTCTAACATAGGTTTTTGTTTTTTCCAATGCACATTTTCATTGTATGTAGTAACCTCGTCAAGATTTACCTCATTGTCTTCCATTTTAAGATATGGATCCTCATGAGGTGGATTGTTTGGGGTTAACTGCACATTTGGGTATAGCTTGCTCAAAAACACATCGTTCATGGACTTAGTCATTGGATTAAAATCAACGTGTTCAAGGTCATCATGTATATTACCTTGCAATTCATTCAGGTCATTCTGAATAGCTCCCTCAGAATGATTGTCTTCCACACCGCTCCCATCAAGTTGCTCATCGATAATCCATTGATGCACAATCACACTAGATGATCCATGTATACATCCAGGACACAACCAACAGCGCCCAACTTCGATGAAGTCCTGGTAGTCTATTTCAGTAGCTAATATCCTTAATCCATCAGGAAAGTCTATTTCAAGCATACAAAAATAAACATTTACACACCTTTCATTTGCAAATATTTATAGGAACTCAACAAACTCATTCATGTCCATTCCAGTAAAATCAACATCTTCGAACATTTATTCCGCTCCATCCATTACTAGTTTCGGGGTTCCTCGTAAAAAACCCAGCAACGTGAAGTTCGATCTTCATGCAAACGGCCATGATATCGACTTTTTATACAAACAGTACAACAAAAAGGGGAAAACAGTTGGATGTGTCTTTATAAAATGTTTTGTATGGCAAGTTCATTAAACAAGAAGGTAACATAGCATCTTAGGTGGATTGATTTTAATGACGTGTGTTTAAAATATGGCGACTATGACGGGGTTAACCAACTCACCCCTTCCACTTTGAACAAGATGGCTTTAAGCACAGCTTTTTTAAGGCTTCCTTCCTCTCACATGCAAAAAATAAAAATAATAAAAATAAAGAAAAACAACGAAAACAAAAACAAAAACAACAATATAATATAGTTGCATTTACCCAATGAAAAATCATAGGGTACATATTATATTGCTTCCTATAAATAAGAAGTTTCATAGAGATATTAAGTACATACGGCATCATATAGGTTAATAAGAATAAGAAGTCACGTAAGTTTTTATCGCAACACCTACTAAACTGAAATCTTTTACAAACATAGGTAGCTTAAGTATATATATTAATGGTTAACTGCAACAAGAAGAAGAGAACAAGAACCAAAGTATAATATAGTGGCATTTATGGAACTATAGACTGTTTCCTTCAAGGTATTTTGTTTGTATGTTGATATTTCAATCTATAAAATAAAATAAAAAGGCAAGAAAACAAAGATATATGATTTGCTACATTGTAGATTAGGAATTTAGCAAGTGTGGCTAAATTAAAGCACAAGTTGTTAACACATATATCCAGAACTTGGCTTCTTCTGTATAAACAAGAAGTAATTATTAGCTAGAGAAACAGAATGGGTGTAGTAATAATATTTTATAATATTTAATAATAATAGCAAATTGATAACCAGATACACAAGTCCAAAATTGGATTGGGTTGGCTAAGAAGGAACGAGAGCAAGGATCTGCGTTTTAACTCTTCCCATGCACATTTCAATCTCTCTAAATATCCCAAGGTTTTGAGGGCTTTGTGGATGCAAATTTCTAAAAGCTGAATCCAGCATCTGCACCACATCACCTGGTGGGTATTGTCTCTCTGTACAACTCTGCACAATCATCATCCACAAAACCAATTAAATTAAATACTTCTTCCATTATTTAACATATATTATAAGTAACTACTAACTCACCTGTATCATGTGATACGTAGCAACACAAGACACGATAAGATCAAACGGGATTTTCGCTTCAGTTTCATTCGTTACACGCTTATTATTATATATGTTCCCATTCGATTGCTCTGAAGATCTGATAGATGATGATGATGACACATGTTCACTCGGGTTTTTTCCCACACCAAGACAATCCAAAACCGCTACCACACTTGACCTAACATTATTATTATGCTCCTCCTTTATTTTAGACATTCCCTGAAAGTAACAAGGTTATTAAATACAAACCAATTAATAATTAACGTTTACACAGATAAAACATCGATTACCTGCAAAGCAGTATGTACAAGTTTATGTGCTTCGTTTCTTGAACTTTTCAAAATTTCAATCACATTAGGTGCCAATTGATTACTGGAAGGAAAGTTGTTGTCGTGATTAGAAGTCGTGGGGTCCACAACAGGTCCGGAATTGGGATTAGGTTTTTGCCACGTAGGCATCGGGATTCCTGGGTATGTGTTGCGTCGCCTCAAATTTGCAAGAGCAGAAGCAACCTGATAAGATTATTTGTTAGATTTAAATTTACATTTTGTGAATATATAATATAATTAATTATGAAATAAATGATACCTGATCACTGGCTTCTTTGAGCTGTAATAGGACCATTGCGTATTCCTTTTTGAAGCTTTCGGATACGTTCATGGCGACACCTGTCTCGTTTTTGTGACTTGATAAGCTGTCATTTACAAGCTTAAGCTCCTTCAATATTGCTTCCTAGTAGAATTCATTCAAATCAGAATTAAGAAGAATTAGAAATTTAATTTAATTTATAGAGAAGAAATAATAAAGAAGGAAATACCTTTTTATCAAGAGCACGAGTAAGCTCAGAAAGTGCATGTATATCGGTTTCTCTTGCCTGAATTTGAGAGGCTGCTGCATGCTGATGCTGTGAGATAACAACATTGTCTGCAGCTTTAAGAGGTGCACCAGACCCATTTTGTCCCTAAACAACGTATAATTTTTAATTTTATTAACATATGTTCGGGTTTTTTTTTTTTTTACAAAAATAATTTTAAGAAAACTAACCAGTCGATGATTCATCAAAGCAATAGTAGGACCCGGTTCGAAATGCTCACTCGAAGTATGCACCAAATGATGATGTGGCAACCTTGGCTCTCCAGAAATCATGGAAAATCTATAAAGGGCACTCATCTCTCTCCTCAGAGCTTCGGGCATGTTATCCAACAGATTCAAAGGCATACAATCAACATCCTTTAAAGAAAAAAAAAAAGTAGTGTTTTTATTAGTATAAATGTAAAAGATGGGATGATAAGATGATTAGAAAGAATTAAGAAAGAAGATTACCTTGACAAAAGCAACACCTAACTCAGGTCGATCAAACTGAACCCTACATTTATCATTATCAACAGTTAACACACTTCCATCATGAACTTCTCTTAATTCTGGATGAAGAGCAATCACACGTTGACCAACTGACAAAGGTCTTGCCAGGTCAGTTGGTAGTCCTTCCCGGGCCCCACTTCGAAGCTCGGTGTAATGTTCACGTACTGATTCCCGATATTGCCAAAGTTTTCCCCTTTCTTCACGCAAGAAATTTTCCGAGAACCTTCTAGGCTTCCCCAAAGAACTAAAAAAAAAATCAAGAAAATGTTAAAGATCTTGAATCTTTATGTATAGACAACACTCAACAGCTGTCAAAAGTCAAAAAGAAAGATATAAAATTACCTTCTTATAACACCCCATTCAACATTGGTTAATCTTGGAATATGCCCTAATCCAACATGGTTTAAATACTCCACAAATTCTCTTTTAGCAAACCATGGATAGTCAATTGCACTATAGAACCACTCATAAGTACACCATCTTCGCACCATAGATGATGAGAGGCAATGAAAAGCCTTTTCCTGTATATTATATTAGTAATTAGTAGTTAGCTCATAGATATCTTTTAAAGGAATGGAATTGGAATCTGAAGAAGCCATGGAATGGAATTGAACAATTCCGAAGCTTGATGATTACCTTCAAGTTGTTTGCCCCTTCTAGGGTTTCAGACTTTGTATTCAACTTCATTTCTCCAGTTTTTGATATTATATTTCGATCCATTTTACGTTTCTTTCGTCTTTTGGATGGTAATTCCACTCCATCAGAAGCTGGAACCACTGCTGTTGATACTGCTGAGTCAGCACCTGTTCTTGAAGTGTTGCTATTTGAAGAAGAATACTCCACAAGTCTTGTGGATTTACTATTTTTCAAAGGAGCATTGACATTGGCATTGGCATTGGAATTGGAATGTAAGAGTTTATCTGTAGGCTTTTCTTCTTCAATGAAAACTTCAAAAGATGTGGACTTGTTTTTTCTTTTCTGTTTTCCTTCAGATAAAGCCTTGTAATCAACTTTTACTTCCCTTCCTGGTTTTGACTTTCCTGATTTAGAAGATTCACCTCTAGGGAACTCATTTGCTACTTTCTCTTTCTCAACTGACACTTTAGTTTTGTGTCTCCGGTTGCTTGTAGAACCAGGTCTTCCAGGGGCATTGTTGTCATTTGTACCCGTTGCTGGCTTATCCTCTTTTAATACAGGTGAATCTGCACACAGAATTTGCACAATCAGAATCATCACAAAGGAATGGAATAGGTCATTCCATTCTATTATCATGTTTAAGTTTACCATCGCCTTTTGATGATTGTATCATCAATGACAAGTCAGCCAATGTTTGTAGTGCATCCAATGCAGAAGTTTCATCTGAACAAATTAGGTGAAAGAATTAGGAGCTGATTCTATTAAACATTTAAGATTGTTTCACATGATTACATTAACAAGAATACCTCTGAAGAGAAGTTTCTTGTTCTTTTTTCTTTTACCCTGTGATGAGTGTTCAATATTTTCATCAAATTTCCCACCCACACCAACAGCAAGTCCTTCTCCTGTGCCACTACACGCTTCCCCACCATCATCAAGGTCATTATCGTCTTTTTGCCCATAAAACTTTCTCCCTTTCTGGTACCCTTCATTTTCAGCTCCTCCACTTCCCGAACTACCCTCAAATAATTCTTCATCAATCAAATTACCATGACGCTTTGTTCTCACTGTATCCAACTGTAAATGGAATTTAATATGTAAAGATTTAAGAAATCATCTAACAAAGAAATAAAAAATTAAAAAAACATACAATTTTTTGTCTGCCCTTCAAAGGAGTGGACTTCATGTGGTATGGGGATTGAGAAACATGTGGAGAGCCTCCTCTTTGTGAAGCTTCAGTTAGTGCCAATGCAGCACCATGTGCCACGTCATCAACCTCTCTCCTTTGACTTCTTTTGTAAGGTGAGGGATAATTTCCAATGTTGTTGTTGTCTCTTCTAGATGAATGATTTATAGGGAAACGGGGTGTCCTTTTCCTAACAGTGCATCCTACATTGTTTTTCAAACTATTAGGAGTTGAAAAAACAAAAGAAATTAAATAATCATATTTGAGGATTTTAATCCAACAATATTTATTAGTTATTACCATCAGATTCCCTTCTCTTCAGTTGTGGCAAACTCCTACCACTTGAGCCAACAACTAATCTGGAATGTAATTGTTCTTCACCACCATTTTGTTGAAGCAATCCATGGCTACGTTTTTTAGGCTTGTGAATTGGTTTTGGAATATCATGGCTTTCTTGATCATTATCACTTCCTTCCTGTCAATAAAAGGAAGATGAAATCAAACATTTAGAAGCTAAAGTAGAAGATCACATTCAGCAAAGTGATATATGATCTTACCATGGCATTATAATGATCAGATACCATTGCAATGAACCCAACCACAGAAGCTGTTCCCTCTGGCAAGGATAAATATGCCTGGAAATCACAAGTGTCAAAAAGTTAATCTTCAATCCTGAAAGCTACTATCAGAAGCATTATAAAGTAAATACTCAAGCATGAATGCTTTTTCTAGAGATACTTGAAAATATGAATAATTACCCTATTCATTGTGTAAAGGGCTTCAACCATTTCAGAGTTTCTGGTGCGCACCATTGCAGCCACCTAGATTTCAATGGAAAAACCAAATGCACATAAGCCAATCAGATTCTGAGGTAGATAAGTAGATGTAATTGGTTATGATGATGATAGTTCACCATATAAAGAAGAAGAAGAAGAAGAAGAAGAAGAAGAAGAAGAAGAAGCACATACCTTCTTCCAGTCTTTTCCATATTTTCTATAAGCTTTATAGAAGCGCTCAACCTCTTCAT
The DNA here is from genome assembly GCF_002870075.4 of Lactuca sativa. Taxonomy (NCBI): domain Eukaryota; kingdom Viridiplantae; phylum Streptophyta; class Magnoliopsida; order Asterales; family Asteraceae; genus Lactuca; species Lactuca sativa. The sequence continues at coordinate 155,358,754 of NC_056631.2, read as the reverse complement.
CAGTCCATGGAGATCCTAACATGTCAGAAAGCTTCCTCTTCTGCACAATGGAATTTGGTGTTAAACAGGATCACCAAATTTTCTTGCCAGAATATCATGTCAAGTGAAGAGAAAATTTTAACTGATTTACATTGAATATTCCTTAATCATCAAAGAAATATCAAAAAATAATGAACAAGGAGTCAAGGAAGCATAGCAAACATGTTATAGACCATGCAACTGCCCCATGCTTACTGTATCTTCATACATGTCTCAAACCCAACCAAGAAAAGATATAAACTGTATTTGTAATTGATTAACCAAATTTGAAACTAATATTAATCATGACAAGATACAATATAATATAGAAAACAAAAGATGATGTGGACGATGTGTTTCACTAGAGTACTATATTATATACAGCACAACAGATGCATAATACATATAAAACAAGCATGTGCTTAAGTTTTCCTACAGAGTAAGTTTTCACAGATATGTGGAAGCAAGAATTGTTGATCTGTAAAGATCATCAGCAATAGAAATGTATGATCGTTTACTGTTGTGATAGTAACCGAAAGACTGGAAAAGCCCTCTTGCCAAACAGAATGAGTTCCACTGTGAAAAGCTTTAACCAAATAATTTGTTTTGGGGGAAGGAACCACTGAATAGTAATGTAGTAAATTGAAAACTATAAATAACCAGTTCAATAACAAGACCACTAGGTTCAGAGATTAATGTCGAATAAATTCTTTTTATGAAACTGTGACGTGTTCTATAAGCTATACTCACCTGCCGTCCGGATTTATTGGCAACATTTTTACTGGGAGAGACCTCTACATAGTCGGAATACCGCCTATTTACACTTCTAGACTTTCTTGTTGGCGCCATGAGGAAAGTTGATCTATCTGAAACATATCAGCAGAATTAGATATTTATGTAGCATATCAACTAAGGAAGCTTGTAGAGGTGCAAGAAAACGACAAAGAAACAAGATGTAATGAATCGTTGTTTGAAGGAGACAACGAAATAACGAGGGTTTCCAGAACATTTTAAATTATATGGATGGAATAATAATAAAATTCGCAGGTAAACACCAATTCTCAAACGGAATTCTTCTGAATTATCTCCATCGAGGATAATGTTGGCCTTCACCAGGACTCCAGCTCTCAAACTCGATTGAGTAGAACGAGTAGGATTCGCTCAGTTAAGCCTAGTTGGTGAAGTTTAGGGTTTATCGTAGCAGAGAAGAAGATGTAGAAATTAGGGCTTTCCGATTGAATTTTACCTTTCTTAATCGAGACCAAGCTTCATTGAAAACCCTTACGATCTCTTATTCCTGTGTTCTTCCTTTTTTGCTTTTGAAATCAAATCTTTGGGGTAACTACAGACTTTCAATCTTCTCCGCTTTATATATATCCTCGAGAGTTCATATTTTCAAGAAACCCTCTCAGAATACGTCTCGTACAGAAAACCCCCTTTATTTCATAAAGAATTTTCATAGCCCCCAAAAGACAAAAAAGGAAAGAGTAAATTACACAATGATCATTTAGGTTTATAGTTTTCCTCTAAAATGGTCCTTATGAAACTTTTTTCCCTGAGATGGTCCTTAATAAGCAAACATTGCACATAAAAGGCCCCTGTGACTAACTTTGTTAACAGATTCCATTAAATGATTGTGAATGACGAATATACCCTTTGTTTTTGCACACAAATGGTCATCTCTCGATCGATCGATCGATACACAAAACATGGATTTTAGACCTAAAACTTGTCAAATACAAAACAGACTTACCATAAATAAAAACATTGAAACGTGATTGTGAATCAAAAACTTTTCCCTTGAAGATCAGGAATGTTTTGTTCATGTCTAAAGTACATTCTTCCCCATGAACTTGCCTTCTCAAATCTTGTATAATCGCCATTTTTGTCGTTCGTTCCAAGATCAAGATCTCTATAATTCACATAAGCTTCTCTTGGATCTATCGAAACATACTGACCCAAATCCCTTCCAATCCGATTCTAGAATCAGGTGTTTAACAAAAGTTGATTTTGCTTTGAAGTAGTTCAAGAAAGCTGGTTTTCCAGTGAGGAGGAAGGTGGTTGGAACGGTGGTAGGAAATCGGCGATGAACATGACCGATTCCAACACTCTAGCATCAATCATTGCCTCTCTCATGTGCTTGCCAGAAAACGCGATGTCTCCGACAACCCTCCATCTCCCTCCTCTCTTTGTCGTCGACAACATATTAGCATTAGAGAAGCTGGAACCCGACAAACAAGAATCCAACTCCCTTATATATTCAAATCACTTCAAAAATACCTAAATCACATTCATATCTTTTGATTTTTGAGTTTTTTGTTGTTCTTAGAGTTCTGCAGCTTCTTATTATTCAGATAAGTGGAAGATGATGACTGATCATTCATTTGTAAATTGAGCATAATATCATCTCTTGTTAAACAGAACGCCTTGATTGACATGTATGCTAAATGCGGATCTTTAAACGAGGCACGTAAGGTGTTTAGTGTAAACTAAAAGTTGATATCAAACCTTGTGCAGCAAGGTAAAAGAAAGAATCAAAGAGTTTATTCTATTGTGAACACTTACAAAGCACAAAAAAGAACTAAACTTCCTGCGATATTTTATTGATTAATCAAAAAACTGAAACCTACATATCTATTTATACCAAAGATATTAGACTCCTATTACAATACCAAAACCTAGAAAAGCTATTGTATATAATAAAGTTTTCCTAACATAAAACAAACTTTCCTTTTAACCGATTAATCCAACAATGACCCCGTTAATCGGTTAAGCCACTCGTTCAAAACATTATCGGTTCCTCTTCGATTAGACCCGCTTCTTCCTTTTCTCATTTAGGACACTCATTTTTATAGTGACCAAGCTCACCACATTTGTAACATCTAAGTGACTTTTATCCCGAACACGTTTATTACCATCTTGACTTCTCCCGAACCCCCGACCTCTTCCCCGGTCACATCCAAAGTCATCCCGATTTAAACGTCCATTGCCACAATGCTTACAAACATGTGATTTTTCCTCACTATCCAACAATAACCCACCTTGAGTGTCCTCCATTTTCTCGGTTCCTCTTATACGTTCCTTGTATGCCTTCAATCTACCAACCGCTTCATCGAATAACATAGAATCTAACTTGAAACATTGCTCTATTGAAGCTGCGATTTGAAGAAACAACTTAGGCATTGAATCTAGTAACCTTTTTACCAAATCAACTTTTTCAAGCTCGTAACCAAGACTCATTGCTTTTGAAGCTAAGCCGGATAATTTCGTCACAAAATCAACCGTTTCACCCTCCTTCATGCGCAAACTTTCAAGCTCTCTCTTTAACGTTGCAAGCCGAGTCGTTCTCACCCGATCCACTCCCAAATATCGTGTTTTTAGCCCATCCCACACTTTCTTTGGCTCGATGTAACTCGCCATTTGCAACACCATGTCTTCGGGTATCGCTTGAAACAAAAAAGAAAGAGCTTGTTTTGACTTCTTTTGATTCGATGCTTCACCTAACGCCTTTGGTACGACCGTCTCCCATATGTCGTGTGCATCCATAATCGACTTGACTTTGAGCGCCCATATCAGATAATTCGTTGGAGTCAAAACCGAAACTTGATACGTCATCGAACCTCCTTATTTAACCAACGACATCCTTTTTTCCTTAACCCCGACTTCTTTAATCAAGTTTGTTCCAAGATCACTCTTCCACCGGACAACAAGACAAGGTCACGACCACCTTTATCGTCTTCCGTCGCCCACAAAATGAACTAAATCAAAGCCACGCACTTTGACGTCTTCCCGTCCGTTTATTCCGCGACTTTGGTTAGTCTCTCACAAGCCAAAATAAAGAAATCGGGGTTGCTTGTAATCAACCTCGAATCACACCCCTTTCAACGAAACTGCTCTAATACCAAGTGTAAACTAAAATTTGATATCAAACCTTGTGCAGCAAGGTAAAAGAAAGAAACAAAGAGTTGGTTCTCTTGTGAACACTTACAAAGCACAAAAAAGAGCTAAACTTCCTGCGAAATTTTATTGATTAATCAAAAAACTGAAACCTACATATCTATTTATACTAAAGATATTAGACTCCGATTCCAATAAAAAAACTTAGAAAAGCTAGTGTCTGTAATCAAAGTTTTCCTAACATAAAACAAACTTTCCTTTTAACCGATTAATCCAACAAAATTCCAACAATAGATGTTGTCGCTTGTACTTCCATTATCTTTGCTTATAGCATGACTGGAGATGGTGAAACTACTATTACAGTCTTTTCAAATATGCAAAATCCTAGAATTACCCCTGATTCCATTTCCTTCGTTCCAATCCTATCAGCCTACAACCATGGGGGATTACTAAACCAAGGAAAACATTCCTGATAACCTCCATCTGTTCCGTAACACACACAACAAAAAGGCCAAATCTTAGAACTTCCATAGATAAAGAACAAGAACTCACACCACAAAGAAAGTTTTGCTATTATCGGAGTATGGTGGTGGTGGTGAAATTAAGGTATATATATATATATATATATAGAGAGAGAGAGAGAGAGAAAGAAAGAGAGAGAGAGAGAGAGAGGGAGAGTCTAAGGACCATTTGTGTGCAAAAGAAAAAGGGTATTTTTGTCATTTACAATCACATAATAGAATTTGCTAACAAAGTTAGTCACATGGCCCTTTTGTGTGCACGGTTTGCTTCTTAGGAACTATCTCAGGGGAAAAAATTCGTAAGGACCATTTTAGGGAAAAGCTATAAACCTAAAGGACCATTCGTGTAATTTACTAGGGGTGAGCAAAAAACCGAACCGCAAACAAAAAAAACCGAAAAAACCGCATAAACCAAAACCGAAAAACCGAAACCGAAATGAAAACCGATGGTGCGGTTTTTAGTTTTGCAAAAACCAAAAATACTTGGTGCGGTGCAGTTTCTAGTCTTGCAAAAACCGCAAAAAACCGAACCGCATATGTATGTGTGTGTGTGTGTGTGTGTGTGTGTATATATATATATATATATTAATTGTTGATATTCGTAAGAATTAAGAACTTATGACAATTAAAATTTCTATGAATATAAATATTTATCTTATCTATATATTTTTAAGCATACATTCAGTGGTATTTAGAATAACAAATAATGTTTATGACATTTTTTAACATTTAAATATGAAGAGTACGAGTGATATAGTATCATTTTTATAAATACATTAATTGATATTATCGTATGTACTTGTGAAACAAATATTATATTAAATTTTTATTATATCAAGCATTAGAAACATATTGGATGAGTGGTTATGTAATTTGATTTCAAACCTAGAGGTGGTGGTATTGGTTTATCTCCAATAAATGATTAGCACTCCTCATTTGAGTCAAAGTAACTCGCTGAGTTACTTGAGTTTTAGTAAAAAGGCAAAAAAAAAAACTAACAAAAAACCGCAAAAAAAAAACGAATTGCAAAACCGAACGGTGCGTTTTCTAAATTTCAAAAAACCGAAGTTGCGGTTTTCGGTTCGGTTTTGGCCAAAAACCGCACCATACTCACCCCTATAATTTACTCAAAGGAAAATAATTGTATTTGGAACTTAAAAAAAATTAAGACCATCCACACACAAATGACATTACATTTGTTTCTTAAAATGAGTTACATTGCCTTTTCCAATTAGGTTGTGGATCTCTGGCAACTTCTTATTTTTGCATATATTTTTGGTAGCGCTTTGTTTGCATAATGTTTATGAAGGGATTGGAATATATCAAAGAATTAAAATGTATCAGGAACTAGAATCTAATTCCATAACCTGTTTGGTTTTGCAAGAAATGGAATTGGAATCCAATTCCATATTTTGTTTGGCTGGAAGAAAATATAATTGAAATGATGCAAAATGACATAAATATCCTTCTTTTTTATTAATTTTACTTTGTTTAGTAACCTATATGGTGGCAGTGATAGGTGGTGGGTAGTGGCGGTGGTGGCGGTAATGGAGGCGATAGTGGTGGTAGTGGTGGTGGTGGCAACAGTAGTGGTGGTGGTAGCGACATTGGTAGTAACGATAGTGAGGATTGGGGTGATGGTGGCGGTAGCAATGGTGGTGGTGGATGGTGGCCAAAATTATCACGAGTGAATCAATTATCATGAACCACCTAAATCCACCATTAGATGTATCTCATATAACTAATGACAAGTTCAGTCCAAAACTCTATGTCTATCAAAGTTTAACCAAAATTCAAACAAGTCAATAATCAAATAATCAGAGGTCAACGCGCCGCTACCAATACGCAACCACTACAGTAAAAAAAAAATCGCGGCTTCACCCTTCACGCACAACAAAGGGGTCGTCGAATCGAGATTCCAAGGTGATTTAGCCACTTGTATTAACTGCTTAATCCTTTAAGTCAGGTGATATAACTTTTCGGACACCGTCTAGGGGAGGTGTCTAATGGATAAAATCCAAAATTAACAAACATAAAATCCCCTAACATGTTAAACACAAACCCTATATCCAAAAAAAGCTAAAAGAGGTCATGTCTTTCTTGAAAGGATTAAAGAGAGTTTATGTATGCACTTTTTCACCTCAACAAGTCTAGAAGAAGTCCTCAAATCAACTTACAAACCAGAGTTTCCCAAACTCCATTAAATATCTAAGCAAAATGAACCAAACATGCTTAAAACACTAGATCTAGAAGCCAAAAACCATAAAGATGCAAACTTTACTACTTATAAACAATATGAGATGACAAGAAGACTTATATTCTCTAGATATAGCTTCCTGTGCATCAAAACACTTTCTTCATCATCAAGATAACACTACAATGGCACATGTCGCGACAACACCTGGACACATCGCGGAGTCGATTACCTTCCAAAACCATCTTTCTTATTTTCAAAATAATTTAGCGATCTATAACTTACTCGGAAAATATGCATTACATTGTCTAACTCCGTCGCGAAGTCAATTCCCTTCCAAAACCATCTTTCTTATTTTCAAAATAACTTGGCGATCTACAACATACTCGGAAAATAGGCATTACATTGTCTAACTCCGTTAGAAATTAGATGTTAAGTCTAAATAAAAAGACCAAAATACCCTTTTTTGTTTTTATGAATTAATAAACTCTAGGGACCAAAGATGTAAATTAAAAATAAATAAATATAATCCCTAACCCTATTAAGTATCACCCCTTCATTATTCATCCCACATTTGGTATTATCTGCCTCCATCGATGTTGTCAGCTACATTATCGCCCTATTTTTTTTCTCTTCGACCCCCTTCCGTTCTATGGTGTAATTCATAAGCATAAATTAGTTTGTAGCTATGATATAGCCATCTTCGTTGAAGTAAGGTAGATATGCACATGGCGGCCACAGACCGGTCTCGAGTCGGTCTCGAAACAGTCCAATCTTTTTAGTCTTTTTTCGGACCCGTCCCAGACGGTTTAGGGCAGATCTTTTTTCAGACCGGTCATTTTCGGTCCATTCTTTTTGGGACCGATCTCGATCTTCTTAGTTTAGTCTCGAGGACTATAGTTATGTCTTTTTTAGGGTTTTTTTTTGTTCAGTTTTAGTTTTTTTTTTTTTGGTTTCAATTTAGAGTTTTTCTTTAAACAAATAACCTCTCTCTCAAATATCCATCCTATCAAATTGTTTTGGTGAATGCAACCCGAAATGGACCGTGCTACTCTCGGGTCAAGTACATACCAATTATAGTAATGGGCTTAGACACCTAATCCAACATTTACAATCAAGAACCGTTATCCACTCTCCAAAATAGACAACCTATTTGATCAACTTCAGGGATGATGTTACTATTCAAAGATAGATCTTAGATATGGATATCACCAACTGAAGGTGGTAGAGGAGGATGTTCCGAAGACTGCATTTAGGACTCGACACGGTCATTACAAGTTCCTAGTTTTGCCTTTCGGATTAACCAATGCTCTAGCAGTATTCATGGACCTCATGAACCATGTGTGCAAACAATACTTAGATAAGTTCGTGATAGTGTTCATCGATGACATTCTAATTTACTCTCGCACCAAAGAAGAACACGACCAACACCTAAAATAGATCTTGGAACTACTGAGAAAAGAAAATTTGTGCGCTAAATTCCCCAAATGCGAGTTTTGGATTAGAGAAGTACACTTCGTGGGGCATGTGGTGAGTAACAAAGGAATAAACATGGATCTTACACAAGTTGAAGCAATTAAGAACTAGGATGCGCCAAAGACCCCAACTGAAGTACGCTCTTAGGCCTTGCAGGCTACTACCGGAGATTCATTGAAAACTTCTCCAAGATAGCAAAGCCTCTCACTACATTAACACATAAAGAAGCTAAATTTGACTGGGGAGACAAGCATGAAGATGCATTCCAGAAGTTAAAACAGATGTTGTGTAGTGCACCAATCCTATCCTTACATGAAGGAACTGAAGATTTCGTAGTATATTGCGATGCATCAATTTAGGTTTGGGGTGCGTATTAATGCAGATAACAAGGTCATTGCATATGACTCTCGCCAACTCAAAGTCCATGGAAAAAATTACACAACCAGTGACCTTGAATTAGGAGCAGTAGTATTTACCTTGAAGATTTGGAGGCACTACCTTTACGGAACCAAGTGTATTATTTACACTGATCATAAAAGTCTCTAACACATATTCAATCAAAAAGAGCTAAATATGAGGCAAAGGAGATGGATCGAGTTAATGAACAATTACAAATGTGAGATCCGATATCATCCAGGAAAAGCAAATGTTGTAGCAAATGCTCTAAGTCATAAGGAACGTGTGAAACCCCGACGAGCAAAAGCACTGACTATGACCATCCGTTCCAACCTCAATGCGAAAATTCTTGAAGCTCAACTGGAAGCACTGAAAGAAGAAAATGTTGGGGAAGAAGCTTTACGAGGAATGGATAAATTTTTTGAGCTTAAGACTGATGGAAATCGTTATTTCATGAACATGACCTGGACACCCAAATTTGGCGACATCATAAACTTAGTCTTGGACGAAGCCCACATATCACGAGATTTAGTACATCCTGGCTCCGACAAGATGTATTTGGATATGAAGAAACTGTATTGGTGGCCTAATATGGAAGCTGAGATTGCCACTTATGTGGGAAAATGTATGACTTGTTACAAAGTCAAGCTAGAGCATCAAAAGCCCTCAGGACTACAACAACAACCTGAGATTCCTGAGTAGAAATGGGAACAAATTACAATGAAGTTTATCACAAAACTACCCAAGACCACTAGTGGTTACGATACCATTTAGGTAGTGATAGATAGAATGACTAAGTTTTCCCATTTCATACCAATCAAAGAAACTGATAAAATAGAAGAGTTGATGAGAATGTATCTCTGGGAAATTATGAAACTTCACGGAGTGCCAATTTTCTATTATCTCTGATAGAGATAGTAGGTTCACTTCTAGATTCTGAAAATCACTGCAAAAATCCCTGGGAACCCGATAAAACATGAGCACAACTTACTATCCCCAAACTGATGGTCAACTGGAAGATATGCTCCGGTCTTATGTGATAGACTTTGGAAACTCTTGGGATACTCATATACCATTGATTGCATTTTCCTATAATAATAGGTATCACACCAACATCAAAGCTACATTGTTTGAAGCTTTGTACTGATACAAGTGCTAATCGCATGTATATTGGGCAGAGGTCGGAGATACGCAATTGGTCGAGAACACACATGTGACACTTTGCGTACTGGACTAGAGATAATTCTTAAAACGACCGAAAAGATAGTTCATATTAAAGATCGACTTAAGGCCGCACGTGATCGTTAGAAAAGTTATGCTGATGTGAGACGTAAACCTCTAGAATTCTAGGTTGGGGACCGAGTGATGTTAAAAGTCTCACCCTGGAAAGGTATGATTCGATTTGGCAAGAGTGGCAAGTTAAACCCAAGATACATTGGACCTTTTGAAATTCTCGACAGAATTGGTCCTGTTACTTACCGACTAAAGCTGCCACAGAAACTAGACAAAATGCATGACGTATTTCATGTATCAAACCTGATGAAGTGTTTATCAGATGATACCAATGTAATACCTTTCGATCAGATTCAACTAAACATAAAACTCCACTTCGTCGAAGAACCCGTGGAAATTATGGATCGAGAAGTCAAGCGTTTAAAACAAAGTCGTATCCTTATCGTGAAGGTGCGCTGGAACTCTCAAAGAGGACCATAATTCACCTAGGAATACGAAGACCAAATGAGGCAAAAATACCCCCAATTGTTAACAACATCCTGTCTACAAGTTGAATTTCGGGACAAAATTCTATTAACGGGGGAAGAATGTAACAATTGACAAAATATAGGCTTTTGAAAGATAATCTATATACTATATTAATAATTAATAACACATGTTGTGTTATCTAAAAATTCTAAAGAATTTTGCAACAATTTAGATCATAACAAAAAAGAAAAACAATAGATCTAAGATTTCGTGTAATAACAAAATATATTTTTATAATAAATTATCTTGAACTAGAACCGATTCCGTGAAAACAATTGAATAAAAACCGTTTGTTCAAATTATTACATTTACATGGCTCCAGATAACGGAAAATTTTTGATCTTGTAAACTTACTTAGAATGGTTCCATTTAATCACAATTGTTATTTATACAAGCTCCCATACATAAAAAAAGAGTAAATAAAGATAACAAACATGAATAAATTATAGGAGTATGATTCGTGTACATCTAAAAAGATAAGAAAATAGAAAATTCAAAGTAGGGAAGGATGGCTATAAGCTAGAAGAAAGAAACCACCTGATGCAATATTTAAAGGGTAAATGTCACTGAAGCCCAAACAACTTACGTGTTTTGATTTAAAAGGTCCATTTTGTTATTTTTTTTGTGCTATAAGGGTATGGATACATGTTTTTAGGGTTCAAAAGGTCCCTTTGAGAAAAATGAAGGGGTCACCCGATGAACCCCTTCCTAATCAGTAGGTTAATTATGCTAGTAACTATCTCGTCATCAGTTAATCTCTCTCTCCTCTCTCTCTCTCTCCTCATCCTCCTCCTTCTTTATCCATCATCTTCAATCAACACATATTCTTTCTCTGTAATACATGCAACTCAAAAGCATACGTACATCACACACATACTTCTGTGATTCTGATTCCAAGACCTAATTAACCCCGTTTAGATTTCGCCCAAATCCATATAGACCTATCGATTCCGATAACTACAGAAACACATAGAGACACACACAAAGCTTCCATTTTTACGACCCAAAATGTCGATAGAGATGACGAACACCGATCCTGAAGGAATCGATGATGCTCGTATGACCACACACAAAAGTCGAAGTCAACAAGTGTGTCATCCCTTTGGGATTGGTGGAAGGGCCTACTGGCATGAAGATACAGCCAAGAAATCTAATCAATCTGAGAGAATCATAACCCACCACCAAGTTTGAATCTGAGATCTATTTTTGTTCACCTTGTTCATGGATTTTAAGAGTATAATACTCATTAAATGAACTTGGTATATATGCAGACGAAGATATCATAGAAAGATCGGCGGGTCCGATGAACTCATGGAGATAAATCTGAGATCTATTTCTCTACGCCACCACCCAATTTGGTAGTGACCACAAAAGGAAATGATGTTTCGGTTATAGACGAAGAAGATGAGAACGTTTCCTTCTTTTTTTTTCATATCACAAATTCAATCGGAATATCATAGGTTGAAGGATGTCTGGCAATCTGTTCTTTGAAGAGGAGGGTCATGTTCCCCTTCGTTTCTTTGTACCGACATACCCCAAAAATTAAGAAAAAAGCCACATGAATTTGTTTTAAATTTTGAACTTTAAAAAAATATATAGAAAAGCCAAATATACCAATTGAAACCGGTAAACCGGAAACAAATATGGTGGTTCCCTTTTTAAACAGGTAAAATGAAAGTTTAGATACCTAGACCACTAGAAAAAAACATGAAGGACCTTTTAAACCAAAACACATAAGTTGGTTGGACTACAGTGACATTTACCCATATTTAAATCCTTTTCTCTTCCCCTTTCCATTCCTTACCCTCCCCCTCCCAATCATTTTATTTTTTATTTTTATTACCCTAACTAAATCACTTGAAAGCCAACTAGAACTAGCAAGTGGGATGGTGGAACTTGCAAGTTGCAAGGTAAAAATCGTATCAAAATTTAATCCTATCCAATGTAGTCGAAATTTAGTAATCTTCTCACCCTCCCTCTTTCCCCTATACATGTCGACCTTTCCCCCTCATTTCTCCCTTACAAGTGCAGCTAAATGCTCTCTATATTTCACTCAAACACCCATTAAAACTCAACCAAAATTCTCCACTCTTCCTCGCCTTGTGAACCGACAAAACCGAAGCCAAAAAGAGGGTGCTGCCCCTTGATTTTCAGGCACTATTCCAACCCTTTAGCACATTCTTTTTGCTTGATATTTTCACCCTAAAATACCTCTAAAAGTTAGTTATTTTGCTGCACTAAAATAAGTATTCAAAACAGTAGTTAAACTACTATTTTTCTTGTGTTATTGCTGTGATTTTCAAACCATATATTCCCCAAAACAGTGTAGATTTTTGAGTATCAAAACAGCCCACAAACACCTTCATTTTTCTGCCCATTTTCGAGAATCACAACAACCCCTAAGTTGTTGTTTTCAAGTACTTTAAACCCTAAAGAAAGTTACTTTTCAAAAAGCTTGAGTTCCAACCTCCTTTTGGCAACATACTTTAAATCCAAGTAAAAGCTAGGTAATTTCTTGATTTTACTATTTTCTTTATCATAAAACTTACTTGTAATAACTAAAATAAAAACTTAATGAATGCCTAAATTATTGTTAATTTACGCCTTATGTTTTAAGACCTCCCAAAAAGAATTTAGATCTCAAGCCTCGGTGGAACCGGAAACATCCCGACTTTCTCGAACCGAATACCGTCACGCGAAAAAAGTGAGTATCTACATCAACATTTAAATCTTTTAAACCATTTCCAGGGGGGAGGAGAAATTATATATATATATATATATATATATATATATATATATATATATATATATATGTTATTTCGAATCAATGTTTCATCTTATATCAACAATATACACTCAAAGTTATATTCTAGAAAAAAACATTACGACTATGTTATAAATCAATTCCATGTCAAAAATCTATATGAAATAATTTATAAAGTTATACTTACACGGTTATGATATAAATAACTAGAAATTTACTACCATTATTTATATACGATAATGAATGATAAAGGGGAGTATTATTTGTTAACAATAATACTAGGTTACAACCCGTGAAAATCACGGATAAAATATTTATAAAATTTTATTAAACGAATAAAGTATAAGTTTTATTTAGACAAGATACAATTTGCACCTTTTTTTAATTAGATAATATTCAACATTACTTGAATACACACAAATAGCAATTTTCTTGTCACCTACATAAGCACCTTACATTTCATTCACCACAAACACAAAGTTCAATATTAAAATTACATGTTTACTAACTTCAAATAATCATTTGTGTATTTGCTCTAGGCTTGAATTTTGAGATGTTCTAATGTTGTATATATACTTTATATTATCACACTTTGAGCTTGCCTTAGTTTATGTTTGTTTCCAAAACAAAAAACAACACATAAATTATAGAATGAAAAGCAAGTTCATACTTGATAACTTAGTTTTGGTGTATAAGCATCCTACATGCACCGGAAAACCTGTTAAGTAATCAGGCTAAATATTATTTCAAGAAAAGTCACATCAATGAGAAAATAAGATATGATCACCATCTCATTATGAAATTTTATAAGGATGGAACTTTCTAACCCTTTTTCTTCTTTCTGTGATGTTATGATATTCTTTCTGTGATGTTATGATATTCTTGCATATGATTATCAACAACAGTGTAACACCTCAGTAGCACTTACTTTGGCAAAAACACTTGTAAAGTATGATATTGTAATGCGAAAAAATAGAAAGAAAAAAAGTTTCATTCCAATCACACCCACACTCACCCACTTAGATGATTCCTTCTAAATACAAAGATTTAACATAAACCAGTTTTGAATGGGAAGCTAGATAGTGGGTCTTCCCTCCCACCTACTTCATATTTTCAAGATAATCATGAGACAACGTGATTATATGGGAGTTGATTTGCAAATAAACCAAGTTGTGTGATCAAATCTTGAAAAAAAACATCCATACCTATAGCAATTTTGACTTGTCCGAGTGATACATACCATACCCTGCCATTCCATCTGCAATGATGACCTACATGTAAAACTTGCTACATTTGATCGAACATAAACTCAATAGAACTCTTTTATATGACATTATAAAGGAAATTTATACCAAACGATGATGATGGGTTTGACATTATCTCATACTGAGACATGAAACCCAAACATTGATCCTCAATTATAAGAAATCCCAAAACATAATCTCCAAAAACCCAAACCAAAAATAAGACCAGAAGGATGTAAGTTTATGCTTTAACCCTTTTTCCATACCATCATGATCCTCTTGGAATGTTCATTAGACACCTGTCAGACATCATCAAACAAACAACTCCATTAACAAAAGACTAAAGACCGTGATCTATGTCATGACCTAAAAGGTAAAAAAAAAAAAAAAAACAGGACCGAGTCAGAAACTACTTTCACTAAAAATAATATGCTACGAACCTGATCAAAATTCCTTAAAATTGCAACAACAAAACGGAAAACTCTACAAAAATCAAGTGGTTTGAGTTGAAGTTTTTCGAAAAAAAATGAATAAAACCAAAGAAACGACATGCTTTAAGATCATGAACATGACGAAAAGCCAAAATGAAGAATCAAAATCATAACAGAAGAAAGATTAATACATTGATGGTTTGACAATGCCAATAATGGACTGAAGAAATTTTACTTTTCTCTTCTTGGAAGAAACAATCCCAATTGAACTGAGTGCCTTGTAACGAATTAAACACCATGGACATAAAAATACACTATTTTCTAGTAGTTTATGATCGATGAAAGCTGGGAGAAATCAAATGAGAATCAGACCTCGATTGAATTGAAGGTGATCGATGTCTCGTAAGCACCAGCCTCGGTTAATTAGAGTTTGAATAAAAAGCTCCGAGTAAGACGAAGATGAAGAACTTCCTATCCAGGTGTTCGAGGGATCAAGAGAGAAAGAGGAAGAAGATATGTGTGTGATTTCTTTCATTTCTTTCCCTGATTATGTGTGATCATGGTTTAGAAAAATGAAAAAGATAGATTGGGATTAGGTTTCTATGAACGGAAAAAACTGAGTGTAAATAATAGAGTTTGGGTGATTTGATTTTCGATAAATTTGGAATGGATTACCTTAATAATGTTAATTTATTCGAGATTTTCGGTGAGGAGCACCCTGATTTATCGTTCTTGATTCCTGAATGCCAAGAAGCAGGAAAACGGAATGTAGAGATAAGGAGAGGGCAAATTCGGAAGTTCACTTTGAAATTTTTTGGGTGAATAAGACGCCACGTGGCAAAAATGGTTTCTTTTATTAAAGAGGTAGATGTATATTAACCCTTTAATCAAGTTATTATATTGTCCTGGGAAAAACTATTTTAACTTACATTTAAAGTTAGTAAGTTTTATAACACGATGTTTCCAAAATTGACAATAATAGGATGGTAATTAAAATTGGGATTGTTATGTGAGTTTTTTTTCTCATTCATCAAAACTAAGATGTCACAACTGGAAATTTTGTGTCATGTAATCTATACACTCAAGTTAATGTAAATCAAAAACTTAAGAACATGTGTGACACCTATGATTATGACATCAAAAACTTCAATCAAATACATCATACAAATACTGCAAATAGTCAACAAGTAATTGGAAACCCTAGAAGTTCTTGTTTAAGTCCATTTTGGACTAGGACTTCCTTATTGGACTCAATGGACCAATAAGCTTCCAATTTGACTATCATGGGCTTAGAACCCTTAATTGGGCTCTAATTGGACCCACATTAATTTATTTCAACATTTTGGGCCATATTGGGCCTAGAATGAAATGAATTAAAAGCTTTGATTCATGAATAACCTAAACTAGCCCAACAAAGTGTGAAAATCATATTATATTTCTTTTAGGTCAAGACTCATCCAACTTAACTTCTATGTGGGTTTGAGGGCAATAAAGCCCAAAAACCCTTTTTCCTTTCACATTCTCGGCCCAAGGCCCAAATCCAAGAAGAAAAGAGGAGAAGTTGACTTAATGCATGCCACCTCATTATTACATGGTGGTTATCCAAGCTAATACTCCTCAAATATCAATGCTAATCTCATTTCTCCTTGCAACTCTCTCTTTCCCTCTCTCTTCTTGTTTCGGCCGTGGGTAACACACACACACACACACCTCACAAAAATCTCTCTAAATCACTCAAGACTTCTCTCTTCTTCCTCACCCAAGGATCTCGAAATTTGCTTGTGTTTCAAGAAGATTTCACAAGATAATCATCATCCTTTGGTAAGTTTTCCATGTCTAAGTTACAAAACTCCCCTCTCATATAAGATCACTTATTCTAAACAAGTTTCTTTGGTGATCATACTCCTAGAAAACTCCATAAACTCGAGATCTTCATCAAGGGGAGCTAGGGCCAAAAATCACCAAGTTTTCTTCCATCGTTTCTTCAAAAACCGAAATCACACACTAAGTTGAGCTTCATACCCCCTATTTTCTATTTTTATGAGTTTTTTGGGGGGGAATACAAGTGAAAGTGTAGATCTATATGTGTTTTGTATGCCTTGTATGATTTCCATGCTTATATGTGTGTTTTTGTGTGTCATAATGTTGGATCTAGCCATAAAACCCCTCAAAACCGAGATATACCTTGTGTTAAATGATATTAGCATCAAGTATATTTCTACATACAAAGTGTTCCAAGAAAAATAGCTAAATGGCTTAGTAATATTTTCTTTGGGCTAAAAACTCAATTTTTGTACATAAAATGCTAAAAATATAAAGTTAAAGGGCCCAAATTGAAATATTTCGAAATCTGATGAGTCAAAACAGTTTCCGCGTTTTGGAGAAAACAGTTTCCATAATGTATTTTCTAAAAATATGCTTGTTGGAGGATTAAAAACATAAATTTCAAGCTTAATGGGCTACAAATGACATTTTCGGCCCAATAAGGCCCATTATGCGAAATTTTCTGATTTGGAGGGCCAAAACTGTGTTTTTCTGTAAAACAGTGGACTATTAGTGTTCCAAGTACTTTTCAAAGGTTTAATATGCTTTTTAAATTTAAAAAGGACCAAAGTTGCAAAAAATTTACAATTTGGGCCAAAATTGTCAAAATTGCGAAAAAGAGGGGTTATAACCGAGAAAACTGCATTTTCAGGGGCTTAAACTGTTTTCAATGAAAAATATGCTGAAAAATATCAATTTCAATAATTTTTGGTGTTAAAATGTCAAGAAAAATGATTTAAGGACCAAACCGGAAAGTTATTTAATTAAAGGGTTGAAAAAGTAAATTTTACAAACAATGAGGGGCTGAAAACAGAAAACTTCCAAGGCTAATTCAATACACGCAATTTGATCAAATAATGGCACCGCGACTATCGACGAAATACAATACACAACAATACCAAAAGTCGTTGTTAAACGAATTGGTTCGGTCTCGAACCAATAAAAATCCGAAACTACTAACACGACGATACTACGATTCATACAAGTAACGTTTGGGAATTCAATATACATGCGAGTGTGCACAGACGTCTACGCACCATCTTTGGGCCCCAAAAGTGTAAAATCTTGTTTGTTGGGCCTAGCTAGCCCAATAACCTGATCTTAAGGCCCGAAGACCTCTACCTTACGAAGTGTTGGGTTTTACCGATCTAACACAACGTAAAAGGACTTTCAATGGCTTGTATACTATTGGTCCCCAAGGGTCCTTTGGTATTGCTAGTAAAGTCGGCATTTCATGCGAGGCGGGTCTGGGACCCCTCGTACTTTTTTTTTATCCCCAACCGGTTAATGGAGTCATCGAGGTCTTCGTGTCCTCTTTCTCTTCGGATGTGGGACTACACGTAGTCAGGGCGGTTGGATAACGTGATTAGTACGGACGACGCCTACGAGATCGTTAGTATAGCTATAAACTAGTCGTTTGTGTAACGCGTGTTTGTAGCAATTAATAATGCTCAAAAATAATCCAACGTCGCCTGGGATTGACAACTACACGCGTTGCAATGGTTTCAATGTAAATTCATGGAATTCAAAGAATTAGGAAAACATCGGGTTTTCCTAGGTTTTTTCAATACATACGGATTCGAAATGCATACAACCTTAATGAACAATTTTTACAAGTATAGAAACAAACAAGCATACCTATGGATCTTCACAAACGTTTTCAAGAGCTTTTCTTTTCGGAAAATATCGGATTTTCTGGTGGTTTTCAAAACGATACAAAACATTGTTTTTCAAATACCGCTTATGAACTCACCAACATTTCACATGTTGACGTTTTTCAAAATACTTGTATTCTCAGGGAACCAGTGAATCAAAGGAAATCGTACTCAGTGATGGCTTGCAGTTTACTTATTAACGACTCGAACAATTTATTTTTGGGAATGTAATGTTTAAACAATGTACTTCATGTAAACTTTATTGGTTGTACTATATTAATGCATGGTGACGAATGTTGTTACGTTTCATATATATTCAATGTTATGGTATTCAATTGAGTCACGACAGCTCCCGAACGTTTCCGCCGTCTGGTTCGGGGGTGTGACATAAGAACACCAACTTAGTATAGTCCTCTGTAATTTCCGTTAATCATTTGTGAGCGAAGAATGTTGTGTATAGATCTAAATGGGTTGACACCCTGTCCGTGTGGTTGGTAGCTACAACCTTCTTGTGACGAGAAAAACTGGACGATAACTTCTTGTTTTTATCGTATTATTTTATCACGACGTTGGTGAAGTTTCGTTAGGACACGAAGAACCACCCTATTTATTGTGCTTCACAAAGGCGTGGACAAGTCATAACTCGGTTATTTACTCCACAAAATCCCGGATACATAAATACTAATACAAACTTCAGCAATGTTGTATTTAGTATAAAGTTCTGCTTGTAGGATGTCGAACGATTTGTGTATTTATATAAAATAAATACTTTATATTGCACCTCATGAAAAGAAATTGGTCATTAGTATTATAAGTAGGTTAACATAAACAAGAGTAAATTACACGAATGGTCCCTATGGTTTGGGGTAATTTGCGCGTTTGGTCCATAACTTATTTTTTTAACTCGGAAGGTACCTACTGTTTGTTTTTGTTACACGCTTGGTCTCTGTCTTACCTAAAATGACTATTTTTCCCTTGATTTATTTATTTATTTAAATAAACACACCCCAAACTCCACCTCTCTCATCTTATCTTACCTACCTCAACATTTTTCTCTATTTAAATAATATTATTTTTAGGTAAAACAGGGATCAAATGCATAACAAAAACAAACAGTAGGGACCAAGTGTGTAACAAAAACAAACAATAGGGACCTCCCGAGTTAAAAAAATAAGTTAGGGATCAAACACGCAAATTACCCCAAACCATAGGGACCATTCGTGTAATTTACTCCATAAACAATTAGATCGGTTTACAATTATACAATTCGCGATAATTATACCAGTAACATTTTAGGTTTAACATTTTTGGTCTTAGTAAATTTTATGACATGTTTCCAAAATTTTATGACACTATTACTAAGACCGACTCCGATCCACTCTCCGCCATCAGCTGCATAAGTAGTCTCTGCTACCCTTTCCTAACTAGCCCGTGAATACTATTACATATTACTAAGACCAAATAATTTTTCGAATAAGAGGTCTTTCCATACAACAGTTGAACTCAGAAAAGAGCTGCGAAATGAGAAAAATAAAAAGACAACTAGGATGAAGATTATGTTTTATGTTTTTATTTTTGAAGATTCATGATTTTAATGTTTATGTATTTCCATTATAAAAAACCAAAAACATACGAAAAACAAGACAAAAACGGTTCATGACTTAAACGAAACCATATTGCTAAGATTTTTTGTACTTCTTGGCTTTTACACTAAAAAAAAATGCAAATGGATTTACATGCCTACAAAAGCAAACAAACCAAAACCAATTGCAAAAAAAAAAAAAAAAAAAAAAAAAAAAAATCAAATTCGTAAACTGGTTTCTACCAAACCGGTTACAATCTAGTTTCTACAGGTGTGGTTTTTTGCGGTTTGAACCAGTTTACAACCGAACAGAACAAACCGATTTTGACTTCCTTGATTCGATCCGAACCAGTTTTAAATCCGAACCGGTTTGTACACCCCTACCCCTCGCAGCGGAGCCGCCTAAATAGCGATTCATCACGTGTTTTGCACGGACCTTACGATCATTATTAATGGTTTACTTTGGCCTTCGGCAAGTTGACTCCGAATTTGATCATGAATTAAACTTTTGGCGATTGTTCAACTTCAAGGTAACAAACAATTATCATACCATGGATTTTAACTTAAATTCTGTTCAAACGAAGCCTTTGGTTTTCCAATTTTTGATTCTACCTTTGAGTATTCATCGTCACTTGTACAGTTGACTGTTAATTTTGAATTTTACTCCTTGAATTCATTCCAAGGATTATGCCTTTGATCTTATCCACTAAAACAATCGTACATTTCTGCGTCAGATACTTTCGATAATCAAAAGTAATTTTGCTGCGGATTGAACAACAAACTTATTTGAACTATCGTGCTATCGGTCGAAGAATTTACCTATAAAATTTTCAGATTCATACAGAGTTGAAACGTAAGTCCTTTGACCTCAAAAAGTGAACCTGCACTTTTTTTTCACTTCTTTATTTCCTTGTCTCCTTGCCTACAAATTTGTTGTGAGTTGTGTATTGACTTACACGCTTCCGCTATGTGATTCTCTGAGCACATTGAGAAAGGGGTGGAATCTCCTTTCCTTCATTGTATTCGGGATTAAGAAACGGGAATCTCCTTTCCTTGTCTGAAATTTCTCCTTTCTTTTTAAGATCTTCATTCTTAATGAAAAAGTTGAAGGGTTTGTCTTATCATCTGCTTCTTTTGTAAAAGGAAGTAGAATAACTTTTTAATGGCTCTAGATGAGCTGCACAAGAGTAGCAAACACATATTTTGAAAATTATTTTCCACCTTAGGTGATATGAATTGTGATTATCCTTTTGTTTGCTATGTATAAGAATTTGTAATTTGAAAATCAGGGTTATGGAGTCAGTGTACCATAAAACCAGATCGCTATAGTATCTTATTGTGCATTTTCTTTCATTTTCAGGGAGCATGGACATTGTTTCAAGTAGCTTAACGGCTGTTTCCTTGTTATTGTCACCTCTTGAGAAGCTTCTCTTCTATTCAAGAAATTTCAAAGAACGAGAAAGGACACTGCTTTGTGAAATGGAAGAGCTAATTAGTAAAGAAAACGATTTAAAAGCAGAAATAAGTATTGCTTTAGTGAACCAAAGAAAGAAGCTCAGAAGCGAGACACAATTGTGGCTTAAAAATGTTGAGAACCTCATAGCTGAGGTTAAGAACATAGAAACTGAAATCATCCAAAACAAGAGATGTATAAAAGAATGTTTCCCTAATTATCGTTCAAGATACAGACTAAGCAAAAAGATGATGAAAAGAATCAATGATATGCGTGAGCTTCATGCTAAAGGAGTATTCTCAAACGGGCTATTTGTTGATTCTTTTCCAAATCCTGGGAGAATCCTACCAACAAGTGGTTTAGTGGGTGATAAAACATTTCAAAGTGTTTCAAAGGTGATTTGGGAAGTATTAGGTGATGTAAATACTAGTAAGCTTGGTGTTCATGGAATGGGGGGTGTTGGCAAGACATCTGTTATGATGCATATTTATAACCAGCTAATCGATTGTAAGGTTTTTGATAAGGTGATTTGGGTTAATGTTTCAAAAACCCTTAATGTGGAGAAATTGCAACTTGATATTGCAAATGCTATCAATTTGGAACTCTCAGAAGAAGAAAATGTGATATGGAGATCAACAAGATTGCTTGAACATCTACAAGGGAAAAAGTTTGTTCTCATCTTAGATGACATGTGGCACCATTTCTCCTTAGAAGAGGTAGGCATCCCACATCCAACCACTGACAATGGTTGCAAATTTGTAATTATAACTCGCCTTATGGAAGTTTGTCGTGGAATGGAAACTCAAAGGGAAATCAAGGTTGAACTCTTGTCCAAAAACGAAGCATGGGATCTATTCACAACCAAATCAGGTCCAATTTGTGAAGAAATAGAATCTATTGCAAAATCAGTGTGTGAAAATTGTGGGAGATTGCCACTTGCAATCATCACAGTGGGACGTGCCATGAGGAAAATTGAAGATAAAAGACTTTGGAAGAATGCACTTGAAGAATTAGAGTCCTCAAGAGCAGAAATTTCAGGTATGGAAGAAGATGTGTTTGCTAGACTCAAGTTTAGTTATCTTCACTTAAAAGATGACCACATCCAAGCTTGTTTTCTGTATTGTGCATTGTACCCTGAAGATCATAAGATCAAAGCTTCTGAACTTATAGAGTACTGGATGGCAGAAGAGTTGATTACTGAAGTAGGTGATCGAGAAAAGGAAATCAACAAGGGTTACACAGTGCTAAAAAAGCTCAAAGATGCTTGCTTGTTGGAAGACATAGGATCCGATCATGTCAAGATGCATGATTTAGTAAGAGACATGGCTATCAGAATTGCTAGAGAAAGTCCAAGGTTGATTACTAAAGCTCAAATGAAATTAAACCGAATGAAAAGAGAATGGATTGAAAACGTTGAGTGGGTGTCTTTAATGGACAACAATATTACCATTTTTCCTGATAATCCCAACTGCCAAAAACTATCTACTTTGCTTCTTCAAAGAAACCCTCTTCCTGAAAAGATTCAAGATTCGTTCTTTATGAAGATGCAGTGTCTTAAAGCACTTGATCTCTCTGGAACTGGAATAAAATCACTACCAGAGTCTGTTTCAAGTTTATGTAATCTCCGTGCACTTTTTTTAAGCTTCAGTAAGATCAAGGAGCTTCCTTCATTAACCATGTTGAAGGAGTTAAGGGTGTTGGACTTATCACATAGCCGTTTGAGAAAGCTACCACATGATATAGAAAATTTAAACAATTTGAGGCGTTTAGATTTGTCTTACACTGAAAAACTACAAACATTCCCATCTGGTGCTATCCAAAAGCTTTCTTGTCTAGAAAACTTTTCCATGTTCAAAAGCAACTGGAGGTGGTCAGCAAATAGAGATGGATTTGAATCATTTGATGAAATTTCAAGATTGTCACGGTTGACCAGTCTTGGACTTTCCTTTGAGGACAAAACCAGCTTCATTGGCTATGTGAAATCCAAACAATGGTTGGTTCTTGAAAGTTATCATCTTGGAATAGGTCAGTTAAACATTTTGCTACCCACTGTTGAAGGAATGCGTAGCATTGAAATTCAAGATTGTAACCTTTGTCATCAAGACAAAATGATTGAGCTTCCAAACAATATCCAACAATTGGCACTCCACAGTTGTCATGATATTACTATTTTATCAGAGCTTTCCGACACAACCAACTTGGAAAATCTGAGACAATGTTACATCTCAAACTGTAATGGCATGGAGTTCATCACAAAAGCAGATAACTTTTTTCCAAATCTTGAACTACTTGTCCTACGAAAGCTGCCAAAGTTGAAAGCAATATGTAATGGTATTACATCGAGTCAGATTTTCACAAAGGTGAAGAGCCTACAGATCCACAGCTGCAATAGAATGAAGTCTTTGTTTTCATCTCATATGCTACAAGACTTCCAGAACCTTGAAGAGATTGAGGTGTGGAACTCAAGATTGATTGAAGAAATGGTGGAAGAAGAACAAAGTGGAGGGAATATCAGTAGCTTTTCAACAGTTTTACTTCCAAAGCTTCGCCGATTGTCCTTGTCCATGTTACCAGAATTGAAATACATCACAAGAAGGGTTTTGATTTGTGATTCTCTTGAAACAGTTGAGATTTGGGATTGTGAGGTTTTGAGGGCTCTTCCATTCTCTATTAGCTACTTGCCATCATCTCTTAAGAACATTAAGGGAAACATAAATTGGTGGGATCAGTTAGAATGGGATGACACTAGTTGCAAGAATCTTCTGCAACCATTCTTTGACCAAGGTACATAAATCTTCTGCAACTAACTAGTGACAACTTTCTGCATTAGTTGCAAGATCTGGACTTAATAGGGCGTTGAGAAGTCGGCTACATCACAAGACACAAATCTGCCAAAAAGGAGCAGACCTGACATTAGCAAGACAGGATGCTGAGAAATCATTGTGGAAAACAATGTCACCAATGTAGACCCTAGGAATGATTCATAGACATCTGAGGTGAGGTGAGGTGAGGTGAGGCTCATTACAAACAACAAACACAACAACTTGATGCTATGTTAAAATTATGTATCCATCTATATTTGTCTCTTATAGTAAACTATCTCATATTTCTAACTACCATGCTTGCTTTCATGAATATTGTTTAATCCCCACGTAGAGAGAAAGATTGTGACTTTAAATATATTTGTTGGCTTTGGTAAACTATATAACGAAATAGGATCTCACTCTAGGGATCGTGAGTAGTGGTATGGAATCGTGATGTATATTAGAAAAGACCTAAATATTACATATAGACAAAACTAGGTGCTAAACTAGGTGCTAAACTAGGAAAGTGCTAATTATATGGGAGACCCTTATACAAATGGAAACAAATACTAGCATAGATACAGGGTAACCTTGAGTGCATCCATGTCCATGACCATGTTCGTGATTATAAACAAATACTAGCATAGAAACGGGAATGACTGTTTTTTTCTCAATCTTTTTAATCTTGGTTCCATAGGAGCAAGTCAAAAAGTAGAACCATTTGTTATGTTTGAAATAAAGGGTGAAGGTGAATCGCAATAACTTTGTCACACCCCCAAACCAAGGATGACAGGAACGTTCGGGGGTGGAGGACTTCATGTATAGTATCATAACGAGTATAATAGTGATCAAAGTAAATACAACCATCATAAATATAACCGAGAAAGTTGCATGGTTACATGAGTTACATGTTTCAAAATCGATTACAATATAATGATAAAAGAGTTTGTCTGACGTCGTAGCGTTCCATCCTCAAAAGCTAGTAGTTACATGTTTTTATTGATTACCTAAGAATACAAGTAATTTTGAAAGAGTGTCAACAATTAAGTTGATGAATGCACAAGCTTTTGTATATAGAGTTGAAAACATTTTTTTGTAAATGTAGTGAATGTTCAAGAAAAATCCAATATTTTCCTTATAAAATGAGTTGTAGTCTTAAGACTCAAAGGCCGAAATATACAAGTATTTACCATACTTATGATAGTATATGCAATTTTAAATAAATAAAACCCTTTTGAACGTATGAATCCCTGTAAATTATATGTGTCGTTGTTTCTCTATGTGAGTTATTATAATCGTACAATTGACATAGTAAGCATGTTACGACGTACTTCGGGCGTCAGAATGTTTTGACATTTGTCACCCCAGACTTCTGGTCTAGCTGTTGCAAGCAGCTAAGGTGCGGGATTGTCAGTCCCAATATAGATTTATATACAAGTATCATGCTCCCCTACAGGAGATTATGGTTATAATACAGGACTTTAATCAGTAGTCTAAAGAATACAATGAAGTAATGTCTCACAAATTTGATTCAACGAGTTTACGTGTAGTGTTAATGAAAACCATTTTTGTGGTGTAATTGGAACATT
Source organism: Lactuca sativa (assembly GCF_002870075.4). Classification (NCBI taxonomy): domain Eukaryota; kingdom Viridiplantae; phylum Streptophyta; class Magnoliopsida; order Asterales; family Asteraceae; genus Lactuca; species Lactuca sativa. Next base: position 155,332,926 of record NC_056631.2, on the reverse strand, counting down.
CCTTAGTATGTTCGTAATATTAATGTCCCGTAAACTATACCTATTATAGTTTATCATACATGTTTGTAGTGAATGAAAACCCTTTTTGTAGAGTAAATGGAACCCCTCATAGTGAGATTGCAATGTAATAGATTATAAACTATACCTATTATAGTTTATCATAAATGTTTGTAGTGAATGAAAATCCTTATGAAGAATAACTATTTCTGTTTCATGAAATTAAACTCACAATAAATACATTCAAACACATAGTAATTTATTGCTATACACTTTGCCTAATATGTTACAAAGTGTTAATAAACTTGTAAGCTGTTTTTACTAGTTTTAACTTTCCTGTAACTGTTTTACAAATATTACAGAAATATCACTGTAAGTTGATAACTGAATCCGTAAACTTTGAGAGTTTAGGAAATGTGTCTAGTTTGTTCATAATTATTATTATTATTTTTAGTGGTCTCTAACTAGTGCGAAAATGTCCATATTCACAGACTGGTCCAAATTCGTTTCTAAAATGATAGACAGTTTTGTAAAAATCGCCATAAATTGTAGAAAAATCGTATGAATGTGTGCAAGTAGTCATTAGAAAGGTATAAAGCTAAACTATATGCATATTAAACAGTTTTGAAAAATATTAAGTTTAAGATGGTCAAACAGTTCGTGAATAGCACCTAACTTTTCTATTGAAGGCTGTTGGTTAAGTTATAATGTATTTTAGTGTTGTAACTTGTATTCTCCCCCCTTAATACTTGAAGAAAACATGAAAATATAGGGGTATGAACTCACATTGAGTGATTCCCTGAGGTGGAAGGTTGAAGAAGAGGGATTTTCAAGTCAAGAACACTTGAAGGATGCTTGAAGATTTGAAGATCCTAAGAACAGATACGTGAATATTTGTATGAATGATTCATGATCCGTGTGAAGAAATGTAGAGTATTTAGGAGTTGAATGAAGGAACTTACCTAGAATGGAGGAAATCTCTTGAATACTTTTGTCAAGAAGATCGTGACTGAGAAAGAGGGAGAGAGAAAAGTGTGTTTTTGGTGAAGGCAAATGAGAATTTGAAGGTTAGGAATAAGATCTCTTGGGTGGATTTGGTTAAGGAAATTCTGATGGAGTGTTGGGATGAGTTGAAAAAGGACAACGATTTGACTAGGTAAGGTGTGAATAGTGACATAAAGTGGGTGATTACTTTATGAATAAAATAATAAGTCTTAGACATTATTCATAAAAATGTGTTCTAACTCTTCAAGGTTGGAATAAAATAGGAGTTTAGAGGGTTCTAGTCATGAGAAATACGAGTTTGAGGGTATTCCTAACGTCAAATACTCCTAAAATTGCTAAAAGGTCCGAAATGGTCAAAAATCCGGAATGGGGTCCGGATGTCAGGAGCGTTTGTCCAAAGTCAGGAGCGTCGGGAGTGTCCAGAGTCAGGAGCGTTCGTCCAGAGTCAGGAGCGTCAGGAGTGTCCGGAGTCAGGAGCGTCCGTCCAGAGTCAGGAGCGTCAGGAGTGTCCGGAGTCAGGAGCGTCCGTCTGGAATCAGGAGCGTCAGGAGTGTCCGGAGTCAGGAGCGTCCGTCTGGAATCAGGAGGGTCAGGAGTGCCCGAGGTTAGGAGCGTCCGTCCGGAGTCAGGAGGGTCAGGAGTGTCCGGAGTCAGGAGCGTCCGTCCGGAATCAGGAGGGTCAGGAGTGTTCGGGGTCAGGAGCGTCCGTCCGGAGTAAGGAGTGTCCGGAGTTCAGGAGCGTCCGTTCGGAGTCAGGAGCGTCCGGAGTTTAGGAGCGTCCGTCCGGAGTCAGGAGTGTCTAGAGTGTCCGGAGTTTAGGAGCGTCAAGAGTGTCCGGAGTCAGGAGTGTTAGGAGTCAGGAGCGTCAAGAGTGTCCAGAGTTAGGAGCGTCTGTCTGGAATCAAGAGGGTGAGGAGTGTATGGGGTCAGGAGCGTCTGTCCGGAGTCAGGAGTGTTCCGGACCAAGAGGGTCCTTTTGGTTTTTCTCCTTTGGTTTTGAGTTGTTTTGAACAGAGGAAGGGGTTGGGATGATACAAATGTTTATAAAAATTTGAGAGAGATTTGGGAGACAAAGAGATATTTGGGAAAGATTTAGGAGAGAGAGAGATAAAGTGGGAGAGATTGAAAGAGACTTTGTTTGTGACATTTGTTAGTGTTTGGCCCCATAATGCAAGGTTTGTTAACCCCATTATGCATTGTTATGAGTGTTATTCACCCCCTAAGGGTATGTAATCGTGTTTTATCGAGTCGTTACATCACTCACCCTGATTAGGGTTTAGATTTTTCTGATCATTCAACACTTCCGAGTGATACTTTGTATTAAGATAGAGAGTAGTACATTAGTAAACATAGAGTAATTTTTAACATACAAGCACTAGTTGAGTTAATCAGTTTGACTTGTTGACTTTAACTTGACCGGAGATTGATGGTTGTCACAAACTTCAAGGTGTAATGGTCTGAAATTAGGGTTCTTACTTCGGACAAGATGAGGTTGCAATCAATGTTGTGATAAGAAAAGTGGAGATCAGTGTGTATTACGTTTGAATTTAGATTCAAGAAAAGTCCAACATGTAGTTAGTTTTCTTCTATGTTTGAATCCGTTAGATACTTGTAACATCCCGAAAATCATAGGGTAAAACTTTCATTTTTAATATAATCAAAATACCAATTATCTTTTACGCAAACATTTAAAAGTATATCATAATAGAATATTTATCAGAGTATAATCTCAAAATCACTAAGTTGTGGAAAAACATGGTTGTATGCGACGCGATTAAGTCGGGCCCTTCCCTTTTTGAACTGAAAGTACCTGAAACCATAAATAACAATTGTCAGCACAAAGGTTAGTGAGTTCCCCAAAATACCACATACCATACATAACATACATATCAAACAACTCATACATGCAATAGAAAGTGCTATGTGCCAACCATAGTCTTGCCATTATGCCACGAGTCGTATCATGGTCTTTCCTTGTCAGGTCGGGGGCCAAACACCCTGTGTCTCACAGACAAGTGCCAGGAGCCACCTCCTGGTCTTTCATGCAAGAATCATGAAGACAACTAGCATATAATCTACAACTAACTATCTATTTAACTGCCAGGGTCCAACCCTGGTCTTGCATTTGGATTTGCCAGGAGCCATCTCCGGGTCTTTCATACAAATGCCAAAGGCTACCCCTGGTCTTCCAATAACATAAGCTAATGGGTTAGCATTGGTGCCTTTGACCCATAGTACAATGATGAGACTCACCTTAGACAGCTGAAACCCGCAGATAATCTTTGACTGCAGATCCGCTAAAAGTCCATTGTACAACGGGCTTGTAATTTATGCTAATAGGTCTTATGTTCGAATCCTAAGAAAGCAGCCACATCAACGCCTAAGTGGCGCTTCGCCAGACCCCCAATGCCTATGTGGCACGACGCTAAATAAACCAAGGTTGTCAAGATCGAGATCATACCTAGAATCGTTTTTGGGTATGTGGTGCGACGCTAAATAAACCAAGGTTGTCAAGATCGGGATCCTACCTAGAATCGTTTTTGGGTTCGCAAGATCGGGATCCAGATCCTAAGATCCCACAAAATAAAATATAATTTTAATTTATAATATTTAATCATGAAAAATATTACAAACATTTAATTTTTGATTCAAAAGTTAAAAAAAACTCCAAAATATTAGTCATAAGTCACAATAAAAAATGATAAATGGTAGATTGGTAAATGATAAAAAACATAAAATGGTAAAAAAAAAAAATCATTTGCAAAAAATAAATAAATAAATAAATAATCAAGGGAATATGGGATTGGATCGGATCTCGATCTTACGATCCTACTTGCAATCCTACTTTAAATACGATCCTTTTACGATCCGAATTGTTTTTTTATAGGTAGGATCGTACGATCCTACAATCAGGATCACGATTTTGACAACCATAAAATAAATCATTAAGTTTTCAAAAACAAACTTCCCCACCAAGATCCCGATCGTGATATTAAGATCTTACAAGCAAAAAAACAATCTTGATTATCTGAAGTAAAATCCATATTGGGATCTGACTAAGATCCTTAAGATCTTAATACAATCCGATGCCACCTTTTTAGTCTTTAATATAGACGATACTCAAAAATCATCATCAACTTAAAATCGAGAAGGTCGCAAGAAGTCTCTTAGCACATCATAATTTAATCTGTTTATTTGAATTAGGCCAAACATTGTTATTTCCTCTATGATGTCATTTCTTTAGTTGTACATAAATACATTGATGTTGTTTCATATTTTGCTTAGGATGTTTTCTTTCAAATTTGTGAGGTTTCCTGACAACTAAAAGTATGATTCATGTTTAAAAAATTCAACCTTACAATCACAATCTCACAAAATATAAAACGTTCTTAGATGACATCTAGATTTTGATAACTTTGCTCCCCACTTTAACATATTTAAAATCCACCCTTGCAATTATTCTGTTACAATAAGAACCTAAAACCTCCACATATCAGTAACATTATTTCCTTCAAATACCTATATATTTATTTCACGTTTCATAATAATACAAACGAAAAAACTCACCAATCTTACAAGTTGTCACTTTTCATCAAAACTCAACTTTTTACCCCAAACAAAAAATCTCACATAGTAAGAAATCAAAAAATCAACCTCTGATTTTGGTCTTTTAACCCCGAAACTCGTTCTCCTTTTCTCCACCTATCTATAACCTCTCATTTCTTAGACCTATAAATGGAGAAACCAAACCACATGGGATTTGTGATACATAAAAACATCACTCACCTAACATTCACCCTCGGCCTACTAAATCTTTCATGATCCATATAACTGTCCCCAGAATCCCTCCGATTCTTCTGTTTATCACCACCAAAGTTTTCTGTTCTTCGGCTCTTAAAATCCCGTGACCCACCACCCTCATTTCCATGCCCATCTCGCCTTGATCCCGCAATTTTGGAAAAAGGACTTTGTCTTCTTCTATCAGGAATTGCTTTTCTTCCTCTTGATCTATCATCTCTCTCATTCAAAAACTCATCTTTCCCTTTTCGATAATCATTTGACCTTGTATTTCTCCCTCCCTTATTGCGTTTAGGTGGGAAATCATCATCACTCAAGTCTTCATCACCGGAACTAAGATCGGAATCTTTACGTCTACTTCCGCGTCCAGAATTAGCAACATGACTAGATTTCCAGTTTCGATGAACCGGAAGATCTTCATCGGAATTGAAATCCACCCCATCATGTTTCCGATTCCGATTCCGATTATGATTCCGGTTGCCGTCGCTATCTTCGGGATCGGAATCGGAATCAACGTCAAGGTCGGAAAAGTTAACCAAAGGACCGTTGGGTAACCGGTTAGTATCCAACTCGTAATTATTGACATCATCGTCTTCCTCGTCATCGAAATCATCAAATCCGACTCCCGGCCTCTTGGGACTGGAATCCGCGTATTCCGATTCCGGAGGCCTTAAAGGCCGCCTGTTCTGGAATGAAGTGTCACGCGACCGTGTCATATATTCTTCATCTAGTTTTCGGGAATCTGCATATTCAAAAGCAGAAACTTCAGCTCCATCTGATTCATTTTCATCAAAATCAAAGTTCCATGCATCCGAGACTTCTTTTCGTGAAGGAGTGTTGTTGTCCATTTTTGCCCTTGGCCCGGGCCCACGTTCCCTTTCTTGCATTTGATTTTCTGTAAATTCATCTTTTGGCCGCTTGCATTCACAGTGGAAACACGCCATATTCCTCCTGTAGTTCAAGAACTGACACCTGGAAAATAGAACAAATCGTGAAAAAAAGTGAATTGATTATATCAGTGTATAGCTTAAAACTGTTGCATAAACTGAGAAAAAGGTGAAACATTGTTTACATAAATACACATATAATCCTATTTTCAATGTCCATAAAAAAGCATAATTTGAAAACAGGGGAAGAATGCAACATACTCAGGACATTCCCATTCGCCTGGAAGCAGTTGTCTCTTTGGACGCTTTGCATCACACTGTAAACACACAGTGTTCTTTGCAAAATTCATGAAGTCACACCTGAAATGTACATTTTTCAAAATACAATATCATAATAACAAAAAAGACTGAAAGTACAATGATATAAAATGCACTTACTTTGGACAAAGCCAATCGCCTTTTTTCATCTCAACATCATCACGCCCCACTCGTTTTCTAGGAGGAGGAGGTGTTTGCTTCACCTTAGGAGGAGGCCTTTTGATGATAGGTGGTGGAAGATTTGGATCTATTGGGATTCCACTCAATTTCACCACTTCATGAAGCAGTTTTCTAATAGCCATCTTCACTTTTTTCTTCTTTAAAAGTGAGTCATTCACAACTGATCCATTTACAGGATCAAATCCATATGTCATCAAAACACGCATAATGTCAATGGTTCTTGCCTCATCTTCTTTATTTGTTAGCAAATATGCACGTTCACAAGAACTCCTTAAGCTACATGAACTACAAACCTGAAATACAAATAATCACATTGCTATTATAGGTAAAAAAAAAAAAAAGTATGTTGTATTGTATATAACTTACATCTCCTTCATCAAGATGAACATGTTTCCTCAACAACTTTGCAGAGAAGACGACCTTCTTGTCTGCACTAGGGCATCCATACCCAACTAAAAGTTGTATATCTTGTCTTGGTAATGATCTGAAATAAATTTCCACCTTAAAATCTCAAATGTAAATGGAAAAAATGAAAACAAGTTTCGTATACAGAAATGGCATAGAACCCTAACTGACCTCAAGATATCAAACCTATCTTTGCCAAAATTAAGACCAGCAGTCTGAACAGTCTTCCAATCTCTAGTGAAATCAAAACCTTCCTCCATTACCTCCGCCATAAAGCCACCATCAGCATCAGCATCACCAAACCCTGAATCCGAAATCATTTTATCTTCGTCTTTTCTTCGACAATCAAAATAGTTCTGCTGAACTAACCTCTCCATCAATTCAATCCACTCCGGCCATGGATGGACCAATTCCACTCCTCTGGTCATTAACCCTTTCTCCTTAACCCCAGAAACGGTAACATCGTCGGCGTGTTTCGCAGTCTCTTCATGTTCGATAATGGGTTGCTTTTCTTTCTTGGATTCACGCCAAGATCGGATTCGTTGTAGGGTTTCGTCTTTTTCGGAACGTTCTTTCTCAATGGCATCTATTTGATCGAATACAAAGCTCATGCGCGCAGAGAGGGAAGTTGGTTTTGGATTTGTTTGGTCTGGAGTGGGTGTGCTGGAGGAGAAGGGCTTCAAAATCAGTTGACTGATGAAAATGGTTTTGTGGAGACAAGGGTTTCGAGGAAAGAGGCGTCGGAAATAGATGAGGTGAGATAAACCCATTTCATTCGTCGGAAATGAAAGGTTAAACCTCCATCGGCGATGATGGTGAAGAAGCTTAAACCCCCGAGCCTGAAAGTTGTATAGCAGGCCAGCAGGGGGCAGGGGCCACCCGCCAGACCAGAGGTGTTGTTCATTTGATTGATGGGCTTTGGTTTGTAGCCCAATGTGAAATATCCCAAAACAGTTTGGTCAAGCCCAACCCAATATTATTTAGATTATGTGGTTGACATGAACAATTCATTGGATTTTTTTTTTGGGAAAAGATTTTTTTTAAGATCTTGATTTAGACCAATTCAGTCTTGTAATCTTTTTGTTTGCTTTTTCACTTCAATTTTCGGTTTTTTCAGTTTTGATTTTGGGTCAACTTTTTAGTTCAGATTCATAAAGAGTTGTTTAGATAGATTGTAAATAGGAGCTGGTTGATTTCATAAATGTCGAGTTAGGTTGGAGTTTGGGGATTTCATAAATGGCCAAATAGGAGTGTGAGCATTTGGACCATTTTATCCTTGTGAAAATATTATAAAAAGATGATGGTTGAGATAGTGTTATCACACTCAAAAGAAAAGAGTTTAATTCAAAATAATGGTTCCAATGGTGTATGACTATATGTGTTTAGCAAACTCCCATCAATGGATCGATAATTTAACAGACTTCTGAGTTGGTTGAAATGAGTTTTAGGTTGCAAAAAACATAAAAATTGTGGTTTTTTGTTTATGAGTGAAGGTAATTCTAAGCTTTCATGTCACGATACTCTCTTATATCTGGCGGTTTAGACTGTTAGGACTATCAGTCTAAATGTGCATGTCTATTTGGGTTATCAACAATGTTTTAAACAAAATTTAACCAATTTGAAGTACTCTAGAAAGATTAATGTTTTGTTATAATTTTAATATCATTTGCACTAAGTGGCAGAAGGTATGTGTCTCAGGGTCTCAGGCCACTACTCAAATTCGTCTTTGAAAAGTAATTTTTTTTTTGTACTATTGTGCAACTACAAAAACTATTATGCAACTACTATTAGGTCCAACATAAATAAATATTGAAATTTTTTTTGTGTCACTGCTGTTGAAAGTTTCTGATTTCGTCATTGTTTGCACTCATATATTTAGACATATCTTGCTATAAGATAATTAACGAATTGCAATATTGATATTGAAAAAGTCAATGCCATAAATTATTTGTCCAAAAATTTTACAAAATTGTTGTGCCTAAAACTTTTTATGGGAATTAAGGTTAGGGTGAAACTTTTTACCGGAATTAAGGTTAGAGATTGTAATGATAGAATATAAACTTTGAACAATGCTTACTTGCACTTATTTGTGTGAACAATATGTGAATAAAAAGGCTTACTTACACTTGTTGGTGTGAACGATATGTGAATAAAAAGGCTTAAGTAGGAAAAAAATCAATAAACTTGAATTTTAGATATAAGTCATGGACATGGTTGGAAATATGCAAATGTGGTATGTAGTTGTTTCTACAGGGATATCAATAAACTATTACAATTTGTTTGGTGAAAATCTATTTAACCAACCAAAAACCTTTTATAAAATATTGTATATTTTTAAGTCACATTCAAGGTTGTTAATTTAAAGTGAATTTATTTTAAGAGAAGATATATCATGTATTTTTTCTTCGACATTTGTCTAAGTTCTAAAATTATGTGTATTTTTTATAAAATACCATATTTTTCATATCTTGAAAATATGTTTGGTTTTTTTTGAAACAACGAGAATATTTTAAGCGATTAGCAATGAACTAGCGTCAAAATAAAAATTACAAAGACATAGTAGCTCAGGTCATGATGTGCAACCAACCAACCTAGTTCAACTTACAATTTTTACTCATATTAAAAGTTCATAAAAAAGACCAAGAAACTATGTCATAAAAATTAGTCGAGCATCCATATTTAACCGTTCCAAACACAAGATAATTGTGAAACTTACAAACTACCCAAAAATATAGTAATGATCACAACGTAAAACCTCTAGGAAAGTGTTGACATGGATGAGTATTCTCACTCAAATATCAAACCACAATCTAGTACTTTCCCATTACCAACTTTGATCTCATAAAAGTCAGAAAGGTCGGAACCTCTCTATAGAAGATTTTGCATACAAATAGCTATGTTCGCCTAAGGCCCTTTTTCTTGTAATTATATATTATAAGAAACTAATAAAAATTATAATATAAGAAAATAATGTATTTAAATATCCAAGTACTAAATATTACCTTGTAAGCACGTTGCATATAAGCTTTGACAAAGTTATATTTCAAGAGATTGCATTACGCCTCAAGATTCTTGGCTTTGGGGTAAGACATGTGTATATTGTAATACCCACGTTAGTGCCTATTTGAAATCATACTTATGAAATTCTTTTGTTAAGGCTTTCCAAAAATATTCAAAAATTAGGTTTGTGGAAAATTACATTGGTCCCAAAATAGTAAACTTAGTTAAAGTTGAAAACTATCGATGTTGTTAACAATGTACATATCAAAACAAGATTCAAGTTTACCACACAATTTGTGGCCTTCTAAAAGTCCAGGCTAATCCTTAACCCAAACTAGGTTCTGCAATCTGAATGCACATCAAAATAAGTTAGACAATAGAATTGTCTAGTGAGCTACTTGAGGTTGATTCATTTAGTGTAACATCCGGTTTTCCAGGTATATTATTCTTAATATTTAATTTAAAGATTTTGGAGGGACTCGACAAATTGGTGCCTCAACTTGTCGAGTAGGATCGCGACTTGGTGACGTGTTTAATGAATGGACTCGACGAGTCGGGTATTTGACTCGTCGAGTCAGCGCTGCTGAGGAAAACCCTAATTGCCTGGGTTTGTGACCTATTTAAAGGCTCTTATGGCCTTTATTTGCGGCCACAATTTTCTTTGAGAGACCCTAATTGATCCAGAGAGCTTAGAGAGAAAGAGGGAGCTAATTTCTTCATTTTGGTGCATTCTTGCATGGAAGAAGGAGAGGGTTCAAGCTTAACTGACTAGAGGGGCTCAGATCAGTGTCTTGAGTACGAGATCATCCGAGTTTACCCGAGGTAAGTCTTCTCACTATACATTACCAAGGGTGGTATCTATGTGTGGACCGGAAGGTCATATGTGCTTGCTTGAGATTATGTGTATTGTGATTTATGTATGCTATGTGCTATTCTGACCGGACTGGAGGGTCCAATGATTTACGAGCCCAGAGGGTCCTCAACCAGACCAGACCGGAGGGTCCAACGAGCTAGACCGGACCAGAGGGTCCAACGAGCTACGGGACTGGAGGGTCATGCTGAGACACATTGACCAGAGGGTCGTACAAAGTATAGCCTCGAGTGGCAAATTGTTGTATGTGGTATTTTGGGAAACTCACTAAGCATTCGTGCTTACCGTGTTATGTGTTATGTGTTTCAGGTACCCCAGAGGATCGCGGGAAGGCACCGACATGATTGTACACACACTCTTGATATGGAGCTATGTTTGTGGATCCTGGATTTGACTTGTTGTTTTGAAAACTTTGTTGATGGATATTTGGATTTTGTTAATGAGACACGTGTTTTATGATTGTTAAAAATAAAATTTTTGTTGTGAAATTTTTGGCTGTTACAAGTTGGTATCAGAGCCTTAGTTTGAGGGATTCGGATACACCTTCAGGCACATCCAGACTAAACTGAGGATTTGAGAAAATTTTTCAAAAAGAATTTTTTTTTCTAAAAAGAGTAAAAGATTCCAAAAAGAGCGGAAAAGAGTTGTGTGTACAATCAGCCAGCTCCCGCACGGTGATTTCCCAAAATACCCTTACTTTATGTGTTATGAGATAATATGAGATATGATATGCATGCTAGTGAGTAAGCTAGGTACTTCATAATCTAGGACTAGAGTGGTCTGATTTGTGATGACTTAGCCTAGGAGTTACTGCTACTGTGAATTACTTCGAGTGTGAGTAGGTAGCAGAGAGGAGTTTATGAGAGGTCTACTAGGGTGTAGCCTATATTTAGTGAGACATAGAGTGCTTGGGAACTGGGATCCTAGGAGGGGGACTTGGGGTGAAAACTGATGTGGTGTGGAAGGTAGTATAGGGCCCATACTACTGGAGACACTAGATCAGTAACTAGTCCAAGTAAGAGTCCTTAGGGTACCAAGAAACAAGTAGGTGTGGGTGATCGAGTGAGAGTGATCTCAATCGAGTCTCTAATTATATTATCGTGTGTTTTAGAGACATCATGGTGGTTACGGGCCACAACGATGGAGGTAGTGGTACCAGTGGTACAAATGATGAGGAGATTCGTAGGATGATTCACGAGGAGGTGGCCATAGCCATTCGAGCTGAGATACCAAAGATGTTTGGGTCTATCAAGACCACACTGATTGAGACACTTGGCGAGCGATATGCTGCTCTTACTGAGGTTGCTGTTGCTACAGCCACTACAACCGTCACTGCTGCTAGGCCACAGGAGGGTGACTCGTTGCTGTACCGAGAGTTCAGCAACACGAAGCCACCAGAGTTTGATGGGACGCAGGACCCGATTGATGCTATGAGATGGATATATGATATTGAGGGGTGTTTCTACACTTGTTGCTGCCCAGAACATTTGAGAGTACGGTTCATGCTGAACCAGCTTCACTTAGGAGCGAAGGACTGGTGGAAGTTTGTGATAGTTGACTTTACTACTGCAGAGCTTACCACGGTGACTTGGGAGAGGTTCACCGCTATGTTCCGAGACGTGTATGTTCCCTCAGTGGAGAGGGAACGATTGGCCCAGGAGTTCTTATCCCTCAAGCAGGGGACTGAGTCTGTGACTGTGATCACCCGGATGTTTCATGAGAGGGCGTTGTTTTTCCCTGAGCACGTGTCTACTGAGCAGGCATGTATGAGCTGATATATGAGCATACTAAGGAGAGACATTCATGAGTTTGTGGCAAACTCAACATACCAAACATTTTCTGAGCTTCAGGAAAATGCTCTGAAGAGGGAGATTGAGCTAGAGACTCGGGTCAGGGAGGAGGCGGAGTCTTAGAGGAGAGATAGGCGGCCGACACAGTCTCAACCGACGGCCAAGCGGGCAAAGCTTGCTGATTCGAGATCAGGAGGTTAGAAGGGTCGCACTTGTGGGAAGTGCGGCAAGAGCCATGATGGGGTGTGCAGAGTAGGTGTGTTACAAGTGCGGGAAGGAGGGGCATACCGCGAGGGATTTCCCCAAGGGATTTTCGGTTTGCTTCCATTGCAACCAGAATGTCCATAGGAAGATCAAGTGCCCGCAGTTGCTTCAGGGATCAGCGCAGGGATCTGGGCCTCTTGCTACTCGAGCTACAGCGAGTCGCCCAGTGAAGGCCGAGGCACCGAAGGCTCGCTGTAAAGCCTTCCAGTTGACAGCGGAGGAGGTCCACACAGCACCCGACGTTGTGGATGGTATGTGATCTTTTGCTTATTCTTTTGTTTATATATGGTGCTTATTTGTGATGTGTATTGGTACTTTTCTTGTAAGTGCTGTACCTACTTTGGTGTTGTTTGACTCGGGTGCGAGTCGATCCTTCGTATCGCTAGCATTTAGTCATCACATTAGTATCCGACGAGAGGCATTGAGTCGACCTTTGAGAGTCTCCATAGTTAATGAGCATGCTGTTTTTGCGACTGATGTGATCCGGGGATGTGTGCTTAAGATTTTTGGAGTCAAGTTTTCGATAGATTTGTGTACCTATCGCGATGGGTGATGTATGCGTCATCGTGGGCATGGACTGGTTGAGTCGATTCGGAGCTATGATCGACTGTGAGGGTCAGCTGGTGACCATCCGAAACACTAGTAGGGGAGTACTTACTGTATACGACAAGGGTACCCGATCTGCGTCAGCATTTTGTTCGGCTGCTCAAGCGAGGTAGAGCTTGCAGCAGGGTTACATAGGTTTTCTGGCGTATGTGGCGGATATGCGGGATGTTATGGAAAGACCGAGTTCTGTCGCTGAGCTTCCGGTAGTGAGTGAGTTTCCGGACGTTTTCCCCGAGGAGTTACCAGGTGTGCCTCCGGAGAGGCAGGTGGAGTTTCGTATTGATTTGCTTCCGGGGGCGGCACTTATCGCCAAGGCACCATATATCCTTGCGCCGCTAGAGATGCAGGAGTTATTCTCGCAGCTTCAAGAGCTGTTAGGAAAGGGATTTATCCGGCCGAGTAGCTTTCCGTGGGGAGCACTGATCCTTTTTTTCAAGAAAAAGGATAGCTCACACCGGATGTGCATTGATTACCGGGAGTTAAACAAGCTGACGGACAAGAACTGTTATCCACTCCCGAGGATCGACGATCTATTCGATCAATTGCATGGTGCATCTTGGTTTTCCAAGATCGATTTAAGGTCTGGTTATCATCAGATGAGGGTTCGAGAGGAGGATATCCAGAAGACAACATTTAGAACTCGTTATGGGCATTACGAGTTCGTGGTGATGCCTTTCAGGCTCACTAATGCACTAGCAGTGTTCATGGATCTCATGAACCGGGTATGCAGGCCTATGTTGGATCGTTTGGCGATCGTGTTCATCGACGATATTTTGGTGTATTCGAGGTCTAGAGATCAGCATGAGGTGCATTTGAGAGAGGTACTTGGGGTATTGAGATCGGAGAGGCTTTATGCCAAATTCTACAAGTGTGATTTCTCGTTACGAGAGGTCCAGTTCTTAGGACACCTCGTTAATCAAAATGAAATTTTAGTCGACCCGACCAAGATTGAGGCAGTTATGAGTTGGGAGGTGCCGAGATCCCCCACCGAGATCAGGAGTTTTCTGGGGTTGGCCTGCTACTACCGGAGGTTTATCAGAGATTTCTCCATGATTTTTGTTCCTCTCACCAAGTTGACTCGGAAGGGCGTTGCTTTTGTTTGGGATCCCGAGCAGTAGACCTCGTTTAAGACTCTTCGCCAGAGATTGTGCGAAGCTCCAATGTTAGCTCTGCCTAAGGGGATGAAGGACTTTGTGGTTTACTGCGATGCATCTATATCGGGGTTAGGTGCAGTGCTTATGCAGAGAGGGCACGTGATAGCATATGCATCGAGGCAGCTGAAGCCTCATGTGACGAGGTATCCCACCCATAATTTAGAGTTAGGGGCAGTGGTGTTCGCCCTAAAGATCTGGCGCCATTAATTGTACGGGGTTCTGTATACCATATACACAGACCACAAGAGCTTGAAGTATTCGATGGATCAGCCCAACCTAAATATGCGCCAGAGAAGGTGGTTGGACGTGGTAAAAGATTACAACTGTGAGATTCTGTATCACCCGGGCAAGGCTAACGTGGTAGCCGATGCCCTGAGCCGCAAGGCGGAGAGTGCCCTGATTTGGGATATATGCATGAGGATGACAGTGATGACTCCGGTATTGGATACCATTCGAGAGGCCCAGGCGGAGGCCGTGAGACCGGAGAACCGCAAGAAGGAGCGGGTGATTGGCCAGGTATCCGAGTTTGTGACGGACAACCGGAGACTTATGACCTTTCGAGGTCGGATTTGGGTGCCTTATATGGGCGGAGCTCGTAGCACTCTGATGGAGGAGGCGCATAGGTCAAAATTTTCGATCCATCCCGGGGCTACTAAGACGTCTTTGGAACTGACAAGAGACTATTGGTGGCCCTATATGAAGAGGGATGTCGCATGGGTAGTAGAGAGGTGCTTGAACTGCCGCTGGGTCAAGGCAGATCACCAGCGTCCACATGGTCCACTACAGCCTTTGGAGATTCCCCAGTGGAAGTGGGAGTATATCTCAATGGACTTTACCACCAAATTACCAAGAATGGCATGTGGAGTTGATGCGATTTGGGTGATTGTGGATCGGTTGACGAAGAGTGCTCACTTCCTTGCTATTAGTGAGAGCTCTTCTGTAGAGAAGCTGGCCGAGATTTATGTGAGAGTGGTGGTATCTCGGCATGGAGTGTCGGACTTAATTGTGTCAGATCGAGACGTGCGTTTTACTTCCTAGTTTTGGAAGAAATTTCATGAGGAATTGGGCATGCGATTGTATTTCAGCACCGCGTACCATCCGTAGACGGACGGACAGAGTGAGCGGACGATTCAGACGCTCGAGGACATGCTTCGAGCATTCATTATGGATTTCAATGGGAGTTGGGACACATACCTACCCTTGGCTGAGTTTTCTTATAACAACAACCATCACTCGAGCATCGGTATGCATCTCTTTGAGCTCCTTTATAAGAGAAGGTGTCCTACTCCCATCTGTTGGGGAGAGGTGGGGTAGAGAGTTATGGGCGGCATTAAGATAGTGCTGAAGACGACCGAGCAGATTCAACAGGTCAGACAGAGGTTGCAAATGGCTTAGAGTCATCAGAAGAGTTACGCTGATAGACAACGATTCGAGCTTGAGTTCCAGGTCGGAGATTTTGTGCTTCTGAATGTTTCCCCATGAAAAGGAGTAATCCGGTTTAGGAAGCGCAGCAAGTTGGGGCCTCGATATATTGGACATTTCAGGGTGATCTCTAGGGTAAGCAAGGTAGCATATCAGCTGGAGATACCTAAGGAGTTGAGCCAGATCCATAGCACCTTCCACGTGTCCCGGTTGCGGAAGTGTGTGGCTGATGAGACGACAATAGTACCACTAGAGGACATTCGGGTGGATGCGAGTCTGAATTACATCGAGAGGTCGATCATGATCATAGATCTAAAGGTGAAGGTTTTGAGGAACAAGGAAGTGCCCCTGGTTCAGGTCCAGTGGCAACATCAGAAGGGTTTTGATTTGACTTGGGAGCCGGAGTCAGAGATGCGAAAGCAGTACCCCGAGCTATTTGTGGAGCAGGACTTCGAGGGCGAAGTCTGATTCTAGTGGGGGAGAATTGTAACATCCGGTTTTCCAGGTATATTATTCTTAATATTTAGTTTAAAGATTTTGGAGGGCCTCAACGAGTTGGTGCCTCAACTCGTCGAGTAGGATCACGACTTGGTGACGTGTTTAATGAATGGACTTGACGAGTCGGGTATCTGACTGGCCGAGTTAGTGCTGCTGAGGAAAAACCTACTTGCCTGGGTTTGTGACCTATTTAAAGGCTCGTATGGCCTTCATTTGCGACCACACTTTCCTTTGAGAGACCCTAATCGATCCAGAGAGCTTAGAGAGAAAGAGGGAGCTAACTTCTTCATTTTGGTGCATTCTTGCAAGGAAGAAGGAGAGGGTTCAAGCTTAACTGACTAGAGGGGCTCAGATCTTCTACTATTTCGTTCAAGACTATTGTTGGAGGTATGAATCCATACCTGTTTTCATATGATTAGTTGATCTCATGAATTTAGGGCTTCTTTACCCTGTTTTAAGTTGAGATATGAAGCATGTGAAGTCCCTTTGTGGCTTAGACATTAGATCTGGACCTTGAGAGGTCCAGAGAGTCCCAAGCACCCAACTTTTCGCAGTCACATAAGAATATTGAACCAAAGCACACCATTTTGAGGGTTATCTTGTCAATTAGAGCTAGACGAGTGATGCATGGACATAAAGGTCGAACCTTTAAATGATTAATGAGCCTTGAGTGCATAGATCTGAAGTTTGGGAAAGTATCTTGCACTAAATTGTCTGAATGCAAAAGAGTATGAATAGACTCGCCGAGTCGAGCCGCTGACCCGACGAGTAGCCAAGGGTTTTATCCCGATGAACTGAGTCAGGTGGTGAACCGACGAGTTAGGGGTTAGCTCCTCGAGTTGGAGCTTGCTGGGGTTGCCATGAATCGACTGGACTCGACGAGTTGCCCGAGTGCACTCGACGAGTTTGGTCAAAAGTTGGACTGTTGACCGGAGTTGACTTTTTTTGACCTTAGGGTTTGGTCAAGATGAATGTAAGAGGTCAGGAAGGGTAGAATGGTCTTTTACCCTTCTGAGAGAAGGCATAGGAAGGGAATAGTCTAGCCTTTGAGAGCCATTATTAATTAGAGGTAATTTCTTTATGTGATTAGGCGGAGGCTAGATCATTGTTTCGAGTATAAGATCATTCAAGTTTACCCGAGGTGAGTCTTCTCACTATAAATTACCTAGGGTGGTATCTATGTGTGGACCGAAAGGTCATACGTGTTTGCTTGAGATTATGTGTATTGTGATTTATGTTTGCTATGTGCTATTCTGACCGGACCGGAGGGTCCAACGATTTATGAGGCCAGAGGGTGCTCAACCAGACCGGACCAGAGGGTCCAACGAGCTAGACCGGACCAGTGGGTCCAACAATCTATGGGGCTGGAGGGTCTCGATGAGATACATTGACCGGAGGGTCGTACAGAGTATAGCCTCAAGTGGCGACTTGTTGTATGTGGTATTTTGAGGAACTCACTAAGCACTCGTGCATACCGTGTTATGTGTTTCAGGTACCCCCAGAGGATCGCGGGAAGACACCGACGTGATTGTACACACACTCTTGATATGGAGCTATGTTTGTGGATCCTAGATTTGACTTGTTGTTTTGAAAACTTTGTTGATGGATATTTGGATTTTGTTAATGAGACACGTGTTTTATGATTGTTAAAAATAAAATTTTTGGTGTGAAATTTTTGGCTGTTACATTTAGATTAAGAGATAGCAATCTACTTACTTGAATTAAACCTCCAAAAATTATTTTTAAAATACGATAAATAGTTGAGTTTCAAATCAATACACAATAAGTTTATACTTTTCCAAAAATAGGTACATCTGGAAATCAAAATCATATATAAAATACAATGCATGCTACTATCTCAAACCAATGTCAATCTTAATAAGTCTAATCTTACAAAATAGCAATGGAATGTAACGTCCGGTTCCTAGAAGGTATTTTAAACAAGAATTCTCATTTTTGCAAAGGGACTCGGCGAGTTGGAGGCCCCAAACTTGTTGAGGAGAAAGGGGAATTTGGACGTGGGTTAAGAAACCGACTCGACGAGTTGGGGAGCCCCAACTCGAAGAGTAGGGATGCCAGAGTGAAACCCTAATTTTCAAGGTTTGCACCCTATTTAAACACCTTAATCTACAAAGGTTATCCCCATTTGCAACCTCCATCACTCCACACCCAAGCCACGAAACCCTAATCTACCTTGGAGTGTTTTGATCCATTGTTGTGGGTTCTTGGTGATTTTGAAGCTTGAGAAGGAAGGGGAAGATTGAGAAGTCAGTAGATCCGGGAGTTGAGCTACATTTCTGACTCAATTAAGGTAAAGAGTTGATACCTTGGCTTTCCATTGCTTAGATCTTCGCTTAGGGTTATATTTTGTTACTTTTGGACCATATTGAAGTCGTTTCCGAGATTCAAGTATATTATGAGCTTTTGACTTCAAATCCAGAGCCTTTGAGGGACTCCATGGCATAAAGGTGCCAACTTTATGGCCATGGGAGTCCCATGAAACTTGTGAACCACCTTTTTGGGCCTTTTGAGCTAAATAACTCATGAAAGGACGTAAAGTTAGTAACTTTTCATGATATATCGACTCTAGAGGACCTGATCTATGGATTGGATGCACTCAACCCAACATAAAGTGACTTAATGGATTTAGACTATGGGGGACACGACGAGTTGTTGATACAACTCGGCGAGTTGGGTCGTAGTCCCCCAACCTTTTCTGTTACTGAGTAAACTCGTTGTGTAACGCCCCATTTCTGGTATGTGATTTAATTCAAGTTTTTCATTTCTTGAGGGGTACTCGATGAGTCTGTAGCCCGACTCGTCGAGTAGAGACGGGATGATCACGCAAGTTAAGCTGGCGACTCGGCGAGTCCATACGTTGGACTCGATGAGTCCGCCTATCTGGATGAAGCCCTAATTTTAAGGGTTTGCACCCTATTTAAACACACTTATACGCCCCAACCTCGCCTCCATCACTCTCAGAGCATCTCTTACCAAACCCTAGCCCCCTTATTGAGTGTGTGAGTGATTGTTGCTTTGTGAAGGAACTTTTTTTGCAAGTAGAAGAAGGAGAAGGTTGAAGATTTCAAGGAAGAGGAAGTAGATCCAGAACACACTTAGTTGTGGTCATCGTTTCTGGTAATAAAACATCCATCTTCTTTATTGATCTAGTAGATCTTGTTTGTCCCCAAATTGTTGCTTTTAAGCCCAAAAACCCCAAATCCTTTATGATAAAGTCTTATGATCGGGTCATACTTCAGATCTGGACCCTCATTGCATTCCAGAAGTGTAAAGTTTCAGTTATGGTCGTGATTGATGTCCCTCTTGAGCTTGGAACCCCATTGAGAAATTAGGTTTGGCATTTGAAGCCTTTAAAGCCATGCATGCACGTAAAGTTTGCAACTTTACGTGATAAGCATGCCCTAGAAGCTTGGATCTGTGATTTGGAGCCGCTGCGTGGCTTAAATCAGGTATGTATGGAAAAAGGACTAAATGGACTCGGCGAGTTGCAAGGTTGACTCAGCGAGTCAAATGAAGAAATTCGTGGACTCGACGAGTTGGATGAGCAACTCGGCGAGTCCGATGAAGATTGCCTTAGACTCGACGAGTTGTTCTACAACTCGGCGAGTCGGATGTATTTTCCCGAGAAAAGTTGTGTTTGAGTGAAATAGCTTCATTCCTTCTTAGTAATCCGTAAAGTTAGCAACTTTACGTGTTCAGATGATCCCAAGGACTCAAATCTACGAGTTAGATGCTCTGGAATGTATTAGATTTTGATTGTATGGAATCTGCACGATAGGACTTGGCGAGTCAAGTCGCGAGTCCCCATTTTTCTTCGAGTTGTGAGTTTAGGGTGAATCAGTGAGTGGGAAAGGGACTTGGTGAGTTAAAGTCAGAACTAGTAAAGGAGGGACTCGGCGAGTCTGCGCCCTGACTCATCGAGTCCGGTCAACTGGAAGTTGACTTTGACCAGGGAGTTGACCTTAATAAGGGGTAAAGTAGTCATTTTACCTTGATGGAATTTACAAGTAACTGATCCCAGTGTTTTTGGAATTGTAGCCAGTCAGTTCCAGAGCAGCAGTCAGCCAGTATTAGAGTTAGCACCTCAGCAGCCAACGTTATGAGGTGAGTTTCCTTCCAGTAGGAATGGGTCTACGGCCACAATGCTGACCCGTTTAGTTAGTAGTAGTTTCGGACTTCGGTCCGATGCAGTAGTTCAGTGTGCTTGATGTCTTTGTGATTCAAGCATGTTTTTGTGTTATGTGTTCCGGGCTTCGGTTCGATGCAGTATGCAATATATGTGTTCATGCTAGTTGTTATGTTTATGCTATGCTATGTTCAGCCAGTTTCCGGACTTCGGTCCGATGCAGGGGACAAGGTCCCAGTTAGTTCCGGACTTCGGTCCGATGCAGTTAGTTCCGGACTTCGGTTCGATGCAGGGGACGGGGTCCCAGTCAGTTTCGGACTTCGGTCCGATGCAGTTTCCGGAATTCGCTCCGATGCAGAGGGCAAGGCCCTTGTGAGTTTCCGGACTTCGGTCCGATGCATTTTCCGGATTTCGATCCGATGCAGTGGGCAAGGCCCAATATGTGCTTTATATGTTATTATATGGTATGTGGTAGTTTGGGGGAGCTCACTAAGCTTTGTGCTTACAGTTTCAGTTTTGGTTTTAGGTACTTCTGCTAGTAAGGGGAAGAGCTTGGGATGATGGCATGGCACACACCATAATTTCAGTTTAGCTTGGGAATTTACTCTGATATTTTGACATGATTAATACAGTCTTTGTTTTGGATACTGTTACTATGACTTTTGAATTACTCGTTCTACAGTTTTATTATATATGACGTTTGATGTTGTGATTTTTATTAAAATTGAAACAAAAACTTTTGGGTCGTATTTTGGGTTGTTACAAGTTGGTATCAGAGCCTTGGTTTGAGGGATTCAGGCACACTTACGGGTGTGACTGAACTCAAACTAAGGAAATATTAAAAGATTTTCGAAAGAGAGTTTTCAAAAGAATTTTTGAGAAAGAAACTTAAAAAGAAAAGAGTTTTGAAAACGTAAAAAGGGTGTCGTGCATGCGATCAGCCGATCTCAAGTAAGTACTCCCAAATTACCCATACAAGTTTATATTATGATTATTTGTTTCAGTTTTAGTAGAAAAACATGCTAGAATAGGACTAAGGATCTAGGAAGATGCCTTATGTGCCTGCTATATGTGCTTCAGCTTTATGAGAATTGCATGTTATTATTGAGTAGACAACAGTAGGATAGTCTGTTTAGGTTATGCCCGATACTATGAGCTTAGCATTGTATGCTAGTACAGTTCCTCGTTATGAGAATAGAATTTCTTGAGTAGTTTCCTGTGTCCAAATGCTGCTTGCTTTGTGCTTTGTGGGATTCCGAGTAATGGGAGTTAGCCATTAGGTGAATACATCACATCACATGTGATCAGGGTTGAATAATCTTAGAGTGCTGGATTTGTCCCTACTGCGCAGCTCTTGTTTGAGTCTAACCGTCATAGGGACGAGTCTTTTACTTGAAGGATTATCCGAGCCTCGTCACATGTGATGGTATTCAGGTGATGACTAATTGGCATTACAAGGAGGCCTTCAACGGCTGAGGACTGGTTTTGGTTGAGTCGGAGATTTCACTAGGGAAAGCCTAGGATGAGAGTAGTAGAGATCAGTAGTAGTAGTGACTTGGTGGAGTCGAGGCAATTCTTGAGGAAGGTACGGATAGATGTGGAAGGTATACTACTGGAAGCAGAGGATCTGTAATTGAATCATGGAAAGTTGATATGAGACTGGAAACATGTAGTAGTAGTGATCCCTCAAGATATATCAGTGTTTCTGACGTTATCGTAATGTGTTTTCAGAATGGTGGTTTTACGCCCTAGACCAGCAGGTGGCAGTTCAAGTGCCGGGGAGGGATCAGGATCAGGCTCGGGGGCCGAGCAGTTAGATGAGCAGACTAGGGAGTTTTTCACTTCAGAGGTTACCCGCATCATACTTGAGCAGACTTCGGTGATCTTTGGTTCGATCAATGAGGGTATCTTGGAGTTGATGGATGAGAAGTTGAGCACGTTCCGTGCTGAGATGGCGGCCATGATGGGGTTGCGCACGCTCACCTTCAGAGAGTTCCGGGCTTGTGGAGCTCTAGACTATCATGGGGCGCGGGACCCCATAGCGAGTACCAGGTGGTTGGCACGAGCAGATGTCCCGAGGGGGACAGAGTCAAATTAGCATCCTGCCTTCTGAAGGACAGGGCATGTGATTGGTAGGAAGAAGTTGGGCATGTCATCGGGGATGACGCATCACTTGATGCCATGACTTGGGCTGATTTTACTACTAAGTTCAGAGCCGAGTTTGCACTGGTTATTGAGGTGCAACAGTTAGCCAGAGAGTTCCAGGATCTTACGCAAACCACAGAGATAGTGGCGGAGATTACCGCCAAGTTCAGGGAAAGGGCCCTTCTTGTTCCTCAGTACGCAACTGATGAGGAAATGAAGAAGGCCCATTATCATGAGATGTTGCAGAGTGATATCCACCAGTTTGTGAGTCGATCCAGCTGCAAGACGCTGGATGATATGATTGCGAGGGCTCGAGAGAGAGATAGATTTATCTTGAGATGGAGAAGAAGAGGAAGCCGGAGGCGGCTTCGGGTATAGGGAGTTCGGGCAAGAAGCCCAAGGTTTCAGATCATAGGTCTAGAGGTCAGCAGAGCCACAGTCGGTGTGGCAAATGTAGGAGATTGCACGATGGGGCGTGCAAGGTAGGGTGTTTCGGCTGCTACAAGCGCGGTTGTACTGGGCATATGAGCAGAGATTGTACAACTTCTACCACCGCCACCACAACATCAGATCTAATTTGCTTCCATTGCAATCATAGGGGACATAAAAAGTCCTTGTGCCCGAGCTTAGCTTCAGCTGGGAAGGTGTCTGCACTTGCCCCTGCTACATTGAGGATTACGGACGGTCGTCAGTGCCGGGTCGAGGCGCCAGTGGCGAAGAGTAGAGCTTTTCAGATGACAGCAGAGGAAGCGCGAGCGACTCCATATGTGGTGACGGGTATGTATTTTTCCTTTTATCTATGCATTTATTATTGATTCTTTCTAATGGTATATGTTTGCATATAGGGTCGTTATTAGTGAACGGCATTTCAGCTACAGTGTTATTTGATTCGGGGGCTACTCGATCGTTTGTCTCTCTTGAGCTTAGCAAGAAGTTTGGCAGAGCTCCAGGGGAGCTGGATTGTCCACTCGAGGTGGAGATAGCCGATGATAGGACCGTCAGGGTTGCGAGAGTGCATAAGGCATGCTCGCTGCAGTTATTCGATGAGCAGTTTTTAGTAGACCTGGTCCCTATTCCTTTGAGAGGGAACAAGGTCATAGTAGGCATGGATTTGCTGAGCCCCAATGGGGCGGTGATTGATTGCGAGTTGTAGCTAGTGAAGGTTCGCACTCCCAGCGGGGGAGAGTGAGTGATTCAGGGCGAGAGGCCACAACGCGGACCGATTCTTTGTTCAGCAGCGAGAGCAAGACGCTACTTCTAGCAGGGTTGCGTAGGGTTCGTCGCCTACGTCTTGGATGCTCGGAAGAAGGGTAAGGCGACAGTCGACGATGTACCGGTGGTGTAAGACTACCCGGATGTATTCCCAGAGGATCTGCCTGGGATACCTCCGGAGAGACAGGTTGAGTTCAGGATTGACCTAGTTCCTGGTGCGGCTCCTTTAGCCAAGGCATCGTATCGGTTGGCTCCTCCAGAGATGCAGGAGTTGTCTACACAGCTACAGGAGCTGTTAGACAAGGGTTTCATCAGACCGAGTAGTTCACCATGGGGAGCCCCGATCCTGTTTGTGAAGAAGAAGGATGGGTCGCACTATATGTGCATAGATTACCGGGAGTTGAACAAGGTAACAGTGAAGAACCGTTACCCACTCCCGAGGATAGATGACTTGTTCGATCAGCTTCAGGGAGCATCTTGGTTTTCCAAGATTGATTTGCGCTCTGGGTATCACCAGATGCGGGTTAGGGATGAGGATGTGCAGAAGACAACTTTCATGACCCGCTATGGTCATTATGAGTTTGTGGTGATGCCATTTAGGCTCACCAATGCCTCAGCCGCGTTCATAGACCTCATGAACCGCGTATGCCGGCCGATGCTGGATCGGTCTGTGATAGTATTCATTGATGACATCGTGGTTTACTCCAAGACACAGGAGCAACACGAGGAGCACTTGAGAGAAGTGTTGGAGACGCTGAGAAGGGAGAGAATTTTTGCGAAGTTCTCCAAGTGAGAGTTCTGGTTGCGCGAGGTGCAGTTCCTTGGTCACCTTGTCAACCAGAAGGGTATTCTAGAAGATTTGGTCAAGATCGAGGCCGTGATGAAGTGGGAGGTCATGAGGTCTCCATTAGAGATTTGGAGCTTCCTAGGTTTGGCAGGGTACTACAAGAGATTCATTCAGAATTTCTCCAAGATAACAGTACCACTCACCCGACTGACCAAGAAGTCGGTGGTGTTTCGTTGGGGGCCTGAGCAGCAGGCGGCATTTGAGACCCTCAGACAACGATTGTGCGAGGCACCGATTCTTACCCTTCCATAGGGAGTGGGTGATTTTGTGGCCTACTGTGATGCCTCGATCACAGACATGGGAGCAGTGCTGATGCAGCGGGGGCATGTGATAGCTTACGTCTCTAGACAGTTGAAGCCTCACGAGGCTAACTATTCGACGCACGATTTAGAGTTGGGGACAGTGGTGTTCGCCCTCAAGATTTGGAGACACTACCTCTATGGGGTCCGTTGTACCATTTACACGGATCACAAGAGTCTGAGGTACCTCATGGACCAGCCGAATCTTAACATTAGGCAGCGTCAATGGTTAGATGTGGTGAAGGATTACGATTGTGAGATCCTTTATCACCCGGGAAAGGCCAACGTAGTGGCCGACGCCCTGAGCCGCAAGACGGCAGTGACCCCGATCAGGGGTATATGCTTGAGGATGACAATGATTAATCCATTGTTGGAGCAAATTAGGGAGGCACATGTCGAGGGCCTCAAGGAAGAGAGGCAGAAGTGTGAGCGGATCGTGGGCCGAGTAGCTTCTTTCGATTATGACTGTCATGGACTGTTGACCCTTCATGGTAGAGTTTGGGTACTGTACTGGGGAGGAGTATGGCAGGTGTTGATGGACGAGGCCCATAAGTCTCGATTTTCCATCCACCCAGAGGTGACGGAAATGTACAGAGATCTTCGACCCGACTATTGGTGGCCCTGCATGAGGCGGGATGTCACCTGGTATGTGGAGAGTTGCCTGACCTGCAGGAAGGTCAAGGCAGAGCACCAGAGACCCCATGACAAGATGCAGCCGTTAGACATTTCCGTATGGAAATGGGAGGACATTTCCATGGATTTTATCACTAAGCTTCCTAGGACCTTGCGTGGAGTGGATTCGATTTGGGTCATAGTGGATCGACTGACCAAGAGCGCACACTTTATACCGATCCAGGAGAGCATATCGGCTGAGATGCTAGCCGACATCTATGTGCGCGAGGTAGTGGCACAGCACAGAGTGCCTGTTTCGGTAGTGTTAGACCGAGACGTCCGTTTTACTTCCAGATTTTGGAAGCGGTTTCATGACGAGATGGGGAATCGTCTTCATTTTGGCACCGCCTTCCACCATCAGACGGACGGGCAGAGCAAGAGGACGATTCAGACTCTCAAGGACATGGTTCGGGCATGTGTTCTAGATACGTATGTTCCACTAGCAGAATTTTCGTATAACAACAGTTACCACTCTAGCATTCACCGTCCTCCTTTCGAGATGCTATACGTAAGGAAGTGCAGGACCCCGATTTGTTGGGGCGAGGTCGGTCAGAGAGTCATCGGGAGCACCAAGGTGGTGCTCAAGACCACAGAGTTGATTCAACAGGTTCGTAGCAGACTGCAGACTGCACAGAGTAGGCAGAAGAGTTACGCCGATAGGAGGCGTTCGGACCTAGAGTTTCAGGTGGGCGATATGATCCTCCTGAAGGTATCACACTGGAAGGGTGTTATCAGGTTTCAGAAGAAGGGCAAGCTGGGCCCCAGGTTCATTGGTCCTTTTAGGGTTTTGGCCCGGGTGGGTTGGGTGGATTATCGGTTGGATCTTCCGGCAGAGCTTAGCGAGATCCACAACACTTTCCATGTTTCTCAATTGAGAAAGTGTTTGGTGGACAAGGCAGCAGTTGTACCTTTGGAGGACATTCAGGTTGATAGCTGTCTGAATTATATCGAGAGACCAGTTGCGATCTTAGATTGGAAGACAAAGACCTTGAGGAACAAGGTGGTTCAGTTGGTGAAGGTACAGTGGCAGCACTGAAGGGGTTCAGAGTGGACATGGGAGTCCGAGGGGGAGATGAGGGAGCATTATCCAAAGTTATTTTTAGATTCAGCAGCCGCAGCAGCAGACTTCGAGGACGATGTCTAAGATAAGTGGGGGAGAGTTGTAACGCCCCATTTCTGGTATGTGATTTAATTACAGTTTTTCATTTCTTGAGGGGTACTCGACGAGTCTGTAGCCCGACTCGTCGAGTAGAGACGGGATGATCACGCAAGCTAAGCTGGCGACTCGGCGAGTCCATACGCTGGACTCGGGGAGTCCGCCTATCTGGATGAAGCCCTAATTTTAAGGGTTTGAACCCTATTTAAGCACACTTATACACCCCAACCTCGCCTCCATCACTCTCAGAGCATCTCTTACCGAACCCTAGCCCCCTTATTGAGTGTGTGAGTGATTGTTGCT
Organism: Lactuca sativa; assembly: GCF_002870075.4. Classification (NCBI taxonomy): domain Eukaryota; kingdom Viridiplantae; phylum Streptophyta; class Magnoliopsida; order Asterales; family Asteraceae; genus Lactuca; species Lactuca sativa. Next base: position 155,305,950 of record NC_056631.2, on the reverse strand, counting down.
TTGTGAAGGAACTTTTGGAGCAAGTAGAAGAAGGAGAAGGTTGAAGAGTTCAAGGAAGAGGAAATAGATCTAGAACACACTCAGTTATGGTCATCTTTTCTGGTAATAAAGCCTCCATCTTGTTTATTGATCTAGTAGATCTTGTTTATCCCCAAATTGTTGCTTTTAAGCCCAAAAACCCCAAATCCTTTGTGATAAAGTCTTATGATCGGGTCATACTTCAGATCTGGACCCTCATTGCATTCCAGAAGTGTAAAGTTTCAGTTATGATCGTGATTGATGTCCTTATTGAGCTTGGAACCCCATTGAGAACTTAGGTTTGGCATTTGAAGCCTTTAAAGCCATGCATGCACGTAAAGTTTGCAACTTTACATGATAAGCATTCCCTAGAAGCTTGGATCTGTGATTTGTAGCCGCTGCATGGCTCAAATAAGGTCTGTATGGAAAAAGGACTGAATGGACTCGACGAGTGGCAATGTTGACTCGGCGAGTCATATGAAGAAATCCGTGGACTCGACGAGTTGGATGAGCAACTCGGCGAGTCTGATGAAGATTGCCTTAGACTCAACGAGTTGTTCTACAACTCGGCGAGTCAGATGAGTTTTCCCGAGAAAAGTAGTGTTTGAGTGAAATAGCTTCATTCCTTTTTAGTTATCCATAAAGTTAGCAACTTTACGTGTTCAGATGGTCCCAAGGACTCAGATCTATGAGTTAGATGCTCTGGAATGGATTAGAGTTTGATTTTATGGAATCTGCACGATAGGACTCGACGAGTCATTCTTCGGACTCCGCGAGTCCCCGTTTTTCTTCGAGTTGTGAGTTTAGGGTGAATCAGTGAGTGGGAAAGGGACTCAGTGAGTTAAAGTTAGAACTAGTAAGGGAGGGACTCGGCGAGTCTGCGCCCTGACTCGGCGAGTCTGCGCCCTGACTCGGCGAGTCCGGTCAACTGGAAGTTGACTTTGACCAGGGAGTTGACCTTAATCAGGGGTAAAATAGTCATTTTACCTTGAGGGAATTTACAAGTAACTGATCCCAGTGTTTTTGGAATTGTAGCCAGTCAGTTCCGGAGCAGCAGTCAGCCAGTATTAGAGTTAGCATCTCAGCAGCCAACGTTATGAGGTGAGTTTCCTTCTAGTAGGAATGGGTCTACGGCCACAATGCCGACCCGTTTAGTTAGTAGTAGTTTCGGACTTCGGTCCGATGCAGTAGTTCAGTGTGCTTGATGTCTTTGTGATTCAAGCATGTTTTTGTGTTATGTGTTCCGGGCTTCGGTTCGATGCAGTATGCAGTATATGTGTTCATGCTAGTTGTTATGTTTATGCTATGCTATGTTCAGCCAGTTTTCGGACTTCGGTCCGATGCAGGGGACAAGGTCCCAGTTAGTTCCGGACTTCGGTCCGATGCAGTTAGTTCCGAACTTTGGTCCGATGCAGGGGACGGGGTCCTAGTCAGTTTCGGACTTCGGTCCGATGCAGTTTCCGGAATTCGGTCCGATGCAGAGGGGAAGGCCCTGGTGAGTTTCCGGACTTCGGTCCAATGCATTTTCCGGATTTCGATCCGATGCAGTGGGCAAGGCCCAATATGTGCTTTATATGTTATTGTATGGTATGTGGTAGTTTGGGGGAACTCACTAAGCTTTGTGCTTACAGTTTCAGTTTTGGTTTCAGGTACTTCTGCTAGTAAGGGGAAGAGCTCGGGATGATGGCATGGCACACACCACAATTTCAGTTTAGCCTGGGAATTTACTCTGATATTTTGACATGATTGATACAGTCTTTGTTTTGGATACTGTTACTATGACTTTTGAATTACTCGTTCTACAGTTTTATTATATATGACGTTTGATGTTGTGATTTTTATTAAAATTAAAACAAAAACTTTTGGGTCGTATTTTGGGTTGTTACACGTTGAGTCTAGGAGATGACTCAGCAAGTTGGCCATGGTTTTGAGCTATGAAGATTGAGGAACTCGACGAGTTCAATGAGGGACTCAACGAGTTGTGAGTGAAATGTCTCGACTCTGTGTGAAGGGGAACTCAACGAGTTCATGAAAGAACTCGACTAGTAGGATCGAGATTTCTAGAGTTTCATGGATCAAGAACTCGACGAGTTGATGGACTAACTCGGCGAGTTGAGTCAACGAAGATGTTGACTTTGATGTTGTCTTTGACCAAGGTTGACCTTTAGAGGGTTATGAAGTACGGAATGGATGCTAGAGGGTGGTACCATGTAAGGGTTGGGGCCCAGTTTCGAAAATTGGGCCATTAGTGGGCTCTTATGGATTTTGGAGTTTTGGACTTAGGCCTTAGTTATGCATCTTGTTGGGCCAGGGGTAAAATGGTCATTTTACCCCAAGTATGGGTTATGGATCGTGGTTGGAGACCCAATTGCTAATTGGGTGATGTTTTAGATAATGATAGCTCGAGGAGTTGCAAGGACAGCAGCCAAGGACCTCTTACAGTGGACTTCAGCAGTATGAGGTGAGTTACTTTCTAGTAGAAGTGGGTCAAAGGCACCAATGCCAGCCCACTAGTAAGAGCTATAGTAGAGATGATTGTCTTTGTGATAATTATCTGGTATTTCACTATCTGTTATGCTTATATGCTTATATGCTAGTATGCTATGATGTTATGTGATAGTGGTAGGAGGGGTAGGATACACCCCAGTACCGGTCCATAGGGCCGAAGGGGTATGCCAGCACCCAGATAAGCTAGGCACTATATGACTTATATGTTTATGTTGTAACGACCGAATTTTACAAAGAAAATTTTTCATTTTTAATTAATAAACAAACTTACGTAAACCATGAAATTCCATCATAATTGTTTTCAAATTCGTATTTATTATAACATGTTTAAATTATCAGAGCATCCCAAAACCTAGTAATAAAAGAGAGATAGAGTACATGCCATGCCATCACGCCTTTCCCTTGCCCTTGGGCTCGAATGTACCTGAAAAAAAATCCACAAACGGTAAGCTTGGAAGCTTAGTGAGTTCCCCAGAGCACACCCACACACAAACACATATAACATATCATACTAGCTAATCAACTATACAAAACATATAAACCATGCATGCCAGTCACATAAGGAAGCCTTGTAAACCCTCCAGGGTCTTACTCTGGGTGCCATGGGGACCCCCACATGGTCTTAGCCCAATGCCTTGGGAACCCCCGAGGTCTTTGACATAGGATGCCAAGGAAACCCTCCAAGGTCTAACACGTAAGTGCCTCGAGAACCCCCAAGGTCTTTGAACTAGAATGCCAAGAAAACCCTCCAAGGTCTTACACCTAAGTGCCTCGGGAACCCCCCGAGGTCTTTCATGCAAGCACAATTACAAAACATATAAATTCATAGAAAAGGCTAACATATATATCGTAAACACATAATGGGCCGGCCTTGGTGCCTTAGACCCATTGGTATGGTGAGGAGACTCACCTCCGTCTGCCGAATGCCAAGGCTGATCTCTTAACCGTCCGAAATCTCCCAGGCTGAATGATAATATCAATTAACGTTAGGAACTTAGATTAATCAAAGGGAAAACTCAAACCCCAACCCTATCTATGAGGCCCAATTATTCCATCCTTACTAATGGGCCAAAAATCCAAGTCCAAAAATACTAATGGGCCTCTTGGCCCATTAAGGCCCAACCAAAAGTCCATGGCCCAAATTTGATGAGATAGCCCATAATTCACAGAATGCAGTCAGTCCGATAATCAAAGTGGGGTCCAAGAGTTCGCCAGCCCAAAACAGAAATGTCCTAGTCTGCAATGCGTACGCTCAGCGTACCATTCTGGTACGCGCGGCGTACTGGGGGCTCAAGGACTACGCACAACGTACACTGAGTACGCCCAGCGTACGTCCAGGTTTAGCACTTTCTCCATTAAGTGCTTAATATCCACAACTTTCATGTCCGAAAGCTAGATCTGAGTTGTTTAATACGTCCTAAGGCATAAAGTTTCTAACTTTATGTCTTTGCATGTCCCTCACACCCCAAAACCATCATTAAGACCTTTCCAAAATCTTTAACCCATGCACAAGACCAATACTTACATCAAGATCCCATTTTTATGTTTCTAAATGAATAAGGGACCTTAGATCTGCCTTTTTTATCATATGGGGTGCTTAGCTCAAAAAAGAGGTTCAAAGTTCATCAAAGGGACAAACTACCAAAACCCTAGCTAGATCTAAAGATTAAAATGGAAAGGTGCAAGCTTTTTACCTCCAGAAGCTTTGCAAGATGAATATGATGCAGGATCTTGAAGCACCCACTTGATCGAAGCTTGCTTGACCACCTCCTGCTCTTGTAATGAGCACTAAAAGGCCACAAATGCACTTTTTAAATCTCAAAAATGATCTCACAAGGTTCTATGGAGTGCAAGGATGTTCTAAGGCTGTGAAGGCTCTCTAGGGTTAAGTCCAAGGGACTTAAAGTCATTTAAATAGGCCTCAAGTCTGGGAATTAGGGTTTTGAACCCCTGGCGCGTACGCCCCGCGTAAGTCTAGGTACACCCAACGTACCTCAATTTCTCCGCGACCAACAAAGCGTAGTGCGCTAAGTGTACACTTAAGTACGCCCAACGTACTTAAGGGATCATTTATGCAAAAATATAATTCTTTAAGGTTCAAGACATACTAGATCTTTGGGTGTCAAATATGTACTAGGATGGTATGTGGTAGGAGTAGGGGTGAAATAGTCCCCGATACCGGTCGAAAGACCTGAAGGGGTAGGCCAACACCCTGATATGCTAGGCGAGGTACCGGTCGACAAGACCGAATGGGTAGGCCAACACCCTGATATGCTAGAAAAGTTACCGGTCGACAGGGTCGAAGGGGTAGGCCAGCAACCTCATATGCTAGGCAAGTTACCGGTTGAAAGAGACCAAAGGGATAGCTAGTACCTAAATATGTTAGACAGTATGTATTATCTATGGTTTGTGGTATGATGGGGGAACTCACTAAGCTTCGTGCTTACGGTTTTCAGTTTTGGTTTCAGGTACTTCTTTTGCAACAGGAAAGGAGTCGGCATGATCGCAGCGCATCACACTATGTTTTTCCGTACATGGGATCTTTAGGATTACACTCCAATATTGTTTTATGATAACATGTTTTGGTTATTGACACTTTGGTTTTGACATGAGATGTTATTATGTATGTTTTTATACAGTTGGTTTTATAATAACTTAATTATAAATGAAATTTTTGGTCTTAAATTTTGGGATGTTACATGGACACTTGAGAGGTCTCCTCTCAAGTTGTTAGAAAAGGTGGGTCAACCACATTTATATCACTAGGAAGAGGGGTATATCCTTTTTAACGTCTACTTAAATGGGTCTCCCATCATCGATCTAGGAACTAGGTGGTCATGATCCCTAATCCCAATGGCTAGCCACTGCTTCTACCAAAAATGTAAGCCTAAAGGAAATAAGTGATGGGTTTTTTAGGTTCCAAGATTAATATTTGTACAACAGATTTTTTTTTCACATAAACTCTACTATTATCATCGGTAAACATCACGTACTAGCAATTAGTATCCCTTATAGTGGATCTGAAAGGACTACATGCATCAGTATGGACGAGGTCTAACAATATTTCACCTCTTTCACATGCGTGACATCCCTATTTTTTACATCCAATTTAAAACTTTTTATTTATGATTTATTTATTTCAGAGTATAAAACTTAATGCATAATTTGTTCCCAAATATGATAATATTATTATCAAAGAAATTCTGATAAAATATATATCATTTATATTTAAAACCATGGGATGTCATCGTCGATATAGAGACATAAGCATAAAAAGTCTTTATAGGCCTTACAACTTCTTATTATACTAACGGCCAACAAACTCCTCAAATCACTCATCATCCAAGTGCCTTCGTACCGCTTCCTGTTATACAAAGAAACTGAGTGGGTCAAGCTTGGGGGTCTGGTGAGCACATAAGGTTTTCAACCTACAATAATTAAGTTCTTTAAATATATATTTCACATAAAATATTTTACTCAATTACCCATTCCCATTATTCACATATACTAATCCTAAAATACTGATCTCAAGGGCCTATCTTAAGGATCATCAACATCAGCGGGTAGACAATACTGCTTTGGGGACTCCTATAGCAATATGTGTCAATAAGGAAACCATAAGGGGATAGAGTAAATAAAATAAACAAATATTTCATTAACACCTATAGGTTGCAAGCCTGCCGACGTTCCACTGGACTATCTAGGATAATTTGTGGTCATCATCTATACTTTTCTAGACGGCTAGTTCATCAATATTCAGGTCCTCTCATCATCTCATCATTTTCATCACCCATGACTACCCAATATATTTTATATAAATATATAATAAAATACATATATGATTAAATTAAGAAAAATCATATAATATATCTAACACATATATCAAGTAATTCAGATAATAGGCATACATAACATTTAATCATCTAGATACTTTATATCTATATGTAAGCTGAAGGTAGGTATGTACTCACTTGATAAAGTGGATGACTGGAAAGTTGGAAGGCGCTTCATTTCATCACTTATCCTTTCTTTTGATGTAACCTAGTATAATTATCACTAAGTCTTAGTCTAATATTCCTTATGACCAATGATAATGTAGATTCCTCAATAATCCTAATGTCTCATGTCTTCAGGTCTATAGCTGATAAGGGGCAGACAGGTAGGATCATATTGGAGGTAGGGTTTATTTGGTATACAGAGTATACTGTTTGGAAATACCACTTTAAACACCTCACTAAGTCCAGCCTAGACATCATCTCCGTAAGTAGATCAATTAGTAATATGACGTTGGATTAACTGAAAAATCTTATTTATAAATTCATAACAATGACTATGAATTTAAATATAAATTGCACTAAAATAATATAGAGTGTATATTAGCTTACAGAGATTCCCAAGACAAAAATTTGAAAATTGCACTGACAGCGCTTCTACTCAAAGACTACTACTTGTCAGGCACTCAAGGGTCGTAAGGCTTCTCCGATATACTATAAACTAAGGAAATTTGGATCTAATGTAGAGAGAACTAGAGGAATTGAGTTGTAGGGGTGAAATATGATAAGCATATACGGAGGTGGGTATTATAGTCGAAAAAAGATATGCGCCGCACACTCTGCCAAGGCGCGCCGTGCAAATGGTCAGGGTGCTAACGTGTCGTTCTCTACGTGGTGCCACTTCTTGAGATTTAGGTGGATGTCAGATGTACGCTGCATATCTTGTATGTTCGCATGGTTGCATACGAATTTTTATAAAATCTTAGAAAACTCATATTTTCTTCATATGAGCTATGTTTTCGACGCGTTTTATATCCACATGTAGCTATCGACGAGACCTATAACTTTCATTTAGACTCCGTCAGCTAATTTTGAATTTATTTTTAAAGTTATATTTTGAATAGGCTTAGACTGTTAAAGTCCGTTAAAATTTCATAACTCTCTCGTTCGACGTCCGTTCTTGACTGTCTTTATATCGATGGACTGCTATTAACGATATCTTTGATTCTCATTTAGATTGTTTCGGTTAAAAAGCAACTAATCTAAAATTTGATTTCTCTGCTAACATAGTTATGCTGAAATATTAGAAAAAACCATAATTTCCTCTCATGAAGTTAGATTTAGACGTTCTCTATATGCACGCTCTTGGTTTTACGATTACTACGACTTTCGTTTAGATCACTTAGGCTAATAACCTATCTATCTCCGATTCACTATTTACGACACTCGATGTCGTATCTAGTCGAACGCGAAACTTCAACAAATCGTAACTTCTTTGTTCTATGTCCGATTTGAGCATTCGTTATATCGGTTTAAGCATGTATGCTACATATTAATACACATAGAACACAAATTACTTAATAATTGTCTTATTTATCTCATATAAAGGTTACAATTGTTGGACATCACAATTACATCATCTTATTAATGCTTAGAAAGAAACACGGGCGTTACAACTCTCTCCCCATTAGGATGATTCCGTCCTCAGAATCATGCATTAGCAAACGGATGTGGATAGCGACTCCTCATGTCATCCTCTATCTCTTATGTGAGGTTCAACCCAGATATATGTTTCCATTGCACGTGCATTAATTCAACCATCTTATGTCGTAACTTCTTTGTCTTTCAGTCAATAATCACTTTGGTCTCTTCAATAAACCTCTTGTTCTCATGAATCATCATCTTTGAAAGTGGAATCACATCGGGAACTTCTCCTGTGAACTTTCTCAAATAACACACATGAAAGTTGTTATGAATACCTTCCAGTTCTTCTGTTAATTCCATATTCTAAGCTTGGTTTCTAGTTCTCTAAAGTATTGGATAAGGTGTCTAAGTCCATAACTTATTTGGTATATACTTGACCCGACCCGACATGGTCCATTTGGGTTGCACTTCACCCGAATTGTTTATGGATAATTTTATGAGAGTTGTACACATATGTTTATTAGTATATTATAAGTTATAATATATTAATATGAAGTCACGTTATTTAATTAGTTTTAGTCTTAAATTAATTATGAATTAATTTAGAGATTAAAAGGACGATTAATTAAATCATGGGCTATTCTATTTATATAGTGTGGGCTAACACTCATTTGTTAATGGGCTAAGCTTATATGAAAGTCCATGGATGATCCATAAACCTTTTAACCCATGGATCCTTGGAAGAGGAAAAAACATGGGTTATTAGGGTTTACCCTAATCATGTACAATATATAAGCATGCTTATGTTGCATGAAATAGCCACTAGAGTGTGTGTGCATGTGTGTGGCCGATTTTTGGAGTGTGTAAACTCTCTCATATATTTTCCAAGTTTTTGGTGATTTGTGATTTCCATTTGAGGCATTCACATTATTGGTGCTTGGCTCTCAAACTCCAAGGAATCAACACTCATCAAAAGGTATGTAATTTCATCTAGTTCTTTTATGTTTAAAAGTTCCCCATGCCATGCTAGATAGGTTATAAACCTTGGAAAATAAAATTTTGCATGTATTAGACAAACATAGATCCAAGGTTTATTAGGGTTGCATGTACACTTAGGAAGTGTTAGAATGCTCAAAACCCAACAGTGGTATCAGATCCTAGGCTTGTTTGTTTGATACTTGATGCAAAATAGTGAAGAAAGTCGAAATTTTTGCTGTCTGCATGATGGACTCGCCGAGTTCATGAGTAAATTCATCCTACTTGCCGAGTAGGTTCGTGCACTCGGCGAGTAGAAGGTTCAGAATGCAGATTTTCGACTTTTGCTGCTGGAAATGGACTAGAAACATTACCCTAAACTGTTTTGATGTTTTAAAACTTATTTTAGTTGGTGTAATGGTAGTTCTAATCCATTTACAATGGCTTATATCAAAATTTCATGCTTTATATGTGTTCATATATTTCTTGAAACTTTGATGATCATGTTCATGTTCTTATGAATTTAGAAGATGATAGGAATTATTTGCTGAATTGTTTAGGATTAATTCTTGATCATTTAAGTGTTTTCATGGAATCCATAATTTGTCCTCAAGTTATGGAAATCCAAAGGTCACTTCTTTTAAACACACATTAAAAACACATAAGTTACATAAAAATGAAGAGTCTTCATTTTTATGAACCTTTAATTCATAAGTTATGAAATGAAAAGTTTTGAAGAGTTTCAAAAACTTGCCCTCAAGTTTTGGAATTTGGAAAAGTTTCACACACTTTAATAAACTTTAATTCCTACCCCTAGGATTTTAATAGTTAAAATTCAACACTTATACTATTTATAACATTAATGGTTAATTATTATATATATGTATAAGAATAAGTCGTTTTACCGTTAGTAGGCCTCATTCACGAAACTGGTCTATAAGGGGGGTATAAGGTTGTTGCCTATAAAATGGCGACTTAATGGGTGTACACTCTCACCCACCGCTTCCTTGATCGGTGGAGGGTCGTTAGCCGAATGGGTAGGACAACGACTTTAAATTCTCATTAAAAGTATAATGATTATTATAAAGTAACTAAATCCTTTTAATTCCCAATCTTAGTTACTTTAGGAAAAATGTGAAATTGGTGCTAGCCCATGGAATTCACACTTTGTACCTTACCAAGTCGTTGGTGGAGCGCGTGTGGTTTACCGGCACACTAACTTGGACTAGTAAGGATCACGAAGGGTGACTTAATGTTTATTATAGATCGGTGGAGCGCGTGTGGTTTACCGCCACATTGATTAAGTGATAATATTAAGGGTACCGTGTGAATTGGTATGGTTATTCACACCTTGTTTTGTGATCCTTGGCATCCCAATCAGAAAACATGAAGGGTACAATTGAGATCGAAACATGCCATTGAAAAGTTCAATGAATCTCAAAAGAATCTAGGAATTTCAAATCCAATTAAAACCTAATATTTCATTTCGTTTTTTGTGGTGGAAATTGGTGAATCGTCATTCATCTACCTTTCAAATATGTTATTACTTAGATTACAACATACCTCTTCTAAGTATAATATATTGTGATTGGGTCCTAGCCTTAATATTACATTTGGGTGTTTATTAAGGACTCTATATATCTAATATAAACTTGCTTTCTTCTTTTTCAGATGTCTTCCAACAACAATGCTTCCGGCTCTAACCCAACTGGCTCTTTCTCTCTCATGAATCTTTGTGGGAGAGTCATCTTTGATGGTTCCAACTTCATGGACTGGATTAGGAACATCAGGATGGTTACTCGTTATGAGGACAAGGAATACGTCCTCGATAAAGAGTTAAAGGAGCTAGATGAGTCCACTGCTACTCCTGAGGAGATCGCTGAATTCAGGACGCATGAGACGGATGCTACTAAGGTAGCATGCATCATGATGGCCACGATGATAGTCGAGCTCCAAAAGTCCTATGAGGACTTCTACCCTTTTGAGATGCACCAAGACCTGATGGAAAGGTACCATCAGAGTGCTCGTCAGGAGCGGTATGAAATAATCTCCTCCATGATAACAACCCGAATGAAGGACAGTGAATCTGTCACGGGCCACATGCAAAAGATGCAAAGGTATGTGGACCGTTTGCTCATGTTGAATGTGAACTTTCCTGAGGAGTTGGCAATTGACATCATTTTGCACTCCTTACCTTCTTGTTATGACCATTTTCATATGACATATCATATGAACAAGAAGGAAGTCACTCTGAGCAAACTTCAAGAACTCTTGAAGACCGCCGAAAGTGGTCTTAAGGGCAAGTCGGTTGTTACCTCTACTACTCCTACTCCAACATCTACCCATGTTTTGGCTATCAGGCAAGGCAAAGGGAAAAAGAGGAAGTCCCCTTCGAAGGGTACCAATGGAAAGTCTCTTAAAGGCTCCTCATCAAGGACCAAGAGCGGTTTTGTCACTCCTTCTGCCATTCCCAAGGATGTTAATTGCTACTATTGCCAGGACAAGGGGCACTGGAAGCGAAACTGCCCAAAGTACTAGCAAGATCTGAAGGATGGGAAAGTAAAACCCAACCGTGCAGGTATGTACACTATATTGTCTAATAAATCACCTCATTCTAAGTCTTGAGTCCTTGACACAGGTTGTGGTATTCACATATGTTGTGATTTGTAGGGACTAAAAAGAAGTGAGAATGTGGAGCAAGGAAAGATAAACTTGATCATGGGAAACAGGAAAGCTTCACCTATCACCAAGATAGGAGTTTATTCTTTAGTGCTAAATAGTGGGTTTACATTAGATTTGAATAAGTGTTATTATTCGCCAGAAAAGGCAAGAAATGTTATTTCCTTTCATGCATTGTATAAACAAGTTTTTACCTTTTCATTTGATAATGAATGTGGTGGTATTGATGCTTTCTTTAATAATGTGTTTTATTTTAAAGCATTACCTTGTGATGGTGTGTATGAAACTGTGTCGGTTGTAGATAACCTAGGAAATAATGTGTTGTATATTGATTCTTCTACTAGCCTAGATAAAGCATCATTGTGGCATTGTCGTCTTGGACATATAAACAAGAAACGCATAGGCCAACTCCAAAAGGATGGAGTCTTGGAATCATTCGACCTTAAATCGGATGATAGTTGTGAATCTTGTCTACTTGGAAAGATGAAAAAATCACCCTTCACTGGTACTTGTGAACGGGGAGAGGGTTTGTTGGACCTAATACATACCAATGTATGTGGGCCATTCAAAACCGCCACAAGGGATGCTAATCGGTATTATATGACTTTTATTGATGATTTTAGTAGATATGGTTACGTCTACTTAATCAAACATAAGTCAGAAACCTTTGAAAGGTTTAAAGAATTTAAGCAGGAAGTAGAAAATCAATTGGGCAGGAACATTAAGATACTTCGATCCGATCGAGGTGGTGAGTATCTTAGTACCGATTTCCTTGACTATCTTAAGGAGTGTGGGATTGTCTCACAATTGATACCTCCCAGGACACCACAGTTGAATGGTGTAGCTGAGAGGCATAATCGAACCTTGTTGGACATGGTTCGCTCTATGATGAGTCGAGCTTTGCTACCAATCTCTTTTTGGGGGTATGCCTTAGAGACTGCCGCCCATATCCTTAATCTAGTCCCTACAAAGAAGGTTACCAAAACACCTCATGAGATGTGGACTGGGAAGGCTCCCAAGCTAGACCACATCAAGATTTGGGGTTGCGAGGCTTTTGTGAGGCGCGAGACTCACGATAAGCTCGAACCCCAAAGTGAAAGGTGTATTTTCGTCGGCTACCCACATAAATCCTTTGGTTACCTCTTCTACAGACCCAGTGAGAATGTGGTCTTTGTTGCTAGAAGAGCGATCTTTCGTGAGAGAGAATTTGTAAGTCAAGGAGACAGTGGGAGGCAAATTGACCTTGAAGAAATTCAAGAATTAATTGGTGACGGAACCTCAAACACTAGCAATCAACCTGAGGAGGAAACTCCTGTTGAGTTGGCTGACACGCCTGTACCTCCGAGGCGTTCCACACGGGTTAGGAACACACCTGAGTTTTATTATGGTTTTCATATTATTACGGAAGGTGATACGTTTATCAGTGATAGTACACTGGTAAATTTGGATGAACCTAGCAGTGTTAAGGAAGCCATGGCAAGCCCATAGTCTGCCAAATGGAAGGAGGCTATGGACAGTGAGATATAGTCCATGTATGACAATCAAGTGTGGAACTTGGTTGACAATGTGCCAGGCCGTAAGACAGTCGGGTGCAAATGGATCTTCAAGAAGAAGACCAACATGGAAGGTAAAGTGCACACTTATAAAGCTCGACTGGTTGCAAAGGGTTTTACTCAGACTCAGGGTATTGATTATGATGAAACCTTCTCACCGGTAGCTAAGATTAAGTCTATCAGGGTTATGCTAGCCATTGCTGCATTTCATGACTATGAAATATGGCAAATGGATGTCAAAACCACTTTTCTTAATGGAAAGTTGGCTGAGGATGTGTACATGAATCAGCCAGAGGGTTTTGTCAGTGCAGAATATCCTAATATAGTGTGCAAGCTTGAGAAATCCATTTATGGATTGAAACAAGCATCTCGTAGCTGGAATCTTTGCTTCGATGAAAAGGTCAAAGAGTTTGGTTTCTTGAGAAGTGAAGATGAGTCTTGCGTGTATGTCAGAGCTAGTGGGAGTATAGTTAGCTTCTTGGTACTGTATGTGGATGACATACTACTTATAGGAAATGACATCCCAACCTTGCAGGAGGTTAAGTCCTGGCTTGGGAAGTGCTTTGCTATGAAGGACCTAAGGGAAGCTACCTATATCCTAGGGATAAGGATATTAAGAGAAAGGAGTAAAATACTAATTGGACTTAGTCAGAGTATCTAGTTGGATAAGGTGTTGAAAAGATTCAACATCCAAAATTCCAAGAAAGGAGATTTACCAATCCAAAGCAATGCCAAGCTGAGTAAGACTCAGAGTCCGAGTACAGAGGCTGAGATAGCTGAGATGAGTCAATTATCGTATGCTTCCGTTGTTGGCTCGATCATGTATGCTATGACTTGTACTCGCCTTGATGTGGCCTTCGTGTAGAGGTTAAATTGTAAAAGTCGAATTGTGTGTTTGTTTAGTTTCGCATTTTTAGTTATTTTACTAAGCCAGTTTTATGCGAAGCGTATTGTTTAGACTTAGTATATTTTTTGTACACTCAGGTTCCCTATAAATAGGGACTGAGGATAGAAGTAGAGGATAACTTTTGGAACTCAAATATCCTTTCTGCTTATTCTTGTAATCAGACTTTATCAATATAAGATCTGATTAATATTTACTCTTCGTGTTCTTACTTTTCAATCACTCAAATCATTATTGCTTTCGTAATCTCGATAAACAATTCTCTTCAATTGGTATCAGAGCAGGATTCAAACTGCATCGATCTGATTTTCGTGTTAGAATCATTTGCTTTTTGAGTAGCAACTTTACTCAAAATTTTCCGCGCATTTTGGTTTTGAAAATCAAATTTGATCTTCAGATTTGAATTGATTCTGTCTTTAAATTGTTTAGTCGAGTAATTGATTAGCGATTTGTGATCAATTTAGTTGATAAATTCTCAAATTCATCAAGTTTTTCAAGCTTTCTGAAAATTTTTGTGTTCATCAATGGCGAACTTCAACATGAATACAATGACTTCCTTCTCTCACTTGCTTGGTTCCTCAACCAAAATTCCGATGTTAATTCCTGAATACTATGATCAGTGGGCTGATAGAATGGAGGATTACTTAAATGGAATTGATGAAGAACTTTGGAATTGTATCGATGGAACAGTGCAAGCTCCTGCTAATGTTCAACCAATTGGACCATCTACTACATCTGCTGAAGTTGCTGAACAACAAAAACGTTTGAAGAATAATGAAAAGAGGTGCATGAGGGAACTAAGAGGTGCTCTACCTCCTGTGGTGTACAATTACATCCGTAGTTGTAAAACAGCCAAGGAGATCTGGAACACTCTAAAAGAGAAGTATCAAGGTAGCGAAAAGACGAAGATCAACTCTGTGAAGCAATGTCTAGTTGAACTGAAGGAATTCAGACAAAAGGATGCTGAAACTCTTGAAAGTTACTATGATCGTCTGAATGAACTGGTGTTTCGCTGCAATAGGTATGGAATCACTAGGTCTCTCATGGAGTTCAATTTAACTTTCATCATGGGCCTTCGCAAGGAATGGCGAAACGTAAGTATGATGATTAAGAATCAACAGGGTTTTGATACAACTCACTTGAATGATCTCTACAATCAGCTGAAAACACATGAAAGTGAAGTTTAGTTTCAGAAATGTATGAAGAATCAAAACAGAGTATTGGAGGTCCTTTGGCTCTTGTTTCAAAGGTATCAAAAGTTGATGTTAATGAAGCAGATGGTTCAGACAATGAAGGCTTCTTAATGAACTCAGATGATGAAGCTGTGGCATTCTACTCAAACAACAGAGCTAAGAAGTTTTTCAAAAAGCCTTTTAATCCAAAACGAACGGCTAGTGATGCGAAGAGTGGAGTCACAAAAACTAGAGGAGAGGAGAGGAAGAAAATGGAGAAAGTTGATGAGAAACAAAAAGATGTGAAAGAATTGAAGAAGCTGAAAGGTGACTCAGGAATTTACTGTCACTACTGCAATGGTGCGAATCACTTCGCAGCCGATTGCATGTTGCGAAAGAATGAAGAGAAGAAAGAAAAAGTTAAAGACGAAGCATATTACTTGGAAAAGATTGAAGAGTTGCGCGCTAAGACAAAAGGAGTGTCTTTAGTTGCCAAGGGTGAATCTGATGATGAAGAGAGTGGAACGTATCAGATCTGGTCTTCAGGATCTGATGACGAAGAAATGAGGCATCCTACACATGGAGCTATGTTCGCAAGTTTTGAAGATTGCGAAGAGGATATTTTAGGGAGGTGCTTCGTATCCAAATCCACGGACAAATCACCCATGACCACCAAGGTACGTGCTATACTTGAATCTTTTAATATTCCTTTATCTGCTTATGATGCAGAAATCACTTCATTTGATGATACTGTGGCTTATTTTGATTCTATTATTGTGTCTGCTAGTACTGAAGCTCAAAATTTAAATATGCAACTAGGTGAGACACGAAGAGAATTAGAAATAAAAAGGAACAGAGTAGAAAAACTTGAAATGCAGATCAAAAATGTAGATTGTGATAGGAATAATCTTACAAATGATGTTAGGTTGTTGCTAGCACAAAGGAACATATACTGTAATTCTGCCAAACGATTGTATGCAAAATTAACTTCTTTACATCATTCTTCTGAAATTAGTAAAGAACAACATAGGAAACTCTTACCTTTTCTTGAATATGAACGTGAAAAAGTTGATGTTGTTTCTTATGATTGCGAAAGTGCAATTGCTCAATTTGACAAAATACTTGATGATAGATATGCATATGGTATTGTCAAAATTGATGAATTCCTGAATGCTGATGAGTTGGTTAACATTGTCAATGAAAGTTTGACAAAGAGTGAACAAGTGAAAATATTAAAGAAAACCGAAACTTCAACTCTTGATTCTCAATTCTATTATGCTGATATTGATGACAATTTAGATAATGTGAGTGAAATCAGTGAGATAGAAGAGGAAGAAGAGGTTGATTGTTCTAAATTGTCAATCATTAATATCAAATCTAAGATCAAAGGTAAAGAAATTATAGTTGATTCAATAGTAGATGATGAAACTGATAAACCCTCTACTTTGCAACATTGTAATTTTGATAATGTGGGAGTCGAAAGCTGGAAATCTGATGACACTGATGAAAACAAAGAAGATTTGAAAGATTCACATGAAATACCTCCACGAGTTGTGGTTGATCAAGTGTTTGAAAATACAAAAATATTTGACAAAATTTTAAAAGACAAAGGCACACATTATTTGGAAACCAACACTGTGGTATATCCAAATTTTGTATGCACTGATAAACCCATTTTTCCAAATCAAGTTTTTGTCACTACTGGGAATGCTGAGAAAATTCATCCTGAATTCAACAAAATGATTGAAAAAGATAATCAAAGGTCAACTACTGAAGGTTTTTTCGCAAATCAAAACACAGAAGAAAATAATTTAACTCAAAATCCTTATGTGTTTCAAAAACAAAAATCATCACAAAAATGGGTGGTTAAAGGTGAAAAAGCAAACAAAGTTTTTGAAAAAGTTGAAAAACCAAAGGCTGAAGTGAAATTAAATTCTCATGAATTCAAATTGATGGTTGGAAATTATTCAACAGAAAATAATGTTTCAAAAAGAAAAGCAATCTTTTGGCAAGTTGTGTCTAATGATAAACCAAAAGTTGAAAAAGAACAAATTTCAAAAACAACATCATCAAAATTTTAAAGCAAAAATAAACAAACAGATACAAGTTTTCACAAACCAATAAATTCTGTTGACAAAATTCCATGTGTTTGCAAATATGACAACAATCGAAAATTTGAGACTTCGCAAAAATTTGTAAATAATCAAAAGTTTCAAAATGTTGGCAAATTCACGAATACTTCATCAACTTTGAAAAATTCAACTCAAGCAAAAGTGAAATTTTCACCAAAACAACCAAATTTTCCAAATCCTTCAGTCTCAAAAGCGACCAAAGTTTCGTATACAAAAGGAAAATCTGATGTAAGTACGATCAATCGTTGGCTTGAAGGGAAAGGAAGAGAATATCAAAGTGGGAAGTTTTTAGAGCAACAAATAAAGAATGCATTTGACAATTTCGCAAATAACTCTTCCATTGCTAGTTCATCATCCCATAATTCGCAAGTTCCAGTTCAATAATGGAAACCAGTTATCAAAGCTTCGAATGTTGTGAAGGATGAGATTATAATCAATGGAAATCCAAAACTATTGAACGACTATATTTCAATATCTAGATCTGATGATGTTGATATAATGGATTCTGTCACAAACAAAGTGAAAACATGGTTTTTAAATTCAAAGAATTTGTTTCAGTCTACTAATGATGGACCCAACAACTCTTGGGTTCCTAAATTTTTTCAATAAATGCAGGTGATGTGTGACGAGCAATATGATGCGAAATGGTATATTGATAGTGGTTGTTCTCGTCATATGACTGGAAGAAAGGAAAACTTGCGAGATTATAGAAGCTTGGAAAATGCAGGAGTAGTCAAATTTGGGAATAATCACAAGTGTCAAGTGAAAGGCTATGGGAAAGTCACAAATGGACAATTCACTGTTAACAGGGTTGCTTATGTTGAAGGACTTCAACATAACTTGATTAGTGTGTCACAACTTGTTGTGGGTACTGGAAACCAGGTTGTATTTAATGAAGAAGGAAATATCATTTCAAATGCGAAGACAAATGAAGTACTTCTCAAATCCAAAAGATATGGTGATATGTTTACACTGGACATCAAACCAATCGTGGGAAAACCTGCTGTGTGTTTACTATCAAAGGCATCTAATGATGTCAGCTAGCTTTGGCATAGAAGGTTGTCACACTTGAACTTTCACAATATTAACAAACTTGTCACTAAAGATTTAGTTAGAGGTTTACCTGTACTAAAATTTGACAATGATTCTCTGTGTGCAGCTTGCGTACAAGGAAAACAACATAGAAAAGGTCATCCGATTGTGATAGATTCAAAAATCATGGAACCATTGGAACTTCTTCACATTGACTTATGTGGACCGTCGACTGTTGCTACAATCAATAAAAAGTGGTACATTTTAGTTATTGTTGATGATTTTTCTCGATTCACATGGGTATTTTTTCTCAGGTTAAAATCTGAAGTTGCTCAGACAATGATTGAATTTATCAAAAAGATTGAGCTTAGTCTAAAAAAGAGTGTTCGCAAAGTTAAAAGTGATAATGGTTCTGAGTTTAAAAATCAAACTCTTGATTCTTTTCTCACAAGCAAAGGCATTTCGTATAATTTATCATCACCATATGCTCCTCAACAAAACGGTGTTGTTGAAAGAAGAAATCGATCTCTATGCGAAGCAGCCAGAACAATGTTAACATATGCGAATCTACCTCAATATCTTTGGGCTGAAGCAGTTTCAACTGCATGCTTTACTAGAATAGATCATTTATTCATCGCAGATTCAATATCACTCCATATGAAATCATCAACAATCGAAAACCTAGTGTCAAAATTTTCCATGTTTTTGGTTGTAGGTGTTTCATAATGAATCTAAAAGATAATTTGACAAAGTTCCAAGCTAAAGCTGACGAAGGCATATTCTTAGGATATTCGCAAAATTCAGTAGCGTACAGGGTGCTAAACAAGCGAACAAGAAAAGTTGAAGAAACTTTCAATTTAACTTTTGATGATTACTATCTTAAACAAACAGATAGTAAATTTGAGAATAAATCAATTCTTGTTGATTCAGATACACAAATTGATAATTCTGAAATAAATGATTTTGATTATGACTTAATTTTGGAATTCCTGACAGGGCAATTGATGCGGAAAACAATGCTCTTGATAATCAATCAACAGAATCCTCAAAACATACTGATGATTCAACAATCACTACAAGTTCAGAATCATGCGAAAGTGTGCATGAAGTTCGTATGGAGGGGGAGCATACGATTAACAATGAACTCAGAATGCAAACTTTTGAGGGGGAGAATGAAAATATGAATCATCAAGTTGAGGGGGAGCATTCGCAAAATCAACAGGAACATCATTTTGAGGGGGAGCATCAAGATGAACATCATGTTGAGGGGGAGCATGATGAAACAGAGACAATTAATCTTGATGAAAATGATGAGTTTCATGAACTAAATGATAATTTTTCTGTTGCAGGATCTGAAAATGAAGAAATGTATGAAGATGCACCATTGGAATTAAATCCTGATTATCCACCACTTGAGAAATGGACAAGAAATCATCCAAAAGAACAGGTAAATGGAAATCCACAAGATGGTGTGTTCACAAGAGCTCAAATTCGTGCGAAAAAATGAGGTACTGAATGCGAACCAAGAACTGTGTATGTTTAATGTCTTTATTTCGAAAATAGAGCCAAAGACAGTAAAGGATGCTATGGAACACTTAGATTGGGTTGTCGCTATGCTATCTGAACTGGCTGAATTTGAACGAAACAAGGTTTGGAGATTAATTCCTAAAACTTCTGATGTTTCAATTGTTAGATTAAAATGGATTTTTAAAAATAAAACCGACAAAGATGGCAATATTATTCGCAATAAAGCTAGACTAGTGGTTAAAGGTTATTCGCAACAAGAAGGAATAGACTATGAAGAAGCATTTGCTCCTGTTGCAAGACTGGAAGCAGTTCGTATATTTTTAGCTTATGCAGCTCACAAAGACTTTGATGTTTATCAAATGGATGTTAAGTGTGCATTCTTAAATGTAGAAATTGAAGAAACAATGTACGTTGAACAACCACCAGGATTCATAAATGAGGAACATCCTGATCATGTTTACATTCTTGACAAGGCAGTTTATGGGTTAAAACAAGCACCAAGAGCCTGGTACGCAACACTTACAAATTTCTTGAAACAATCTAAATTTAAACAAGGATCAGTTGACCCCACTTTGTTTCGCAAGAAAGTTGGGAATCATCTCATGCTTGTTCAAATTTATGTTGATGATATTATTTTTGGCTCAACTGACCCAACATTGTCAATTGAATTTGAAAATCTAATGAAAAGTCTATTTGAAATGAGCATGATGGGAAAAATTAATAATTTTCTTGGATTGAATATAAGACAGAACAGGGATGGAATTTTAATCAATCAAGAAAAATATACAAAGAACTTGCTTGAAAAGTTTGGAATGACCAATAGCACGAAACTACGAGTACCAATGGCAGTGAGAACAAGATTAACTCCTTCGTTAGATACTCCTGCTATTGACTTAACACTTTATCGAAGCATGATAGGGTCTTTATTGTACTTAACTGCAAGTAGACCTGATATTATGTTTTCGGTATGTAATTGTGCTAGATATCAAGCTAATCCCAGAGAACCTCATTTGACTGCAGTGAAAAATATTTTTCGCTATCTTAAGGGAACAGTATCGTTAGGACTTTGGTATCCTTCGAAAATGAGATTTTTCATTCAAGGTTTTTCAGATTCTGATCTAGGAGGATGTACTTTGGATAGGAAAAGTACGAGTGGTGGATGTCAACTATTGGATGGGAAGTTGGTAAGTTGGCAATCGAAGAAGCAAACTTGTGTGGCTATTTCAACTGCTGAGGCTGAATACATTGTTGCTGCTGCTTGCACTTTGCAAATTATTTGGATTCAGAGTCAACTTCGTGACTATGAAATAAACATGAAAAAGATTCCCTTGTATTGTGATTCGCAAAGTGCGATTCGCATTTGTCATAATCTAGTACAACATTCAAAGACAAACTAAAGCTTCGAATGAAACTTCATATCCGAAACGCAGGAACGATCTGACTAGAAAGTCATTAAAAACTTGATCGAAGAACCAGCATTTATTGAAGAAGCTATAGAGTCGATTACAAAAAGTACTAGTTTGAAAGGCTCGTTGCTCTTCGATATCATTTTATCAAAGATCATGTGGAAGATGGGAATATTGAAATTCATTTTGTTAAAACAACTGAACAACTTGCTGATATTTTTACTAAACCTCTTGATGAAAAATCATTTGTAAGAATTTTACACTACTAGAAAACTGGCCTTTAATGATGCGCAAACAATGACACTCGCCGATAGAGGGCGCGCATTTGTGGGTGCCCTAAAAAATAGTGTCAGTTTTGCAAAATTTGAAGGATAGAAGACACGCATTTGTGCGTGCCCTAAAATTAGTGTTAGAAAAGAAAAAAAAGGAAATGCGGAGGGCGCCTTTTATAAAATGTTCGTCATGTAAGTATGTGGCTTTATAAATTTTTAATGAAACACGCCTTTTAGGCGGGAAATGATCGATCGACAAAAATCCCCAAAATTTTGGAGGACCCGCTCTTTCATTCCTCTCCACTTGCCGATGACCTTCATTTTCTCCCCTCCTTCTCTCTGTAAAACCTAGCAGCCACCACCACTATAAACATGGTTTTATGTTGGCTTCGTTCTGTGTTGTAAGAACGAGAGTCTGATCCTTCATTAATAGCTAAAGGGGGAAAATCCCCCAAAATTTTGAAGTACCCCGCTCACTCCTCTTCACCTCTACCCTACTCCATCTACAATGACTCCCCACGTTTAGAAACCCTATAATTCAAAACGATTTCCATTCCTCATCGGCAACCTTCATCGTCAGCGAGCTGAGTCGAGTAATTGCCTCTCCCTGTCGAGTTCGGAATTGTCACTGGAGGAAGTAAGGGCAGTGCAAGATGATGAAGGGCCTTCAAAGACGATTTGTTTATTACAGTGTGGTAGCAGAGACGACGGTGCTACTGATAGCCCTAAACAATATTCATCTTCAAAAAAGTTACCAAATCAGACATGCCTCCTTTATCTCTCTCTCTCTCTCTCTCTCTCTCTTTCTCTCTCTCTCTCTGTGTGTTGATTTATCGGTACTTTAATCCCCTTTAATAGCTACAAGAACCCTAACCCTCGTCCCGTCAAACAAGTCATTGAAGTTGGGTCATATACAAATCAGACATGCCTCCTCTGAAGACGGCTATAAGGTGCAAAAAATCTGATAAAATTGATGGTGTATCAACTACATCTCCTGCTGTTTCTTCCGAATCAATGATCAAGGTGGAAGTCGTTTTGGAGAATTCTGTAGTAGGTGATGTGAATAACGCGATAAATTAGGGCGGTGAACCAGACGCAGGTGGAGATAAGGTCACAGAGGATTTACCGCTAGTAAGTTAGGATATTGGTAAAGGGAAGCAAGGAGAAGGAGATGGAATCGTTTACCTAGAAAATGATGAATCTGACGAGACCATAGTCTAGAAGATAGACGATTTACAACATGGAAGCGAGAATGTGGATCAAGACAAACAAGGATCAGGCATCAATGGTCCCCAATTAGAGACAGTTTCTCAACAAAGCTCAGGTAAACCGATTAATCTGTGATCCTGTTCATAATAAAACCTAAACATATGTAACATCAATGAAGAATTCTAAACAATATATGTAATGTTTGATCTTTGATTTGAAGGATAAAGTTGTTGCTAGAATTGAATCAAGGATTTCTGCTTGGACATTTCTACCTATTGAAAATGGAGAAGCTATGCAAATATTTCATTATGAAAATGGTCAAACATATGAACCAAATTGGGATTATTTATGCTAGGTAATATTTATTCCATTTATTCATATCAAGATTGTTTGACTTTGTTCTTGATATAATAAATTAGTCTTGTTAAATCTGATTACATACCATACAATCTATTTCTTTTAATTTCTAACATGATTGTTTTTGATGGAGTGGGTTGTAAGTTGGAAGTATGTAAGTGATAATAGCTGTCTCATGGTTTCTCTTTATTCAAAATGCATACCAAGTATTTGATGGATTGCCTCAATTAAACCAATCAACAAAAAAAGAACTGTTTATACCTAATAGATTTGGGACTGTCTCCTTCGTCTCCCTTTCATTCTTTGTTTTTAACTTTTTTTGGTTCTTATTTCATTTTTAATTGAATATTATCACTTTCTTCTTACTGATATGGTTTATGAAATATGAAGCATGAAATTGAGGCTACCTTGATTTGGTCAAATTGATGAACTGTTTTCCTATGATCAGAATATTAGTACCCTAATTCCAGAAGAATTCAATTGGTTTTCTAATATTTCATATATCTTTGTTGATGTTTTTAATGATTTGTTTCTATGACAACAACAAATGAAATGGGATTCATATCTGAAGATGGTGAACCACAAATACAAACAGATGAAATGGGGCCCAACATTGTGCTTATTTTACTTTCGTATTAATCTTCTTCCTCTCTATCTTCCCATAAATAAGAAATTAATCCCACTGTTGAATAAGTGAATTAGGGGTTACGGTTTCAAGTGATTTGGGGAGAAGATGGGATTGGGTAGGCTGAGAAGAAAAGGGCAAAAGGTGGAAGAAGGAATCAACTGAAACAAATTGGGAGATCGAGAAACGGAGGAGCAAGGAGAACATGATCGGCGACGTTGCTGCTAATTCACCATCCAATACAGTAGACGAGACAGCGGAGAATCAACAGCAAGAAAAGCCATGGCATTCCTACATTTACGAGGATCTACCTCGTATGATTCAGGAATCTGTTGATTCCGCCGTTCGCTCCGCCTGGTCGCTGCAGCAGAATTCGTCCACTCATATTCAAACTCTTTAGGTACTCTATCAATATCTATGTCTCATGTTCGGGTGCGTTTCATTTCTTATGCAGCTTTCCTTATAGTTAGGGCTTCCGTATATACGATGAATGTTTATCTACATGCGTTCTATGATGGATTTTATTAAGGACTAGTATGATAATTTAAATCTAGTATTTTGATATATAGTCTAGCTGTTCGTATGCGTTAATGCGTATCTGTATCTCTTTGCATGCTATTTCAGGTGGCTTTTTCATCTATGGGATGATTGCTTGTCATTGAGATTCTATTGTTTTTAGTATGAAACTTAGCTAAATGTAATCACATACCTCCGTTATATGTAAACAAGAGACAGATTGATACATAAATGATCAAGCGTGATTCAAGTTTGTGTATACATGCTTATATTTCGGGTAGGTTAAGAAGATGGTGCACATTAGAAGCTCTTTTCAGCATACTACTTAAATACTCAACTAGATTATCAGAATTGTCCCCTTAGAATATGAATTTAATGTAAGACACTGGCAATTCTTCTCAAGAACATATAACACGTCTCAGGCAGTGGGTTGGCCAGGTTAGATTCTGTATTTTACTTTATGGAGGTGTGTTTTGTTTTGTGTTTGTTTTTTAATCTCTCATTTTATACAGAGCAAAGAAAAAGTAGAAAAGAATCAAGCTCTGGAACACTCGATGAGTGAGAACTCGTGTCAACTATGTGTAGTTGAAAAGATGAGTTTTGAACCCTGCCTATACTTGTCCAAATTGTTATATGGAAGAAGTTGAAAGAGGAGAGAGGATGCCTGTACCACAGAGTGCTGTACTTGGAGCAAAAGATTTACCTCGAACCATACTCAGTGATCACATAGAGAGCAGTTTGTTTGGAAAACTGAAGCAGGAGAGACTAGAGCGCGCAAGGTTCTATGGGAAAACTTATGATGAGGTGATGTTATAATCCCCCCCCCCCAAAAAAAAAGACAACTCCATACCATACATTATGAATGAACAATAAAGTATGTATCTTACATTTTCTTTATTATTAGGTTCCTGGAGCAGAAGCACTTGTTGTCAGAGTGGTCTCTTCTGTGGACAAGAAGTTGGAAGTCAAGCAACAATTTCTTGAGATCTTTCAAGAGGAAAATTACCCTGTGGATTTTGGGTATAAGTCTAAGGTATTTCAACCGTACTACTTTCGTTGATTTGTTTATTATAGCATCTTTCCCTACATTTCTTCCTATACAATATATTATACTCTAAAAAATCTACCCAGTTATATGCGCTGGCACTATCTTTTGGTTCTGGTATGTGAATCCCTAAACTAGGCTTTGTTGTTTTAGGTGGTTCTGTTGTTTCAGAAAATTGAAGGTATAGAAGTGTGTCTTTTTGGTATCTATGTTCAAGAATTTGAAGCAGAGTGTCCGTAGCCAAACCATCAGCGTGTTTATCTTTCTTATCTGGATTCAGTCAAGTAATTCAGGCCTGAGATTAAGGCTGTGACAGGGGAGGCTCTTCGTATATTTGTATATCATGAAATTCTGGTAAGTAACTTCTCTTTCGTGTTAGATCTTGCACAACAGTTTCCTTAATTCTTGTTAGGCTAGCTGATTAAAAAAATTACCAATTTTATTTTCCCGCTACTTTCACACAAGGGCATTTTGGTCTTTTCCTTATATCTTTTGTATGTCTATTTCAGCAAGCTAGTACAACAAAATCTTTTGTATGTCTATTTCAGCAAGCTAGATAAGTCCATATGTCACTCAATTTTTTTCTTTTTAATTTTTAGTATGTGCAACATAGCGAGACATCATTGTCCTTCAAAACTATGGATGATGGCCAAGTCTTACTCTATGCAGTAAGTATTAAAGAAATAGCAATGCACTTTCATTCATTTGTTTCATATTTTTTTCATAATTCTCTAGGGATATTTTTCCTTGTGTCATAGAATGATTGGCTCCTATCTTGTTTTTTGACATTTATACGCATTTTTTAAACATATTTCTTTATTGTATTGCATGTTAAGTTACCGAGTATAAAAAAGCTTGCTGATCATGTAGGTGTTCAAAACAATAGAAAATTTTTAAACATATTTTTTTTATTGTATTGCATGTTAAGTTACCGAGTATAAAAAAGCTTGCTGGTCATGTAGGTGTTCAAAACAATAGAAAATTTTTAAACATATTTCTTTATTGTATTGCATGTTAAGTTACCGATTTGCCATGTGTAGGTCTTGTTTATGTGCATAATGTCAAGCAAAGTAGCTCGGATGTTGTGAAGGTGGGCAACAAGTTCTTGTAGTTCAACTATTATTAGTTGATGACTTTCATCTTTTTCACATTTGATGTATTACATTTGTCTACTATTAGAATGATTATTTGTATAACATTACCTTTTGTGCAATGCATTGTATTATTTGTATATGGTATTTTATTTTCCATTATGAGACATGAAATGCAAATTTAATATGAAAATAAGTAAATTAACAAATATTTTTTTTTTAAAAAAAATTTAAAATTACGATACGTAAAAATGTGTGTCATCTTCATTTATGACATGACCTTTCTTGACGGGGGCTTTCTTGATACACATTGCGTGTCATTAACACGCGCGTCGTAAGGTTACGACACATGAATGCGTGCCGTCTTCCTTTATGACAGGGCCTTTCTTGATGCGCATTGCGTGTCGTAAACGAGCGTCGTAAATGAGCTTCGTCTATAGACGACGCGCAAAAGCACATCGTCTCTCTTTATGACAGGGCCTTCCTTGACGCGCATTTGCGCGCCGTCTGAGCCTTTTACGACGCGCAATGAGCGTCGTAAAAGGCTGTTTTTCTAGTAGTGTTAGCAGGTTTGGGGATGATTGATGCGAATTCAATTCCAAAATATCAAGAATGAAAGTTTCATTCAGCAGTTATGAGTCAGAATTGTTCAGATGTTACTATTCATCCAGAGGCTTCGCATGGCTTCGCATCCACATCTCTTCGCATTTGCGATCATAACAACTAAGGTTAGGTTTGCGATTCATTTTGTAGTTTTTGTTTTTGAAAAATCAAAAATCCAAAAAGATTTTATGTTTATTCATTTTTGTTTTTGAAAAATTAAAAATCCAAAAAGATTTTATTTTGTTATGTTTTTAATTTTGAAAAATTCAAAAATCACAAAAATATTTTTGTTTTCTTTGTTCTTTAAACATTATGTGTTGTGAGTTTAGTCCAGGGCTTAATGCGAAGAGGTCATGCTTATATCTTTCTATGGGAAGGTATCAATTTTTTTATTTGAACTAGTTAGGATGTCCCTAGAAGCATGCTGCAGCATGTTGACTCAAGCCTCATATGACTCTATGTGTGAGAAAAGAAAGCCTTAATGAAATTATCACATGAAAATTTCTTCCCGAAAGGCTTGTATTCGCATAAGTCAAAAGAGCTACCTTACTCTTCTCATATGAGTTAAGAGTTTTTATGTTTGGTCCATATATAACAGAGGTACATTCGATCTAATAACCAATCTTTTTCATCTCAAAATTTCTTCACACAAATCACACACAAAGACGTATGTCCCAGAGGTCTCTGATTCAACCCATCGAGACTTAGATATACAAAAATTTTGTGTTTATGATCTGACATCATGAGTCTGTGATGGAAGTGAAACCCAAACATCATAAACCTTGAGGAATTGATGGGGAACATAGTTCCAGATTTTAACGAAACTTTTGTTTCAGTACCAAATTTTTGAAACTCCAAATCATATTCAATTCGCATGTGTGGTCTTGATCAAACCTTCGCAACCCACGATGTTTGTTACCCAACAAGATCCAGTACAAATTTTTTTATGAATATGATTTCTGTGTGAGTTTTATTCGCAAATCCTAGTCATGATAAATATTTTCAAAAGCCAACTTGTCACTGACTACACTGGTCATACAAGTAATTTCATTTACAATTTCTCACCTTATGTTAAGGTTGATATGTAATGAAATTTGAAACAAACCCAAAAATATCTTTTAAAATAAGCCCTTCGATACTTATCAAAAAGTATTTGATTGTAATTCACGGGAAACTACACAAGCTGTTGATCATCTCTCTTGATGATTAACGAAGCAACCTATGCCTGGGGTTCAACTGCATTCGTGTCAAATTGAATTTTTGACATCACAGAATTCCAAATTTTTTTTAATTGATTCTCATCTTATTTCTTTGGAACAATGCACACACGAAATCCTTGAGGTTCTGAGTAATACCAACTCAGGCTGATGATTTCGCAAATCTGGCATATGACTTCACTTTACATCCCAAAAGTGAAAGAGCCTTGCCTCCATGCGAAGGGTTTTAACGGTTCAAATTCTATAACGTGAAAATTGACAGGCTGTGTACTCAAGATGGTTGGTATTCTGTCTGGTTTTCTAGGAGATGTGACAGTTACTTTTTGAAGCATGGTTATCTTTTATAGTCATGATCCGATTTTCATGGTGCCACATCGTATAACATTAAATGTATCCCGCTTTCATTTCAAATCAATTTGGGTAACCTATAAATGGGGAATCAAGATCATTGTATAAGGTTACGCGAACAAAACTCTCATAATCCTAAAAAGCTTCAAACTTTTTCAACTTCATCTCTTTCAATTCCTAACAATGGCTGGCACTCAATCAAACACTGATGAAGTTCTTTCTCAATCCCTGATGAAAATCCAAAGCGCCAACTATCAAGTTGATCTGAATGTATCTTCTTATCCCGAAGGACTAAAGATGCTTATAGTTGCCTTGAAATGATCACCCCTGTCCACCGCCATGTTTAGTTCTTTCTCAGTTCCGATGACATGGTTGTCATTGGCAGCTTCATTGGCTTCACACAACTACACCCCTGATGTGATAACCTTCAACATGACGAACAACAAACGGGTTAAACTTACCAAGAAGATGTTCTTTGAGTTCTTGAAAATCCCTAACAACCCTCCATTTTTCAAACCCATTAATTCCCAAATCATCCACATGTTCAACGAAATGGGCCATCAACCAACACTTGAGAAGGTCAGTGACTTCAGAAAGTCAGGATTACCGTGTATGTGGAATTTTCTGTTTGGTATTTTTCTCAGATGCTTAACAGGACGCACAGTTGATCTTGATAGGGGGCATATGGAAGTTTATGCCATGGTAATGGGGTTGTACTATGATATTAGTGTGGACTATGCAACTTAGTTATGGAAGGAGTTTGTTAAGAGTTTGGAAAACACGAATTCAGAAAAAGGAATTTCTTGTGCAAGGTATTGGAGCCTGATTCTTGAAAAGGTATATGAAAAAGAAGGCATTCCAGTCCCAGAGGATGCTGAGGTTGCAGAATTTTCATTATATCAATTTCCTAAGGAGGTGGAGGATAATGAAAATATTTTTACTCATGTTGCTCGCATTCCGGATGCGATGCTTCGCAAAGTATCATCCACTCACATGGTGTTGATACGCTACATGAAGACTTTCGATCCAGCTGTGGAGACTGGAATTTTGTTAGAAGTTGCTGCCAAAACCCCAAAGAAGAAGAAGGCTGCCAAGAATGATGTAACTGCTCAATCTTCGAAACAGGGTCAAGAAAGGAGGTTCAGATAGAGGAAACCTCGCCAAAATCGAAGAAGGACACAATACCCTCAAAATCAGGGGTATTGAAAAAGATTCGCAAGACTGAAGTGAGCAGTAAGGGGGTGATAGTTCGCAATATTCCAGCTCCTGTCTCTCCAGGATCTAAGAGGCAACGTGCTCAAGATGTTGCGAAACAAATGCAACAAACATTGTTGAAAAAGCGAAAGCCGATTATTCGCAATGAGTCTTCCGATGAATAGGTGGTTCCAGACACTCCACTAGTTTCTACACCGGTAATCATTTCTGTTCAACCTGTGTCAAATATTCAAGTTTTGCAACTTTCCTCACAACCACTTAAAATAGTCACTACCAAATCAGTTTCTGAGGAGGTACCTATTTTCGATACGGTTGTCAACGTATCTGATACGGGGGCACCTATCACAAGTGTTGAAACCACTTTGCCACTTAGCCTACCAATCGCCTTACCCATTTCTTTACCACCTGTATCGTTTCCAACTACTACACTATCCACAACCTCATCCATTTTTGACCATCCTCTACAAAACCCATTTACAACTCTATTTCCCTCACAATCACCTGAAACTCCTCAACCTTCGTAACCCATGTCTGATAATGAAACTGAAGGAGGAGCTTTTGGAGGAGTATTTGAAGATATTCACTTTGATTCAGAGGAGGAGGATATACCTGATCATATGCTTATGACAGGAAAGCAGTTCAAAATCCTGAATCATAAGTTGAATGCCATTATTTAGTCACAAGCTGATTCTGGCAGAATATCATCTATCTCAGCAATGGAGGTTGATATTATGCTTAAGGCTGCTGAGAAGCGAATATTGGATAAGGCTAATCAGACGGATAAAAACATTGAGCTTCGTATTCAAGCTCAAGGAAGTAATTTTTCAGGGGTGATCCAGGAGTTAAAAGCTGTAGCAAAAGAATGCCATGTTCTGTTTGTACAAGATGTGAAAAAAGTGAGGGAGGATGTCAACTTTAAGCTTGAAGAGTTGAAAACTGAAATTGCGAAGGAGCTTCAGGATATTGCTTCTCAACATATCGAAGTCCAAAAGCGGGTTGATATGGTTGCTACAACAATGCACAATGTTGTTGCTACCCCTATCCTTGAAGCTAACCACAAAGAAACCAAGGAAAAGTTTGATCATTTGATCAAGTTGGTGACTGAGCTGAAAACTGTGGTTTCGCAATCTTCATCTCAGCAAATTCTCACTCCTGAGTTCTTGTCTCTAAAGGTTAATACTTTGGAACAAGCAATTCAGAAGGCTCTTGCACTAATCGCCAATTTTACCTCTTTACTACCAAAGAGTGCCCCACCTGCTTTCACAGGGGTGCAAGGGGGAAAGAAAAATTTAAGTAAAGAGGATGATGCGAAGACCGTGGGGAAAGTAATATCTACTCAGCTCAAATCTACTCTTCCAATACTTATGATGCCAATTTCCTCAACAACAATAACCACAAGACGAATTGCCAAAGGAATATCGATTGGGGCAAAAGAAGGAAGTTCGAGTACGAAACCTCAAACTGATATTGTGGGAAAAGGAAAAGGAATTTTGTAGGAAAAATCGAAGGAGGAGAAGAAAGCTGAAGCAGAGGCTGAGTTGGAAAGAATGAGACAAGTCCAAAGTATTATGAGGAAAAGGGCAAGTGATCCTCCTACAGTGAACAAAGGAGATCCTGCGAAGCTGTACTCTTATGAAACTATAGAGTCAAAAGTTGTGGGAAGGGAAATGTATGAATTCGAGAAGAAGCCAAAGAGAAGTTATGATATTGCGAATTCAGACAATTGTCAGTTAGATTTTCCGATTAATGAAATGCTCTTCATTACAACTCAATACAAGATTAGCGAGAAGTTTGATAATCCTGATGACTACATACACATGAAAATCAGATTTCATGCTGTATTGGGGAAGAATCCAGATGAAGTATGGTCTTTAATGAAGATCAAAAAGGTGTTAACGATCAAGAAAGATACGATGTTTGAAGACATGCTTCATAATTTTCGTTACTTTGTTATTCGAGCTGATAACAAGCAGTATGACTTCACAATAGCTGACTTCCCTCTGATGAATTGCAATGATTTGATTCAAGTGGCTCTCATTTTGAAACATATGGAAGAGAATAAGCTCAAAGGATCTGAGACTGAAGTGTTTAAGATTGGGTTCGCACATGTCAAGACGTATATCGACAATTACTTCGATTGTTTGGCTCTAACAGATGAAGAATTGGCAACTACTTTGGGAAGGGAAGTGAACGTCCCTTGGGAAGAAACCTTAACCCAATCAGCATTATCAAAGTATGTTGTTGGGGAAATATGCCTGAAACCTTTCGGCATGGTGTTTTCGGGAAGAGATACGAAGGGGAAGCCCAAGAAATTTTTGTTTAAGGTCTCAGAGGTTGAAAGATATACTTCTTCGCAATATACGCACTTTATTGTTCGTATGAACAACTGCAAGAAGAATAATGAAGGTGACAAGAAGGAGCTCAAGAAGGTGATTTACTGGCATGGAGAAGTGCGAAAGACAATTCACTCAGTTGTTCAAAGGCTTATGGACTGAATAGCTTCGACTGTTTACAAAGGGGGAGATTGTAGAGGTTAAATTGTAAAAGTTGAATTGTGTGTTTGTTTAGTTTCGCATTTTTAGTTATTTTACTAAGTTAGTTTTATGCGAAGCGTATTGTTTAGACTTAGTATATTTTTTGTACACTCAGGTTCCCTATAAATAGGGACTGAGGATAGAAGTAGATGATAACTTTTGGAACTCAAATATCCTTTCTGCTTATTCTTGTAATCAGTCTTTATCAATATAAGATCTGATTAATATTTACTCTTCGTGTTCTTACTTTTCAATCACTCAAATCATTATTGCTTTCATAATCTCGATAAACAATTCTCTTCACTTCGCCTTGAGCATGGTCAGCAGATGTCAGGGGAACCCTGGCAAGGCTCATTGGACCGCGATAAAGAACATTCTAAAGTACCTGCGGAGGACTAAGGATTGGATCCTTACCCTTGGTGGGAGTGATGACTTGAAAGTATTAGGTTATAGTGATGCTAGTTTTCAGACTGATAGGGATAACTTCCGCTCTCAGTCGGGCTGGGTCTTTACCCTAAATGGAGGGGCAATATCTTGGAAGAGTTCCAAGCAAAAGACGATGGCTGATTCGACTTGTGAATCAGAGTATATAGCAGCGAGTGAAGGAGGGAAGGAGGCAATATAGCTGAAGAACTTCATCGGAGACCTTGGAGTTGTACCAACTATTAAGGAGCCTATGGAGATTTTCTGTGACAGCAATAGTGCGGTTGCTTTAGCTAAAGAACCGAGAGATCATGGCAGATTCCAACACATTGACAGAAAATATCACTTCATAAGACACAAGATAGAAGAAGGACTCCTCGTGGCAAAGAGGGTGTCGTCAGATGAAAACCCTGTAGATCCCCTTACCAAGGGACTGACGAGGGTTAAGCATTTGCAACATGCGAGGCGTATCGGGCTGAGGGACAATATTAGTTTTACAGATTAGATAATTTTTCTGAAACTTGTAAAATGTAATTGACGTTGATGATGAATAAAATTTGTGATTTATTTATGAGGAAAGTGTTGCTATCATTGTCAATTATTTACTATTGTTTCAGTTTTGCATGTTTTGACTTCCAGAATAATTAAATTATTCAAACCTCCACAATCAGTCATACTTCGGAAGTAGGTATGAATCAAGATTGTCATGAATTGGGTTTGTAGATGGCTAAAGGTGTTTAGACATAGCAATGGTTGCTACAACGTTCATGAGTGCTCATACGTTATGAGTATTGGATTAAACCCACGCTCACTTGTATCACTTCATGGAATTTATCTCGAGTGATCGTGAGACGATAATATCATGTAAGTCTTCAAACCTAGAGATATGAGTTGTTACCTATGAGTTGGTTGTGCATTGATTGCACGTAAACGCATCAGTAACTTGATGTTATAAAACGTGCCTTTGTGTACAATTCAACAAGTAGTAGAACAAGCATATGAGTCGAAGCTTATATGTTCCTTCTATAAATAGAAGCGATATCTGGGCCCCCCGATGATTTTGTGTTGACCCATGTACCGGGCCTGGTCAGAACTAAATTGATGTGTTCAGTTAAGTTCTTTGTCAAACAAATCGGAAATTGGGAAACAACTGCCAGACAATAAGCAAGACATAGTTCCATGTGTTTGTCTGGTTGATATCATGAGAACAGAGGTTTATATGATCAATTATCTAAAATGGCGCTTCATAGTTCAACAAAGTTTTTGAGAGCTACGATTGCTGGTTGGTTCCTGGAGTAATATGGGCAAATACAGTTATTCGACTTATCCAAGTGGGAGTCTATTGGATAAGGTGTCTAAGTCCATAACTTATGTGGTATATACTTGCCCCGACCCGACATGGTCCATTTGGGTTGCACTTCACCTGAACTGTCTATGGATAATTTTATGAGAGTTGTACACATATGTTTATTAGTATATTATAAGTTATAATATATTAATATGAAGTCATGTTATTTTATATAGTGTGGGTTAACACTCATTTGTTAATGAGCTAAGCTTATATAGAAGTCCATGGATGATCCGTGGACCTTTTAACCCATGGATCCTTGGAAGAGGAAAAGACATGGGTTATTAGGGTTTACCCTAATCATGTACACTATATAAGCATGCTTATGTTGCATGAAATAGCCACTAGAGTGTGTGTGCATGTGTGTGGCCGATTTTTGGAGTGTGTAAACTCTCTCATATATTTTCCAAGTTTGTGGTGATTTGTGATTTCCATTTGAGGCATTCACATTATTGGTGCTTGGCTTTCAAACTTCAAGAAATCAACACTTATCAAAAGGTATGTAATTTCATCTAGTTCTTTTATGTTTAAAAGTTCCCCATGCCATGCTAGACAGGTTATAAACCATGGAAAATAAATTTTTGCATGTATTAGACAAACATAGATCCAAGGTTTATTAGGGTTGCATGTACACTTAGGAAGTGTTAGAATGCTCAAAACCCAACATAAAGAACTTTGAATGGTCTAATGA
The DNA here is from genome assembly GCF_002870075.4 of Lactuca sativa. Classification (NCBI taxonomy): domain Eukaryota; kingdom Viridiplantae; phylum Streptophyta; class Magnoliopsida; order Asterales; family Asteraceae; genus Lactuca; species Lactuca sativa. The sequence continues at coordinate 155,271,133 of NC_056631.2, read as the reverse complement.
ATCTTGGACTCAACTTCCCTCATTTCCTAAATCTGGCTAAGCTCTTCTGGAAGCTCTAGACAGTATGCCACCTTGCCCACTCGGGTCGTGATCCTGAACGGGCCTATAAACCGAGGCCCCAACTTGCCCCGCTTCTGAAACCGGATAACCCCTTTCCAGGGCGATACCTTCAGCAGTACAAAGTCTCCTACGTGGAACTCCAGGTCTGATCGCCGATGATCAACATAACTCTTCTGACGACTCTGTGCGACTCGCAACCGCTCGCGCACCTGCTGAATCAATCCGGTAGTCTTGAGCACTACCTCAGCGCTCCCCATAACCCGGTGCCCAACCTCGTCCCAACACACTGTGGTCCTACATCTTCGTCCAAACAACATCTCAAATGGAGCCCGGTTAATACTGGCATGATAATTGTTATTGTACGAAAACTTTGCCAGTAGGAGGTACGAATCCCAACTCCTTCCAAAATCCAGCACACATGCACGAAGCATTTCATCTAGTGTCTGGATTGTCCTCTCACTATGGCCATCTATCTGAGGGTGGTATGCCGTGCTGAAATGTAGCCGAGTACCCAGTTCCTCGTGGAACCTCTTTCAAAACCTAGATCTAAACCGGACATCCCTATCAGAAACCACAGACATTGGCACCCTGTGCCTTGCCACCACATCGCGTACATAAATATCTGCCAACTTTTCCATGGATATGCCCTAAAAATCAGAATGAAATGGGCACTCTTCGTCAATCTGTCTACGATAAGCCAAATGGTATCCACGCCCCTCGCCGTCCTTGGAAGCTTTGTAATGAAATCCATGGTAATCTCCTCCCATTTCCACATAGGGATGTGTGACATCCCCATTTTAATAGCCAGAAAAGACCGATTTTTTTATGCTTTATAAAAATTAGAGTATCTCTTTCAATAAAAACGTTGTGGAATTTGTTCCCAGAAAAACATGATAATTTCATTATCAAAGTGTTTCCGAAGAAATGTATTTTTATTCATTTTAAAACATTTGGGATGTCATCGTCAATATAGAAACATAAGCATAAACAGAACTTACATTCATATCAACACCTGTGATATAATTAAACTGAGTGGTTCAGGTTGAGAACCTGGTGAGTACATAGGGTTTTCAACCCACAATAATATAATTACTATGTTTAAACAATCAAACAATCAACCCAATTACCCATCCCCATTATCTTCTTTACACTTAAGGGTCTACCCTAAGAATAAGCTATTCCTCGTTCATTCATTCCTAAGGATCACCCTAAGGAATCAACACAAAGTCCATCGTTGCCATGGTTTACACAACGGGCACTAAGTCTACATAGTCGCCAGGGTTTAGGCATCAAGTCTGCATGATCGCCAAGGTTTATACAACGGGCACTAAGTCTACATAGTTGCCAGGGTTTAGGCATCAAGTCTGCATGATCGCCAAGGTTTACACAACGGGCACCAAGTCTACATAGTCGCCAGGGTTTAGGCATCAAGTCTGCATGATCGCTAAGGTTTACACAATAGGTACTAAGTCTACACAGTCGCCGGAGTTTAGGCATCAAGCTTGCATGATCACCAAGATTTAGGCATCAAGTCTGCATGATCACCAAGGTTTAGGCACCAAGTCTGCATGGTCACCAAGGTTTAGGCACCAAGTCTGCATGGTCACCAAGGTTTAGAGTACACCGGGTGAACACATCGTTCACAACACCTACAGGTTGCGAGCCTGCTAGTGTTCCACTTGACTGTCTAGAATAGTCTGTGGTTGTCATACATACTCTACTGAATGACGGGGCCATCATTTGGGAAACAATTCTCATATCGTCTACCTCTCACCCTCACCTCACGGTCTATTTCACCTCTCACCTCATCATCCGACTCATATTTTATCTACCCATGTTTTAACCAACATATTTTGTAGATATAAAAAATATATATAGACAAGTATACAACAAGTATACAGACAATATGTACATAGCACGTAATTTATATTAAATACTTCATATCTATGTGTAAGATGAAAGTAACTATGCACACACAACACATAATTTATATTAAATAACTCATATCTATGTGTAAGATGAAAGGGACAATGCACTCACTTGATAAGGTGGTGACTCGGTACTCGGAAAATGCTTCGTTTACTTTAAAATTATTTCCTTCGATGAAACCTAGTATTATTAACACTAGATTTTAGTCTAATATTTACCGTGACTAATTATTAGTCTTATTATTATTATTATTATTATTATTATTATTATTATTATTATTATTATTATTATTATTATTATTATTATTATTATTATTATTGTATAAGCGTTTAAACAATACTTTCCAACCACTATGTACAGACAAGGGCCAGACATAAAACACCGGAGCACAGAACCATTTTAGCATATAGCACTTCTGAAATCCAACAACCCTATGTGGCCCTTTAAACCAGATTCCCCGTACCGCGAGTAGTTAAAAAGATATTATAACGACACTTATATAAGTCATAATAAAAGCTCAAATATTTATTATAAGTTCATAATGACAATACTAAATTTAAATATAAACTATATTTAAAATATGGTAAGGATAAATTACTTACAAGGGGGTTTTAGCTAGGAGTCGGGCTCTGCAGGGGCAGAACTTTATCGCCGAATCTTTCTAAGGAAGATTCGTGCAGCACTTCAACGCTCACCTTACTATACTAAAACTACAGAAAGAGAAGTCGAATCATGAGGGACCGAAATGCTCGGGGTATAAGAAGAGAAAGACTCTTGAATCAAGAGAATGGTGCAAGAAATATGAGAGCCCACGCCTCTTATTTATAGTAATTGAATTTACAAAAACTACCCTCCATAATTACTTTATGACATTATAGTTTTATAAACGACTCAGCACCCCTTCATAGTACTATTTTAAATAGATTTAACGATTTTAGTACTAAACTAATGTCAAAAATGCTCAACAATAGTCTTATAATGACCGCATCGTCGATACCTTTCTAATGATATATACATTTGTATATATATGTATACGTATATATGATTTATACTTTATTTTAATACGTAAATATGCTATTATATTTTATAACTTGTTCATACGGACTCCGTTTTTGATGTTCTTTATATCCACACGTAGGCGGGACCGTACCCTACAACTTTCGTTTAGACTCCGTCGGCTAATTTTGATTTTATTTTTAAAGTTATATTTTTAACAGGCCGGGACATGATTGTTCCCTTAAAAAATCATAAATTTTACATACGGACTCCGTTTTCGTCTATCTTTTTGTCGTTGAGTTCCTATTAATGAGATCTTCAATTCTCTTTTAGGTTGCGTTGGCCAAAAACCGCTCGATCTAAAATTCGAATTCTGGGTTGTGCACTGTTATGCTAAATCTTAGAAAAATCATAACTTCCTCATACGAAGTCAGATTTGGGCGTTCTTTTTATGTACGGAACCCTTGAGACATATTCTACAACTTGGTTAAGATTATTTATTCTAAAAAATCTTTTTTCGAAAAGTCGTTTTCACCCCCTATTACCTCTAAATTGACTAGCTCAGATCTATGGGCGTTACAATTATCCCCCCTTAGGATGATTACGTCCCGAAATCATCAACGAAACAGGGCTCACATGATGACTCCATACATTATCTTTTCATCCTAGATAATAATCGTAACTTCTATGTTGCTTTGAACAAGTTTCTAATTCTTGGACTCCTTGACTGCAGGCGGTGCTTGATCTTGCACTTGCTCCCTATCTCACGTTAGACTCCAAATTATGACCTTCAGGTCACGGTCTTGATCCTTAATGGAGACTCCTTCTTCTTCTTAACAAACTTAAGATACGTATACTTGATTACTACAATAGGCCGATGTGTCAGGTTCTAATGACCTCTCATTGTATGTTGCAACGCTCAGACTCAGGTCCCTTAGAGTCAAATTCCAAAACAGACTATACCTTCCTTCATGTTCTAATGTGATAAAATCATATTTCAACATGTAGCATTTCTAGCTACCAACTTCTTTAACAATCATCACGATACTTCTAATGATCGCCTTGGTTAGCTTTCATTTCAATCTTCTCGTTTGAGTCAGATGCTACATCGAACTTGGTTCTCTGAACCACGCATCATACTCATCTTAGTCGGACTCAATTTGATATGATCACTAGGTTCAGAATAACAAGAATCTTAGTCATTACCGAAACGATGGTAACGACATGCTTGAATAAAACGGAATCAATTATTGGCTTCTTGGTAACCTTGTGCTTTCCCTGATCCAAGCGTGAGTCATGTGCTTCCAGTAGTATATGCATCTACTACCTTTCACACCTACTCATACTCGTCCCAAGTATTGTCTCGTAGTCCCCAAGTCCCAAAATCACAAAACAATTTAACACATACGAGTGTGTCCAAATAATCATAACAATTTCCCTAAACTCTACTAGGACTTCTTCCATGCGTATATTCAATCATCAATTCTGCTTCAACTCAGTTGGTGATGGAAATCCAGATGATAGGTAAACTTTAGGAATTACACCAATCGTTCTATCATCCCGCCAATCATATGTGTACATTCAGATGTACCGTACTTCTCTAGACGTACTGCTATTTTATCAGACGTATTCAAAAGGCAAGATACCCCTCTTATGATATCTTCCGATAGGTATCATTCACTATCGTAATCCATCTCATTTCCTCTATTTTTGCTGTCTATCATGGTTCGCATCACTTCCTGAACTTCCGCCATTGTGATATGTTTGGGTGCAGGCGCAACGACCGATGCATGACCCATCACATTCTTAGGCTCAGGTTGTCATCTTCCTCGGATATTTCCTAGTCTGTCTTCACCATGACATTTTGTACAACCAAGTAGACGTTCGATGTACCAAGGCAAGAATTTTAAGATAGGAAAGATTTTATTTACAATAGACGTATAGATCTCCTTGTCACACCGAAAAGTTATATGCCAGTTCTAATACTGTGATCAAACGTTTAAAAATTTGAACACATAAAATTTCCAGATCCGGTCGGAAACAGACCATAGATCCGAACAAATAATAGCATATAAGGTATCTTTATAGCTATAACATAAAACATTTAGCACATAAAACATTTTAGGCATCTTTCCTAAAATAAACTAGTGCTTGTGTCTAAAATATAGCAGACACTCATCTCACAATCATCGCTTAGCAATCCAAGTTTAAGTCTAGAAATTTCCTACAAATTCCTAGTTCGCTTAAACTAATGCTCTGATACCAACTGTGACATTCCCATTTTCACGGCCAGAAAAGACCGATTTTGTTTATGCTTTATAAAAATCAGAGTATATTTTTCAATAAAAACATTGCGGAATTTGTTCCTAGAAAAACATGATAATTTCATTATCAAATCGTTTCCGAAGAAATGTATTTTTTTTCATTTAAAACATTTGGGATGTCATCGTCAATACAAAAACATAAGCATAAACAGAACTTACATTCGTTATCACTAGTGATTTATATCTCCTTAATCTCTCAGTGTAATGTGACTTCATATCAACACCTGTGATATAATTAAACTGAGTGGGTCAGGTTGGGAAACCTGGTGAGTACATAGGGTTTTCAACCCACAATAATATAATTATTATGTTTAAACAATCAAACAATCAACCCAATTACCCATCCCCATTATCTTCTTTACTCTTAAGGTTCTACCCTAAGAATCAGCTATTCCTCATTCATTCATTCCTAAGGATCACCCTAAGGAATCGGCACGAAGTCCATCGTTGCCATGGTTTACACAACGGGCACTAAGTCTACATAGTCGCCAGGGTTTAGGCATCAAGTCTGCATGATCGCCAAGGTTTATACAACGGGCACTAAGTCTACATAGTTTCCAGGGTTTACGCATCAAGTCTGCATGATTGCCAAGGTTTACACAACGGGCACTAAGTCTACATAGTCATCAAGTCTACATGGTCGCCAAGTTTTATAAAATGGGCACTAAGTCTACATAGTCGCCAGGGTTTAGGCATCAAGTCTGCATGATCACCGAGATTTAGGCATCAAGTCTGCATGATCACCAAGGTTTAGGCACCAACTCTGCATGGTCACCAAGGTTTAGGCTCCAAGTTTGCATGGTCACCAAGGTTTAGAGTACACCGGGTGAACACATCGTTCACAACACCTACAGGTTGCGAGCCTGCTAGTGTTCCACTGGACTGTCTAGAATAGTCCGTGGTTGTCATACATACTCTAATGAACGACGGGGCCATCATTTGGGAAAGGATTCTCACATCGTCTACCTCTCACCCTCACCTCATGGTCTATTTCACCTCTCACCTCTTCATCCGACTCATATTTCATCTACCCATGTTTTACCCAACATATTTTGCAGATATAAAATATATATACAATTTAAATAATTTAAAACACGTATAAAAATCTTTCACCCATCATAGACAGCAAGTATGTATGCACACATAGCACGTAATTTATATTAAATACTTCATATCTATGTGTAAGATGAAAGTAAATATGCACTCACAATACATAATTTATAGTAAGTACTTGATATCTATGTGTAAGATGAAAGAGACCATGCACTCACTTGATAAGGTGGTGACTCGGTACTCGGACAGCGCTTCGTTTACTTTAAAATAATTTCCTTCGACGAAACCTAGTATTATTACCACTAGATTTTAGTCTAATATTTACTGTGACTAATTATTAGTCTTATTATTATTATTATTATTATTATTATTATTATTATTATTATTATTATTATTATTGTATAAGCGTTTAAACAATACTTTCCAACCACTATGTACAGACAGGGGCCAGACATAAAACTCCGGAGTGCGGGACCATTTTAGCATATAACACTTTTGAAATCCAACAACCCTATGTTGCCCTTTAAACCAGATTCCCCTTACCGTGAGTAGTTTAAAAGATATTATAACGACACTTATATAAGTCGTAATAATAGCTCAAATATTTATTATAAGTTCATAATGAAAATACTAATTTTAAATATAAACTATATTTAAAATAGGGTAAGCATAACTTACTTACAAGGGGGTTTTAGCTAGGAGTCGGGCTCTGCAGGGGTAGAACTTCGTCGCTGAATCTTTCTAAGAAAGATTCGTGCAGCGCTTCAGCGCTCACCTTACTATACTAAAACTACATAAATAGAATCGAATCATGAGGGACCGAAATGCTCGGGGTATAAAAAGAGAAAGACTCTTGAATTAAGAGAATGGTTCAAGAAATATGACAGCCCAAGCCTCTTATTTATAGTAATTGAATTTACAAAAACTACCCTCCATAATTACTTAATGACCTTATAGTTATATAAACGACTAAACACCCCTTCATAGTATTATTTTAAATAGATTAAACAATTTTTGTACTAAACAAATGTCGAAAATACTCAACAATAGTCTTATAATGACTGCATCGTCGATATCTTTCTAATGAAATATACATTTATATATATATATATATATATATATATATATATATATATATATATATATATATATATATATTCGTATATATGATTTTTACTTTATTTTAATACGTAAATATGCTATTATGTTTTATAACTCGTTCATACGGACTCCGTTTTTGATGTTCTTTATATCCACGCGTAGACGGGACCGTACCCTACAACTTTCGTTTAGATTCCGTCGGCTAATTTTGACTTTATCTTTAAAGTTTTATTTTTAAAAGGCCGGGACAGGATTGGTCCCTATTACCTCTAAATTGACTAGCCCGGATCTTGGGCGTTACAGGATGAGTAACGGCTGGACCTTGCCATGAGGTCGCTGATGCTCGGCCTTGACCTTCCTGGTAGGTCAAGCACCGCTCCACAAACCAAGCGATCTCCCGCTTCCTGCAGGGCCACCAATAACTTAGTCTCTATACATTTTCGTAGCCGCTGGGTGTATGGAGAACTTAGACTTGTGTGCCTCCTCTAACAGTCTCTGCCTCACTCCCCCTGTCACAGGTACCCACACCCGACCACACTACGTCAAAAGGCCGCAGTTGTCCTTCACAAACAGAGGATATTGTCCCCAAATTTTCTCTATCTTCCAATTCTCCTTCTTCGCCCCATCGACCTGAGCCTCCCTGATCATATCTAATAATGGCGAAGTGTCACACCCCAAAACCGGAACGAAGGAAACGTTCGGGGCAGAGGACGTCATGTTTAGTATCATAACAATGCAAAGTAGTAAACAATAAACAACATCATCCATTGAATTAATAGTATAGTTTAATACATGTGTGTTCTTTCATAGTAATAAGACACCAAAACAAGTAATCAAAATAAAGACGAGTCTTGACATGAGACCCATCTTCTCAAAACCTGGTCATCGGTACCTGTCTACTTACGACCTGAGAATGCAGGTTATTTTGAAAGCGTAGATCAGCATTAAAGCTGGTGAGTTCATAAGTATTTAATGTCATTGTTTGTATACTGTAACATCCCGGAATATCAGAAGAAGAGTTGAAGGGCTAAAAGTGTAAGTGTGGAAGGGCAACTCGATGAGTAGGGTCGCGACTCTGGTCGCGTGTTAAGTGACCAACTCGGCGAGTAACATGGGTGGACTCGGCGAGTTGGTGATGAGTGGAGAAAACCCTAATTTCAGAGGTTGAGCCCTATATAAATAACATAACACTTCTTCCCCAGCCTCCTTACCTTCCCTTTGAGTTCCAGCGTAACAACCCGAAGTTTGTATCATCAATGGTAATCCTTTTCGTAACCCTTTTCGTTAATCCATTCGTTGTTTCCGATTTCGTTTCCGCTTATGCAATTAAATTAAGTCACTAATTTGAGATTATTATTATGACTCAATGGGTATTCCAACGCATTAAGAACTCATTTTAACACCCCATTCTAGTAATCGGAATATTTTAGAATCAACCATATCGGGTTACGACAACTTGATCGGGTGCGACCAAAAGCCACGTCTAACATCGGTATCAGGTAGAATTCCACCGTGTCCAAATCTTAGAACATATTTAAAGAGGTTTAAGCTTCCATTTGAAGCTTTTGCTCTCTCTCACTACTCTCTCTCTAACCTCTCTCCTCAAACCAAAGAACTAGGTCCAAAACATTGATTTAAGGCTCCAAATCTTTGAGGTAACTTCGCTAACTTGTTGTTCAACCTCTTAGGCCTTCAAATTCGTGTTTAAACTATGGAAAAGGACCATCTTCATGAGTTTACGGCCCTGGAGCATGCTTGGGCCATAAACTCAAATAAAGTGGGTTTTTATGCCTTAAAACCCCTCTAAACCAACTTTGGGACTTAGATACGATTATATGGCTTACCATTTTGGACTTAGAACACCTTAATCATGATTTTTGAGGAGTAAACATGAGTTTACTGCCCAAGAACATGCTTGGGCCGTAAAATCATCATTCATGGAGAGTAAACTCATTTTCAAGTGTTTAAAAGCCATTTAAACACACCATTAGCCTTGGAATAAATCCTAGAACCAACCACAATCAATTTAGGGGCCTTAAACATGATGAAATCCCTTCATTTGAGAGTTTACGGCCATAACTCCCCAAGAATAAGTTCCAGGGCCGTAAACTCATAAACATAGGTCAAATGGTGCCCAAAATTCATCCTAAGGCTTGTAAAAATTGTTTGAATCACATGTGATTGTCCTAGCATCACCAAATAAATTAAGGAATGAGTATGGGGGAGTTTATGGCCGTAAACTCCATGTTTACTGCCGTAAACTCCAATAAATAGTCCTTAAGTGAGTTTAATCCATTCCAAGGTCCTAGATTTAATCCTAGCTAATTTTCCCAAGTGATATAAGGCCATTTAGCACCATAAAACCCTCAACCATGAGTTCCTGGCCGTGAACTCATGTGGTTATAGTGTTTAGGGCCGAAAACTCCATAAGGAGTTTACTCTTGAAGAGTAAACTCATTTCCCAAGTCCCACACGTCCGTAGATGTCACCCGGGTCACTCCAAACACTTGTTTTGATGTGTTTTCGCTCATTGGAGTGTATTATCATATCTAATTAGTGAGTTAAAGACTAATTAGATACATTTGTAAACCATTTCATATTACATAGGAACCTCGCGTGTTATCAAGCCCCGAACCAACGCTTAGCATTCCAATCGTCGCGTTTTCTCGTCTGGTGAGTTCATACCCCTACCCTTTTTCACTGTTTTCAGGGGGGAATTCAAGCAAAGTACAAGGGATACTTGTACTCAAAACTTGTTTTACATGTGTGTGTTTTCATATCTCATATGCTTTTAACACTGATTGTTATAACAGATAACCGTTTGAACATGCAGAACACGTAAACATATTATTTGTGAAATGCGTTATAAACTGTTATGTTTTATAATTTCACAAATGTTTTTCCACATTATATCAGTTAAAAGCATGACATTTGAACTTTGATTATAAAATTTAGTACACTATTTTTGTCCTCGGTAACACTTCACAGAGATACGCAAGTGGAGGATTATTGTATTATTACTAGTAAATTTGTTAATCCTATATAATTGGAGACACGTCCTCGGTGAACACTCCACAGAGATACGCGAGTGGAGGACCGCATCTGTAACCAGAATCTCTTAGATAGGGAGGGTGACATGAGTGTATAGATCTATACGGGGCTGACTACCCCGCACCTGGCTGCTAGCTACAGCCGAACCGAAATGGTTCAAGGGTGAAGAAAGTCATAAGGTGATGTGGACTACTTATTGCCATATCTAGTCTATTGTATGGTTATGGAACTCGCAATTAGGATAACATAGATTTACTTAATAGTAATAATGAATAAAGTAATTAATTTACTTTCTATATATTAGTTTTATATATGTGTTAAAACTAATACATTTCACAAGGATAACCGGGTTTTCAGTTTACATCTTTCACATTTGGTAACCAACATTCACGAAAATATGGGATTTTCCTTTGGAAACATTTGTACATAACCAGAATAGTGTAACAAACCAGATAACCTAACTTTATATTTCACAAGGGTAAACATGTTTTTAGTGTACATCTTTACATTACATTTTGGGATTCAATAACCAACTTTTAAGAAAATATGGGATTTTCTTGGTGTGTAACATTTTCAGAAATGGGAAGGAACCTGTACATTTTCACAAAACAAAACCACTAATGAACTCACCAGCGTTATGCTGATTTTCAAACTGCTTGTATTCTCAGGTCCGCTTTAGACAGGTACCCGATGATTCCTTTTGGCGAAGACGAAGTGCGTAGAAGACTCGTCTCATTTTGTTCATATATACTATGTATCACTTGTACAACTTACTTTTGAAACAAATGTAAACTTTTATATATGTAATGTAATGGTTGTTTACTTTACTTACTATGTACATTGGATTTGATACACAACATAGAGTCAACCCCAGAAATGTTTCCACCTTCGGTTTTTGGGGTGTGACAGATTGGTATCAGAGCCCTTGTTTATAGTGAATAAAGTATACCAAGCCTTACATGTTATAAGACTATAAACACTAAAGGGCCTAAGTGCTCTGAATTAAAAGTATCCTTCAAAATATAAGTATTTTCAAAAGTATACAAGTATACCAAACCGTCGAGATCCGTAACTACAAGTAGGACAAAACATAAGTAAATGGGTGTTGTGTACTGCGGTTAAACCTGGGCAGTTATGTAGTTGTGTCGAGGATCAATATAGCCTGGCCAACTATATTCATTCGAGGCACGGCCAACATGTGCTTGGGAGTGACTGTGGTATGCGACATGCCTAAAACTTACCCTAATACCAAAAACATTGAACCAGTGTCGTAGCGAATCATGAAATACTATGGGAGTATTTATCGAGCCAATCCTTGGTAGAAATTCTCGTTCATTCATTGTTCCTTGATCATTCCTTTAACGATAGTTTACCTGCTTGGATAACTCTTTCCTGCTTTATCGCTTATTCAGAATATATATATCTGTCATATCTCTTGATTCAATTCAGAGGACTTACCATCCTCTCTCTTTCTTGATCTTATTAGATCAAGATGCCTCCAAGAAAGAGACCCAGCTCAAAGACCAACAACCCTCCGCCACCACCTCCTCCTGAAATTGACCTCGTGGTATTTAGGGCAACTGTTACCGCCGCGGTGGCAGCTGCTATGTCTCAATTGAACACCGGTGGTTCCGGTGGTTCGGGAGGTGGTACTCAAACTAAGAACCAAGAAAATAGTCAGGGACACCGAAAGGAGGGTTCCTATAAAGACTTCATGAACGCAAAACCTACATTCTTTGATGGCACAGGAGGTGTCATTTCCCTTTCCAGATGGTTCGAGAAGATCGAATCTATCTTTGAAATCTGTGCCTATTCGGAATCCGATAAAGTAAAGTTCGCAGCCTGTACCTTTCTCGATAAAGCCCTAACTTGGTGGAACGGCCAAGTCAAATCCCTAACCCTACTGATATGTGTATTTTTATATATATTTTTATATGCTTTATCTTAATATTTTGGCCTTATTTATTCTATTTTAGAACTAAAAAGTACTCATAATACTTTGAATTATGTTTTGCAGCTATTTGTTGTCGATAAAGCACAAAAGAAAAGACTGAAGCGGAAACCGGGCTTAGAAGCTAAAAGAAAGAAAGGAATGCTGAGGTAGCGAGTACGCCCCGCGTAAGGTAAAGGTACGCGCCGCGTACAGACTTGCTTCGGATAGACTTGATCGCGTGATTATCTTGAGTACGCGCTGCGTAATCCTAAGTACGCCCAGCGTACTTAGGTCGGCCACAAAGACTATAAATGTCGATTTTTAGCTAACCAGGAAGGGGGATTCGACTTCTAACCTAATTTAGTCGACAATTAACTTCTGTTAAGCCGTTTTGAGGGTCTAGAAGGCGGCCGGAAGGCCGTTAAGCTAACGGGAGCGGAGATCGGAAGGATTGGAGAGCGGATACATGTCGATTATCATATGGATTGTTAACGTGACCATATTTAGCATTCCATTGTGGTACTTTTCTGTATTTAGTTTCTGATTTGGGTGTAAAAACCTTTTACTTTGTGTTTATGATTGAATGAAGCTTTGATTATTAGACTAATTGCTATATTAAATAGTTTATTTGTGTTTAGTTTATCTTGCTAAGCTTGTTTAAAGATCCTCATGTGTTAATGATGATTATTTTCTGTTAATTGTTAAGTGAATTGAGTTGCTTGAACATCCGCTTGATTTGCTTGTCTCTTATGATTTTTGATGACCATCGAGATTATAAGACTACAAATAACGAATGTGAAACTAGAATTAATTTGAGAATAAGTAAGTTAATGTGTGAGCCTTGTTAGATGACCATCAACAAGAGGTTAATTAAATGTCTACATTGATTAACTATATTTACAAGTCTTGCTTGATACGAACTGAATACTAGGAAGCATGTTAGTTTAATCAACTGATCACTGTTTGAATTGACTTGTTTGCTAAAGGATTAGTTATAGTGAACGCGAATCTAATCATTTTAGGAATCGGTGAACATTGAATAAATGAATTTGTGTATGCAATTGTCTATGTTTTTAAGGTGTAATTTATCTAGACCAAAGTACCTGAAGAGATGTGCTTTCCTGTTAGTTTATCAAGAGTTTTTAATTGTTAGTTTGAGATTTATTAAACCATTTTCTTTATTATTTTCATGTGACCTGTAACCTATAATCAAATATATTAAATTAATCCACCATTCCCTGTGATCGACACTCGACTTACCTAAGCTATACTGTAATCTGACTAGGTACACTGCCTATAAGTGCATAGATAGTCTAAGTTTGTTAGGTTATAAATATTAAAATTAGTGGGTACTTTTGTGCACATCAAGTTTTTGGCGCCGTTGCCGGGGAACGGCTTGTCATTAATTTATTTTATTTGATTATTCGTTATTTGTTTTTAGTTAGTTTTTATTTTTAGTTTGATTTTCGATGATATCATTTCACTTGTCGGGAGGGTTCTTGTTTTTATGTTGCAGGAATTTGGGATTGTACACACTGCTTGACTTTACTTTTTGCATGGGTTTCGAGAATGAAAGCGACTAGGGAATTCTTGACCTGCTTAGCCTACTACTTTGTTGATTTGTCCAACTCAACCCATGAGGCGTAGTATAGCAAGGCGTATTGTGGTGGTTAAGTGGAAGACCGAGCTCTTGCTGTTCTTGACTAGTTAGGTCACTTCTTGTTCCGCTTTTAGTTAAATGTGCAAGGAAAACAAAGGAAATATTCTAACGGTTCCCGAAAGTGGGTGTTTTCGCAAACCAATTCTTGCATGCAAAGGTTTGATCAACCATTGTCGTTTGATCTCGACAAAGATAAGTGGTTATGACATCTCATATATTTTTTTTTGTCACTCATCGTGAAGTCATCATTAGCTAAGGAAATTAAAAAGAAAAAAAATAAATAAGTTTTAAGTCCCAAGATTAAATAATCAAAAAGAAAAGGAAGTTAAATTAAAGAAAAAGGGAAATTTTCATTTAAACTTACGCCCCGCGTAAGTTACATTACGCCAAGCGTAATTCAACATCTGATCGCGGATGAACATTTCAGGGGGTTGAGGTACGCCCCGCGTAACACGGCGACCAGGTATATCTTTTAACCCTTTGACTTCTTCTTTATTCTTTTTTCTTCTCTCAAACTTGCACTATGACGGCCGAGCTCTCCTCAACATTTTCGATTGTGCTTCTTTTCTTGTAAAATTCGACACACGGGTAAGTATTTCGGATACTCAATAGCTCGGATTTATGTTTAATTTGATGAAATAAGCTGCATTATGCCTTTGTTTAAAATCTAGGGTTCGTGTATTTTTCGAATTAGGAGTCGATTTCACACATTCGTGTTTGATTATGGCTTAAATGGACCGATTTCGATCCATAGACTAAACCCTAGGACCTTATTTGGTATTAATTCCGTCCCATGACCGCCGATTTGAACTTGGGGATGGACGCCTAGCGTACACCCTATTCTCCGTTCGTTTTTAAATACCCACACAGTGTTGCTAATCTTGAATAGACAAAGAACGAACTGGGGATCGATTCCTATTATTGGACATATTTTAAGGGTGGTCCCGTTTTTTTTAATGCCTATCGACCACTCGATTTGAACTTGTGTGTTGCCCCTGCTGTGTTTATTTTGATGTGGGTTATGATTTTTGCACAAGTAAAGGAACCGACACAGACCTGTGGAACCTGGACTTACGCCCAGCGTACGCTGGATGTACGCCCAGCGTACTTCCCCTATCCAGCTTCATTTTTTGGTTTAAAAATCTATTAATGCTGCCATATTTTGTTGGTTTTGTGTTTTTGTGTTAATATGTGCAGATTATGGCTCGAAGGACACAAAGAACCAACCCACCCGAGGATGTAACCGATCATCGCTTTTTACAATTTCCGCAAACGCTGAACGACGCTACCCGGGCGCGTTATGTCACCAACTTAAGCTTGCTTCTCACCAAGGAGATTGATATTGCACCCTCATTCGACTGGGAGTTGGCTACCAGGACTGGACTTGATGCATTGATCCAAGAATTTTTGCAATACACACACTCGGACGCGAGTGGTGTGGAATTGTTTGTGTGTCAGGGATGGGCGCGTTTGTTCAGGATCCAGGAGCCTGTGTATCGGGAGTTTTTGCTGGAGTTCTACGCTACAGTTTCCTATGATCCTAGGAAGGCACTCGATGACAGGACAACCTTTGCTTTTAGACTGGGAGGAGTGAGCCGGGAATGCAGCGTGATAGAGCTTGCTACTCGGGTGGGTATTTACACAGTCGACGAGACGAGGAGTGTCCACTTCCCGACATTCCTTGCTGACTGTCTCACGGACCGGCCGGAGGACTATAATGAGAACACATTTTGGGCCGAGATTACGGGAGGAGTTTATACACCATCTACCGCTCGAGGGGGGATGATTCGGTCCACTACTTACCGAATGTTGCACCGGTTGATTTCTATGTCTCTCACGCATCACAAGAATAGTGAGAGAGTGCCTTCGACGGACCTGTATTTTCTATGGGCACTAGTTACTCCAGGGAGGCACCTGAACCTTCCAGTTGCTTTAGTTGCATACTTGGGACGGAAGGCCAGGGGACTCAGGGGAGATAGCCCGATATGCGGAGGACATTTTATCACACGGTTAGCTCGATCATACCAGTTGATGACACGTGAGATCACGAGATCGATGGTGTTTCACGACATGAGGCCGATGAGTCTCCAACTATTGGAGTCGATGCGTGTATTAGAGCGGGGTGGAGATGGTGTTTTGAGGGTTCGAGCAGATGATGTGGCAGATGAGGAGGGTGCTGCCGAGCCACAGCCGAGATGGGTCCAGCGGCGTCGACCTACTCCTTGGGGAGCACAGCAGGGACCTGAGCGGGAGATTGATATGCGCTACCTGGCTCAGGGTATTGACCGGCTTGACATGAGGGTCCAGAACCTTAGCGAGTATGTTGCACATGTGGACATGCAACAGCAGTGGTATGGGAATGCGTTGAACGCATTCTTTGCCCACCAGGGGTTTCAGTATTCGGTTCCCTTTCCACCACCATTCCAGTTACGATTTGATGGGGCCGGTACTTCTGGGACACAGCCACATGATGATGGAGATGACGAGTGATCCTTTTTATTTTGTTTATTTATTATTTTTAGTTTAGTTTAGTTTTTAGTATTTGGTATGTAATTAAACTTTGATTTAGTTTGTTTTACTTTTGTTTTCCATGTTGATGCTCTTTGGTTGTTTAGATTTCTGCAGAATTTTCGCCCTTAGGAAGCTGGCAGTAAGTTCAGCAGCTAGGTCCGACTGTTGCTAGAGAGAGCGGTATGAGAGTTGAAGATTATAGTCGAGACCCACAATTTGTCATAAGTGTGGGGTGCATATTTATTTCGTGAGCGATCGTTTTGAAGATTCGCATTGTTACGATGTTTTGACTCTTATAATATGGATGAGCAGTTCCCATGCTATAGAGTTTTATTTCGACGCGAGGAGGAAGTATCGTCCCGGCTGCCACGACATGGTCGACACTTTCCTATGTTATGGGGGATTTTCTTCGCAAGAAGAGGATGTCATTCTTGACGAGACGACGTGGTCGACACTTTCCCACGTCATGGTTATTATACATTGCATTTATTTGCAATATTTTGCACCACATTTTCGAAGATGGCGGTCTTGATTTTATTTTCGGCAAATTCAGAAGCAGCAGTTCCAGTTTTCAGTCTTTCGGCGATATTCAGAGCAGCTTGTAGCAGCCCTATTCGATCTCGCCACAACTACCCAGGGGAGTCTGTTCCTTTTTCTCCCTTTTTATGTTCTTAATTTGTTTTAGCATACAATGAGGGCATTGTATGAAATAAGTGTGGGGTAGGGGATCGGTAAAAGTAAATTAAAATTAAGAGAAAAAATGAAATTGCTAGAATTTGGAAAATTTAAAAATTTTAAAAAAACTTGAAATAATAGTTTAATTTAGAAAAATCTAGTGATAATTTAAATTTTTGCTAATATTGTATGAGATGATCCGATGAGAACTCAAATGTTTAGTTGAGCCAATATACGTTATAGTGCATTTGTGGCCTCCCTTATTTTAGTGAAATCATGGAACAAAAGGATAACCCCGCTTGGTTTGAGGGATGCAATATGTTTAGCAGCCTAAACCTGAAATGTATCCAGGAAAATTATTATCATTAACCAATAAAGGTTGAGGTTGAGCGCCTTTGCTTAAGCATGTAGGGATTTATGTGAAAAAAAAAGATAAGAGAATTACGAAAAAAGTTTGAAGAATTTTGGAGCAAATAAAGTGAAGATCAAAAGATCAAAATTCTGAAGAAATCCAAAAAAGTTGGAGATACCAGAAATCAATTCAAATAAGGTGGTGAATTCAAAGAAATCAAAGTTCAAAATGCCAAAGAAAGTGAAGAATTCCAAAAGAGCTCCATAGTGGTATCATAAATTGTAATTCTAGATTATGTATGCTTAGGTTGCTCAACTAAAAATACCTTGAGGTTAGGAGGTTTTCTGCGGATGGATTCAGAGGGTTGCATAAAATGAGCATTGTTCGGAAAAAGTGGGCGAGTGTTTATGAAGATTGTGAGTATTTAAAATATGGGGGGGGGGTACTTTAGTAAAATATTAGACACAAATGTATGCGTTGAGGTCTTGGCATAATGGCTGAGTTTTAAATGGATTGTTTAGTGCGATATTGGTAAAATAAAAGTAAATTTGCTTGGGGGCAAGCAAAGGCTAAGTGTGGGGTATTTTGATATGTGTATTTTTATATATATTTTTATACGCTTTATCTTAATATTTTGGCCTTATTTATTCTATTTTAGAACTAAAAAGTACTCATAATACTTTGAATTATGTTTTGCAGCTATTTGTTGTCGATAAAGCACAAAAGAAAAGACTGAAGCGGAAACCGGGCTTAGAAGCTAAAAGAAAGAAAGGAATGCTGAGGTAGCGAGTACGCCCCGCGTAAGGTAAAGGTACGCGCCGCGTACAGACTTGCTTCGGATAGACTTGATCGCGTGATTATCTTGAGTACGCGCTGCGTAATCCTAAGTACGCCCAGCGTACTTAGGTCGGCCACAGAGACTATAAATGTCGATTTTTAGCTAACCAGGAAGGGGGATTCGACTTCTAACCTAATTTAGTCGACAATTAACTTCTGTTAAGCCGTTTTGAGGGTCTAGAAGGCGGCCGGAAGGCCGTTAAGCTAACGGGAGCGGAGATCGGAAGGATTGGAGAGCGGATACATGTCGATTATCATATGGATTGTTAACGTGACCATGTTTAGCATTCCATTGTGGTACTTTTCTGTATTTAGTTTCTGATTTGGGTGTAAAAACCTTTTACTTTGTGTTTATGATTGAATGAAGCTTTGATTATTAGACTAATTGCTATATTAAATAGTTTATTTGTGTTTAATTTATCTTGCTAAGCTTGTTTAAAGATCCTCATGTGTTAATGATGATTATTTTCTGTTAATTGTTAAGTGAATTGAGTTGCTTGAACATCCGCTTGATTTGCTTGTCTCTTATGATTTTTGATGACCATCGAGATTATAAGACTACAAATAACGAATGTGAAACTAGAATTAATTTGAGAATAAGTAAGTTAATGTGTGAGCCTTGTTAGATAACCATCAACAAGAGGTTAATTAAATGTCTACATTGATTAACTATATTTACAAGTCTTGCTTGATACGAACTGAATACTAGGAAGCATGTTAGTTTAATCAACTGATCACTGTTTGAATTGACTAGTTTGCTAAAGGATTAGTTATAGTGAACGCGAATCTAATCATTTTAGGAATCGGTGAACATTGAATAAATGAATTTGTGTATGCAATTGTCTATGTTTTTAAGGTGTAATTTATCTAGACCAAAGTACCTGAAGAGATGTGCTTTCCTGTTAGTTTATCAAGAGTTTTTAATTGTTAGTTTGAGATTTATTAAACCATTTTCTTTATTATTTTCGTGTGACCTGTAACCTATAATCAAATATATTAAATTAATCCACCGTTCCCTGTGATCGACACCCGACTTACCTAAGCTATACTGTAATCTGACTAGGTACACTGCCTATAAGTGCATAGATAGTCTAAGTTTGTTAGGTTATAAATATTAAAATTAGTGGGTACTTTTGTGCACATCACCTACCTGTAGCTAATGCCATGGGCTGGGAAGCCATGAAAGAACTCCTCATATCTGAGTACTGCCTCAGGGAGAAATGCAGAAATTAGAGCACGAGCTCTGGAACTTAAAGATGAAAGGTTCCGAAATTGCTGCATACACTTCTAGATTCGATGATCTTGCACTCCTCTGCCCGGGATTGGTTACCCCGGAAAGCAAGAAGATAAAGAGGTTCATTTGGGGGCTGACCCGGCCAACCAAGGGAGATGTTTTACCTGCACGGCCGAATACTTATGAAAGCGCCAAGAGCTTAGCCCATACCCTAATTGACCACAGTGATGATGTTGAGGAAACCACCACCACTCCTAAACCGACTAAGAGGAGTGGTGAGAAAAGGAAATTCTGGAAGAAGAAGAAGGGTCAATCTTCCCAAGGATCCTCAAAGAAACAGCAGACTGTAGCAGTCCATGCTGCTACTACCCCCGTTGCTGCTGCTTCTGTTGTGGGATCCACAACTCAAACTCCTACTAGCAGGTATGTTGGTAATCTTCCCCTGTGTGAGAAGTGCAAATACCACCACAACCCCGGCCCCTGCCGCGAACTATTATGCACCAATTGTGGTAAGAAGGGGCACACAATCCGATTCTGCAAGGCACCAACCCAATATGCAAATCAATCTTCTGGAGCAGGTGTTGGTCAAGCTTGCTATAATTGCAGAGAAGTTGGGCATTTCAAGAGAAGCTACCCCAAGAAGGCGACAACTGATAACACTGGGAGAGTCCTAGCCATGGGACGGGAGGAGGCAGTCGCCGATCCCACTATTGTCTCGGGTACGTTCCTTCTCGACAACTCATATGCTAGTATTCTTTTCGATTCGGGTGCTGAAAGAAGCTTTGTTAGTCATGAGTTCAAACATAATCTTAAATCTAATCCCCAACCATTAACTGAAACGTTTACTGTCGAGATGGCTAACGGTGAGAAAGAAAGCGCCATCGAGGTGTTCGTAGGTTGTACCCTTACCCTGAATGACCATTCATTTCCCATCGATCTTATGCCAGTTTCCATAAACAACTTTGATGTCATAATTGGCATGGATTGGTTGAGTCCCAATCATGCTGATATCCTCTGTTTCGAAAAAGCCATTCGTCTCAACCTTCCTTCGGGTCAGACTCTCATAATCTATGGCGATAAACTCAGCTCCAACCTTCGCATCATTTCCTGCATCAAAGCTTAGAAACTCTTGCGAAAGGAATGCCAAGCATTCCTAGTCCATGTAATCAATGAGAAACAGGAAGTTAAAGACCTCGCGAGCATCCCCGAAGTCTGTAACTTTCCTGATGTATTTCCCGAAGAGCTTCCAGGAATTCCTCCCGAACGTCAGGTCAAATTCCGCATTGACCTAATTCCTGGAGCTACCCCCGTAGCGAAATCTCCATATCGCCTAGCTCCGGCAGAAATGCAAGAGTTATCCAGTCAACTCAATGAGTTGCTCAGTAAAGGATTCATTAGACCGAGTTCCTCACCTTGGGGAGCTCCGGTATTGTTTGTTCAGAAGAAAGATGGATCCTTCCGAATGTGTATCGACTACCGTGAGCTGAACAAGTTGACCGTCAAAAACCAATATCCTCTTCCTCGAATAGAAGACCTCTTCGATCAAATCCAGGGAGCCAGTTACTTCACAAAGATAGACCTTCGGTCAGGGTACCATCAGCTACGAGTTCATGAGAGTGATGTTTCCAAAACAACTTTCAGGACTCGGTATGGACGCTACGAGTTCGTAGTGATGCCCTTCGGTCTAACCAATGCACCGACTGTGTTCATGGATCTGATGAACCGGGTGTGTCGTCCCTTCTTAGATAAATTTGTCATCGTGTTCATTGACGACATCCTTGTCTACTCCAGAAGCGAAGAAGATCACAAACAACATTTGAGGCTAGTGTTAGAAACCCTTAGATCTGAGAAGTTGTACGCAAAATATTCCAAGTGTGAATTCTGGATTCGGAAGGTAACTTTCCTTGGTCACATGGTAAGCGAGGAGGGTATTCACGTGGATCCTTCCAAGATTAAAGCGATAGAGAATTGGTCGGCACCGAATACACCCACAGAAATCCGTCAATTCTTGGGTCTCGTCGGCTATTATCGGAGATTCATCCAAAACTTTTCCATAATCGCCAAACCGTTAACCACTCTAACACAGAAAGGTGTACCCTTTTGTTGGAGTGAAAAACAAGAAACCGCATTCCAGACATTGAAGAAAGCCTTATGCAGCGCGCCTGTTCTGGACCTACCCGAAGGGACAGAGGACTTCGTTGTTTATTATGAAGCATCTAATCAGGGCTTAGGTTGTGTGCTTATGCAAAGGGGAAAGGTGATTGCATATGCCTCGAGACAGCTGAAAGCACATGAGGTCAACTATACCACGCATGACTTGGAGTTAGGAGCCGTAGTCTTTGCACTGAAGATTTGGAGACATTATCTCTACGAGACCAAGTGTACGATCTTAACTGACCATAAGAGCCTGCATCACATCTTTGATCAGAAAGACTTAAACATGAGGCAACGGCGATGGGTAGAACTACTCAGTGATTATGAGTGTGAAATCCGTTAACATCCCGGAAAGGCCAATGTGGTAGCAGATGCCCTTAGCCAAAAGGAGAGTTCAAGCCGAAAAGTGAAGACCCTGACGATGACTATCCATTCCGACTTATCCATGCAAATCCGAGAAGCGCAGTTAGAAGCCCTTAAACCCGAGAACGTGTCAATCGAAGCCTTGAGAGGAATGGATAAGAAACTTGAGATCAGAGGTGATGGAGTCTACTGTTTCATGGATCGAATCTGGATTCCAAAGTCTGGCGGATTCAGGGAGATTGTCATGGAGGAAGCACATAAGACTAGATACTCTGTTCACCCAGGTTCGGATAAGATGTACCTAGATCTCAAGAAGCAATACTGGTGGCCAAACATGAAAGCTGAGATAGCAATGTTCGTGGGCAAGTGTCTGACTTGCACCAAGGTGAAAGTCGAGTACCAGAAACCCTCGGGTCTGCTCCAGCAGCGCGAGATACCTGAATGGAAATGGGAGATGATTACCATGGATTTCATCACCAAGTTACCCAAGTGTCCGAGTGGGTACGACACCATTTGGGTAATTATCGATCGTTTGACAAAGTCCGCTCACTTCATTCCGATCAAAGAATCATTCAAGATGGAAAGAGTCGCGCGAATTTACATCCAAGAGGTAGTCCGACTGCACGGTGTACCTGCGTCCATTATCTCTGATCGAGATAGCAGGTTTACCTCCAGATTTTCGCAGTCTCTCCAGAAGGCTCTTGGAACCAAACTAGACATGAGCACGACGTATCATCCTCAGACTGATGGATAGAGTGAGAGAACAATCCAAACCCTAGAAGACATGCTTAGAGCATGTGTAATTGATTTCGGAAAGTCGTGGGACACACATCTACCTTTGATCGAGTTCTCGTACAACAACAGTTACCACACCAGTATCAAGGCTGCCCTGTTTGAAGCCCTCTACGGTCGCAACTGCAGATCCCCTCTATGCTGGGCCGAGGTAGGGGACACGCAGCTAGCCAAGAATCGAGTCCCCGACAGTGCTCTCACTGGTCCTGAAATCATCCGCAAAACCACCGAGAAGATCATCCAAATCCGGGAACGATTGAAAGCATCACGAGATCGCCAAAAGAGTTACGCTGATAACTGACGAAAACCTCTAGAGTTCCAGGTTGGAGATCGTGTCCGGTTGAAGGTATCACCCTTGAAAGGCATGGTACGCTTTGGAAAGCGTGGGAAACTTAATCCGAGGTACATTGGACCCTTCGAGATCCTCGCCAGGATCGGTCCTGTAGCCTATAAAATTCGTTTACCCCATGAGCTCAGTAACATCCATCCAGTCTTCCTTGTTTCAAATATCAAGAAGTGCTTATCCGATGAAACCCTAGTGATTCCCTTAGACGAGATCGAGAACAACGAAAACCTGAACTTCGTGGAGGAACCAGTCGAAATCATGGATCGAGATATCAAACGTACGAAGCAAAGCCGCATCCCGATAGTGAAGGTTCGCTGGAATGCCAAGCGGGGACCGAAATTCACTTCGGAGGGTGAAGACTCAATGAAACAAAAGTGTCCGCATCTCTTTCCAGATCCATGATTTGTATCTTAATTCTGAATTTCGGGACGAAATTCCCTCTAATGGGGGGATAATGTAACAACCCGAAGTTTGTATCATCAATTGTAATCCTTTTCGTAACCCTTTTCGTTAATCCATTCGTCGTTTCCGATTTCGTTTCCGCTTACGCAATTAAATTAAGTCATTAATTTGAGATTATTATTATGACTTAATGGATGTTCCAACGCATTAAGAACTCATTTTAATACCCCATTCTAGTAATCAGAATATTTTAGAATCAACCATATCGGTTTACGACAACTTGATTGGGTGCGACCAAAACCCACGTCTAACGTCGGTATCGGGTAGAATTCGACCGGGTCCAAATCTTAGAACATATTTAAAGAGGTTTAAGCTTCCATTTGAAGCTTTTGCTCTCTCTCACTACTCTCTCTATCTAACGTCTCTCCTCAAACCAAAGAACTAGGTCCAAAACATTGATTTAAGGCTCCAAATCTTTGAGGTAACTTCCCTTACTTGTTGTTCAACCTCTTAGGCGTTCAAATTCGTGTTTAAACTATGGAAAAGGACCATCTTCATGATTTTACGGCCATGGAGCATGCTTGGGCCATAAACTCAAATAAAGGGGGTTTTTATGCCTTAAAACCCCTCCAAACCAACTTTGGGACTTAGATACGATTATATGGCTTACCATTTTGGACTTAGAACACCTTAATCATGATTTTTGAGGAGTAAACATGAGTTTACTGCCCAAGAACATGCTTGGGCCGTAAACTCATCATTCATGGAGAGTAAACTCATTTTCAAGTGTTTAAAAGCCATTTAAACACACCATTAGCCTTGGAATAAATCCTAGAACCAACCACAATCAATTTAGGGGCCTTAAACATGATGAAATCCCTTCATTTGAGAGTTTACGGCCATAACTCCCCAAGAATTAGTTCCAGGGCCATAAACTCATAAACATAGGTCAAATGGTGACCAAAATTCATCCTAAGGCTTGTAAAAATTGTTTGAATCACATGTGATTGTCCTAGCATCACCAAATAAATTAAGGAATGAGTATGGGGGAGTTTATGGCCGTAAACTCCATGTTTACTGCTGTAAACTCCAATAAATAGTCCTTAAGTGAGTTTAATCCATTCCAAGGTCCTAGATTTAATCCTAGCTAATTTTCCCAAGTGATATAAGGCCATTTAGCACCATAAAACCCTCAACCATGAGTTCCTGGCCGTGAACTCATGTGGTTATAGTGTTTAGGGCCGAAAACTCCATAAGGAGTTTACTCTTGAAGAGTAAACTCATTTCCCAAGTCCCACACGTCCGTAGATGTCACCCGGGTCACTCCAAACACTTGTTTTGATGTGTTTTCGCTCATTGGAGTGTATTATCATATCTAATTAGTGAGTTAAAGACTAATTAGATACATTTGTAAACCATTTCATATTACATAGGAACCTCGCGTGTTATCAAGCCCCGAACCAACGCTTAGCATTCCAATCGTCGCGTTTTCTCGTCTGGTGAGTTCATACCCCTACCCTTTTTCACTGTTTTCAGGGGGGAATTCAAGCAAAGTACAAGGGATACTTGTACTCAAAACTTGTTTTACATGTGTGTGTTTTCATATCTCATATGCTTTTAACACTGATTGTTATAACAGATAACCGTTTGAACATGCAGAACACGTAAACATATTATTTGTGAAATGCGTTATAAACTGTTATGTTTTATAATTTCACAAATGTTTTTCCACATTATATCAGTTAAAAGCATGACATTTGAACTTTGATTATAAAATTTAGTACACTGTTTTTGTCCTCGGTAACACTTCACAGAGATACGCAAGTGGAGGATTATTGTATTATTACTAGTAAATTTGTTAATCCTATATAATTGGAGACACGTCCTCGGTGAACACTCCACAGAGATACGCGAGTGGAGGACCGCATCTGTAACCAGAATCTCTTAGATAGGGAGCGTGACATGAGTGTATAGATCTATACGGGGCTGACTACCCCGCACCTGGCTGCTAGCTACAGCCGAACCGAAATGGTTCAAGGGTGAAGAAAGTCATAAGGTGATGTGGACTACTTATTGCCATATCTAGTCTATTGTATGGTTATGGAACTCGCAATTAGGATAACATAGATTTACTTAATAGTAATAATGAATAAAGTAATTAATTTACTTTATATATATATTAGTTTTATATATGTGTTAAAACTAATACATTTCACAAGGATAACCGGGTTTTCAGTTTACATCTTTCACATTTGGTAACCAACATTCAGGAAAAGATGGGATTTTCCTGGGGAAACATTTGTACATAGCCAGAAAAGTGTAACAAACCAGATAACCTAACTTTACATTTCACAAGGGTAAACATGTTTTCAGTGTACATCTTTACATTACATTTTGGGATTCAATAACCAACTTTTAAGAAAATATGGGATTTTCTTGGTGTGTAACATTTTTAGAAATGGGAAGGAACCTGTACATATTCACAAAACAAAACCGCTTATGAACTCACCAGCGTTATGCTGATTTACAAACTGCTTGTATTCTCAGGTCCGCTTTAGACAGGTACCCGATGATTCCTTTTGGCGAAGACGAAGTGCGTAGAAGACTCGTCTCATTTTGTTCATATATACTATGTATCACTTGTACAACTTACTTTTGAAACAAATGTAAACTTTTATATATGTAATGTAATGGTTGTTTACTTTACTTACTATGTACATTGGATTTGATACTCAACGTGGAGTCAACCCCAGAAATGTTTCCACCTTCGGTTTTTGGGGTGTTACAGATTGGTATCAGAGCCCTTGTTTATAGTGAATAAAGTATACCAAACCTTACATGGTATAAGACTATAAACACTAAAGGGCCTAAGTGCTCTGAATTAAAAGTATCCTTCAAAATATAAGTATTTTCAAAAGTATACAAGTATACCGAACCGTCGAGATCCGTAACTACAAGTAGAACAAAACATAAGTTGTGTTGCCGCAGGCTTCGAGGACGAAGCCTAATTTAAGTGGGGGAGAATTGTAACATCCCGGAATATCAGAAGAAGAGTTGAAGGGCTAAAAGTGTAAGTGTGGAAGGGCAACTCGGTGAGTCCACGAGTGGACTCAGCGAGTAGGGTCGCGACTCTGGTCGCTTGTTAAGTGACCAACTCGGCGAGTAGCATGGGTGGACTCGGCGAGTTGGTGCTGAGTGGAGAAAACCCTAATTTCGGAGGTTGAGTCCTATATAAAGAACATAACACTTCTTCCCCAACCTCCTTACCTTCCCTTTGAGTTCCAGAAACCCTAAAATTCATGTGAGCCTTCCTTGGTGAGAGATTAGAGCCTTGGAGGAGGTAATCTTGGAAGGAAATTGAAGAGCAAGAAGAGTGGAGCAAGAGGCTTTGCGTTGAATTGGTTCATTCATCAGTGGGAGCCTTCATTTGAGGTAATAATCTTCTGTTTGAGCTTTTGTGCATCTAGATCTATCAATTGTTTGTGTGTGTGTGGGGGGGGGGGGGGGGTTGGGGCATAAATGAGGTCCATCTCAAGTTTGGTGTAAGATCTGAGGTTGCTACCTCAGATCTAGGTTGTTAATGATCTAGAAAGCCATAAAGTCTATGCTTAAGAGTTGTTGGTGAAGTTCTTTTGTCCCAAACCCTAGCCCTAGAGTGTAAAATGCCTAGATCTCTTTGGATTCACATAAAGTTTGCCACTTTACGTGATGGATGGGTTGTAGAAAGTTAGATCTATTGTTTGGGTCAGCTGCATGGCCTGGAAAGCTGCTGTATGGTTTCAGATCTAGGGGTACTCGGCGAGTCACAAGGGTGTATTCGGCGAGTTGCTTGAAGATAGGCTGGAACTCGACAAGTTGGAAGAACAACTCTGCGAGTTGAATGAATATGGGCAGGAACTCGGCGAGTTGGAAGAACAACTCGGCGAAGTTGGTTGCAGATAGCCTTGCACTCGGCGAGTCTGGTCGTGAGGTCCTAACCTTTCTTCTGGTTGAGCTGTGAATCGGTGACTCAAGGGATGACTCGGTAAGTCGAGTGTGGAAGGACTCATGCTTGTGGAACTCGGCGAGTCTCGGGGTGACTCGGCGAGTTGAGTCGCGGTTTGGGGAAGTTCTATGCATAGGGACTCGGCGAGTCATCGGGTTGACTCAACGAGTAGAGTCAGTCAAGGGTTGACTTTGACTTTGACTTTGACCTAGGGTTGACTAGTTGATTTCCAGGGGTATTTTGGTAATTGTTGGCTTTTGTTTTGAGTTTAGTGTTTTGGTGTTGGCCAGTGTTGGAGACTGTATCAGTGGTCGGAGCAGTTTCGGTTTATCTGTTCAGTCGGCAGTTGCGAGGTGAGTTATCCTCACTATATCGACAGGGTCTACGGCACCAAAGCCGACCCTTTATCGGATTTTGATCCGGGTATTGTTGTTATGTTATTGCTTTGCTATGTTTGCATCCTGGTTAGGATGGTATATGTTAGAGACCTGGTTAAGGTCGGTATCCTGGTATATAGTTTGATGCTATGCTAGTGACCGGTTAGGTCGGTATCCTGGTTAGGATGATGTTATGCTATGTGATCTGCTAGATCGGTTTGATTGGATACGAATTGTTATATGTTTGAATGTTTATGTGTACATGGTTGTTGGACTGGGGTTGGGTTGAGGCGGGTCCTGCTTTGTTTGTAGGCCAACATACCCAGGGCTGACTGGTTATCCCGAAGGCCCAGCGAGCGGTCCGGATAGGCTGTAGGACCCAAGAGGGCGGTCCAGACGTGCCGAGACTCAGAGAGTGGACTAGGCCGACTGAAGGCTCGATGTGGGCGGACCAGTCATACTGTAGACTCAGAGAGTGGACCAGGTGGATTGAAGGCCCGGTGCGGGCGGACCAATCACACTGTAGACTCGATGTATATGGCTAGACTTGGAGGGTGGACCAGGTGGACTGAAGGCCGATGCGGCGTACCAGTCCCATAGTAGACCCGAAGTGCATGGTTGTTTTGTGTTCTGTTACGATATGGCATGTTATGCGTGTATGGTATATATGGTTGGTATTTTGGGGGTATCTCACTAAGCTTTGGGGCTTATAGTTGTGGTTTAATGTTTTTCAGGTTTTCAGGAGACTGTGGCAAGGCAAAGGCGTGATCGTACCGCTCCTCATGATTATGTTTTATGATGTGGTTCTGGGAAGACTCTGATAATAATTGTATTGAAAACCTTTTTGTAATAACTTTATGAAACCGGGTTGTTTTTGAAAAGTTTAAAATTGGCTTAAATTTTTAGAGTGTTACAAGTTGGTATCAGAGCCTTGGTTTGAGTGAATTGGAGGAACATTCGTGTGAATTCAGTCTCAAATCGAGGAGGGTTTTCAAAAGAGAATTTAAAATGGTTTTCAAAATGAGTAAAGGAGGACGCAGAGGTACGATCAGCCAGAGCAAGTAAGTAACCCCAAAATACCATACATGATATTTGTTTTTGTGCTTTGTTAGAACAGCATGCTAGTACTAGGCTAGGGATCTTCAGGATTTCATGATAATGTTGCCTGATCTATGATGCCTGTTAGCCTAGGGTTTCCTTGCGGGAGACTTCCAGTGTTCCTCTAGGAGTGAGGGTTGAGTGCTTGTTATGCATGTTCTTCACTAGGGTGTTATGGTATACTTGATACAAATATGGGTAGGTGTGGAAGGTAGTATGGGCCCGTACTACTGAAAGCACAGGACCCATACGCGTATCAAAGAAACCATAACCTCTAGGGATGGGTTGGGGGTTGGTTCCCGGGTTAGTGGGAAGTATCTGAGATCTTGCCGTGTTTTTCAGTATGGAGATTTCGAGGCATGCTGGGAGTGGATCCGGATCGGGATCGGGAGCAGGAGAGGGCGGTCAGGGTGGATCAGTACCGCCCGAGGTTATTGGTCAGATAAGCACAGGCGAATTGGATGCTAGGATTCGTGAGATCCTGCATGATGAGGTTGCTGCGTTGTTTCGGGCCGAGTTGCCGGAACTGTTTGGGTCGATCAAGACCGCCATGGTTGAGTATTTTGATGAGCGCTATGCGACTCTCACAGAGACGGCTGTCGCGGCGGCTACAGCGGCTGTAGCAGCGGCAGGGGGAGGAGCCAGTCGAGGTTTTCAGTATCGGGACTTTGATAATACGAAGCCTCCTACCTTCAATGGGGTTCAGGACCCGATTGTTGCTATGAGATGGTTGTCGGACGTGGAGGGGTGTTTCTTCACGTGTTCATGCCCTACTGATCAGAGGGTGAGGTGTGCTCTGAACCTGTTGAGGCTCGGGGCGAAGGATTGGTGGAGATTGACCACGGGGTCATATTCGGATGCGCAGAGGGCTGCGGTTTCATGGGATCAGTTCCGGGATATGTTTAGCACTCGTTATGTGCTGCGGGTTGAGAGGGAGAGATTGGCTCAGGAGTTCCTGGAGCTGAAGCAAGATTCGAAGACGGTGACGGAAATCACCAGGATGTTCACTGAGAGGGCGATGTTTTGCCCTGAGTTCGCTTCGGAGCAGGCTCAGATGTCCCGATATCTGAGTATGCTCAAGAGGGATATCAGGCAGTTTGTGTCTACGCAGATGTGCGAGACCTTGTTGGAGTTGCAGGAGGCCGCCAGGCGACGTGAGTTGGAGATTGAGTTGCAGTTGCGAGAGCAGAGGCAGGCTCTGGTGCAGTCGCAGCCGGCACTGAAACGGTCCAAGACCGTTGATTCTAGATTAGGAGATCAGAGCAGCCACACTCTTGGGAAGTGTGGGAAGGGTCAAACCGGAGGTTGTAGGTCTAGTGGTGCATGCCGCAAGTGCGGGAAGGAGGGGCAATATGCGAGGGATTGTCGGCAGACAGCCCCGGATCGGGATATGAGGATTTGTTATCATTGTCATCAGGTTGGACACTTGAGGGTCAACTGTCCACAGCTTGCTGCAGGACCGGTGCAGGCTCCAACACCGGCCACTTTGAGGATTACAGGTGGATGTCAGGGTGGAGCGGAGCCCCCAAGGGCTCAGGGTCGTGCTTTTCAGCTTACAGCAGAGCAGGTGAGGGCAGTGCTGGATGCAACTGCGGGTATGTTTCTTCCTTGATGTCTTGTTATTTTGTGTTTATTTTGGAGTATTATATATCTGCTAGTCTTGTGGTGTGGTTTCTGGTATTGTATTCGTTGTTCCTTGAGGGTTATGGTATGGTTAAGGGTTTGGTGTTGGGAATTTCGTTGGTTATCTTTCATGAGGGTTATTAGTGGGAATCTGGCGTTTGGTCTGAATGTTGAGCGACATCTGCAGTCTGAGGAGTGGTTAGCTGAAGGTCGGGTTTCTTTCGAGCCGAGATGATCCGTGTTGAGGTATGATTTTGTGAAGGTTGCTCATTCTAGTGGGAACCAGTTCGCGTGAAAGGGATTATGTTGTGTAGGGTTGATAAGGGAGGTCGGTGATGGGGACCGATGGTTGATATTCAGTGCTCTAAGTGGGGGAGAATTGGAAAATTCTTTGGAAGATCGATGGGCATGAGAGGTTGTTTAGCTACTTGGGATTCAGCAGTGGTTCTGTCAGCCAAGAGCGTAGGCTGGTATGAGTAAGTGGTAGGCATGCTGTGCGGGATACAGACCAAGGGTGATTGATTGTGGAAGGCCTGGGATCGGGCCGGGATTGAGTATGTAAGATGGGAATAGAGTTCGAAACCCCTAGAAGGCTAGAACAATATGCATGGGAGAGCTTCCCGGAGGGATAACTCGGAATGAGGAATGCTAGTTGAGCGGTCCGGATAGACTGAAGGCCAGTGGGCATACAGGCCGAAGGCTCGGAGGACGGTCCAGATAGGCTGAAGGCCCTAGAGGGCGGTCCAGACCTGCTGAAGGTTCTGAGAGTGGTTCAGAGTGGCTGAAGGCCTGGTAAGGCGGTCCAGTCATGCTGAAGACTCTGCATATGTTGATTGATCGGTATGAGGAAATGGACTGAGTAGGTCGCGATATGTTCGCATCAGAAGGTCTGGCCCCGGGTTTTGATCCTGATTGATGGAAGGTAGTGCATGGACTTGAGAGTCCCTGCGAGTAGATCCAGAGTATGTGTGGTGCATGGGATAGTGGTTATGCTCTGAGGAAATGGTGGTATTGGGTGAGCACCGTGGCACTTGTTGTAGTGACAAGGCGGCCAAGTGGATTTCGTTGGTAAGGAAAGGGAAAGGAATGTAGCTCCTAGAGGGAGTGTGAGTTCACGGAAGTGAAAGCAGTATTGCAGAGTTATGATTGGGGTGTTCCAATCATGGTTGATGAGCAGTGTGTCTGCGGCTGTGGTATGGAATCACATCCGGGCTGGATGTTTACTGAGGTCACGGAAGGAATTTCCGAGGGTGTAGAGCCAAAAGGCTCGGAAGGAATGCAGGGATGGAATCTTGGATTTCCAGTTGGATTTGATCAAGGATTTATGTATGTGGTGGAAAATCATCCTGGGGGATCTTTGAAGGTGACGTCAGTGTATCGGGTTTACCCAACCCGTAGACGCTAGAGCCAGTTCAGCATGGGTATGAGATTGCGGTGGAGAACTCATGGGAGTTGCTCTGAGGCTGAAGGACGTGTCATCCTGTCAGCATGGAGTGGGTAAAGTTGGGCTCAGACCTGGAATTCCGGTGGTTCATGGTTATTTCTAACTCGTATGAGTCGAGTGATTGTTGTGTTTTGGAGTGAGTGAAATATCATGGAGTGGTACTCAGTTGATAAGTATGGTTATCAGGGGATGAGGTTGGTGGTCAGCTTGAAGCAGTGGTCAGAACACCACAGGAAGGAAAATTGGGTTTTGAGTTTCGGTGGTTGTGCTTTGAGAAACCTAGTCTGGTTAATGCCAAGAGGTGCATTGCGAGAGTAGTTCTGAAGTTGTGTTGCCACAGGCTTCGAGGACGAAGCCTAATTTAAGTGGGGGAGAATTGTAACTTCCCGGAATATTAGAAGAAGAGTTGAAGGGCTAAAAGTGTAAGTGTGGAAGGGCAACTCGGTGAGTCCACATGTGGACTTAGCGAGTAGGGTCGCGACTCTGGTCGCGTGTTAAGTGACCAACTCGGCGAGTAGTATGGGTGGACTCGGCGAGTTGGTGCTGAGTGGAGAAAACCCTAATTTCGGAGGTTGAGCCCTATATAAAGAACATAACACTTCTTCCCCAGCCTCCTTACCTTCCCTTTGAGTTCCAGAAACCCTAAAATTTGTGTAAGCCATCCTTGGTGAGAGATTAGAGCCTTGGAGGAGGTAATCTTGGAAGGAAATTGAAGATCAAGAAGAGTGGAGCAAGAGGCTTTGCAGAGAATTGGTTCATTCATCAATAGGAGCCTTCATTTGATGTAATAATCTTCTGTTTGTGCTTTTGTGCATCTAGATCTATCAATTGTGGGTGGGGGGTTGGGGCATAAATGAGCTCCATCTCAAGTTTGGTATAAGATCTGAGGTTGCTACCTCAAATCTAGGTTGTTAATGATCCAGAAAGCCATAAAGTCTATGCTCAAGAGTTGTTGGTGAAGTTCTTTTGTCCCAAACCCAAGCCCTAGAGTGTAAAATTCCTAGATCTCTTTGGATTCATGTAAAGTTTGCCGCTTTATGTGATTGATGGGTTGTAGAAAGTTAGATCTATGGTTTGGGTCAGCTGCATGGCTTGGAAAGCTTCTGTATGGTTTCAGATCTAAGGGTACTCGGCGAGTCACAAGGGTGTAATCGACGAGTTGCTTGAAGATAGGCTGGAACTCGACGAGTTGGAAGAACAACTCAGCGAGTTGAATGAATATGGGCAGGAACTCGGCGAGTTGGAAGAACAACTCGGCGAAGTTGGTTGCAGATAGCCTTGCACTCGGCGAGTCTGTTCTTGGACTCGGCGAGTCTGGTCATGAGGTCCTAACCTTTCTTCTGGTTGAGCTGTGAATCGGTGAGTCAAGGGATGACTCGGTGAGTCGAGTGTGGAAGGACTCAGGGTTGTGGAACTCGACGAGTCTCGGGGTGACTCGGTGAGTTGAGTCGCGGTTTGGGGAAGTTCTGTGCATAGGGAATCGGCAAGTCATCGGGTTGACTCAGCGAGTAGAGTTAGTCAGGGGTTGACTTTGACTTTGACTTTGACTTTGACCTAGGGTTGACCAGTTGATTTCCAGGAGCATTTTGGTAATTGTTGGCTTTTGTTTTGAGTTCAGTGTTTTGGTGTTGGCCAGTGTTGGAGACTGTATCAGTGGTCGGAGCAGCTTCGGTTTATCTGTTCAGTCGGCAGTTAGAAGGTGAGTTATCCTCACTATATCGACAGGGTCTACGACACCAAGGCCGACCCTTTATCGGATTTTGATTCGGGTATCGCTGTTATGTTATTGCTTTTCTATGTTTGCATCCTGGTTAGGATGGTATATGTTAGAGACTTGGTTAAGATCGGTATCCTGGTATATAGAATGATGCTATGCTAGTGACCGGTTAGGTTGGTATCCTGGTTAGGATGATGTTATGCTATGTGATCTGCTAGATCGGTTTAATTGGATACGAATTGTTATATGTTTGAATGTTTATGTGCACATGGTTGTTGGACTGGGGTTGGGTTGAGGCGGGTCCTGCTTTGTGCTGTAGGCCAACATACCCAGGGCGGACCGGTTATCCCGAAGGCCTAGCGAGCGGTCCGGATAGGTTGTAGGCCCCAAGAGGGTGGACCAGACGTGCCGAGGCTCGCAGAGTGGACCAGGCTGACTGAAGGCCTGGTGCGGGCGGACCAGTCATACTGTAGACTCAGAGAGTGGACCAGGTAGATTGAAGGCCCGGTGCGGGTGGACCAATCACACTGTAGACTCGATCTATGTGGCTAGACTCGGAGGGTAGACCAGGTGGACTGAATGCTGGTGCGGCGGACCAGTCACACAGTAGACCCGAAGTGCATGGCTGTTCTGTGTTCTGTTATGATATGACATGTTATGCGTGTATGGTATATGTGGTTGGTATTTTGGGGGTATCTCACTAAGCTTTCGGGCTTACAGTTGTGGTTTAATGTTTTTCTGGTTCTTCAGGAGACCGTGGCAAGGCAAAGGCGTGATTGTACCGCTCCTCATGATTATGTTTTATGATGTGGTTCTGGGAAGACTCTGATAATAATTGTATTGAAAACCTTTTTGTAATAACTTTATTAAACCGGGTTGTTTTTGAAAAGTTTAAAATTGGCTTAAATTTTTAGAGTGTTACATATACGTTTGCTGAAAGTGTTTGTAATTGTTCCTTGTAAATGTTTGAAAGCTCCTAGAAAATCCTATATTTCCTATTAGTATAAAAAGTAGTCTTCTACCAAGAGCTGACTGTTTTGTATGCTTGATTCTCTGTAAAAGTGGATGTTTTTCCCAAGTATGACTATCATTACCAAAATATAGTTTTATATTACCGTTTATGTGAGAAGATCATAATTTGAATATAATGGGAAAATATATGTGTACTGCAGTATTATTTGTATTAACTACTGTAATAATAACTACTTTAAATCCATTGGTTTATTTATAGCAAAATGTGATAAGGTTGTTACCATACTAAACCGACTATAGCACGACGATGAAAGACGTCAGAAGAAATGACATTTGGCACCCGTAGACTTGCAAGTCCCACTGTAGCGAACATCAAAGGTATAGGATAGTCAATCCAGTATAGATCTATACGCAAACTCATGCTCTCCCTCTAGGAGATTCTGTTTACAAAATATGACACAACGAAATGGTCGTTGTGTCATGAAGTAGTATCTCACATTATGTTATATCTGAACCTTGTTATAGTAATAGTATTCTACGTATAGTATTCTCTGTTATAATATTCTCTGCCTAGAATTCTCTGTTATGGTATTCTCTGCCTAGTATTCTCTGTTATAGTATTCTCTGTCTAGTATTCTCTATTATAGTATTCTCCTAAACTATACCTATTATAGTTTACTAGTAATTTATGTAGTTTGAATGAATGAATGTATACCTTTGCTACCCAAAGGTACTGAACT
Organism: Lactuca sativa; assembly: GCF_002870075.4. NCBI lineage: Eukaryota > Viridiplantae > Streptophyta > Magnoliopsida > Asterales > Asteraceae > Lactuca > Lactuca sativa. Next base: position 155,235,404 of record NC_056631.2, on the reverse strand, counting down.
GATTGATAGAACTTTTATATCTACATATGTATACATAATATATAACTAATATTTAAACAACATTCGGACAAATAACCGATACCCTAAGGCCACATCCAAACAAGGAAAAGGAAATAAAACGAGTTATCAGTCCTAAGTCCTTTAAACATTACTTATATAACTATACATATATAGACATGCTTTTGACAATATATATAAGTTTAAAAGAAGTTTTGTAATACCTTTGAAGAGTTTAACAATAAATATTGATGACTTGATGTCAATTTATAAAACGATTTAAAACAGTTTGTTTGATAAGACAGTTTGAAGTATATGAAATCATTTGTTTGAAACACAGTTATAAGTATATGATATCCTTTGTTTGAAACACATTTATAAATATATGAAATCCTTTGTTTGAAACATAGTTATAAATCACATGTGATTGATTATATAACTAACATGTTTTCTACTTGTATCCCCCCATAAAAGCTTCTAAAATCATTTAAAAGATAAGTTAAGGGGTATGAACTCACCTGTAGTGAGTAATGCGAATGTAAGATCGATAAAGGATGCTAAGTGTCAAGTGAAGGCTTGAGCACACACGGGTCCTATTTAACATATAATGACACATATATGGATACAATTAGTGTTTATAACCACTAATAATGAAATGGAACAACCTTAGGGACTAGGAAACACTTGTAATGAAGTGTTAAACCACATAGGGTTGCATATAAGGGGTGTAGGGCCTCACATTGGAGTTTACGGCCCAAATGGTAAGACCCCCTTGAGTTCACGGCCCAATGAGTTTACAACCGTAAACTCATGGTATTTTATACCAATGTGCGTGTTAAGGTCTAATGGTATTTCAAGAAGTGTTCTAGTTCACAAGCTTAGCTCCTAGAAGAGTTTAAGGTCAAGATGGCACCATTTTAGGGGTTTACGGCTAAGGGAGATGTTCTTGGCCATAAACTCCTTTTGTTCATGCCAAATGGATGTTTTCTAAGTGTTATTCACGTGCTTCTATCATACAACAAGTTAAGGAAGGAGTACTTACGATATAGAAGCTGGAAAGGGTGTTTAAGGTCCAAAAACACTAGTGTGTGTTCTTGGTGTTCCTTGAAGATCTAACTAAATAGATGATTTCATGGATGAAATTAAAGGGTGATACTAGATAAAGAGATGTATCAAATAATCAAAGGATGAAACACTTACATTTTTGAAGATATAAATGAGAAAGCTTGATGATACTTGAGAGAGAAACCGAGTTCTTGAGGTTGGAATGTAAGAAATTGCTAGAAATGATCAAGACACTCATCTATGGACATGAGTTTACAGCCCTATGAGTTTACGGCCGTAAACTCATTGCCATGGTGGCCGTAAAATCCTTTTGATGAGGTTAAGGCTTGATTTGTGCACTATGGGTTCGAGAAGATACTTCCTAACACCCGATTCTTGACTGTACTATGCTTAGGACACTCAAATAGACCCTAAACAGTGCTAAATGATAGCAGAAGCAAGTATGGCTTTGCTTGAATTGAATGGTTGAACAAGATTGAAATTTTAGGTTGTCACACAAAGTCACAATCACCCTCATACAAAAGTCCCTAATCGGGGATCCCGCCGCCTTGCGGCTCAACGCATCGGCCACCACATTGGCCTTCCCTAGATGGTATAGAATCTTGCAATAATAATCCTTTAGCACATCTAACGACCTCCTCTGACGCATGTTGAGGTTCTATTGATTGTTGGGTCAATATTATGGTTTATACTTTGCTTTTCTAGGAAATTGTATTTTTATGTAATATCTTATGTGTTTACGGTCAAGTTTATGGCCAAGGGGGTGTTTACGGCCTATGTGTCCCGTGTGTATATATATATATATATATATATATATATATATATATATATATATATATATATATATATATATATAGGGGTGAGCGGAGTGAGGAAAGAGGGATGAACACTAGAGGAGCTTAAGTGTGTGCATTTGAGGGTGTTCTAGAAAGAGAAACTTGAGAGAAGTTTTGTGTGTGAATCTTTTGTATCCGGATCTTCATTCTAATCATATCATACATAGATTCATCATCATCTTCTTCTTCTCCTTCTCTTCTATTTGATCTGACATCATCCGTTTGATTGGGATTCCGCACCATCAAACGGATTTGATTGATACACAGGCATTTTTGGGGACTTACAATTGGTATCAGAGCTTGGTTTGTATGACACATCTTTGTCAGATCTGGAGCCGATTTGATCTTATTTTGGAAAGATTCTTGCGTTTTTGGATAGATCTCGAAAAATTAGGGGGGGGGGGGGTTGTTCTTCGCGTTTTTCATAAAAACGAGTTTTTGATCAAGTTTTGGAGCAAAAAGGGTGAAAAAACGTTGTTTTTCGTCAAGAACAACGATTTCTTAAGAGTTTACGGTCTTTGAAGGGTTTACGGTCTGGAGTTTACGGACGAAAACGAGTTTACGGTCCGAAGTTTACGGGCAGAAACGAGTTTACGGTCTGGAGTTTACGGCCGGAAACGGGTCGCTGGAGTTTACGGCCGGCGATTTACGGTCACCAGAGTTTGCGGCCGACGTTTTACGGCGGCGATTTGCGGCCTCGGCTCGGTGGACGGCTGTTGCGGCTCGGCTCAGCGGTTTACGGCTCGGATTGTGTGCGGCTCGGCTTGGACGACTAGGGAATTCAGCATTTAGCAGTGTCTCTTTCTCGTTCAGCAGCTTAAAAAAATTGAAACAAATTTCGGGGGTGCAAGGGGATCGAACCTGCGACCTCTACTTCATCAGCCCTTCGCCTTACCAGTTGAGCTAACATATCTCATGCTACAATCCTTCGAATTTTTAAACTTAATCACTCGTCGCTTCCAACTTTCGCATTTTTATCACTTTCAGCCCAAAATTGATTTTCCTTTAATTTTAAATTCCTTTTTCAACCAAAAATTATAGTTTTTAAATTTGGACTTTTATTTTTGACTTTTTACTTAAATTTTTGACTTTGACTTTTAAAATTTGACCTTTGACCTTAAGCTATGACTTTCACATTTAACTTTTAAATTTTCAAATTTAGTTTTTCGGTTTGACTTTTAAGTTTGACTTTTTAAAATTTAACTTTTAAAGTTGACTTTTGAGGTTTATAGTCACAGGGCATTTTTAAATTTAAGTTTGACTTTTAAGTTCTAGTTGTGCTTTTAATAGTTTTTGAAGTTTACTAGGGAATTGAAGACATGAAAGAGAGTCGTCAGGATATGTTAAGACAAAATTTCAACATGTTCGATTATATCCCTAGAGAAACTCTGGAAGCTCAGTTGCAGCGATTTACCACACTCACTACTAAGATGAATATAGTTGGGATCTTCTTGACCAAATCTGAGATAAACAAAAAGCTGTTGAATGCACTTCCGAAATCGTGGGATATGGACGTGGCTGACATCAAGAAGACAAAAGATCTCAATCATCTTAGTCTGGCTGATATAATTGAAGAACTTGACGCTTTAAATTGTCGAAAAACAATGAGTTCCGCAAACCTTCCGGTCAATGAAGTGTCATGTTCTCATTCATGTGAAGTTTCATGTTCTCAATCATGTGAAGCTACGATTAAACTTCTTCGTGAACATAATGATTTATTAAAAAGAGAAGTTGAGGACCTGAGATATGAAGGATATCAACTCAAGAAAGGACAGAAACCCCTAAAGGCCCAATTAGAAATAAACATAAAGGATTTTAAAAGAATTCAATCAGAATACAGTGAAAAATGTGAACTTTATGTCTATATTAAGAGACAACTTGATGTTGTAACCAAAGAACTTGACGCTTTGAAAATTAAGTGTGGAAAAACAGATGTTAGTTTCAAAAATTATATTGCGTCAAGTAAGACAGTCGAGTCCTTATATGAAACCCAATTAAAATTCAAAGAAAATCAAAACAAGGGTCTAGGGTATGATAGTGTTCCTCCACCTTTCAATCATAACTACACATCCATCCCTATGACACAGGAAGAAATTGACAGGGAGGGACATCTTCGATATGGCAAACCCGCTGGATTTGTGTCAGGAGGTATTCAAGTTGAAAAATACTAATACTTCTACTTTATGTGCAGGTAAAATAGCAGAGGATGAGAACAATGAGAACACCATTGAACAAACCAACATCTCCTTGAACTCTAAATCGGTTGCTTCGAACTCAACTGCTTATGATCAACCTGCTGTTGAGAAATACAGGCCACCAATTCCAACGCAATAGAGTTCATGTTGCAAGTGTGCATGTGGGAACAACAAGAGACAAGGCAAAGACACGCCACTAGGGGCAGAAATAAACAACTTCACAGTGAAGAAAAAGACATGTTTTCACTGTGGAACACCTGGACACATTGCCAGAAATTGTCCAAATCGTGCATACGTTCCTTACTATGCACAAGGCCGACATATCGCGCCAAGAGGGAGATACTTCAAAAGAAACCCCTCGAGATCACCATCAGACATTGACGATTGGCATGCCAAGAAGGCCAAGAATTCAACTCCCAAGACCAAGAATCAAACTCCAAAGGACAAGAATTAAAATCCCAAAGTCAAGAAGGGAATGTCGGCCAAGAAGCCAAATAAAAGAGATGATCCCGTAAAGTCAAAATCAAAGTCATCTCAACGGCTGACATCAAGATCAAAAGCAAGCACTGAGCCACCCATCAGATCAAAAAAGAAATGGGTTAAACCCAACTACAAATGGGTTCCGAAGGCTCAATCTCCCAAATCTTCTAATGATTCTAATATTTCTATATCTTCTGTTTGTGATAAATAAGACATGTCATGGGAGAAAGTACTTTGCGTTTATGACAAAGGTCAACCCAGTTTCAAAATGGACTGGGTTCCAAAAACCAACTAATCCTGCTCTGTGTCGGAGCAGCTATAGAGGCATATCATCAGACTTCGGTTTGTTGGTAGTGGATGTTCCAGGCACATGATAGGAGGTATCTCTCAACTGTACAACACTCAAAACATTGTTTGGGAGTATGTGTCCTTTGCGGGAAAGGAAGAAAGGAAGAGATCAATCATGGGGTTAGTGCTTAATGACATGAAGAATTTTCGGATTTGTTCTGAGATTATGCGTGCTGTTCTCAGACCTTCTGGATGCAAATTCAATCGGTAACTTACGGTTTGAGTTTTCTTCTCTATACTCCTGAGTTTATCTTAAGTTGATTCGCTTTAAAGACTAATTTTTGTTTTAGGATAGTTTAAATTTGAACATTTACTTTCGTTTCTCTCCTATGCACAAATTTAGGGGGAGAAATAAAAACAAAACAAAAATCAGAAAATCAGAAAATAAAAAAAAATATGTTTGTTATGAAATGTGCTTCAGGGAGATGTTTTGGGAAGTGATATTATCAAGTGATAACAGGCAATCTGAGTCTGCGTAACATACCCAAAGTTGAAGGGTCTATGCTCTGGTTTGATGCATCGGTAGGCACGAAAGATTCTAAATGGACATGACTAGGCAGAGTTGAACTTAAGAAATCAAATGACTTGACAAATCTTGACCTAGTTAGATCCGTTTAGCCTGACAATATGACGCTTGGATAGGTTGAGCAGGGAGATATATATGGGAATCTACTCGTCACATTAATTGAACCCGTATCTGGAACCGTGGTTTAACTTTTCCTCGATGTGCGGATTCTGTCCTTAATTCCGGTATTGATGGGGCGACTGGTAAATTCCGATAAATTGGGTCTGTAGAAAATCATTTTCTTTCTTTCTTACTATTAGTCATATGTTGCCTCCTCTGCGTGATTGGAAGAGATCCGACCTGGACTGTAACATATGCAACTCTATTTGTCTGCATATATATATATATATATATATATATATATATATATATATATATATATATATATGAAATTCCTCTTATCTGTTAGCCATATGCTGTCTCCTTTGCGTGACTAACAATCCGACCTGGTACACAACATATGAACCTTCTACTTCTCAATCCCTTTGAAACTATAAGTGATAATACTCTGAATCTATCTTCTCTCTTAATGATGGTCTGCTCATCCGATGTAAGGAGTACTCTGGAAGTCCTTGATTACTGGGGCATATCAAGAAGCGGGAAACATGTTCCAGTACAATTAAAATTGAACACTCAAAGATTGTCTATAGATCTCGCTGCTCAATTTAGGTGGACAACAATATCCCTGGTCGTCGTCAGATGAATGGTCCTTAAGATATAGTATATAGGAACTTAGGTTGAGATATATTATCTAGGAACTTAGGATCACTTTGCCTTACAAATAATAGTATGTCCTAAAATTATGTCACAATTTTTCGTGTTTAAGTGGACAACATTACCGGCGATCGACCAGACAAAGACGTGAAGATAGAAGGTACCGACAAGCGGATAAAGGCCGTCTAAAAACTTTGATCCCAAATCATTCATAAAGTTAGATATCATTTTATTTTTGTTAAATTTGTTCATAGTTTCTTCTAATTTAAATATTAGGAGAGAATTAAAAAAAAATTTAAAAACCAAACAAAAATCAGAAAACTAAAAAAACAATAGTGTTATTTTTGTTTTATTTCTTGTTCAAGAAAATCAAAAATCCAAAAATATTTTTGTTTCTGTGCTAAAATTTTCTTTTAGTTTTGTTTTGTTTTGAATAGCGAATTAAAAGGAAGATGAAACTCAATGAGTTTGTGTCGAAGATTTCTGAGCCAAGGCTTCATCCGTGAGCATCGAAGAATTCGCATTCGAAGGAGCAAGAAATGAAGATTATTCTTTCGACATTCAATCCTTCAACCCCAGAAGCAAGGTGAAGCTGCAATTGAAGATTATGTGACGGATTGTATTGAAGCCTCCTCAATCAATCTGCTGCTATCTTGAACCTTGTGAAGTGATCAAGAAGATTTGTTCTCTCTGATGTTCTCTCTGAAGATTCTCAACCTGAAAGCGCTATTTTTCAAGAATCAGTATGTCAAGCCTCCTCACCCAACGTGCGTTCAACGCCAAATTCTGAAGAAATGCCTAACTGCTCAAGATGAAGTCATTCATTGAAGATAAATGCTGAATCCAAGCTCTCGATGAAGATTAACAAGATAAGCCAGCTACTTTTTAGGGGAAGGTTGTTGGGTCAATTAAGAAAAGAAATCTATAAACAAAGGGGGAGATTGTTGGGTCAATATTATGGTTTATACTTTGCTTTTCTAGGAAATTGTATTTTTATGTAATATCTTATGTGTTTACGGTCAAGTTTATGGCCAAGGGGGTGTTTACGGCCGTAAACAGGTTTACGGCCCACGTTTCCCGTGTGTATATATATAGGGGTGAGGGGAGTGAGGAAAGAGGGATGAACACTAGAGGAGCTTAAGTGTGTTCATTTGAAGGTGTTCTAAAGAGAGATACTTGAGAGAAGTTTTGTGTGTGAATCTTTTGTATCTGGATCTTCATTCTAATCATATCATACATAGATTCATCATCATCTTCTTCTTCTCCTTCTCTTCTATTTGATCTGACATCATCCGTTTGATTGGGATTCCGCACCATCAAACGGATCTGATTGATACACAGGCATTTTTGGGGACTTACATTGATCCATCAAATATTTCAGACTCTTGTGATCGGTATAGATAGTGAACCGCACTCCATACAAATAATGTCTCCAAATTTTGAGAGCAAAAACCACCGCCCCAACTCCAGGTCATGCGTGGGATAATTCGCCTCGTGAGGCTTCAACTGCCTTGAGGCATAGGCAATCACATGTCCTTTTTGCATCAAAACCGCTCCCAACCCTGAGATCGATGCGTCGCAATATACCACTAAATCATCCAATCCCTCTGGTAAAACTAGGACCGGGGCCTCGCATAACCTCTGCCTCAAGGTCTCAAAAGCGATCTGCTGATCCACACCCCATCGAAAATTCGCATTTTTCTTGGTCAAGTGGGTCAATGGCACCACAATCTTGGAAAAGTCCTAGATAAATATCCGATAGTAGCCTGCTAAACCCAGGAAACTACGAATTTCCGATGCATTCCTTGGTACTTCCCATCGCATCACAGCCTACACCTTGGCTAGGTCAACCGAAATACCCTCTAGATTGATGACATGCCCCAAAAATTGTACTTCCCGTAGCCAGAAATCACACTTGGAGAACTTTGCGTAAAGTTTCTCTGCTCTCAGAGTCTCCAATACCTCCATCAAATGCTACTCATGCTGTTCCCTAGTCTTGGAATAGAGCAGAACGTCATCGATAAAAACGATCACTGACCGATCCAACATCGGCCTACATACCCGGTTCATGAGATCTATCAACGCTGTAGGGGCACAGATTAGCCCAAATGGAATCACTACAAACTCATAATGCCCATATCAGGTCCTGAACGTCGTTTTCGGTATATCCTCATCCGGAATCCTTATCTGATGATACCCAGACCGAAGATCAATCTTGGAGAACCAAGATGCACCTTGAAGTTGGTCAAACAAGTCATCGATCCTTGGCAAAGGGTAACGGTTCTTCACCGTTAGCTTATTCAGCTCCATGTAATCGATGCACATCCTGTGTGATCCATCTTTCTTTTTCACCGACAGGATCGGTGCTCCCCATGGAGAGATGCTTGTACGGATGAACCCTCGGTCTAGCAGCTCCTGAAGCTACATAGATAACTCCTGCATCTCTAGTGGTGCCAACTGATATGGTGCCTTTGCTATCGGGGCGGCACCCAACACCAAGTCGATGCGAAACTCCACTTGCCTCTTCGGAGGCACCCCTGGTAACTCTTCAGGAAAAATGTCCCGAAACTTCTGTACCACCGACATACTGCCCACATCGGCCATAGTCTCTACCCTCGTATTCGAGACATAAGCTAAAAATCCAGTGCATCCTTGCTGTAAAAACCTCCTAGCCCTTGCTGCTGAACAGAGGGTCGGTCCCTACGAGGCCCTCTCCCCATGAATAAGCAGTTCTCCCCCACTTGGGTTCGAACCCTGACCGACTGGCACTCGCAATCTATCATGGCCCCATTTGCCCCCAACCAATCCATACCAACAATCACCTTTAACCCTCGCAACGGTATCAGGACTAAATCGACGCAAAACCTCTCACCATGCACATTCAGGACACAGTCCCGATACACCCTCTCAACACGCAATGCGGTCGTCTGTAATCTCCACCTCGAGCGGGGAATCCAAAGTCCCTGGCGTATCCCAAAAATTCTTGCTAAGCGCAAGAGACACAAAGGATCAGGTAGCACCCGAATCAAACAGAACACGGGTCGTCGTACCATTGATCAAAAAGGTCCTTATACAAGCATAATACATATATAAGCATTTCAAATAAACATAGAGGGAGAATAAAAACGTACCAGTCACAACCTCTGGTGATGCCCGAGCCTCCTCGGTAGTTAGCTGAAAACCATGGCTCTTAGCCATTGGAACTTCTGCCTTGGCAGGGCGGCCATCAGTGATCCTCAGAGTAGCGAGCACGGGCATCGCTGCTGCTCCTCCCCCTCCCTGCAACTTAGGACAATCGGCCCGCTTGTGGCCGGTCTTCTTGTAGTGGAAACATATCAGGCCCTTCCTGGGGCAGTCCCTGCTTATGTGGCCCGACTGATCATAGGTATAACACATCGTGCCCTGACCCTTACATGCTCCTCCATGCGTCCTACCACACTTGTCACATCGGCCCCGACCCTGCTGGACCCGACTAGATGAATTCGTGGTCTTTGGCTCTTTAGCCTAATCTACTGCTGTCTGGGTCTACTCTGGCTTCCGCTTCGCGCGAAAGTCTAACTCCATCTCCCGCTCGTGGGCCTTCTCCACCATCTCATTCAGGGTTTTGCACCCTGTGAAGCTCACAAACTCCCGAATGTCATCCCTCACCATGGAATGATATCGGGTCCATCTCATCTCCTCGTCGGTAGCATACTGTGGAATCAGTAAGGCACGCTCCCGAAACTTGGTGGTGATCTCCGCCACAGTCTTGGTGGTCTGCTGCAAATTGTGGAACTCTCGTACCAGTCGTTGCACCTCAATGAGTGGTGCAAACTCCAAATCAAATTTCCAAACAGACTCGGCCCATGACATCCTTAGGATGATTCCGTACTCAGAATCATGCATTAGCAAACAGATGTGGATAGCGACTCCTCATGTCATCCTGTATCTCTTATGTGAGGTTCACCCCGAATATATGTTTCCATTGCACGTGCACTAATGCAACCATCTTACGTCGTAACTTCTTCGTCTTTCGGTCAATAATCACTTTGGTCTCTTCAATAAACCTCTTGTTCTCATGATTCCTCATCTTCGAAAATGGAATCACATCGGGAACTTCTCCCGTGAACTTTCTCAAATAACACACATGAAAGTTGTTATGAATACCTTCCAGTTCTTCTGGTAATTCCATATTCTAAGCTTGGTTTCTAGTTCTCTAAAGAACTTTGAATGGTCTAATGAATCTTGGACTCAACTTCCCTCATTTCCTAAATTTGATAAGTCCCCTCCATGGAGAGACTTTAAGCAACACTTGGTCTCCGATTTCAAAAATAACAGGTTGTCGGTTCTTATTTTCATATCCCTTTTGACGATTTTGAGCTGCGAGCATCCTTTCTCTAAGCACTTTCAACTTCTCAACAGTCTGGTGAACAATCTCGGGATCCATAAACTGCTTCTCTCTGGCTTCAAGCCAACAAGATGGCATACGACACTTATGTCTGCATAATTCTTAATAAGGTTCGATCTTAATGCTCGAATGGTAACTATTATTGAAGGAAATTTCCACCAATGATAGATGTTAATCCCAGTTACCCATTGATGGGATATGGTCCACTGGCGTAACCCAGACTACTCTAGCGCGCCAGCCTGGCTTGACGCGCTCCTGCCAGCCTTGCCTGGCGCTCCCTTGCCAGCCTTGCTGGGGACTCCCTTGCCAGCCCTGTTGAGGACTCTCCTGCCGGCTCGGCCAGGTGCTCCCTTGCCATCCTCTCCTGGTGCGCGCCCGCCAGCCCCGCCCGGTGCCTCCGGGCGGCCTTGACCAACTCCTTGCTAGTTAGGCCTGAATGGGGCTTGGCCCAAGGCCTGACCTAATTGTCCCCTATATAATGAATAGTACCTCCTCCATGGAGAGGAACCCTTTCCGTAGACTCTCTCCCCCAAGTGGTTCAGCCACCACTAGACTTCCCCGTGGCTCAACCGCCACTATACCCCGGCCGGGTGGCTCAGCCGCCACCCGCCGCCGTCAGCCACCAGCACCAAGATGGTTCCCTCCAGCTATGGAGAACCATCTCAGATCTTCTAGCTGATCTAACTTGACCGTCGGAGCCCGCTCCCGGGGCACAGTCCCTGGGGCGGCTCTAACGCGTCTCTCTGATTGTGATGTTAGATCTCCGCCGCAACAGAAGACTAGAAGACTCACCGGAGGCTGATGTTCCATCACCCATAAACTCCAATGCACAAGCTCGTAACAAATCTTCTAGTGTTTGAATCATTCCCTCGCTTTGACCATCATTCAATGGATGGTAAGCAGTACTCAAACATAGTTTTGTACCCATCTCTTCAGGTAGACTCCTCTAAAACTGAGAAGTAAAACGACTGTCACTGTCTGACACAATTGTCAAGGGAACACTGTGAGCTTTCACTATCTCTTTCACGTAAACTTTTGCAAGCTTATCCATAGTCAATCTCTCATTGGCTGTTATGAAATCCACACTCTTTTTAAATCGGTCTATGATTACCCAAATCATGTTGTGACCTTCCTTTGTTCTAGGCAATTTGGTCAAAAAATTCATGGTGATGTCTTCCCATTTGCCTATGGGTACTGTTAAAGGTTCAAAATTTCCATATGGTTTCTGATGTTTCACTTTAACTCTAGCGCAGGTCACCCACTCAACCACATACTTAGCAATATCGAGCTTCATCATTGACCACCATTAATATGGTTTCAGATCCCTATACATCTTGGTGTTGCCTGGATGAATTAAGTACATGGTCTTGTGAGCTTTTTCCATAAGAAGATCCTTCATTCCTCCCATTTTAGGCATTCAAATTCTGTTTTGGAATATAATTAATCCTTGATTGTTTGTACCGAACACTAATGTTCTACCTAAACATTACTCCTTTCGGTTATTTCCCTCCAAAGCTTTCTCCAAAGATTTCTTAATTCTTTCCAAAATTGTCGAGATGATTTCAATCCGCAATGTTGTTGGTCTTTTCCTCTCTAGGATTATCTTTCTACTCAAAGCATCTACTACGACATTTGTTGTACCAGGGTGGTAAAGTATCTCGTAGTCAAAGTCCTTGAGTAATTCTAGCGAACTCCTTTGTCTCATGTTCAACTCCTTCTGATTAAAGATATATTGGAGACTCTTATGATAAGTGAAAAGTTTACACTTTGTGCCATAAAGATAATGTCTTTATATCTTTAGCGCAAAAATCACCGCTGCCAACTCCAAATCATGAGTGGGGTAGTTCTTCTCGTGATCTTCCAATTTTCTAGATGCATATGTTATCACTTTATCTCTCTGGGTCAGAACACAACCTAACACAAATATTGACGCATCACTATAAACTGTGAAGTATTTGACTCTGTTGGGTAAAGCAAGGATTAGTGCTTTACAATCGCTTCTTTAGCTTCTCAAAAGCTTTTTCATTTTTCCACTCCATGTGTAGGTAAATCCTTTATGGGTGAAAGATGTTAAAGGATATCCCAAAAATACAGGCCAACAATTTCATTTTTAAATACGTTATTATAAAATCATCAGTATAATAAAATATTCATAATATCATGTCATGTCAAAACCAAAGTAAAAATAATCAAAACATGTTATCATAAAAGAATATCAGAGTGTAATCCCAAAGATCTCATGTGCGGAAATATAGTGTGATGCGCTGCGATCGAGCCAACTCCTTTCCTTTGAAAAGGAAGTGCCTGAAACCAAAAATGAAAACTATAAGCACGAAGCTTAGTGAGTTCCCCAAATACCACATACCATACATATCAACATACTGCCTAGCATATCTGGGTGTTGGCCTACCCCTTCGGTCTCTTTCAATCAGATACTATCTAGCATATAAACACATACTCACATACTGTCATACATAACCATGAGCCATACATATATCATAATCAATAAAGATGTTATGTGCCAAACATAGTCTTGCCATTATGCCACGGGCCGCCATGTGGTCTTTCTTGCCAAGCCGGGGGCCACCCCCTCGGTATCACAGACAAGTGCCAAGAGCGACCTCCTGGTTTTCCATGCAAGAATCACAAAGACAACTAGCATACATACTACTTTACTTAGCTAATCAGCATATAGTGTGCCAGGAGCCACCTCCTGGGCTTTCGTACATAATAGCATACAGTGCGCCAGGAGCCACCTCCTGGTCTTTCATAGATATTGCCTATGGCTAACCCCCGGGTCTTCCTACCATACAGAATAACATATTGTGTGCCAGGAGCCACCTCCAGGTCTTTCATGCATAATGCCTAGGGCTAACCCCCAGGTCTTCCTACCATACATAATAACATATTGTGTGCCAGGAGCCGCCTCCAGGTCTTTCATGCATAATGCCTAGGGCTAACCCCCCTGATTCTTCCTATCATACATAAACTAAATGGGCTGGAATTGGTGCATTAGACCCATACAAATAGTGAGGAGCCACACCTCACACTGCTGAAGTCCCGCGGATAAAGTCGTGGCTGCTGGCTGACAGATTCCCGAATATGTCAACATCAAAATAACACCCAATTAATAATTGGGTTCTAACACATAACCATATGTCCATGCTTGGGGTGGAAGACTGCTTTACCCCTATCTTAGCTTGATTCGAGCCCAAGGCCCAATCCAAAGGCCCAAATGTCTAAGTATGGCTCAAGGCCCAACATATGGCCTAATTTTCCAAATTGGGCCCAAACCTTTATAAGGTCTTACCATAAGGCCCAACCATTTAGTCCAGTCCAATATTCGTCATTCTAATGGCCCTATATCACATAATCATGAAGGCCCAATTATGGCCTAATTTTCCAAATTGGGCCCAAACCCTCAAATATGGGCCTTATCCTAAAGCCCATTAAATTATTATAGTCTATATTATTATTCTTGGATGGCCCATTAATAACCTAATCATCAAGGCCAAATAGAAAGGCCCAATAATAAACCCAAGTGAAATTAGGGTTTCACATAAAATGACGATTAGGGTTAAGTGTCCATACTTAACCCATTAAGGACTTAATCCATTGAGTCTCATCTGGCCTTAGGTTAATTGCAATAGGTTTTTAATTAATATTTTAAGTTCATTAAATAATTCTGATGCAGTCTCGATAAGTCCCAAATTAGGGTTTCATGGCATTAGGGTTTTCCAAACCCTAATTAGGGTTTCCAACCCATATTAGCCCAATAGGCCCAATAGCTAGATCCTTTGACAATTAGGGTTCATTAGGCCCATTATGATTTCACTAGGCCCATTAGGGTTTCACTAAGCCCATTAGGGTTTTTCTTAGGTCAATTAGGGTTTATTAGACCCATTAGGGTTTCACTAGGCCTAATAGGGATTTAGTCCCTTATCCAACATTCCAAACAAATCACAACACAAACGAGGCACACCGCCATCGGACACGGCGGCCGGTGGCGGCAGCCACCACCCTAAGGTGGTGGTTTTCAATTTCTTTTATTATTCCATTTTCGAATTATACTTTACAACTAAAAAATAAAAACACTAAAAGGGAAATAAACACACACACACACATAGCCACCTTGCGGTGGCCGGCGGCGATAGGTGGTGGCGGTGGCTGTTCTTGTTTTCCGACCAAGCTACACACACACACACCACTCATATGCAACAGAATATGCACACACCCACGATAACTTATTACGATAGAATCCGGACACCCTCCAGGTGGTGGTTGGCGATGGCGGAAGTACAAAACCACGGCAGTAGCGGCGGCATTGCGATGACAGCCACCATGGCCTGCTGCCATGGCGGTTCTCCAAGACCCTTCTCGATAGAACTTCCCTCACAGCGCACCCACATCGCACACGAGCTTGGAACCATACCACCATTCGCTGGTGATAGCAGGAAACGCCATGAGTTCCTCCACCCACAAGGCGGCGACGATAGGATAAATAGAAGAAGAGAAGAAGAATAGCAGCGATTTGGAACAACTACAACAGCTGGGGGGTGATTCGTGACCTCATCAACAGCGGTGGCACCGGAGGAAAACGAGATTGCAACCTCATGATCTTCACAGCCTCTGGCGGTGGCAGCCGCGACTTTGAGCTCCTGGTCTCCCTTTCTCGCATGCTAGGATCATGTGTCACACCCCAAAACCGGAACGGCGGAAACATTCTGAGGTGGATGACGTCATGTCAAGTATCAACACATGTGCAATATAGTAATCAAAGTACAACAACCATAGCATTAATAGTAATAGTTTTACATCGGTTACGTGTTATAGCATTATCAAAGTAATTACAGAAAATAACATAGATGCAGCTCGGTACTAGGCTGTCTTCAAAAAGCTCCTGGGATGTACCTGTCTATCGCTGACCTGAGAATACAAGTTATTTTGAAAGCGAGTATCAACATTTTATAATGTTGGTGAGTTCATAAGTATTTAGTGTCCTTTGTGTAAGGAAGCATTTTATTCAAAATAACTTTATGAAAAGTAGTAGTTTAGAATCTACGGTGTATTAGCGTCATTTCCAGAAAATTCTATATTTTCTAAATAAAAGCAGTCTTCTACCAAGACTCGACAGAGTTATGTTGTAAAGAGTAATTTTCCCTTAAATACTATCATGACCAAAATACGGTATTTGACTTTAAAGAAAGTAGGAGAATTTCACTAGTAAAAATACTAGGGGAAAATAACATATGCCTCAGCAGAAATACTGTTGACTAAGGCAAAAGAAATCATAGACTCCAGGAGAGTATCGAATGAATGATACGCCTGGCTCAGTCTAACAAAGGGAAACACAGACCCCAGACAGTATCAAATGAACGATACAGCTAGCAAGGTCTAAAACAAAGAAATACAGAATCTAGACAGTGTCAAATGCACGACACAGCTAGCAAAGTCTAAAACAAGAGAATACAGACTCCAGACAGTGTCAAATGAGCGACACAGCTAGCAAAGTCTAAAACAAGGAAATACAGTGATAAATCTTGTTACCTTAAGGCCATGAATTATAAGGTAAACATGGAGATACTCGTAACCATACTGATTGACAGTAGAGAACTTGACGCCCTGCAATGTAACGACCAAAAAATACAACCAATTTTAAAATTTTCAAAACAACTCGATTACATTTAAAATCTTTACAAAAAGGTTTCCAATATAAATCATTTAACGTGTTCCCAGAATCACATCACTATAAAATCATGAGGAGCGGTACGATCACACCTTCGCCTTGCCATAGTTTCCTGAAGAACCTGAAAAACATGAAACCACAACTGTAAGCCCGAAAGCTTAGTGAGAAATCCCCAAAATACCAACCACAAATACCATATACGCATAACATGCCATAACATACATGATCACAGAACAGCCATGCACTTCGGGTCTACTGTGTGACTGGTCCGCCGCACCGGCCTACAGTCCACCTGGTCCACCCTCTGAGTCCATCCACATACATCGAGTCTGCAGTGTGATTGGTCCGCCCGTTCCCGGGCCTTCAATCCACCTGGTCCACTCTCTGAGTCTACAGTATGACTGGTCCGCGCCGCACCGGGTCTTCAGTCTCTTTGGTCCACTCTCCGAGCCTTCGGCACGTCTGGTCCCTCCTTTCGGGGCCTACAGCCTATTCGGGCCGCTCGCTGGGCCTTCGGGACAACCGGTCCGCCCTGGGTATCTTGGCCTACCGCACACAGCAGGACCCGCCTCAACCCAACTCCAGTCCAAACAACCATGTGCACATATACATACAATCATATAGCAATTCACAGTCAACAAGCAGATCAAACAGATCACATAGCATATCATCCCCCTAACCAGGGTACCGACCTAACAGGTCACTAGCATAGCATCACCCTATCTCTCAGGATACCGATCTCAAATAGGTCTCTATATACCATCCTAGCTCTCAGGATGCAAACATAACATAACAACAACTACCCGGATCTCAATCCGATAAGGGCCGGCCTTGGTGCCTTAGACCCTGTTAATATAGTGAGGATAACTCACCTCAAAACTGCCGACTGAACAGATAACCCGAACTGCTCCGATCACTGATACGATCTCCACCACTGGACAACCGCCAATGCACTGAACTCAAAACAACAATCAACAATTACCAAAATACCCCTGGAAACCACTGGTCAACCCTTGGTCAAAGACAAGGTCAAAGTCAACCCCTGACTGACCCTACTCGCCGAGTCAACCCTATGACTCGCCGAGTTCCCATAATCAGAACTTCCTTCAAACCGCGACCTAACTTGCCGAGTCACCTCGAGACTCGTCGAGTTCAACAACTGTGAGTCCACTCGCACACAACTCACCGAGTCATCCCTTGACTCACCGATTCTCGACTCGACCAGAAAATATTGGGACTCTTCGACAAGACTCGCCGAGCCCAAGAACAGACTCGCCGAGTCTAAGGCTATCTTCAACCTACTCGCCGAGTTGTTCATACAACTCTCCGAGTTACAGGCAATCTTCATCCTACTCGCCGAGTTGTTCATACAACTCGTCGAGTTCCAGGCCATCTTCAAGCAACTGGTCGAGTACACCCATGTGACTCGCCGAGTACCACCGGTCTGAATCCATACAGAAGCACTCCAGGCCATGCAATTGCTCCAAAACATAGATCTAGCCTCCTACAACTCATCCATCACGTAAAGTGGCAAACTTTACGTGAATCCAAAGAGATCTATGCATTTTGCACATTAGGGCTAAGGTTTGGGACAAGATAGCTTCATCCAACACTCAACACAGGGACTTTCATGCCTTCTAACTCTTCTCCATCCCAGATCTGAGGTAGCAACCTTAGATCTAGCCTCTAAACTCCAATACATCCAAAGGATATGATCTCAACACCCCCAAAATGAAGAATCTAGACAATAGCAGCTCAAACAATGGAAAGATACCTCAAAAGGAAGCTCCAGGAGAAGATTATCCCGAATCCTTGCAAAGCCCTTTGATCCAAGCCTCTTCTTCTTTGGAATCTCTTCAACAACCACCTCTCCAAGCTCTAATTTGCTCAACAATGGTGCTTCTCCACGATTTTAGGGTTTCTGGGACTCAAGGGGGAACAAAGAGGCTGGGAGGAAAACATAATGATGTTTATATAGGGCTCAACCCCGAGAATTAGGGTTTTCTCCACTCAGCGCCTACTCGCCGAGTCGGCTACTTAACACGCGACCTAGTCGCGACTCTACTCGCCGAGTCCACCCATGGACTCGCCGAGTCACTCTTTCCCAATTTACTCTTTTAGCCCTTCCACTCTACTCTTGATATTTCGAGATGATACATCCACAACATGCCGCCTGGCCTTAACCGGGCCAAGTCCCTCAAGGCATACCCATCGAAACTCAAACACACTTTCTCTTTCCTTACGGTGTCCTGACCACCGTCTCAAGCTGGGCACCGGCTGTACCCTCTGATAATCACCCTCAACAACCGAGAATTACCCAAGACGCATCACTGACCCAAATCTCAACATTCACTCGACCCATAAGGGCTTAGAAAGCTATGAACCATCGGATCCCCGATCCGAATCCCTCTCTAACCATTCTGCGAAGACGGAAAGACTCATTCTCAATCTCAGAGCAACTCCCACGAGTTCTCCTCTTGCATTCACATACACATGCTGAACTTCTCCAACACCCTCAGGTTGGAAAAAACCTGATACACTGATGATATCCTCCAACATCCCCCAGGATGAACCACTAATACATATCCAATACCCTGATCAGAATCACACTGAGAGCCCAAGACTCTCCCGTCGCATCCCTTCCGAGCCTCTTGGCTCTACACCTGCGGAATTCCCTCCGCGTCCTCAGCAGACATCCCAAACCGGATGTGCTTCAATTCCACTGCCGCAAACACGCTGCTCAGAAACTTTACTCGAGTTACTCTAATCATAACTCTGCTCCGCTGCTTTCACTTCCGTGAACTTGCACTCCCTCTCGGATTTACACACCTTTCTCACTTCCTTTTCCAAGGAATCCACTTGGCCATATTGCCACTCCAACAAGTGCCACGGTGCTCGCCCAACGCTACACCACCCTTTCAACGTATCCGCTATCCATCCAACACATATACTCTGACTCTCGTCGCAGGGACTCTCAAGCCCATGCACTATCTCCACTAATCAAGATCACTACCCGGGGCCATACCTTCTAATGCAAACGCACGGCAACGAACACAATCCATATCCTCAAACTGATCCAACGATACCTGCAGAGTCTTCAGCATGACTGGACCGCCTCACCAGGCCTTCAGCCCATCTGGACCACTCTCTCAGAACCTTCAGCCAATTTGGACCGCTCTCAGTGCCTTCAGTTTGACTGGACCGTTCTCCGAGCCTTCAGCCTGACTGGTACGCCTACCGGCCTTCAGTCTATCCGGACCACTCAACCAGCATTCAACATTCCGGGCTATCCTCCCGAAAAATCTCCCATGCATACCGTTCTAGCCCTCGAGGGGTTCCGAACTCTAACTCCATCATACATACTTGATCCCGGCCTGCTCCCAGGCCCTCCACAATCAATGCTCTAGGTCTGTATCCCGCCCCGCCTGCTCGATACTCACTCCTATCAACCTATACTCTGGGCTGACAGAACACTTGCTGAATCCTAACAGCTAAGCACTCTCAAATGCTCGACAATCTCCCGGAGAATTCTCCAATTCTCCCCCACTTGGGCACTAACTAACAACCACCGGTGGCCATCACCGACTTCCCAGGACAACTCTTGCACAAAGAAAACACTTACACGCGGACTGCTTCCCACAAGCATAAACAACCTCAACGAGATCTCGCATCAACCCCGATCAACCTGCTCGAAAGAAACTCAATCTGCATCTAACCACTCCTCAGAAAGCAGATACTACCCGGCCTGCATCCCAATGTCGGGTTTCCACTAATAACCCTCATGAATGATAACCAACGGAATTCCCAAAACCATAACCCGCAAAATGACGAATACCGCATCGAAAACCACACAAAGATACCAGCACAAAACAATATACCACAATAATCACAGGATAACAAGACATCAAGAAAGAAACATACCCACAGCTGCATCCGGCACTGCTCTGACCTCCTCTGCTGGAAGCTGGTAAGCACGACCATGAGCCCTTGGGGGCTCCGCTCCACCCTGACCTCCACCTGCGATCCTCAAAGTGGCCGGTGCTGGAGCCTGCACCGGTCCTACAACAAGTTGTGGACAGTTGACCCTCAAATGCCCAACCTAATGACAATGATAGCAAATCCTCAAATCCCGAACTGGCGCTGACTGCTGACAATCCCTCGCATAGTGCCCCTCCTTTCCGCACTTGTGGCATGCACCACCGGTCCTACAAACTCTGGTGTGACCCCTCCCACACTTCCCACAAGTGTGGCTGCTCAGATCCCCCACTCTAACATCAACGGTTTTGGACCGTTTCGGCGCCGGCTCCGACTGCATCGGAGCCTGCCTCAGCTCACGTAACTGCAACTCAATCTCTAACTCATGCCGCCTAGCGGCCTCCTGCAACTCCAACAATGTCCCACACCTCTGCGCAGACACAAACTGCCTGATGTCCCTCTTGAGCATGCTCAGATATTGAGACATCTGAGCCTGCTCCGAAGCGAACTCTGGGCAAAACATCGCCCTCTTAGTGAACATCCTGGTGATCTCAGTCACCGACTCCGAATCCTGCTTCAGCTCAAGGAACTCCTGAGCCAATCTCTCCCTCTCAACCCGCGGAACATAACGAGTGACGAACATCTCTCAGAACTAATCCCATGATACTGCAGCCCTCTGCGCATCTGAATATGACCCCGTGGTCAATCTCCACCAATCCTTCGCCCCGAGCCTCAACAGGTTCAGAGCACACCTCACTCTCTGATCGGTAGGGCATGAACACGTGAAGAAACACGCCTCCACGTCTGATAACCACCTCATAGCAACAATCGCGTCTTGAACTCCATCGAATGTGGGAGGCTTTGTATTAGCGAAGTCCCGATACTGAAATCCCTGACTAGATCCTCCCCCTGCCGCTGCTACAGCCGCTGTAGCCGCCACGGCAGCCGTCTCAGTGAGAGCCGCATAGCGCTCATCAAAATACTCAACCATGGCGGTCTTAATCGACCCAAACAACTCTGGCAACTCAGCCCGGAACAACTCATCAATCTCATCACGCAGGATCTCACGAATCCTCGCATCCAGCTCGCTCGTACTCATCTGACCGATAACCTCGGGCAGCACCGATCCGCCCAGAACTCTCTCTCCAGCTCCTGATCCTGACCCGGATCCACTCTCATCATGCCTCGGAATCTCCATACTGAAAAACACCACACAATATCTCAGACTCTTCCCACAACCTGGGATCCAACTCTCTCTCAACCCAACCCTAGAGATCATGGTTTCCCTGATACGCATATGGGACCTGTGCTTTCAGTAGTACGGGCCCATACTACCTTCCACACCTACCCATATTTGTATGAAGTACTACCACAACGCCCTAGAGAAACATGCATAACAACGCTCAACCCTCACCACTAGAGGAACACTGAAAATATCCCATAAGGAACCCTAGGCTACAGGCATCACAAATCAGGCAACATATCATGAAATCCTGAAGATCCTTAGCCTATCACTAGCATGTTGTTCTATCAAAGCTCAAAAACACATAACACGCATGGTATTTTGGGGTTACTTATTGGCTCCGGCTGATCGTACCTCCGCGTCCTCCCTTACTCATTTTGAAAACCATTTAGATACTCTTTTGAAAACTCTCCTCGATTTGAGACTGGAGTCACACGAATGTTCCTCCAATTCACTCAAACCAAGGCTCTGATAACAACTTGTAACGACCGAACAATACAACCAATTTTAAAATTTTCAAAACAGCTCGATTACATTTAAAATCTTTACAAAAAGGTTTCCAATACAAATCATTTAACGTGTTCCCAGAATCACATCACTATAAAATCATGAGGAGCGGTACGATCACACCTTCGCCTTGCCACAGTTTCCTGAAGAACCTGAAAAACATGAAACCACAACTGTAAGCCCGAAAGCTTAGTGAGAAATCCCCAAAATACCAACCACAAATACCATATACGCATAACATGCCATAACATACATGATCACAGAACAGCCATGCACTTCGGGTCTACTGTGTGACTGGTCCGCCGCACCGGCCTACAGTCCACCTGGTCCACCCTCTGAGTCCATCCACATACATCGAGTCTGCAGTGTGATTGGTCCGCCCGTTCCCGGGCCTTCAATCCACCTGGTCCACTCTCTGAGTCTACAGTATGACTGGTCCGTGCCGCACCGGGTCTTCAGTCTCTTTGGTCCACTCTCCGAGCCTTCGGCACGTCTGGTCCCTCCTTTCGGGGCCTACAGCCTATCCGGGCCGCTCGCTGGGCCTTCGGGACAACCGGTCCGCCCTGGGTATCTTGGCCTACCGCACACAGCAGGACCCGCCTCAACCCAACTCCAGTCCAAACAACCATGTGCACATATACATACAATCATATAGCAATTCACAGTCAACAAGCAGATCAAACAGATCACATAGCATATCATCCCCCTAACCAGGGTACCGACCTAACAGGTCACTAGCATAGCATCACCCTATCTCTCAGGATACCGATCTCAAATAGGTCTCTATATACCATCCTAGCTCTCAGGATGCAAACATAACATAACAACAACTACCCGGATCTCAATCCGATAAGGGCCGGCCTTGGTGCCTTAGACCCTGTTAATATAGTGAGGATAACTCACCTCGAAACTGCCGACTGAACAGATAACCCGAACTGCTCCGATCACTGATACGATCTCCACCACTGGACAACCGCCAATGCACTGAACTCAAAACAACAATCAACAATTACCAAAATACCCCTGGAAACCACTGGTCAACCCTTGGTCAAAGACAAGGTCAAAGTCAACCCCTGACTGACCCTACTCGCCGAGTCAACCCTATGACTCGCCGAGTTCCCATAATCAGAACTTCCTTCAAACCGCGACCTAACTCGCCGAGTCACCTCGAGACTCGTCGAGTTCAACAACTGTGAGTCCACTCGCACACAACTCACCGAGTCATCCCTTGACTCACCGATTCTCGACTCGACCAGAAAATATTGGGACTCTTCGACAAGACTCGCCGAGCCCAAGAACAGACTCGCCGAGTCTAAGGCTATCTTCAACCTACTCGCCGAGTTGTTCATACAACTCTCCGAGTTACAGGCAATCTTCATCCTACTCGCCGAGTTGTTCATACAACTCGTCGAGTTCCAGGCCATCTTCAAGCAACTGGTCGAGTACACCCATGTGACTCGCCGAGTACCACCGGTCTGAATCCATACAGAAGCACTCCAGGCCATGCAATTGCTCCAAAACATAGATCTAGCCTCCTACAACTCATCCATCACGTAAAGTGGCAAACTTTACGTGAATCCAAAGAGATCTATGCATTTTGCACATTAGGGCTAAGGTTTGGGACAAGATAGCTTCATCCAACACTCAACACAGGGACTTTCATGCCTTCTAACTCTTCTCCATCCCAGATCTGAGGTAGCAACCTTAGATCTAGCCTCTAAACTCCAATACATCCAAAGGATATGATCTCAACACCCCCAAAATGAAGAATCTAGACAATAGCAGCTCAAACAATGGAAAGATACCTCAAAAGGAAGCTCCAGGAGAAGATTATCCCGAATCCTTGCAAAGCCCTTTGATCCAAGCCTCTTCTTCTTTGGAATCTCTTCAACAACCACCTCTCCAAACTCTAATTTGCTCAACAATGGTGCTTCTCCACGATTTTAGGGTTTATGGGATTCAAGGGGGAACAAAGAGGCTAGGAGGAAAACATAATGATGTTTATATAGGGCTCAACCCCAGGAATTAGGGTTTTCTCCACTCAGCGCCTACTCGCCGAGTCGGCTACTTAACACGCAACCCAGTCGCGACTCTACTCGCCGAGTCCACCCGTGGACTCGCCGAGTCACTCTTTCCCAATTTACGCTTTTAGCCCTTCCACTCTACTCTTGATATTTCGGGATGTTACATGCAAGCGTCAGAATGAATGTGACATTTGTCACCCCTTGGCTTGGTAGACCGGGGACTATAGCTAGCAGTCAGGGTGTGGGAGTGTCAGTCCCGTATAGATCTATACACACAATGCCCGCTCTCCCTATAGGAGACTCTGGTTACCAACTTGACAACGGAGAAATCCGTGTCCTGAAGATGCATCTCGTATACTGCATTCTAATATAGGTACTGGACTAATGATAGAGACTCATGAATGAACTGACTCCTTTGGAATTCTTTTACTAGAATGAGTAAATAGAACTTCCTAACTATTCCTATAATAGTTACTAGTGTCTATGGTCTATAAACGGTGACTGGAAGGATGCCCTTGCTACCCAAGGGAAATGAACTAGTCGATGGAAACCTTTATGTCTATACATGTATACATAATATATAAATAATGTTTGAACAACCTTCGGATGGATAACCGATACCCATCAGACCACATCCCAACGAGGAAAAGGAAATAGGGAGAACTAGCCTTCCTAAGTCTTTCAAACATTATTTATATAACTACACAAATATAGGCATGCATCTAACGAAAGATCTACGAATGATGGATGGAAGGATGCCCTTTCTATCCAAGGGAAGTGAACTGGTCGATGAAAACCTTTATGTGTATACGTGTATACATGATATATAACTATTGTTTAAACGACCTTCGGATGGATGACCGTTACCCACCAAACCACATCCTAACGAGGAAAAGGAAATAGGGCGAACTAGCCTTCCTAAGTCTTTCAAACATTATTTATATAACTATACAAATACAGGCATGCATCTAACGAAATAAAAACATAGAAGAAAACTCTAATGAAAACCTTGGAAAATCTTTACACATAAGAAAATTTACGACTTGATGTCAGTTTGTAAAACAAGTTTGAAAATCTTTAGAATCCTTTGAAAAGCCTTTCATAACAACTTTGAAAATGATTTGTATAAAACATATTAAGTAAAGAAAACCTTTGGAAAACCGTTAACAAGAGTTGAAAGCGAGATTGGAAAATCTTAAGCTGGATAAACAGTATAACATGCGAAAATCCATTTTGCTATACAGTTATCAATCACATGTGATTTATATAATAACTGTATATATCAACATGTAGCCCCCCCCCCTATAAAAGCAGTTAAAATCATTTAAAAGGTTGATTCAAGGGTATGAACTCACCTGTTGTAAGTGGATCGGATGGAGGTGCCGGTTGGGTGCTCGGTGTCAAGTGAAGACTTGAACACACTTAGTGACCTAGTGACATATGAAGGCATATTTTTACATACAATTAGTGTTTATAATACTAATTTAAACACGTAAACATATCCTAATGTGCGGAAAAGACTTTGGTCAAGTGCTAGGAGGCTATTGGGTTGCAATAAGGGGGTGTATTGCCTAGTTAAGGAGTTTACTCTTCAAGAGTAAACTCTTTATGGAGTTTTTGGCCCTAAGACCATATCCCCATGAGTTTACGACCGTAAACTCATGGGTGGTGTGCTCTTGGATGTTTTAAGGTCTTACAACACTTGTTGAATTAGGCTAGGTCAAATTCTAGGGCATAGGAAGTGGTTTAATCATCAAATGGACCAATTTTAGGAGTTTACGGCTGTAAACAAGGAGTTTACGACCGTAAACTCTTACATGATCTTTCCTTTTGTGTATTAAGGTCTTAAATGGAAGGGTATAAAGTTCTATGCAATTTTCCAAGCCATATAGGGAAGTTAGGGCATCATTTGGCCTCCTTTTGGGAGTTTACGGCCCATGGACCAATCCTTGGGGGGTTTACGGCCGTAAACTCCTATGTCCATATTTTCTTTGATGTTTAATGCCCTTACTTCAATGGTGGTTGCTTCTAGACATTTACCCAAGCCATAGGAGATGTTTGAGGGCAATTCTAACACCTTAAAAGGTGTTCACGGCCCATGAAGAGGGGTTTACGGTCCAAGAGTGTTCTTGGGCCGTAAACTCATGTTTACTCTCCAAAAGGTAAGGTTTTTGTGTTCTAAGCTCGTATGTGTAAGTCCACTAGTCATATCTAAGCCCTAGGAGTGATTTAGAAGGGTTTTGGGGCTTCAAAACCCCACTTATGGGTTTTTACGGTCCAAGAGTGTTCTTGGGCTGTAAACACATGATTTGGCACCTATTGGATGTCTTAAACACGAATTTGCATGTTAAATGAGCTAAACAACAAGTGAGGGTAGATCACTTACTAGTTTGGGGCTCGAAATGGGCGGTTTTTGGATCGAAAGCAACTTGTAGAGAGAGAGAGAGAGTAGAGAGAGGGTGTAAAAGTCTCAAATGGAGTCCACTCACCCGTATATAGGGTTTGAGTTTGTGGCTCGGAGGAAATCTACCCGATACTGACGTTAAACGGGGCTTTTGGTTGCACCCGATTAAATGGTCGTATTTTGACTTGGTTGTAACTAAAACTTTTCAAGGGATTATTGAGGGTGTTTCTAATCTGTTCCAACCCTTACGAATTCATAGTAAAGTCCATATTTAATTAACCTAATCCAAAAGGTTAATGAATGATTTAACAAAGCGGGTTTTAGTAACGGACGATGAGGTTAAAAATGACGGGATAAATTTCGAGTTGTCACATCATCCCCCCGTTAGAGGGAATTTCGTCCCGAAATTAGGGTTTAGGCAAGGAAGTAGGCATGAACAATTGGGTAGAGGTATGAGGGTACTTCCTATTTGGTTGGTCCTTGCACTCCCAAGTGAACTCTAGCCTTTGCTTGGCATTCTAACAAACCTTCACTTACAGGATGCGGATTCCGTTTCGTTCAGTTAGCGATTCCTACAGGTGCGTCTACGAAGTTAGGGTGGTTGATGATTTCTATCAAGACGAGTGGGTTACAAAGAGTGACGTCGAGCAACACTTTTCATGTCTAAGAAGTGGATTGACTTGGGGCGAAACTTATGGAATTTTCGAAAGTAGTCGTGGTCTGACGAGGGTTGGAACAACTTTGTGAAGGATCTCAGATGCTCCTAAGTTCCCGGAAGGTAGAGCTTTTTCGGTACTTAGAACATAGTGTACTTCTATGGCGAGATCATCACTAGTGTGTTCGCCATTCTGAAGTTCCAAACATTCTCTCATACTAGGAGTGTAGTCCTTCAGGTTTGTTCTTAGAAAGATCGGGTTGTCCTTGGATTCGTGTTTCCTTTCGATTGGCTTTCAGAGGTTTTCTGGATCATCGGACGAATTGAATGTCTACGGGTATCTGTTTGCTGCAGGGTGACTATCTCAATCCTGTGCAAAATGAACCTGCACTTCTGATTCTTGAGACGTTTCTAACGCAAACTCTTGTATTCAGTGAGATAGGTTTTTACCAGACGATTGCTTAGAAAGTTTTTAAACTTCTCATCATCGTCCAATTGACGCTTTCACAATATGATTCCTAACGGGAAAGAATCATGCTCTTACTTGCTTTGCTGTTTCATAAACAATAAGCTATGCTCAGGGCTAACTCAATCCTTAGAGAATTCCTCTGAAGTGTTGGACTATCTCGGGAGGTGGTTCTACTATCTTTGCGTGAGATAGTATTCTTGGAACACCTAGTAGTCCTAATGAATCTCTAAGACATGCCCTATTCTCCAAGGTGTCGGTTTATTTCAGTTACAGAAAAGTGCGTGCTCTAGTATAACCCACCGACTAACACCTAGACTGGTGTCAAGTCTATAATCTCTTCGGGATTTGGGTTATAAGGCTTAACGCAACCTACTGTCGCACTTTATTCAAGTATTCTTGGCTGCGGAGGCTATCTTGTGGTTCTTAGCATTCTAGTATACACTTCAGAGAATGTAGTCTATCGTCTACAGGGCGACGGTGACTTCTTCCACGTGAGGAGGCGGAGTGTCTTAGGCACTACTCGTCAGTAACGAGGTGGACGAAGTGCCTGAGTAGTGCGAGCATCTTCTGCAACTACTCTTCCGGGGGTTCTGAGTTTTCTTGACTTAGGTTAAGTCTAGAGGTATAGGGTTTCGTTACTCGGAACTTCTAATCTTCTCATCCACTCTTCTCAGAGTTTAACTTATCGCAGCTTCTTGGTTTCCGGGATATCTGCTGAGATGCTTAATTCGGGGGATTAAGCGTGAATGGATGGTCGTAGTCAATGTCCTTGACTCTTACGACTCAGATTTCTTTACCAACTGAGGGTGTTAGCTACTATGTTGGCTTAACCGGGATAACAACAAATTCGGATTTGTGATCATTATAGTAGCTCAACCCGCCGTGGCTCTCTTGACTCTAGTTCCTATTCTATGGGATAGGATGAAGGGTTTTACTATGAGGTTCATGGTCAGGCTCATACTTGGCTTAACCACTAATACTTGGTGTATGCAAGCCGTATATAATTGAGGTCGGCAGGATGTTCAGTTGTGCGACTCCACCCCAGACCCACAACCCAACGAGGAACAGGGAGTAGGGAGGAAGCACACATCTTAAATCTTTTTGATCTCAATTATATACCACTCTTATGCATATAATCAGTTAATAGTAGTCAATCCCATGAGTTCTTTCCTCTAGATTCACGAACCTGATTGCGAGGTGCGAAGGGTCTTTCTGGGGGATCTACGTAGTAGGTTTTGGGTGGTTATTGTCTTCTGGAATACCTGCAGTGTCTTTCGCTTCGGGTTCTATCTTTACCTAAGGAGAGGTTGGTTAACAGCGCGTGATACCCTACTCAGGGGTATTTCGGAAAGTTTTTAGATAAGAGTGACGACCGACGGATCGCATTAGGTTTTATTATTATTAGGTTCGGAAGAACGTTTATTTGCCGAAATGGCTACGGTGAAAGTTCTTTTTACACAGCACTAGGGATTTACACATGGTTGCACTAAGTCGAACCATGATTAATAGATGCGTCAAAGTTGGCATACACCGACATGATATAGAATGAGGGTCGATAGGGTCATGTGCTGAACGGGCACACAAGTTCCTGGTGTCTCGGGTTTCGTCCCGTGTATCACTGCCGCGGATACTTGGACTGATAGAGTCGACACAGAACTATAGAGGGTCCTGAGGTTTCGGAACAATGTACTTTTCCTGTATGGATTCTCACGAGGCCTCTCTATAATCGCCTAGCATACACTAGTCATGTATAATTAAGGTGGGAAGGACTGTTGACTGAGCGACTCCGCCCTAAATCCACAACCAAACAAGGAACAGGAAATAAGGAAGAATCACTCACTCGAGGTCTATCCATCTTAATTATACATGGCTTTAACGTATATACCGAGCCATTATAGCTTTATCTGGTGAAATTTTGAATTCTTACAACAGTGCTGTGACTTTCGCCTTGTCGGGAGAGTAATTACATTTAGAATTAGCCTTTTAATGTTTTCGGTTAGTTATCTAGGATTGAGAGACGTACCAAAAGTTCTACCGGCTTCCTTGATGCTTCTTCCTAGGCATTAGAGTTAGACTCCTCCTGCGCCTTTGTCGTTGCCTTCAGTTGGGCAGTCCTTCTTGGAGTGTCCAATCTCATCACATAGATGGCATATTGGACTGGTCGCCACATTGGTGGTTGATGTAATGAACTCAATCAGGGTTCTGCAGACGCGAGCGGTATGCCCCTTCATGTTGCACCTAGTACAACAGAGTTCCCGGCATATACCATGATGATGGTAGCTGCATTTGCCGCAACGGGGAAGGTTGCCTCGGTATGGTCTCCTAGGTGTAGGGATGGAAGGGTTGGCAGGGGTATTGACTGACTCAGCTCGTTGCCCTTCGGAAGGCCCTCGAGCCGAGGTACTTCCTTCCTCGCTCTTGAACTTTCTATTTAGTGGAGTTGGTTGAGGTTCTTGGGTGGTTGGGTACGCAGGTGTTGGTTGCTGCTGTCCATTGCTAGGATCGGGATTCCCGATAGGGCTCTTGCTAACATTGGTGTTGTTAGCATTCAGATGAGCCATGACAGCTGCTACAGTTGTTGAGACTGCAGCTTGGAACGTAGCTTCATTGAATAGGAGAGTAGGTTTCTTGCCAGCGGATTGGTTACGCTTCTTCAGAGGCATGGTTTTCCTACACGGATACGAACATAAGCTGATGAGAGACAATGGTTAACCCTGGACATATCTATCCTTACTATATTAGGCATAAATTTTTCCCGCACCTCGGATGTTGGTTGTCTGAGTGTCGACCTACATCCCTATGATGTAGTCCGGGTATTCAAGGTAGGAGTAAGAGTATCGGAAAACCATAAGATGGGAATCGTTCCTACTAAGTTATCTTTATGCTGGAAAGGTTCACTCTCCGGCTTTGGAAAGAATTGAGGGGAGTTCGGAACGAAAGTCACAGAAGAAAAGGCTCATGAAGACTTATGGCTAAACATCCTCAATCGAGGTTTTGAGATCTGATCTAATCGTATTACTTGCGACGGGAAAAGGCGATTTACCTAACACATAATGTGAGTAGTGTAATCACTAACTCACTAAATTGTATTATTTTATGGGTGTATTAGTGCGACAATAACAAGGAAAAGACACTTCTGGGGTTCCATGTACTGGCTCCCTCTGTCTACCTCATATCCTTGACTGGGACCGGTGTTGGTTTTCTTCAGGTAGTTACCTAGGGTTCTCTTCTCATATAAACATATTGAATTTCTACTCCGTCTTACTTCCGATTCTGACTCTGGGTGTCATCACTTCATGATGGATGACTGGAAACTCTTGGAAGTTTAGGCGAATTTCCCACCGATGTCCCTAAAAAGGTATAGGCACTTGGTGGTTTCAATAGTCTTGTCCTAGTTCATTTATTCCTGAAGTGGAAATCTTCTCAATGAACTTCTTCTGGGTCTGAATCAACTCTTCTGTCGAACACTGAAGTGGATAGGGTTTTCTACAGGGTTCGTGCGAGAATGGAAATGTTTAAAGAATCCTAAGAGATTATTAAAACATTTCGGTGGGTGATCCATATCGAGTCCTGCTACAATTACATAGGGTACACAAATTATATATAGCTTAGATCCGATAGGCCTTCAAATATGTGATACTACTCTATATCCACAACCCAACGAGGAAAAGGAAGTAGAGCGAAACCACACATTCTTAGTCTATGGGATCCTTATTATATATAACCTTGGAAGTATGCCCTCTGTAATCATAGGTATATCAATAAGGATCTTTATAGTTTTTCACACAAGGTTATCTATGGATCCTAAAATACCCCTATGGTATTTTAATTTCTTGTTTGTTTCTTAACTTCTGAATATGATTCTGGGATTAATGTGAGTCTTTTAGTATTCCAAAATACTCCCATAGTATTTTAAACTTTATGTTTGGCTCTAGCATCCCTATTTGGTAAGTTTCAGACCTGTTGCAACACCACTACCACTCCCAAGAACACGTTCATTGCATCTCGAATAAATGTAGTTGATCAGGTTACATTTATTCCAGCTTACGATTACATAACTGCCCAGGTTTGACTGTAATCCTCAACATCCGAAGACTTGTATTCTTGTTCTTCTTGTGATACTTTGTTCGAGTGTTTAGATTCAGGATGTTCTTACACATTGGTAAAATATGCTTATATTTTAAAGTATAATTCTTGGTCAGGGTGTTTTATCCCTATGTATTTATAGGCTGTATATCTTTTATGAATTGATATATTGAGCTCACTATAAACAATGATTTGATACCAATATGTCACACCCCAAAAACGGAACGGCGGAAACATTCTGGGGTGGATGACGTCATGTCAAGTATCACAACATGTGTACTATAGTAATCAAAGTACAACAACCATTGCATTAATATCAAAGTAATTATAGAACATAACATAGATGCAGCTCGGTACTAGGCTGTCTTCACAAAGCTCCTGGGATGTACCTGTCTATCGCTGACCTGAGAATACAAGCTATTTTGAAAGCGAGTATCAACATTTTATAATGCTGGTGAGTTCAGAAGTATTTAGTGTCATTTGTGTAAGTAGGCATTTTATTTAAAATAACTTCATGAAAAGTAGTAGTTTAGAATCTACGGTGTATTAGCGTCCTTTCCAGAAAATCCTATATTTTCTAAATAAAAGCAGTCTTCTACCAAGACTCGACAGAGTTATGTTGTAAAGAGTAATTTTCCCTTAAATACTGTCATGACCAAAATACGGTATTTGACTTTAAATAAAGTAGGAGAATTTCACTAGTAAAAATACTAGGGGAAAATAACATATGCCTCAGCAAAAATACTGTTGACTAAGGCAAAAGAAATCATAGACTCCAGGAGAGTATCGAATGAATGATATGCCTGGCTCAGTCTAACAAAGGGAAACACAGACCCCAGACAATATCAATTGAACGATACAGCTAGCAAGGTCTAAAACAAAGAAATACAGACTCTAGATAGTGTTAAATGAACGACATAGCTAGCAAAGTCTAAAACAAGAGAATACAGACTCCAGACAGTGTCAAATGAGTGACACAGCTAGCAAAGTCTAAAACAAGGAAATACAGTGATAAATCTTGTTACCTTAAGGCCATGAATTATAAGGTAAACATGGAGATACTCGTAACCATACTGATTGACAGTAGAGAACTTGACGCCCTGCAAGCGTCAGAATGAATGTGACATTTGTCACCCCTTGGCTTGGTAGGTCGGGGGCTATAGCTAGCCGTCAGGGTGTGGGAGTGTCAGTCCCGTATAGATCTATACACACAATGTCCGCTCTCCTTATAGGAGACTCTGGTTACCAACTTGACAACGGGGAAATCCGTGTCCTGAAGATGCATCTCGTATACTGGATTCTAATATAGGTACTGGACTAATGATAGAGACTCACAAATGAACTGAATCCTTTGGAATTCTCGTACTAGAAAGAGTAAATAGAACTTCCTAACTATTCCTATAATAGTTACTAGTGTCTCTGGTCTATAAACGGTGACTGGAAGGATGCCCTTACTACCCAAGGGAAATGAACTAGTCGATGGAAACCTTTATGTCTATACATGTATACATAAAATATAAATAATGTTTGAACAACCTTCGGATGGATAACCGATACCCATCAGACCACATCCCAACGAGGAAAAGGAAATAGGGAGAACTAGCCTTCCTAAGTCTTTCAAACATTATTTATATAACTACACAAATATAGGCATGCATCTAACGAAAGATCTACGAATGATGGATGGAAGGATGCCCTTTCTATCCAAGGGAAGTGAACTGGTCGATGAAAACCTTTATGTCTATACGTGTATACATGATATATAACTAATGTTTAAATGACCTTCAGACGGATAACCGCCATCAGACCACATCCCAACGAGGAAAAGGAAATAGGGCGAACTAGCCTTCCTAAGTTTTTCAAACGTTATTTATATAGCTATACAAATACAGGCATGCATCTAACGAAATAAAAACATAGAAGAAAACTCTGATGAAAACCTTGGAAAATCTTTACACATAAGAAAATTTAAGACATGATGTCAGTTTATAAAACAAGTTTGAAAATCTTTAGAAGCCATTGAAAAGCCTTTCATAACAACTTTGAAAATGATTTTTATAAAACAGATTAAGTGAAGAAAACCTTTGGAAAACCGTTAACAAGAGTTGAAAGCGAGATTGGAAAATCTTAATCTGGATAAAACAGTATAACATGCGAAAATCCATTTTGCTATACAGTTATCAATCACATGTGATTTATATAATACTGTATAGATCAACTTGTATTCCCCCCCCCTATAAAAGCAGTTAAAATCATTTAAA
This sequence comes from Lactuca sativa, assembly GCF_002870075.4. Lineage (NCBI taxonomy): Eukaryota > Viridiplantae > Streptophyta > Magnoliopsida > Asterales > Asteraceae > Lactuca > Lactuca sativa. Next base: position 155,201,507 of record NC_056631.2, on the reverse strand, counting down.
AGGTTGATTCAGGGGTATGAACTCACCTGTTGTAAGTGGATCGGATGGAGGTGCCGGTTGGGTGCTCGGTGTCAAGTGAAGACTTGAACACACTTAGTGACCTAGTGACATATGAAGGCATATTTTTACATACAATTAGTGTTTATAATACTAATTTAAACACGTAAACATATCCTAATGTGCGGAAAAGACTTTGGTCAAGTGCTAGGAGGCTATTGGGTTGCAATAAGGGGGTGTATTGCCTAGTTAAGGAGTTTACTCTTCAAGAGTAAACTCTTTATGGAGTTTTTGGCCCTAAGACCATATCCCCATGAGTTTACGACCGTAAACTCATGGGTGGTGTGCTCTTGGATGTTTTATGGTCTTACAACATTTGTTGAATTAGCCTAGGTCAAATTCTAGGGCATAGGAAGTGGTTTAATCATCAAATGGACCAATTTAAGGAGTTTACGGCTGTAAACAAGGAGTTTACGACCGTAAACTCTTACATGCTCTTTCCTTTTTTGTATTAAGGTCTTAAATTGAAGGGTATAAAGTTCTATGCATTTTTCCAAGCCATATAGGGAAGTTAGGGCATCATTTGGCCTCCTTTTGGGAGTTTACGGCCCATGGACCAATCCTTGGGGGGTTTACGGCCGTAAACTCCTATGTCCATAGTTTCTTTGATGTTTAATGCCCTTACTTCAATGGTGGTTGCTTCTAGACATTTACCCAAGCAATAGGAGGTGTTTGAGGGCAATTCAAACACCTTAAAAGGTGTTCACGGCCCATGAAGAGGGGTTTACGGTCCAAGAGTGTTCTTGAGCTGTAAACTCATGTTTACTCTCCAAAAGGAAAGGTTTTGGTGTTCTAAGCTCATATGTGTAAGTCCACAAGTCATATCTAAGCCCTAGGAGTGATTTAAAAGGGTTTTGGGGCTTCAAAACCCCACTTATGGGTGTTTACGGTCCAAGAGTGTTCTTGGGCCGTAAACACATGATTTGGCCCCTATTGGATGTCTTAAACACGAATTTGCATGTTAAATGAGCTAAACAACAAGTGAGGGTAGATCACTTACTAGTTTGGGGCTCGAAATGGGCGATTTTTGGATCGAAAACAACTTGTAGAGAGAGAGAGAGAGAGAGAGTAGAGGGAGGATGGAAAAGTCTCAAATGGAGTCCACTCACCCTTATATAGGGTTTGAGTTTGTGGCTCAGAGGAAATCTACCCAATACTGATGTTAAACGGGGCTTTTGGTCGCACCCGATTGAATGGTCGTATTTTGACTTGGTTGTAACTAAAACTTTTCAAGGGATTATTGAGGGTGTTTCTAATCTGTTCCAACCCTTACGAAGTCATAATAAAGTCCCTATTTAATTAACCTAATCCGAAAGGTTAACGGACGATTTAACAAAGTGGTTTTTATTAACGGACGATGAGGTTAAAAATGATGGGATAAATTTCGGGTTGTCACACCATGGTTGTTGCCTTTGTCGGCAGCGGAGGCAGAAGGCGGTGTCGTTCGGGACTCCATCTGGTCGGAAAACAAAAGAGACATCGGCGGCGGCTGGGGAGAATGAGAGGGAGGTGACATCAGAGATGGGAGGTATAAGGGGAAGATGGCGGCTTCATAGATGGTCGATAGGGTTAGGGTTTGAACCCTTAAATACCCGCTCCATCTAAATGTTTGCCATAATGACAATAACAGTCCCTCCCCTCACATTTCCTTTCAAAGCAAGGCCAATATTTATCATTTAAACCCTAAATCCATAAACTTCTTTCATAATAAGTTTGTATTTACTAGACAACCCCCATCTTCTAAAATCTTTACAAAACTAATCCAAAATTTACAAAACTTCCCCTTGCTTGACGAATTCTTTTCAATTAAGGTCCAAAATTTACCCTTTAGCCCTCAACTTCTAAATTTATGACAATTAGCCCCTCGAGACCAACACCTTGCTATATAATTATAAATTTTAGGCTACTATTCATTCAATAATTTATTTATTTATTAAATAAATAAACGAGGTGTTACAAAAGCCTTGGATAAACCTTCTGTAAATTTAACCGATCCCTAAAACCTACGAATCTCAGTGGGAATTTTTAGTCGTTCCCACTTCATTACTGCTTCGATCTTTGCTGAGTCAACCATTATTCCTTATTGTTTAACCACATGACCCAATAATTGCACCTCTTGGATCCAAAAATCACATTTGGAGAACTTTACATATAACTGCTCCTTCTTTATAACTTCCAATAGTTCTCGTAAGTGCTTTCCATGCTCCTGCTTGTTTTTCAAGTAAATAAGATTTTCGTCGATGAATACTGTCACAGATCTATCAAGGAAAGGTTTACAAACCCTATTCATCAGATCCATAAATTTTGCTAGATCACTAGTCAGACCAAACAACATAACCAAAAATTCATAGTATCCATATCTCCTTATGAATGTTGTCTTCTCAATATCTTGCTCTCACACCTTCAGCTGATGATACCCTGACCTGGGATCTATCTTTGAGAAATAGCTTGTGCCTTGTAATTAATCTAACATGTCATCTATCCTAGGCAACAATTATTTATTCTTCAATGTTGTTTTATTCAGCTTTCTATAGTCTTATCACATCCTCATGCCCACATCCTTCTTCTTCACGAATAACACCGAAGCTCCCTAGGATGAAGAACTAGGTCTAATGAAAACTTTGTCTAACAACTCCTGAAGTTTCATCATAAGCTCCTTCATCTCCATCGGTGCTAATTGGTATGGTCCAATAACTCAAATGGACTAACTCTTCATGGACTCTCATATAAACTTAGCCCATCATGGATCAATGGCTAAAATCATATGTATCACTGATTTACATAATCAGTCCCCCGTTAATTTAATTAGTCTCTTTTGATCACTAAATTAATTCCAAATTAATTCTTGATCAATATTAATTAAATAATAATTAATATATTGTACTTATAATATATAAATAAATCACAAATAACCTCTTTCTCAAATATCCATCCTATCAAATTGTTCCAGTGAATGCAACACAAAATGGACCATGCTACTATCGGGTCAAGTACATACCAATTATAGTTATAGGTTTAGACACCTAATCCAACAGTCTCCCACTTGGATAATTCTAATAACTATTATAGCAAGTACGACTACAAAATCCGATTAGCAATCGTAGCTCTCAAAAGACGGTTGTCGAACTCTAATCAATAATGCGTCTATTAGATAAGTGATTATATATTCCTTCATTCTAGATATCATATGGACATGAGACATGGGTTATAATCATTCTCTCTTCCCATGTGTTGTTTCCCGATTTCTGATTTATGACGACCGACTAATTCAATAAATCAAATCAGTCTAGGCTTGGCCAATCGCATAGGGTTGTCATCACTAAATCATCGAGGGGCCCACAGATATCGCTTTTATCCCTCTTAGGGTAAAAGGAATGGATAAAGTTCGAATCATATGCTTGCTCTATTTACTCATGAAATGACACACGACAATATGTTTTATAAAACCAAGTTACTGGTGCATTTACATATCATCAATGTGCAACCGACTTGTAAAATGCAACTCATATCTCTCTGTTTCAAGAATATAAGATATTATCATCTCACAATTACTCGTGATGAAATCCATGAAGTGATTCAGATGAGCGTGGGTTTAATCAAATACTCAAATGTTATTACAAGAGTACTCACGAACACTACAACAATCTTTTGCTATGTCTAAACACTTAGATAGTCTACAGTCAGATTCATGACAGTCTTACCTCATTACCTACTTCCAAAGTATGATTGACTGTGGATGTTTGAATAATCTTATTATTCGAGAAGTCAAAACATGAAAAGTGAAACACAAAAATAATTTAATCCAATATGGTTTCAAAACTTTTAAATATAAATAAAACACTTATTATTTAATCACCATATTGATTACATATTATTCATTGTATAATGTTTTGATTAATCAACTTAATACTTGAATTAAGACAATAGTTATCCCGTGCTCCAAGCATGCACACTATGTTTGCCTATGGTCCTTACTTTGTGAAATATATCAATAGAAGACATTTCCAATGAAACTCATTTCCTAATTCCAAATCTTTAAGTGTAAGAATACCAAATTCTTGCCACCATTAGAATGTGTTAGACTCTAAACTATCATGTAATGATTCCTTTTTGTAATGTCATGGTACCAAAGTCACAAATACTTTGTCAATGATATTAAAAAGTATTCCCTTGGAGATTGTTACAAGAACAATTCCATGGAAGCGAAGTCTCAATTTCAAAGTACATCCCTTTGAACATCCTTCTTGCATAAAAGTTTCTAACCTACACATAGATTCTTAATATCTAACTTCTATTATGGAAATATTTCCATATTTTCTATATGACAACTCATTATTATTAGAATCTTGTTTATTCATAATAATGTCAATACAGTCCATCCATTACTATACTTCCATCTACAAGCGATCAATCCTTAGCGAACCTTAGATCGCCCTTGAAAGCTATTTAATAACATTAGTCATATCTGTTACTAGTCCTCTTAATGCCCTAGGCATTTAGAAAATTAGAACACATGAATATTATAGCACATGCAATCGATCCTATAGTAGGAGCATATGGGATACGATTCATAATAGGGATGAAAGTGGGTCCAAACCTAGACCGGATGGACCCGGACCCGGAAAACCCGGAACCGGTTAATGGGATTTTATAGAACCGGAAACCGGACCGTTATATAGGAACCGGTTCCGGTTCGGTTCCGGGTAAAGTGGGTCTAGAACCGGAAAACCCAGAAACATCAAAGTGGGTAGGTTGGAACTGGATAAAGTGGGTTTAGAACCGGAAAACCCGGAAAACCGGAATTTTTTGGTAATTATTACTACTTAGTTGGTTAAACTTTGAAAATTTTCATATTGATATACCGACTTTGGGGGACTGTAACTCATTGAATACGAAACCAAAATTAACAAAATTATAGTCTAAAATCATGTACAAACTCTAAAATACACTCTGGAAAAACCTGCATGTCAATCCGACTTTAAAACAAATAGTTGAAAAGTTGAAAATTTTCAATTTTGATATCCCGACTTTGGAGGACTGTAAATCATTGAATATTAAACCAAAAATGAAAAAATTATAGTCTAAACTCATGTACAAACTGTAAACTAGAAGTTGGAAAAAACCACATGTCAATCTGACTTCAAACGAATTAGATATGTATGTTTTAAAACTTTCACCGAATACAAAAAAACTGAAAAACTAAAAACTTCCAGCTTTGATATCTCAACTTTGGAGGACTGTAAGTCAATGAATATAAAACTAAAAATGAAAAATTTATAGTCTAGAATCATGTACAAACTCTAAACTACATGTTGGAAAAAACCGTATGTCAATTGGAGTTGAAACGAATAAGATATGCATCTTTTAAACGTTTCACAAAAACCGGTTCCGGCCCTAAAAGTGGTTCCGGTTCCAAAAACCGGTTCCGGTTTTTAGACCCGGTTTACCCGGACCCGATAGACCCAAACCCGGATTACCCGGAACCCGGATAAAGCCAATTTTTAAACCCGAAACCGGACCCGGTTCTACATATTCCGGTTCTAACGGTTCCGGTTCTGGTCCGATTCCGGTTCCGGTCCGGTTTTCCGGTTCTAAATTTCATCCCTAACTCATAATGTATTATATAATGATATGAAACTTGACCATTATTTTGCTATAATATTTCCATATATAGGATTCCCATGTTGAAATATTCCAATATGGTAATTATATATGTCCATGACTAAGTCTAATTAATATTTCAATCTAAGCTTTTAGATTCGAAATAAAGTATACGTATCCTTTCCCTTATTATAGCGAAACAACTTTTCAAACTCTGCAACTTTGCAAAATTCTTAACCTTTGTTTCCTATAACTAGTATTGCTAACTTGCAACACTTAACATAATAATCATGCTCCCACTATCATTATAATTATATTTTTACCAGCATCACACTTATGCTCCCACAAACTTTGACATGTACCCAGAAATCAGTTGGACTTCAGGAAATCAATACTCATTGAATTTCGTACCAAAGTTCAGATTTCTAATACGAGATGCCTCGATAAGCCTTTATCTAAGGTCATACACATTTTATAAGAAAGCTCACATGTGTGTCTAAACTATTTCAGAACTTACAACAATAAGTTCCGAGTGTTTAAACTTTTTGCCATTTCTCAAAATTCGAACTATGAAGAGGGATGTTGTAATCATAATCGAACTTGAGAACACAATTAACACAACTGCTATCTCCTCAAAATCTTCTTAGTGAAAGTGTTTCCTCACAATCATGGAAAGAAACCTTGTGTCACTTAGATTTTATGGTGTATGTGTTCCTATCCACGTGAATCTGTCATTTCCACCCATTATCATAAGATAAGGTCTTTGACAAATTCAAACTCATATGGACTAAACTTGTTCAAACTTAATTTCTTGCCACTTGGCAGCGCAAGGGCCTACCATGTCTTCCAATTTGTTGAGTAGATCACCCTTACCGATCAATGAAATGTCACTGATCAAGGTGCTTTGCCTTATACAATCAATTGAGAACTCACAGAACTCACGTGCATAGTCAACTTTAACTGGAATGAGCACATAAACAAGAATATGTCAACATGATAGGTTACAAACCTCAAGTCGTGTGCTAGTGATAAACGATAGGTTTATTCTTGACCAGTTCTTGAAACTTATCAAGATCTTTAAGACTCCACTGACCTCTTGACACATAAGATTCTCTATCAAAAAACATTCTTGACAAACAAATATCCAAGAGTAAGTGCGGGTTCTTATCAAGATAAACACTCCACTCAATTAGTCTTAGTTAATCTTTGTCTTATCCAAGACATCACAACTTACCAATCTTCAAATGTGTTATAAACCTACTTAAAATATGTCACTCAAGACACAATCTTGGAGTAAGACTCTAAGACTCGATTTTGGAATGAAGTACTCACCTTAATTGATTTAACCATTTTAGCACTTCCCGATTCGTCTTCTTAGCCATACAAGTGCACTAAGGTGTCCTTAGAGGATCAATTATGATATGGTTTTCATAATCATTAAGATGATCATAAAACATGATTCTAAAGTACTCTCCTTTCGTTTTAGATTGGAGAAAACTTTTAATCTTTCTGCCTATTTGATTCTTTTTATTCATCCTGCTATACATTGAAACTTTTTCAATAATTCAGAATTACACTTAATCTTGTAAGCATGATCATATTTACTAAACATTTAGTACATGACGAATAGTCTTAACGTTCTTTGTGGTGGACCTGACTAGTGCACTACAATTTGTACTAGATCCCTTAGTCCGTCACTTGACTCACATCTATATGTGTAACGACCCGTTATTTCAAATCAATGTAATAGACTAAATCAACTTGTAATTAGTTTTATAGTAATAAAGAGAAATTATTTGAATATTATGTGCATTATGTTTTTAAGATGAAAATAAGCGTCAAAAATAAAATGTTAGATAAACCCGATATCTATGAAGAAACCTGTAGTGGTCGTAACAAGGATTCCATAAATATCAACAACGCTGAAATCAGAGTTATAACGAAGAAGTTATGACCTATCTAAGTTTCGCGATAGAACCGACACAATGTTGTCTATCGTAAAAAGTAAGTTTACAATAAATACTTTTTAGCCTTGCCAATCTAAATGAAAGTCTTAGTAAACGTTAAACCGAGAGCATGCATAAAAAGAACATCCATATCTGACTTCGTGTGAAGAAGTTATGAATTTTCGAAGATTCGGCACATTAGTGTACAATCCGAAATTCGAATTATAGATTGAGCGATTTTTAGCCGATACAATCTAAACGAGAATCGAAGATCTCATCAATAGTGGTCCAACGGTAAAAAGACAGACGAAAACGGATGTCAGATGAAGAAGTTATGAATTTTTAACGGACTTTTCCTGTTCCAGCCTGTTAAAAATATAACTTTAAAAATAAATCAAAATTAGTCGACGGAGTCTAAACGAAAGTTGTAGAGCACGGTCTCACCTACGCATGGATATAAAGAACGTCAAAACGGAGATCATATGCGAAAGTTATGAAATTTTGAAGTTTGAAAAATTAAATCTGAAGCCGTACATCCAACGTACGAGGGTACGCCCAGCGTACTCGGAAGCTAGGTCCGGAGTAGGCCACATTACCTTATTCCTTTGCATGGTGGATGTGTGTTTATAGCTTAGACACATCCAAAGCTCAGAAACCGATCAGAGACCACATAAGCGCCTACACATCGCGTACGAGGGTACGCCCAACATACTACGAGACCTCAGCCAACTACAAATAGGATGCGAGACCTCCTGGTTTTGGTTGCTACTTGACCATCTTTTTCACTCTTTATACCCTCTTAAGCCATCCTAACCCCCCCCCCCCCCCCCCCCCCCGAATTTTAGGGAACTTCCCTAACACCCGAAGAAAGCCCGAAGCAATCGAAGTCCTCGAGAAAATAATCTTTTTCAGTTGAAACTCTGCCCGCTCAGAACTCGATTTTCACTAGAAACTCGTGATTTCCAACGTAGTGAAGTGCTGACCAAATCACCACTTATCAGGTGAGTTCATTCCTCTACGTTTTCATCTCTTTTCCTATGGTTTTAGGGGGGGGGGGGGGGGGTAATACAAGTAAACACATGGAAACTTGTGTTAAACTTCAAGTCATTGTTATTGTTTTCTTATAGTTTATATAACAATTACATGAAAATATTTACATACATAACAACTTCTGACACAACAATTATCAGTTAAAATGAAATATAAAATGTAAACTATAATATGTATAGTTTGGAAACATTAACATTATATTACCCTTTCAGGGAAAGGTAATGATTATATAAAAATACGATTATTTTTATACACTATAAACATAACAAACGGAGTAACAATTTCATGTACGAATGTTTTCATTACAAAACACGTATCTCGTTGGAATTTGTGAGTCATTCATCTTCATTGTACCTACGAAAGGTATCCATGGAAGTCCTGTTTTATAACCCGAGTCTCCTCCCGGAGAGCATGATACTTGTGTATAGATGTATACGAGACTGGTGATCCCGCACCCTGGTTGTTAGCTACAACACGACCGGCAAGTTATGGGTGACAAACGTCATATCTTTTCGACACCAGAAGAACGTCGAGACAAGCAATTCATGAATACCATGGTTATGAAAACTCACATGATAAACGACAATACGTTATTTTTACGTAAAATTGATATTACACTTATTTTACGTAATTACACAGCTCTTCAAATGGTTTTATTTTCGAATAAAACTACATGTTACAAAACTAAGTATGTATGTATATATATATATATATATATATATATATATATATATATATATATATATATATACACTTGTGTTTTTTTCGATCTTGGATCATATTAGACTACAGTTCACACTTCTGTTTACAATTTACAGTTCAGTTTACAAATCAGCTTTATGGAAAACGTACGATTTTCCGGGGTAAACACTCTCATTTTACAAACTAACAATGTACAACTTATTTTATAGAAAATATCGGATTTTCTGGAAAAAATGTGATTTCATCTCATTGAATGGCATATATTTATTCATACAAATACTTATGAACTCACCAACTTAATTGTGGACACTTTTTCTGAAATAACTTGTATTCTCAAGAAATCGGTGAAAAAAGGTTATCAACAACTTTTGAAGATTTGATGCTAGGACGTTAAACAACTCTTTTGACATCATTACATAATTGATTTTTTTGGAAACATGTAACCCATACAACGATGTAACCTTTTCAATTACGTATATGATGGTTGTGTTTGCTTTGATTACTATTATGAAATGATTGTGATATTGTACATGATGTCCTCCTCCCTCGAACATTTCTGCCTTTCCGTTTTGGAGTGTGACAATATGTGAACAAGGAATTAATCTTAATTTCGTAAAGATGAAGGTTCTCATTCATCATACAATACAAGTCGCATGATTCCAAGTATCTGTTCAATTGAAACTTGGGTGATGAGAATCTTTCATTATTTGGTAAATTTAGACACTACCACAAATGAAAGATTCAAATCCATATTGCTAAAAATAGAAACATACAAACATCAATTTTCACAAATTCCATTGCAAGGAAATATAAAATAAGATAAAATCAAAATTTTATGTACTTATAAAATTTCGGAAAATCTTGTCCTTACAATGCAATTATAAATGAAAAGTATGTTACTAAATATTCCGAAGCAAAATATCATAACTCTTAAGCCGCAGCTCCAAAATTCTGATCATCGATTCATGCGATCGAAATCCATCTATTCGCGATCAGACTCAACCTGCTCTTTCTTTAAGCTTCATTTCTCTTCTTCGATCCTACAAAACATCAAAATGTAATATGTAACGACCCAAAAATCAAGGGTAAAAGTTTCATTTTTAGTATAGCTAAAACATTGATACCATTTCTCCCAAACATTCAAATCATCATTAAGTAAAACATTATCAGAGTTCATCCCAAAATCATTCGTTTCAGAATTCATAGGTGTATGCATTGCGATCAATCCGAGCCCTTCATTTCCAAAACGATGATACCTGAAACCATAAACAAACTTGTAAGCACAAAGCTTAGTGAGTTACCCAGAGCATACCCCACACACAATTCACATATCATATTAGCTATAAAAGCTATCTCTACCACGTAACACATATCATACTAGCTATACAAGCTATCTCTACCACATGTCACATATCTTGTTACCTAGAAAGGTTATCTCTACCACATAACATTAGCTATAAAAGCTATCTCTACCATATAATATTAGATATAAAAGCTATCTCAACCACATATCCCTGCATAAGGATGCCATGGGCACCCCCATGGTCTTACACCCATGTGTCATGGGCCCACCCCATGGTCTTTTCCCTGCCGGAAGGCCATGGGCACCCCCATGGTCTTACATCCATGTGTCCATGGGCCCACCCCATGGTCTTTCCCTGCTGGACAGCCATGGGCTCCTCCACATGGTCTTACATCCAAGTGTCATGGGCTCCCCCATAGTCTTTCATGCAAATATCACATAGACAAACAACATAGCATATAGCATATAACCAACTGGCATACCACATATCTCTACATCAACTAGTGTACCACATAATACAAAATGGGCCGGCCTTGGTGCCTTTGACCCATTGGTATGGTGAGGAGACTCACCTGTCACTGCTGAAGTCTTGCAAATAAAACTCCAGCTGCTGGTTGACAGATTCCCGAACTATCAACATTAAACAATACCCGATTAATAATTGGGTTCCAATGCACAACCACAACTCCATACTTGGGGTAAAAGGTTATTTTCCCTAACTTAGCTTTATTCAGTCCAAGGCCCAATCCAAAGGCCCAGAAGTCAAACCATGGACCAAAGCCCAACATATAGCCCAATTTTCTAAATTAGGCCCAACCTTTACATGGTCTCATTCAAAGGCCCAACCATTTAGTCCAGTCCAAACATTTTGCATTTCTAATTTCCCAATATCCCATAATCATAAAGGCCCAATTATGGCCCATCTATGGCCCAATTTTCCAAATTAGGCCCAAAAGTTCACATGGGCCTTACCCTAAAGCCCATTAAATTATTACAGTCCATATGATTGTTCTTGGATGGCCCATCAATATCTCAATCACCAATGCCCAATAGAAAGGCCCAACTCAAAGCCCAAGTGAAATTAGGGTTTCACATAAAATGACAATTAGGGTTAAGTGTTTCTCACTTAACCCATTAAGGACTTAATCTATTAAGTCCACCACTCGACTAGATAAATCATATGGTGTGATTAAGCTTAATACATAGTCCAATTCCAAAGGACCAAATGTGGGTCCCGATAAGTCCAAAGCCCATAAATCTAATATTAGGGTTTTCTAAACCCTAATTAGGGTTTCCAACACCATCTTAGCCCAATAGGCCCAATAGCTAGGTCTTTTGATCAATTAAGGTTCATTAGGCCCATTAGGGTTTCACTAGGCCCACTAGTGTCTCATAAGGCGGGCACCACCCACTACCACCTCGGGTAGTGGTGGTCAATGGCGGCTCACGGTGGTGGTTACGAGTTTCTTTTATTATTCTAGCATTGGTTACAATATTACAACGCAAAAACCCAAATAACTCACATACACACACTAATACAAGCACACACACACATAGCCACCCCAATGGTGTCTAACGGTGGTACATGGCGACAGCCACCACCTCACGATGGTGGTGGTTATGTTCTTGGGCCAACACAACACCAAAAGCACTCCAACACCAATCCAAACGCACCCGAAATCCCACAGCCACCCGAGATGGTGGCTAGTAGTGGCGGAACGGTGGCAGCAGGTGGCGGAACGGCGGCAATAGGCGGTGGTGATGAGTTTTCTTCGTTTTTTCCTGTTCAAGAGTATCCATATACATTAAACTCATGAACTAGGCCCACAGACACACCAAATCACGCACAAAGCCACCTCCTCGCGGTGGCTAGTGGCGGCAGAAAAGAATGTTATTTGCAGCAGCCACCATTTCCAATGGTGGTGGGTTTTCCGGCCATCAATTTCGTAAACAACTCCAAGGCCACAATAAACAACATATATATGTAAACACATAAAGGTCTGACCACCTTCTGGGTGGCTGACATCGCCGAAACGATGAGATCAACGGCCAAAAGAAACACTGGTGGCAACAATGGTGTCTACGATGTCAACACAGCGAAGGACGACAGGGAGAAAAGAGAGAGATGAAGGTGGGTTGCGGTTTACCTTACTGATGGCTTTCCAGCCGTTCTCAACACCCACTCGACGAACACAACGTGATTCCCCGGTCCTCAACGATCCTTCGGTTACCTAGGACATCTCCGGCAGCATGCGTCGCGACGGCGACGTTTGACGGTACTGTAGCGGCAGTGACGGAGCTTGTGTTGAAAGTGGCGGCTGAAGTTTCAAAGGTGGCAGCTGGAAGACGAAGCTAGAGTTAGGGTTAGACGTGTTTAAAGAAAACGACAGGGAAGGGAATGATGGGTTTAAGTCCCATGTTCCTCTCAAACTTATGCTCACTTAACACATTTAGTCCCTCCCCATGAGATCTTTTCCAATTCAAGGCTACAATTTACAAAACAGCCCCTAAAATCAAGATTCATAACAATTCAAGTCCCAAAAGTTACCATATAGCCCCTCCATGACAAATCCTTTTCAAAATAAGTCCCAAAATTATACCTTAACCCCCAAATAATCTAATTTATAACATTTGGCTCCCAAAAACCCACTCCCCATTAAATAATACAGATTTAGGGCGACTATTCGTTCATCAGTTTTATCTATTTACTTATTTAATAAACAGGATGTTACATAATATCATCACATCATGTATTAAGAATCTACAAATAGGAACTTAATAGAGTTAGATAGTGGACTTACCTGAAGTAGAGTCAAACACTTTGACTTTACCATCCTTGTGATCCTTCAGGTAAATAAGGTAGCTTTGCAACCAATGCCCCCTCTCTTGGCAGTAGTAACAAACACACTCTTTCGAAATGGCACATGGGACAATCTCAGACTTAGCCTTTCTCTTTACTATTTGGTCTAATGGTTTGACCATGGCCGATCCCTTTTCATTGGGAAGCGAAGACTTTTCTGGACTTCCAATGTTTCCATTGTCATTGTCCATGTAAGTTTGGGAAGTAGATCTTCCAATCAAACTTGCTTTACCAGTGTGCCAAATCATTTTCAATTCAGAAACAATTAGCAAATAGGTAAGATCAATGAGGGTCACGTCGTGATCTGTCACATAGTAGTCTTTAACAAACTGACCATATGACTCGAGAAGTGATTGAAGAACCATGTCAATAGCCAGCTTCCTTGAGACAGCGACACCTAACATTCCCAGTCTGTCAATATGCAACTTTATCTCCAAGACGTCTGCACACACAAACTTTCCATCCGCATGTTTGCTTGTCAATAGGGCTTGAGTGACCTTGAACTTTTCAAGTCTTCGAACATATGGGTTAGGGAGAACTATTGGAGGAGGTGGAGGAAGTGAAGTATGATTTCCGTTTCCATGATCCAATCGTGGGACATCATCTTCATGAGGAAAGCCTTTTCCATAAGATCCGGGAAGACCATAGTTTTCAGAACTAGACATTTACAACGGAGAAATTCAAGTTTAGTTGATTTAATTACTTAATATAACACCCAAATGAAGTATTAAGGCTAGGACCCAACACAATAATTTACAATTCGTAAGAGGGATGTCGTAATCCAATTCTAAACTATTTACCGGTAGGTAAATGACGATTTATCAATTTCCACCATGAAAAACGAAAATAAGCATTAGGTTTTAAATGAATTGAGTTTCCTAGATTCTTTTGAGATTCATTAAACCTTTCATTGGCATGTTTAATCTCGATTATGCCCTTCAGATTTGTGACTGGGATACAGAGGATCACAAACAATGTGTAAATAACCATGCAAATTAGCTTGGTACTCTCGACGTCCTTTATCACCTAATCAATGTGGCGGTTAACCACACACGCTCCATTGATCTATGATAAACATCGAGCTACCCTTTTCCACCCTTACCAGTCCAAGTTAATATACCGGTTAACCACACACGCTCCACTAACGAATTGGCAAGGTGCAAAGTGCAATTTCATGGATTAGCATCAAATTCACATTTTCCTAAGTAACTAAGATTGGGAATTTATAAAGCATTTAGTTACTTAGTATTTTTCATTATTCTTTTAATGGAAGTTGTGTACTATCCTACCCGTTCGGCTAACGATCCTCCACTAGTCAAGGGTGCGGTGGGTAAGAGTGGATACCCAATGGCGGTCATTTTACAGGCCACTTCCTTAAACATCCCTTATGGAGCAACTTCGTGAATGTGGCCTACTAACAGTAAGACTGGCCTTTTACTTATACATATATAATATATTAAACTTCTAACTTTATATAGTATAATGGTGTATTCTACATAAATACTAGATGGTTTAAACTATTAATAAATTAGACTTTTAAGTTAATTATATTTAAACCATATCATTATGGATTTATTAATTCTCTTTTAATTAAACACTTAATTAATTTAATAAACGCCATAGGGGTGTAACTCTTCAAAACATTTAGATCTAATTTTTTAAACTAATAAACTAATCATATTATTTATCTTTTACCAATTTGACCTAATGCAACTCTTGTAGCAAGATAATTTCAAATAAAAAATAATACAAATAATTAGTTTATCATATAAAGTAGAATTATCTAAAAATTTGACATTTTATCTTTTAATTGAATGAGGATAGTCACTACCATATCAGAAAAATCATATTTTATGATACAAAATAGTTTAAGGTAATGATCCTAATCCAATTCTAGCCAAAAAAACCCAAAAATCCGTCAACGGACTGTCCGACTCGTCGAGTTCATCATGAACTCGCCGAGTTTCATAGTGGGCTCGTCGAGTTCATGCTGCCAGAAAGCAGATTTCCATTTTTTAGCTTTGAACAACTAACCAATGCATCTATATAACAAAAAACACCATGGCTCTGATACCACTGTTGGGTTTTATGTACTATACCACTCCTATGGTACACATACAACCCTAATGCTTTGGATCTAAGTTTTCTCTAGTTATACATGCAACAAAAAATTTATCCAAAGCATGAAACCTATAACTAGCATACAACATTGATATTTGAAACACAAAAAAACTAGATAGAAGAATACCTCTTAGTTGTAGCTTGCAGAACTGGTCTTTCAAGAGCTTAGCACCCGAAGTGTGATGCCTCAATTAGTTCACAAAACACCACCAACAATTAGCAGATAATGAGAGTGAGGTTAGGAGGCACCAAAAATGGCTAGGGTTTTCACCTTGAATCACTTGTGTGTAACTTGAGCTAATTTTTAGAGCATAGGGGTTACATATACAGTGAAGAATTCCAATGGTCACTTGTAAACCCTAATCCATACACTTAGGCTTATGATCCAATAACTCAAATGGACTAACTCTTCATGGACTCTCACATAAACTTAGCCCATCATGGATCAATGGCCCAAACCATACGTATCTTTGATTTACATAATCAGTCCCCATTGATTTAATTATTCTCTTTTGATCACTAAATTAATTCCAAATTAATTCTTGATCAATACTAATTAAATAACATGATTTCTCAATTAATATATTATACTTATAATATATTAATAAATAACAAATAACCTTTTTCTCAAATATCCATCCTATCAAATTGTTCCAGGGAATGCAACCCAAAATGGACCATGCTATTATCGGGTCAAGTACATACCAATTATAGTTATGGGCTTAGACACCTAATCAACAAATGATTCCAGAATTCACTCAACATTTGTCCCCTTATTCCACAAATTATTCACTTCTAGGAGGGTTTATCTATACTATCTTCTTCTACAGAGTATCTCAGCATTGTTCTCACTAAGCCAATCCATTAATAATACTATGTCAAACCTATTTAACTCAATGGGCATTAACTCCTAATGGAACTTATTCTCATTCAAGTCGTTGACGATGTTCCTAATGCAATCACTAACAAGTACAAACTTGCCACTAGCAACTTCAATTACTAGAGAACTATCTAGTCTATCTATAGGCAATGCTAGTTTTCTACCAAATTTATGTGAAATAAATGAGTAATTAGCTCCCGATTCAAATAATATATTGGCCAGCAAATCATTTACAAGGATGATACCTTAAGCGACATCTTCTTCCTCCTTAGCTACTTCCGAAGTCATCTGGAATGCTCTCACCTTTGGCTTGGGCGGCACATTCGGCTTTGCAACCTCCTTCTTATGCGGAAAATCTTTCTACACATGTCCTTCCTCTTCATAATCGTAGCACACCCTCTTGTAGAATATACACCCGTTGGCATAGTGACCCGTCCTTCCATACTTGTAAAAGGTCACCTCCTCACTACATTTTCCAAAGTGATTCTTTTTCCACTTCTCACACTATTTTGCTTCAGCTCATCCTCCTCTAAACTTCTCGGAACCAGACTTCAAGAATCTTCTTTTCTTGTCGGATCTTGAAGATCCCTCAAAATTTATCTTTTCTCCTACTTCCGCTTTCCCTTCTCCCTTAACTAGGTCTCAACATTCTTGGTTGCCCATATGGCGGCCTTCAAAGTGGTTGTTTGTTTGACCATTGGACCAAAGTTCAATGGCAAACCATTAGCAAACTTTTTGACCTTGGATAGTTTAGATGGAATCAAATAAGGAACAAGCTTCATTTTCTCTGTAAAACTTGCAACATACTCACTAAAGCTTATCTTGCCCTTCTTCAGGTTCAGGAATTTGTTATTAATCTCCAGAAGATCCTGCTCAGAGCAGTATTGCATTTTCAATTACATAATAAAGTGTTTCCAAGACATCTTACTAGCTTCTCCCTTGGGCATGGTATCAGCCAGTAACTTCCACCAACTTAATACCCCATTCTTCAACTATCTGACCGCAGCAACGGTCTTCTGCTTATTGCTAAAGGTGCAACTCTCAAACACCATCTCCATATCGGATATCTAATCCATGAATTTCGTTGGTGTTGGGCTTCCATAAACACTCGATGGCTTGGATTCCATGAAGTCCTTCTACTTGCGTCCACGTCCATCACTTCCTCCATCCGGATGGTTTCTTCTCACCACACGTGGCTTAGCTTGACTAAAATTCCGACTATATTTTCCCTCTACCGACTATTCTTCATTCAGATTTGGTTGCACAAAAGGTACAGTAGGTTCATCCTTATTCTCCCACAACATTTGTCTCGTCTCCACCCTTTGCTCGGCCATCATAGCTTGAATCATTGTTTGGACTCCTACCATCATGACAGGTTTAATTATTGACACCACTCCAGGTGCACGTTCGATTACACAGAGCTCTGGATACTGATTACCATTTCCTAATCCGCTTTGGGTTCTCACCATGTCGATGTATACACCAAAGCAGACGTTCAATATGATATTATCAAGATAAGGAAGGTTTTATTTATGATAGATGCATAAGTCCTCCTTGTCACTTTGAAAAGTTACATGTCGGTTCTAATACCGTAATTAAATGTTTAGGAATCTAAACACATAAAATTTCTAGATATGGTCGTTAATAGACCATGGATCCATTAAATTTATAACATCCTAGGTAAGCATCCTAAGGCATCTTATTGCTATAACATGCTTTAACATAAATCATTTTAGCATGTAAAAGCAATTTAGACATCGTCCCTAAAATAAGCTAGTGCATGTGTCATTTCAGGCATACTATATAGTAGACACTCACCTCACGATCATCACTAAGCATTCTAAGTTTAAGTCTAGAAATCCTCAAATATTCCTAGTTCGTTTAAACTAATTCTCTGATACCAACTATGCCATCGTCATTTATTATAGCCAATTTAAAACTTTTTATTTATACTTTATTTATTTCAAAGTCTAAAACTAAATGCAGAATTTGTTCCTAAACATGATACTATTATTAGCAAAGCAATTCCGAGGAAATGTATTTTATTTATATTTAAAACCATGGTATGTCATCGTCAATACAGAGACATAATCATAAACAAGTCTTAATAGACCTTACAACATCTTATTATACTAATGGCAAACAAACTCCTAAAATAACTCATCATCCAAGTGCCTTGATATCGCTACCTATTTTACAAAGAAACAGAGTGGGTTGAGCTTGGGGGCCTAGTGAGCACATAGGGTTTTCAAACCACAATAATTAAGTTCTTTAATTATATATTTCACATCAAATCTTTTACCCGATTATCCATACCCGTTGTTCTCACATACTGATCCTGAAATACTGATCTCAAGGGACCTATCCTAAGGAACAGATAATTCATTAACACCTACAGGTTGTGAGCATGCCAACATTCCACTGAATTGTCTAGAATAGTTTGTGGTTATCATCTATACTCTGCTAGATGATGGTTCATTAATAGTCAAGTCCTCTCATCATTTTCATCACCCATCACTACCCAATATATTTTATATAAATATATAAGAAAATACATATATGATTAAATCAATTAAAAATCATATAATTTATCTAACACATATATCAAGCAATTTAGATGATAGGCACATATATCATTTAATCATCTAGATACTTTATATATATATATATATATATATATATATATATATATATGTGTGTGTGTGTGTGTGTGTGTGTAAGCTGAAGGTAGCTATGTACTCACTTGATAAAGTAGATGACTAGAAAGTTGGATAACACTTCGCTTCAACACTTAGCCTTTCCTTTGATGTGACCTAGTATAATTATCACGAACTCTTAGTCTAATATGCCTTATGACTAATGATAGTGTAGATTCTCAATAATCCTTATGTCTGCTAATCTATAGTTGATATGGGACAACCAGGTAGGATCATATCAGAGGTAGGGTCCGTTTGGTATACAGAGTATACTGTTTGGAAATCCCACTTTAAACACTTCACTAAATCCATCCTAGACATCATCCGCGTAAGTATATCAATATGTAATATGACTTTGGATTTGCTGACTTATCTAATTTATAAATTCTAAAAACGACTATCAATTTAAATATAAATTACACTAAAATAATATAGAGTGTAAATTAACTTACATAGATTCCCTAGAAAAAAGCCTGGAAATTGCACTAATAGAGCTTATACTCAAAGGTTATTACTTGTCGGACACTCAAGGGTTATTGGGCTTCGTCGGTATACTTGAAACTAAAGAAGTTTGGATCTAATGTAGAGAGAACTCGATGGATTGAGGTGTAGGGGTCAGATATGAGAAGCATACATGAAGACAAGTATTTATAGCCGAAAAATATATTCGTGTTGTGCACTATGTCGGGATGCACTGTGAAAATGGTCGGGTTGCTGACATGTCGTTCTCTAAGTGGTGCCACATGTCAAGATTTGGGTGGATGTCAGATGCACGCCATGCATCTTATGCGTAGATTTTATAAAATCTTAGAAAGATCATATTTTCTTTATACAAGCTCTGTTTTCGATGCATTTTATATCGACGCATAGCTATCAACGAGATCTACAACTTTCATTTAGACGATGGAGTTAATTTTGAGTTTAGTTTTAAAGTTATATTTTAAATAGGGTTAGACTATTAAAGTGCATAAAAAATTCATAATTCTCTCATCCGACGTCCGCTCTCGACTGTCTTTATAACGATGGACTCCTATAACTAGATCTTCAAGTCTCATTTAGATTGTTGCGGCTAAAAATCAACCGATCTAAAATTTAATTGCTCTGTTAACACTGTTATGCTAAAATATTAGAAAAATCATAACTTCGTCTCATGAAGTCAGATTTAGACGTTCTCTATATACACTCTCTCGGTTTTACGATTACTATGACTTTCCTTTATATCACTTAAGCTAATAAGCGATCTATCTCAGATTCATTATTTACGACACTCGATGTCGTATCAGGTCGAATTCAAAACTTCAACGAATTGTAACTTCTTTGTCCTAAGTCCGATGTGAGTGTTCCTTATATCCAAGGAATCCTTATCACGACTACTTCTACTTTCATCAAGGTTATTTGGACTAATTATTGTTCTATTTAAGACACATATTTTATTTCTTATTTTATTATATCGCTTTAAGCACATATGCTACATATAACTACACATAAAACACATAATACTTAATAATTCTCTTATTTACTTCAAATAAAGGTTACAATCGTTGACCATTACAATTAAATCATCTTATTAATGCCTAGCGAGAAACCCGGGTGTTACAACAAGTACTAGTGAAAGGTGACTTTATTATTTTGCCTCATAGACAAGATTCGCATTCATCGTCTGATTTTAGGTCAAATGATTCCAACACTCCATCCATTTAGGGTTGGGCGATGCGATTCTTGTTAATATGCCCAAGATGATAATGTCATAAGCATGCCTTGTCTGAACTATTAGAAGAATCAATATTGTGAACACAATTTCCTAAGTTCATTCATACACACAACAGTTTCATACACACCACTACAAGGATAAGTTTTAAAAATAAATGCACCATTTTTATAAACTAAAATTGCACCATCATCATTGTAAAAACCATAATGATAACCTTGTCTAAATAAAGTGTGAAAAGAAATTATGTTTCTAGTCATTTCTGACGAATAACAATAATTGTTCAAATCAACCTTAACACTATCAAACATAAGCTTATAAGTCACAATCTTTGTAACAACTGACTTTCGCCTATTCCCCATGATCACGTTCAGCTTCCCATGCTTGGCCTCTTCACTTTTCCTTAGTCCCTGCATATCAAAACAAATGTGGAAACGACATCCCTTACACACCAAATGTGAAGCCCGATACCTTTGTGACAACTGGTAAAATTTTCGTCATTGACCATCGTTGTAAATTAGCTTAGGTAAATAAATGTAATAGAGTATCAATGTTATATTTCATTTGTATAAATAAATATGATTGAGTATACTCTTACACATAAAGGTAAATCGACTCATAGACTCAAAAATGAGTGTTCAAAAAGTCGTATCATCTTATAAGTTGATTAATATATTCGATAAGTACACAAAAATGTAATTCTAAGGGTATAAGCTTCCTAAAAATCGAACTTCAATTGGAGGAGTTATGATTTTTGCAAAAAAATGAAATCAATTGCGCAATTAAAATTATTAATGTCAAAATAGAATTAAGAAATCGGTCGAGTTTTGGCTAATGTCACCAAAAGGAAAGTCATGGTACTTCTCGAAGTGAGAACATTAAGAAAAAGCACGCCGAAAACGGAGCCCTTATGAGGAAGAATGATTTTTATAAAATCATTTAATTATACCTCCGTTAGGCCAAAAAGATGAATGTCAAAACTAGCCAAAACAAGCTTAAGGAAAGTTGTGTGCTCATTGAGACCATCACATAGATATAAAGAGACTAAAGATCAAAGCTCATACGCAGAAGTTATGATTTTTCCAAAATCATTTCTATGCGACCGTCATGCACACCATGCACGGCGTGCACTCTGACCCCGTATTCGAGAAGATTACGGGTGATGTGGCCAAACAAGAGAGTGACACATGGCAACTTCGGTTGGAGCTACAAAGCTACAGCGTGATGAGCACTCAAAAATCTTTTATAAATAGGGGTGTCTGCAGACCCTATTCTGCACACTTTCTAAAGCACTTCTCTCTCCCTCTCTGGTCGCGGTGGTCCATCCCAAGGCGATCTCTGACATTTCAATCCCCGAATCTACTCTACATCAACGAATCACACTACGTGGGTGAGTTTCTCGGACCCACTTTTAAAACTTTTAAATGTTTTAGGGGGGAGGGGGAGGAATACATGTTATAAAACTATATTAAAAGATTTTACAAAATATTTACTATTTTTAATATATCAATAGTTTTTAAAAATTCATGCAACGTAAGGATAATATAATGCCCAGTAGATACCATGCCTAAGCTTTAGAAATGATATTATGCTTAGTCATTATAATGCCTAAAATTACACTAAAAGATTGTACCTAGTTGTTATGTTGGCCTATTCCCCATAATAACCGAGTTTCTAGTCGATATGCTGGTCAAAATCAAGGATAAGCATTATACCTAGTTGTTATTCTGTCCTAATATCCTATCAATATCAAAAACATTATAATTATTTTATGTGTGTGTGTGTGTGTGTGTGTGTGTATATATATATATATATATATATATAGACACACACACACACAAACATATCAGAATAATTATGGAATAAAACTATACTAAAGAAAAACTTAAGGATTGACAACGTACTTATTTGTACTATGTCCTAATATCCTAGCAAAGAATATATATATATATATATATATATATATATATATATATATATATATATATATATATATATATATATATATATATATATATATATATAAGGAAAACATATTAAAGGAAAAACTAAAGGAAATAATACTAAAGATAAATAATCATACTTTAAAGGTTTATCAAAAAAGTTGTTAAACGAGACTTATTATTCGTCCTTTAGCCGATTAATATTCAGCTAACCCCGGACCTATAGTCGTTAATCTTAAGTGTCCGTTAAAGGTATCTATAGATCTATTCGGGGTTGACACCCCCACCTGCGGATGCTAGTTATAACCTTGGCAGGCATAACTGTATAATCTTACGACATCTAATGAAGCATCATGACAGGAAAATATCAAGTCATATAGTTCGATTATAGGAACTCATTGTAGCATTTATCACCAACCTTAATTAAATAAAATACCTAGAGGAAAATGCCTAGAAAGTAGTTAAAGTATGAAAAGATAAGCAAAAGGAATATAAATCTATAAAGGAAAGGTCATAGGATAAATTCTAAAAGACTAATTTATCGTTGGAAAACAAGAATAGAAACCTTTTAAAATATGATAAAACCATTCTAAAAAGTATAAAGCCTAAAAACTTGTAAACTCACGCAAATTTTGTGAACATTTTCAAAACTAATGTATTATCAAGGAAATGAGTTGTAGGGGAAGTAGAGTGTTGAAGGAAGTCGTCACCTGGTTGATGGAAGCTTTTGTTTGCTATTGTTTAGTTACAATTTGGGATGTATGCGTGGACATCAAAAAAATGTATTCCCTTTTACGAATAATGAATAAAAGAAGTATTTGTGTTATAATACTATGTACTGTTCAATATGCTTGCCTCCAGATCCAACATCCCTAACGTCGCACAGCCCGACGTTTCCGTCGCCAGCCGAGGGTGTGACAACCTTGCCCTTTGCTTCTCCCACTTCTTGTAGGCACTTGGGGTAGCTTCTCTTCAAATGTCCCTTTTGGCTACAATGAAAGCACATAACTTCTTTCAAATCACCAACAGGAGGAGAATCAAAGTTGACCTTTCTCATTGACCCACTGGACTCTCCAATGTGGGCTTTCCCATTCCACTTGGGTAAGAAATAAGTATTCCTCTACTCCCCTTTGCCTGGTTGAATAGCCATGAATGGGGCACTTCCAGAATTGTTTGAATGAGACTTCTTCATTCTAGATTTAACATTTTTCAATAGTTTACGAAGCTCAATCAATGTGGTTTCAACATTGTTCAAATGATAGTTAAGATAAACTATCATAACCACTTGGAAAACAGTTGGCACCATGTCAATGTTGAAATTCACATT
Source organism: Lactuca sativa (assembly GCF_002870075.4). Lineage (NCBI taxonomy): Eukaryota > Viridiplantae > Streptophyta > Magnoliopsida > Asterales > Asteraceae > Lactuca > Lactuca sativa. The sequence continues at coordinate 155,177,313 of NC_056631.2, read as the reverse complement.
GAGTTTCTTCAATATTTCTACGTGTCTCTACATCTTTTGGACATGAGCAAACACAAATTCCCCTTCTTTCAACTTGCACGCCATTAGGGCTTGACGACATCATAATGTTATTGCCTCACTTTCTTCTAGAACAATTGGGAAAGATCCAAGTTCATTTCTTATGGCCACTAGTCCTCATAGGACTTTTAAAGATCAGGTGTCATGGTTACAGTCATAATGCAAGCGACCTTAGTAGCGTCATCAACATGTTGGTTATAATTAACGAGTTCTCAGGAGTGGTAGGTGCATTATCAATTTCTGGAGAGAGATATATGAGAAATTTGAGTGAGGAATAAATGCAACCCGAGACCCTTTTCCATAGCTAAGAGGCGCGCCGCGCACTCTAGGGAGGCGTGTTGCACAGTCGGTGTTCACAGTTGGCTAGATCCACATGTCATCACATGGGTGGGTCGCGTCTTAGCTTCAAAAAAGGCATGTGCGCGGCTCCACACATGTGTAGGCGTGTGAATTTATGATTATTTGAAAAATCATATCTTCTTCATAAGAGCTCCGTTTTTTACGTTCTTTATATCCGCACGTAGCTATCGACGAGATCTACAACTTTCATTTAGACTCTGTCGGATAATTTTCACTTCATATTCAAAGTTATATTTTAGGCTTAGACTGTTAAAGTCCGTATAAAAATCATAACTTTTCCATACGACATCTGTTATCGACTGTCTTTATATTGATAGATAGGTATTGACGAGATCTTCAAATCTCGTTTTGATTGTTTTTCCTAACAATCAACCATTCTCTATTTCGGATTTTCTTTCACAAACTGCAACGCTGAAACTTTGAAAAATCATAACTTCCACATATGAAGTCAGATTTAGGCGTTCTTTATATGCACACTCTCGATTTTACGACTACTACGACTTTTGTTTAGATCACTAAGGCTAATAAGTAATATGTCTCTGATTTCTATTTTATAACGCACTTTGTCATATAGGGTTGAATGCAATTCTTCGAATAATCATAATGTCTCCATAAGAAGTCAGATTCAAGTGTTTTATATATCTATGGAAATTGTATTGATGTTTCCTAAATATGTGTGATGATTACTTTGACTAAAAGTAATATATATATATATATATATATATATATATATATATATATATATATATATAGAGAGAGAGAGAGAGGGAGAGAGAGAGAGAGAGAGAGACTTTGAATTTTATAAACAACAATATATATAAAATTCTATTGGAATGTGAAAACGGAGTGTTACAAATTCTCTTAGAATTGGTAGGGTTTTGCAAGCCATTTAATGGTCCCTATTTATATAGTTGTAGGAAACCTTGATTTGAATATTAAAATAACAATATTTTAACTTATGAGAAATCGGTTACCATATCAACAAATGGAGGCTTCTAGAAACCCTAAATAGGGCTCCTAAAACTGTCCCCACCCCCACCTCCACCCCACCCTTCGAAGGTTCTAGAATGTTTCCCTTGTTCAAATATTGAACAATTACATTCTAACCTTTGCACCTTTATTTAATTCTAATTAACCCAAAATTAATAATTAAATTAATTATGATTATCATACAGCATGCTAATATAGACTTAATCCGATAATAAGCATGTTTAAGTTTAGACCCACACCACATGTATGACCTAATAAAAGTCAATATCACCCAGAAGTCAAATTTTTCAAGAAATGGTTACCTTAATGTAACGTCCTGTTTTTCAACCCAACTTTTTCATTTTTCTTTATGCAAATATATCAAGGTATAATTAAATTAATCGAAAACATATTGTCAATACACATGTGTACAGTCGAACCTTCCCCTTCACACAAATACCATATACTACAATACAAATACATGCATACAATTAATGCCTGACGATCTAACAATAATACATGTACTTATCGCATACACATCATTTCGTCAACATGGGTCTATGTGTACTGATATGTGCATATTTAGCTATATATTTAGTGTAGATTTTTCTTATTTATTAACTAATTATTTCCGCATTATGGATAAAAGGTACTTAATAGTGTTTGAATTGTATTTTTAGTCCAAAAGAGATGCCCGGAAGCAAAAGGAAGCAGGAGAAGCAGTTGGAATTTCGGGAGTTGAAACAAAGAAGAAAAAAATGCCAAAAACAAGAAGGCCCCGGCGAGTAAAAATATGACTCGACGAGTCGGATCGAAGATTCACGAAACTCTAGAAGTCCTTGCCGTACACAGATTTTTAATGAGGGACTCGGCAAGTTGGGACCTTGACTCGACAAGTGACCTTGGTTTCCAAAAAAATATAAATAAGGACTTTGAGATCGAGATGGGGACTTCTATGGAACCCTAAGAGGCTAAACTGCGATTGAAGGTGCTGCTAGACCGTGAGAAGCTGAGGAATCAACCCTACGTTCGATTTTGAAGCGGATTAAGGCAAATTCTAGTTTATTCTTAGTTATTCTTTGGATTGAATCATGTTTGAACTATTTGAATTTGTTTTTACTACAATTATGAACTAAACCCTTTATCTTCTGTTTAGGGTAGATGATTTTGTGAATATGGATTGATTTTATGGTTAGGATTAATTTTAATTGGTGATATTGTTTTGATAAGCTTCTAAAAGAACCTCATATGTTAATAGCAACTATTCTATGTTAATAAATTAGTAATTAAGTTGCATGAACATCTCTTATTTATTAATTTCATATGATTTATGTGACCACATAGTTATATGTCTAGGAATAATGAATGTGAAACTATAATTAACTAGAAGATAGGTAAGTTAATGTGTGAGCTTGTGTGACGAACCATCAACAAGGAGTTAATTGAATTAGCATATTTGATTAGCTTATTACAAGTCTTACTTAACCTAAATCAATAAACTACGAAATTCATTAATTTAGACACCTGGCCATTGCTTGAATTAATCTATTTTCTAAGGATTAGCAATAGCGAATATGAATCTAATCACTTTAATCGGTAACCAATGAAGAATTAATCTGATGCATTACCATAAAATCATCCATGGGAATAAATGATTCGAACCTAAATAGAAGTCCTCTTAACTATTGAATTTAGTGGTGTTTACTTGCTTTAGCTATTAGTTAGTTAAATTGCGTGTTAGTTAGTCTATTTAAGTTTCTAGTCTTGTAAAACTAGAGAAAACACTTCTTTTTATTACTTGTTCTTAGATAATATTAGTTATTAGTTTAATTTTTGTTCCCTGAGTTCGATACCCTACTTATTTAGCTACACCACAATCGATAGGTCCACTGCCTTTGTGCGTCAAATTTATATATAAAAAGTAGGATTAAAACTAGTTGGTTTCACACACATCAAGTTTTTTGGCGCCATTCCTGGGGAACGGTTCAAAAATTAATACTAATTTCTAGTTTTATTGATTCTTTGTGTGAGATTTATCTTACACAAAGTTATTTCTTAAGTAATTTAGTTATTAGGATAGGTTTTAATATTTTTCAGTTTTAGAATTTTCGTTAATATTTTTTTTTCTATTTTTGCCTTGAACTTGCCGAGTGCAAGCGAAGCTACTCGGCGAGTCCATAGCTGATTCCCAGTTTCGTGTTTTATTTTATTTTTGTTCTTTTTACGCATGTTTCTTGCTTTGGTTTCAGGCATTACATGACCTAAGGATCTAACACACCTCTGGTTCCTCCATTTGAAGACTCGGAATCCGCTCTTAGGAAAAACAAAGATAAAGTGGTTGAAAGCACCAATACACCAAAGAGATCACCTTTCACAGACCTGAAATCGGTTTTTGGGAAGAAGAACAACAAGAAGGCAGGAGAGACTAGCAGTAAAAAGAGCGAAGAAAGCAAGTTGGAGAATCTTGAAGATAATCCAAAAGAAGCCGAATTCGACTACGACTACGAATCTGAATACGAAAAAGAAAGCAATATGGAAGGAGAACTCGACAACACCATGGCAAACATCAATGAAGTTCCCATGGGAGAATGGAAGAAGAGGATACGTGATGATACCGGCCCAAGACTTGTGCAACCCGCAATTCCTGCGACTGCCACCTTTGAGCCTAAAGGTCACATACTAGCTCAATTAAAGGAGATCCCATTCTACGGGAAGGATCATGAAGATGCATACGAACATCTAGATGAGGTCAATGATATAGCCGATTACTTTAATATCCCCAATGTGGCTCGCAACACCGTTCCGCTCTGTATGCTACCGATCACATTCAAGGGAGCTGCGAAAGACTCGCTCAAATCACTTCCTCCCAGATCCATCACTACTTGGGCTAAAATGAAGACATAATTTATAGACCAATTTTTCCCTCCTTCAAAGATAGCCAAGTTGAAGAAAGCCATAGCCAACTTTGAACAACAAGCTGGAGAGTCACTATACGAGTCTTAGGAAAGATATAAAGGTTTACTAAGGAACTGCCCACATCATGATCTAAATAGTCAAAAATAAGTCTCCATTTTCTATGATGGAGTGAACGTGACAACAAGGCAGCTCCTTGACTCGCAAGGGCCACTCACGAAGAAAGCACCCCCGGTGATAAAAGAGCTAATTGAAGAATTCTCTAAACATTCTAGAGAATATCATAACCCAAGGAATAAACTAAGCCAGGGGGTGGTGAACTTAGTTAATGATAACATGGCAGCAATGATGGCTAAACTAGAAAGTTTGGATCGGAGAATGAGTAAGATGGACCAATCCATCCATGCCATTAGGGTCGGTTGTGAGAATTGTAGAGGGCCTCATCTCACTAAAGACTGTGATTTGGACGAGAACGGGAACTGGAAAGCACAAGTGTGCTATTCAAGTGGTGATAGGTACGATGACAATTGGCGAAAACCCAAGAACGATTGGCTCCCGTATGATGAGTACAAAAAGGCAAATGAGGAGAAGTATAAGCAAAAAGAAAGAGGTTTTTATAAAAAAGAGAAACCGGTGCTAGAGAAGAAGCCTGATTTGGAAGATATGTTCACAAGATTTGTAGTCGCGTCCGAGAAGAGGCACAATGATATCGATACTGAATTGAAGGAGCAACGAATTATGCTTAGAGATCATCAAATTATGATGAAGGATAAACAAAATATGCTTAGGAATCAGCAAGCATCTATTCATAACATTGAAAAATAGCTAGGCCTGCTTGCACAACAAAACAACCAAAGAACACCCGGTGAACTTCCTAGCAATACCGAGCAAAATCCAAGAATGGCACATGTGAATGCAATAACAACAAATTCTGAGCCAATTTTCACTCCTCTGACATCTATCCAGAAGAAACCCAACAAGGTGCAAACAGAAGAAGTAATTAGTTGGAATTCAAGTAAACCCGACTCGACTCGCCGAGTCGCCAACATGGAATAATGATGAACACAACTTGCTTTTGAAACCTTACCGGCCCCCTTTGCCAAATATTTTGTTTGTAGAAACGATATTACAAACACCAAAATATGCTAGTTTACTTGAAAACCTCTTTACCACTAGAAGAAATATAGAAGAAGTTGCTAAAATAGTGTTGAATGAACTGCCAGAAAAGAGGGGCGATCCGGGACGCATCATCGTGCCTTGTCAATTTGGGAACATAATGACCACACAAGCATTGACGGATTCGGGGACAAGTATTAATATTATGTCATATTCCTTCTTCCAAAAGTTAAACCTTCCGGTCCCAAAGCCTATTCAAATGAAGATTCATCTAGCCGACAAAACGATAATACATCCAATGGGAGTGTGTGTAGATCTCCTTATCAAAGTTGATAAGTTAGAATTTCCGATTAACTTCATAATATTAGACATGAAGGAGGATTTTAAAGTACCAATCATCCTTGGGCAGCCGTTTTTGAATACCGCTTGTGCTTTGGTAGATATGTGTGAATCTACGCTAACATTAAGGGTGGGAGATGATTCGGTAATTTTTGAAGCTGAAGAAAAGGAGAGGCACAAAGAGTCAAAAGAAGATAAGGTTTCATTAATAATTTTGGATGATGAATTGTTGGAGAGAGAGCTTTCTTACTTGCAAGAGATCAATCCAAATCAATTCTTATTATCTTTGGAAGAGAATTCTGATGCCAAAGGATATCTGGAGGAGATAGAAAGGCTGATCAAGGAAGTTGGCTACAAAGAAAGCCTCAAAAGTGTTAAAGACTCTCTGACTTACCGATTCGTACCCGCTGGCTCGACGAGTACATACGAAAAACCCCAATCTGATGAAAATTTTAGTCTGCAAGCCATTAGTACCCTTTGTGAACCAAATGTGCACGTTTTGCATGATTACTTAAAGAATCCTCTTGAGGAAAACAAGGTTGTTAAAGAACTCATCAACTCTGAGGATGCACATTTGGTGTAGCACCTGGTTCTTGGTATGTATTCTTTTTATTAACTATTTAAATATTTTGCATTTTGGCCTTGGACTCGGCGAGTTGAAGGACCAACTCGCCAGGTAGAAGCGCGATGGGACGCGGGACTTAAGTTATGGACTCGACGAGTCGGATCCCGGACTCGATGAGTAGACTTTGGCTGGAAAAAAACCATAATTTGAGGGTTTGCACCCTATTTAAGCAACCTTATACACCCTCCATCATCCCTTATGCTCCCAGAAACCCTCTATAGAAAACCCTAGCCGTTGTTGAAGCAATCTAAGTTATTTTGGTGGATTTGGTGTTGGTGATCTTAAGAAGGAAGGAGAAGAACTTGAGGAAACAAGAGGAGACCGGAGGGGTTCGAGTTTGTGCTTCATCTTCAGTCCTAAGAAGGTATAAAGTTGCTAACTTGCTTGTTCAATTGCTAGATCCCATCTTGTGGAGATTTAGGGCTTTTATAAGCCATTTTAGGTAGCCAAACATGAATGCAAGCATGGTTGGGGACAAGGCTTCTGATCTAGGTCCTGTGAGGGGTCACAAGGCAGAAAGTGGGTGCTTTTCCAGCCAAGGAAGACCCCATGCAACCCAAAAGCTTGTTTTATGACCTTTTGAGCTCAAAGTACCATGAAAGCACGTAAAGTTTGTAACTTTACATGCTAGATCGATTGTAGAGGCTTGGATCTATCTTTTGATCAAGGGTTGTACAACAAAAATCGAAGATTTAGTGAATGGACGTGGCCGACTCGACGAGTCCAAGGCTTTGAGTCCCATATCTGTTGAGGGTCAAAAGGACTCAGTTGAGTGTTGGAAGGGTTGTAACCGGTTAGAAAGAGTGACCCAACACATTGGACGTAATTTTAGACTTGGAGTTCATAGGACTCGACGAGTACTAGAACAGACTCGGCGAGTCCAAGGCAATCTTCTTAAGATTGAAGATGAATCCGACGAGTTGTTCATACAACTCGGCGAGTCGAGGACATGACGTGTTCATCAGATGAAGGTGGACTCGACGAGTGTTCATACAACTCGGCGAGTCGGATGAGTTTCATGCAATGTTCATATGAGAGAAGAACTCGTCGATTCAATGCCAAACTCGACGAGTCGAGACGCAGTTAAGGACGAATAAAGGGTGAGGGACTCGACGAGTTGACGACCCAACTTGGTGAGTTGGGGCAACTTGAAGTTGACTTTGACTGGACTTGGACTGACCCTCTTTAGGGTTGTATGTGTTGTGTGTTGACTTGAAGGTTGTCGTGTAGGGATCGAGGAGTCGTAGGGAGTCGACTTGTGCACCGAGGATAATTCAAACACTGTACGACATTGAGTTGAGTTACCTTCCAGTAGGAGTGGGTCTAAGGCCACAATGTCGGCCCACCAAAAAGGGGAATTTAGATGATAATGGTCTTTGTGATAATTATCTTGGTCTGGTTATGAGATTTATCTGTAAGATAAGTCATGTGATTAGTAGGGATTAGTTTCCCTGACAGTGGTCCTTAGGACCAAAGGGTAGGTCAGTACCCGGAAATGCCTGGCTGTATGCTTATATCTGTTGTTGTACGCTAGTGTTAGGGTGTGAAATAGTCACCAGTTACCGGTTGAAAGATACCGATGACGGATACTGTCAAACACCCAAAACCGAGAACGGCGGAAACGTTCAGGGGTGGAGGACGTCATGTACAGTATCACAACAGTGTAAAGTAGTAAACAAGCAACAACATCATCCATTGCATTAAAAGTTAAGTTTTAATACATGTGTGTTCTTTCAATGTAATAAGACACCAAAAATACAATCAAAATAAAAGACGAGACTTGTCTGTGCTCCGTCTTCTCAAAACCTGGCCATCGTACCTGTCTACTGGTGACCTGAGAATACAAGTTATTTTGAAAGCGAGTATCAGCCTAAAGCTAGTGAATTCATAAGTATTTAAGTGTCATTGTCTTGTTTTGGAAAGCTGTTATGTATGCTATGTAAATCTTTGAATGATACAGTTGATATAAGTATGAAAATCCTAGAAAATCCCTTATTTCCTACTAGTATGAAATGTAGTCTCCCTAATATTAAATGTAGTCTTCTACCAAGACCCGAATGTTCTGTTATGAAAATGATAGTGTTTCCTTCCTTTTTGACTATTACTAATAGTACTTAGTCAAGCTCATCATTTATGTGAATGTATCACAAAATAAAGTAACAGGAATAATGTAATCATGTAATTGTTATCCTTTTGTATTAGGATTAACACGACATCGCGGAAAGCGAAATGTATAACCTTTGAACATCCGTAGATTGTTCAATTGTCCTCTGTAGCAGCAGCAGGGCGGAGGAAGGGTTATGTCACACCCCAAAACCAAGAATGGCGGAAATGTTCTGGGGCGGAGGATGTCATGTATAGTATCACAACAAAGAGAAGTAGTAAACAAGCAACAACATCATCCATTGCATTAATAATATAATTTTAATACAAGTGTGTTCTGACAAATTGTGATAAACACTAAAGTATAATCAAAATGAAAGATGAGTCTTGAACGAGCTCCATCTTCTCTAAACCTTGCATCGGTACCTGTCTATGGATGACCTGAGGATACAAGTTATTTTGAAAGACAGTATCAGCTTTAAAGCTGGTGAGATCATAAGTATTTTAGTGTCTTAATTTGTATGTAAGTATTTGTATGTATATGAATTGTAAGTATTGAAAATGTATATGAATTGTAAGTATAAAAATGTTTGTAAATCAACTATAAACGTTTGAAAAACCCTAGAAATCCCTATGATTCCTACTATTATATAAGGGTGCCTTCTACCAAGACCTAACTGCTCTGAATGTAGCCTTCTACCAAGACCAAACTGCTCTGACTGTAGTCTTCTACCAAGACCTAACTACTCTGAATGTAGTCTTCTACCAAGACCCGACTGTTCTAAATGTTTGTTTCTTGTAAAAGTGTGTAATTTTCCCAAGTGTAACTATCATTAACAAAATATAGTTTTACATTTAATGTTTAAGTGAAAAGATTACTAAATATATGTAATGGGCAAATTAATGTAGTACTGTAGTGTAGTGCCATAGGAACTACTGTTGTACTAACTACCTTAAACCGGATTTATATTAAGGCATCATGTGATTAATTGTACCATACTATCGACTGGGTAACAACGACAAATGTAGGTCGTAAAAAGGTATAACGTTTGGCACCCGCAGACCTGCAGGTCCGGCTGTAGCTAGCAGCAAGGTGTAGGATAGTCAATCCAGTATAGATCTATACCAAACTCACGCTCTCCCTCCAAGAGACTCTGGCTACAACTCGGGCCATGACATTTAAGGCATGCTCCGATATAGTGGATCACAATTATGTCAACGTATTCATGTATATGTAATGTACTGAAATGTTCTAGCTGTAATGTATGTTCTCTCTATCTAGTAAGAATAGTAATGTACTGTAATGTTCTAGCTGTATTGTATGTTCTCTCTATCTAGTAAGAATAGTAATGTACTGTAATGTTCTAGCTGTATTGTATGTTCTCTCTATCTAGCAAGTATTGATTCATGAATGAACTGACTCATTGAATGATATCGCGTTCTAGTAATAGTTCTAGTATCTTCCTAAACTACCCATATGGTAGCTTACTAGTAATCTAACTAGTACGTATGGACATGGATGTATACCCTTGCTACCCAAGGGCATTGGATGAACTGGAAGGACCTTTATGACTATATATGTACATATGATATATAACTAATATTTAAACAATCTTCGGACAGATACCCGATATCCCACCAGACCACATCTCAAGCGCGACAAGGAAATAGGGTGGATAGCCTTCCTAAGTCTTTTAAACGTTTCTTATATAACTATACATATAGAGGCATGAAATTTATAATATAAAAGCATAAATTAAGTTTTATAAAACCTTTGATCATAATTATTATCTAAGAAAAGATCGACTTTACTTCAATCTATAAAACAGTTTGAAAGTTGGGTTTAATAAAACAGTTTAAGTATAAATAAACATTTATTGGAAACACAATTGTAAATGAGTTTGAAATAGAACATACAGAGTAAAATGTACCATTTAATAAGGAGTTTTAAACATACGAAGTGTTTATAAAAAATCATTTGAAGGAAATTATTTGGTAAAACGGCTAATGAGTAGCCAATCATTTTAATGCTGCTTATCAATCACATGTGATTGATATAATAGCTAGCATGATTCTACTTGTATCCCCCCCCCCATAAAACATTTAAAAACGGTTAAAACATTGATTAAGGGGTATCAACTCACCTATTGTGGGTGATACGGATGAACTGAAGAGGTAGGACTGCTAGGTGTCAAGTGAAGTCTTGAACACACTCTATGATCCTACTTAGCATATAATTTCACATATATGTAACAAATTAGTCTATAAACAACTAATAAACAAGTCAAGACACCCTAGGACATGCTAAACACCTTTTTCAAGTGTCATTAGCCTCTAGGATTGCATCTAAGTGTTTGTAGGGGAAGCTATTGTGTGTAGGGCTCAAGGAAAACTCCACCATGAGGTTCACAGCCCTAATGACACTACCAAATGAGTTTACGGTCGTAAACTCATGAGTTTACGGCTGTAAGCTCATACTTAGGTGACCATTTGATGTTTGATGCTCTATAAGGCCCTAAGAAGCATTTCTACTTAATGGCTTGGTCTATGGAAGAGTTTAGGGCATTATATAACTCCTTTTAGGAGTTTACGGCATTTGGGACCATATCCCATGGAGATTACGGCCGTAATCTCCCTTGGGAGGGTGTTCTTGGTGTTTTCAAGTCCCTAATTTAACTAGGAACTAAACTAGGCTATTGTACAAGGCTTTAGAAGAGTTTTTAGCACCATTTGGCACTATTGTTTGGAGTTCACGGCCCTGGAACTTCTTGGGCCATGAACACCTTACTCTTGGTGTTCTAAGGGTGTTTACTAGTCCTAAACTCATTAGGGTACATGTCTAAACTAGTCTCTTGGCTTAAGGAAGGATTTTAGGGTGTTTTGGCACCTAAAAATGGAGTTCACGGCCCAAGAACATCCTTGGCCGTGAACTCATTTCTAGCCATTGATTCTTAATGATTTTGTGGTCTAAACATGTAATGGTAGCTTCTAGGTTGAGTTCCAAGGCTTTGAGGGGTAAACTCACAGATCTTAGTGTTTTCCTATGATTTCTAGTGTATTAAGCATATAAGAAGCTTTAAAACAACACTAGATACAAGTACTCACTTTCCGGAACGAAAGTCCGAAGATCCTTGAGAGACAATTCGGCTTTTCTCTAGTTGGAAATGTAACTAATGAATCAATATGGTTCAGAATTCTATATATAGTCCTGGGATTTTTGGCAGAAAATATTTTATTCCCGAAATGAACTCTAATATCCTAGAGTTTTGAAATAACAGTGTTGCACAAAACCCTAGTGCATCCACTCTCCTGATATCTCCTTAAGTAATACTCAAACTTATACCCTAAACTCTGCCAAATCTCTGTAACTGTTCTAATCTTCTACTGGCTTGATATGGTTTGTATAGAATGGAAACTTCGGGTTGTCACAGGTTAGTCCCGTAAAGGTACTCCTAGTATAAGTAATAACCGTAGGCATCCGTAGATGTTCATCAACCACTGTTGCTAACAGTTGGGATTCGGAATGGTTAGTCTCGTCTAGATATCTCGTTGAACTGGGATAGGCAGGACAATTTACCCAGAAGGTACTAATAAATCATCCTCGTTAATCGAGATACAAGTATTCATGTAAGTGTATACAGGTAAATGTATCTACGTAAAGGTACTCATGTAATGTATTCATGTAAGCGTATTCATGTAACATGTAATGTATAATATAGATCATGAATGAACTGACTCTGATGTAATTCCTTGTAATAGGAATAATGTTTTGTATCTTCTAACTATCCCTATGATAGTAACTGGAAGGTAATTGGTTGTTCAAGTAGGTTTATACACCCTTGCTACACAAGAGTGTGGGAAACTAAATGAATGATGAAAACTATAACATCAATACATATAAAAGAACATAAGTTTATAAGTATAGTTTTGTTCAAGAAGGTATAAATGGTTTTGTAAGATATCTAAGAGTTTTGAACAATAATTAAGAGTGACTTGATGTCATTTTAATAAACATTTCAAAACTAATACTTTTGTTACCAAGGTATTTTAAGATAGAAAACCATTTCATGCATCACATTTTGAAGTATACGAAATCTGCTTGATGAAAACACAGTTATAGCATACATATGAGTGATTTAATAACATACTGTTTTCTACTTGTATCCCCCCCCCCCCCATTAAAGTATTTAAAATCATTTAAAACATTGATTAAGGGGTATGAACTCACCTGTAGATGGTGGTTTGGATGTACTGAATGATGTAGGATAGCTAGGTGACAAGTGAAGACTTTTTCACACCCAATGATCCTAGTTAACATATAATCACACATATATGTACCCAATAAGACTTTAAATCACTAATTGAAAAAGTTAAGACATCCTAAGGCATGTAAAACACCTTATATAAGTGCTACAAGCCATAAGGATTGCATCTAAGTGCTAAAGGACCTTGCTATTGTGTTTGGGGTTCAAGGGTAAACTCCCTAGGAGTTTACGGTTTTCATGACCTTGACCTAATGAGTTTACGGTCGTAAACTCAGAGTCTACGGTTGTCAACTCCTCTCTTTTTGACCATAAGTTGTTTTGAGGGTTTGCAAGTCCTTTGAAGCATTTCTACTTAGTGGGTTGGACTTTGGAAGGGACTAGGGCAACAAAAACACTCCTTAGAGAAGTTTACGGCCTCATGGTCATTTCCCTTTGGGTTTTCTACCGTAAACCCTTATGGAAAAGAGTATTCCCATGTTTTCAAGTCCCTAACTCATCAAGGTAGTTGTCTAAGCTAGTTTTTAGGCCTAAGGAAGGAAAATGACTCATTTATACACACTTTAGGGTGTTTACGGTTTTGGGAGATCCCCAAACCGTAAACACCTATAAATGTTGGTATTTGGTGTTTTTCAAGGCTTAAACACATCAATGGAAGGTTCAAACATGTCAAGGAAGGCTTAAACATCCAACTAGGGCTTAGATTAATGACTTAGGCACACTTTGGTGCCTTATATGGTGTTTACGGCCCAAGAACATTCCTGGACCGTGCACACCTTTTTCCATGTCTTCTTGGCATATTTTCTTGATGCTAACTTGTAATACTAACTCAATAAGACTCAATTATTGAAGTACTTACTATAAGGAAGCTTGAAATATGCTAAAGTCCAAGAACACTTAGTGTGTGTTCTTGGTGTTTTTGGAAATCTAATCAAAACACAAAAGTGAATGGATGAATAGATGCACAAACACTAGATTAAGTGTTTAATCAACTTGGAATGGATAGAACACTTACAACTTTGAAGTTCTTGAATTGTTACTAGTTTGCTACTTGAGAGGTTTCCTTGAGTTTACTCTTTTGGATAAATGGGCAGTAAACTCATCATTGACTAGACTTAGGGAGTAAACTCATGGATAAGCATGAGTTTACGGATTTTGGGATGATTTTTCGACCCAGACAAAATATTTTGGCTGGGAACTTCTAAGACGCGAGGTGTTTGCGGTTTTTAAATTTCAAAACCCAAGACGGCACTTTCTTACACCCGTTCATTTAAAGAATATTATTAAAATAATCAAACGAACTCTAAATTTGTTAAAATAAGAAATAATGACATTGACTTATAATAAAAAGTGATTGACTTGTAAGGTTTGACCGAATGAAAATTTCGGGTTGTCACATTTTTCCCCCGTTAAAGGGAATTTCATCCCGAAATTAAAGTCTAAGCAAATAAAGTATTTACAAATAACTAAGGAAAAAGATGAGGATATTTCTGTTTCATCTGATCCTCTCGTTCCCAAGTGAATTCAGGTCCCCGTTTTGCGTTCCAGCGAACCTTCACTATCAGAATACGGCTTTGTTTCGTTTGCTTGACTTTTCGGTCCATTATCTCTACTGGTTCCTCCACGAAGTTGAGGCTCTCATTTATCTCGATCTCGTCGAGTGGAATAACAAGAGTCTTGTCGGACAAACACTTTTTCCAGTTCGATACGTGGAAGGTAGAATGTATGTTACTGAGTTCACGCGGTAGATTGAGTTTGTAAGCTACGGGGCCGATTCTTGCGAGAATCTAGAAAGGCCCAATGTATCTTGGATTGAGCTTCCCACGCTTTCGGAAGCGTATCAAGCCTTTCCAGGGTGAGACCTTCAGTAGAACTCGGTCGCCCACCTGGAATTCCAACGGTTTCCTTCGCTTGTCAGCGTAGCTTTTTTGTCGGTCTCTAAAGGCTTTCAATCGTTCACGAATCTGAACGATATTCTCTGTTGTTTCCCGAATGATCTCCGGACCCGTGAGAGTGCTTTCGGGAACTCGTCCCTTAGCTAACTGGGTATCACCCACCTCAGCCCAGCACAAAGGGGATCTGCACTTTCGACCATAGAGGGCCTCGAATGGAGCTGCTTTTATGCTCGTGTGATAACTGTTGTTGTAGGAAAATTCGACAAGGGGTAAATGGGTATCCCAAGCTTTCCCAAAGTCTATCACACACGCTCGCAACATAGCTTCCAAGGATTGGATAGTTCTCTCACTTTGCCCGTCAGTCTGTGGATGGTAGGTTGTACTTATGTCCAGCCTAGTTCCTAGGGAACTTTGTAACGACTGCCAGAACCTCGAAGTGAATCTACTATCTCTGTCCGAGATAATAGATAAGGGAACACCGTGCAGTCTTACAATCTCCCTAATGTAAGTTCTTGTAAGTTTCTCCATCTTGTCTGTTTCTTTGATTGGCAAGAAGTGTGCAGACTTGGTCAGTCTATTGACGATGACCCATATGGAATCAAGTCCACCCATCGTCTTGGGCAACCTGGTTATGAAGTCCATAGTGATCCGCTCCCACTTCCATTCTGGTATCTCCGGTTGCTGAAGAAGACCGGAGGGTTTCTGGTATTCGGCATTCACCTTCGCGCAAGTAAGGCACTTACTTACGAAGGTAGCAATATCTGCTTTCATGTTAGGCCACCAGTATAACTTTTTAAGATCCAGATACATCTTATCTGAACCTGGGTGGTCGGAATAACGAGTGTTGTGAGCCTCGGTCATGACCAATTCTCTGAAGCCACCATGTTTCGGTGTCCAGATCCGATCCATGAGGTATAAGGCTCCGCCACCCTTGACTTCCAAGTTCTTATCTATCCCTCTAAGGGATTCACCTGCCACATTTTCAGGTTTCAAAGCGTCGAGCTGAGCCTCCTTAATTTGCGTGGACAAGTGTGAATGGATAGTTAGAGTCATAGATTTGACTCTACGACCAGCATATTCTTTCCAAATTAGGGCGTCGGCTACTACATTGGCTTTACTCGGATGATAACGAATTTTGCACTCGTAATCACTGAGTAGCTCGACCCACCGTCGTTGTCTCATGTTGAGCTTCTTCTGGTCGAAAATGTGTTGTAGACCCTTGTGGTCTGTAAAGATCGTGCTTTTTGTACCATATAGGTAGTGTCTCCAGATCTTCAGAGCAAACACAACTGCTCCTAGCTCAAGATCATGGATGGTGTAGTTAACCTCATGTGTCTTCAGCTGTCTCGAGGCATAGGCTATGACTTTACCTCGCTGCATCAGAACACATCCGAGTCCTTGATTTGATGCATCGCAATAGACAACGAAGTCTTCTATCCCTTTGGGGAGGGATAGTATTGGTGTGGTGCACAAGGCTCGCTTGAGCGTTTGGAACGCTCTTTCTTGTTTCTCTTCCCAGTCAAAGGCCACGCCTTTCTGGGTCAGGGTTGTAAGAGGTTTCGCTATGCGGGAGAAGTTCTGAATGAACCTGCAATAGTAGCCAGCGAGACCTAGAAATTGACGAATTTCTGTAGGTGTCTTCGGTGCTAACCAGTTCTCAATGGCTTTGATTTTGGAAGGGTCCACGTGTATTCCTGCTTCGCTAACAACATGGCCCAAAAATTCGACTCGTCGGATCCAAAATTCGCACTTGGAGAACTTTGCATAGAGCTTCTCCGCTAGCAATGTTTCTAAGACTCTATGGAGATGTTGACTATGTTCCTCCTTACTTCGAGAGTAGATGAGTATGTCATCAATGAAGACGATGACGAGCTGATCCAAGTAAGGACGACACACCCTATTCATCAGATCCATGAATACTGCAGGCGCGTTAGTTAATCCGAACGACATCACTACAAACTCATAGTGTCCATAACGAGTTCGGAAGGCTGTCTTGGGAACATCCTCCTCTAGCACTCGTAGTTGGTGATATCCGGATCTTAGATCTATCTTCGAGAAGTAGTTGGGTCCTTGAAGTTGATCAAATAAATCGTCTATGCGGGGCAAAGGATAACGATTTTTAATGGTAAGCTTGTTGAGTTCTCTATAGTCGATGCACATGCGAAACGATCCATCTTTCTTCTTGACGAACAAGACCGGTGCTCCCTCCCCATGGTGAGAAGCTTGGCCTAATGAATCCCTTCTTGAGAAGTTCGTTAAGTTGACTGGAAAGTTCCTGCATCTCGGCCGGTGCCAGATGATAAGGAGATTTGGCTAGGGGAGTAGCTCCTGGCACTAAGTCGATCCTGAACTCGACTTGCCGTTGTGGTGGTAAACCGGGAAGTTCTTCTGGGATGATGTCGGGAAAGTTGCGTACTTCTGGGATGTTCTGAATGTCTTTCATTTCTTGACTCGTATCGACGACGTGTGCGAGAAATGCATGATATTCCTTTCACAAGCACTTCTGGGCTTGAATGCACGAAATGATGCGAAGGCTCGTACTAGGTTTGTCGCCGTAGATAACTAATGTTTCGTTGTTAGGAAGGTTAATACGAACTGCTTTTTCAAAGCACAAGATGTCAGCGCGAAGAAGACTCAACCAATCCATACCGATGATAACATCGAAACATTTAATTGGGACCGGCATGAGGTCTATCTTGAAAGTATGGCCATCTAAAGTTAAAGTACAACCTACGTATATGCAGTTAGTACTCTCCGTTTTCCCGTTAGCCATTTCTACCGTGAATGAATTATCTAATGCACATGGTTTTTGTTTAAGCAGGTGTGCAAATTTATGACTTACGAAACTTTTCTCTACTCCACTGTCGAAAAGTATGCAAGCATATGAGTTATCGAGGAGAGACGTACAAGTAACTATCGTAGGATCAGCTACCGCTTCCTCGTAGCCCAAGGCCATGACTCTTCCTACTCCTCCAGCCATCCCCGCTTTAGGTCAGTTCCTCTTGTAGTGGCCCACTTCGCCACAACCAAAGCAAGCTTAGCCCATACCGGCGTTAGGAACCTGGGCGGCCTGAGCTATTGGAGTCTTGCAGTAACGGGCTGTATGCCCCTTCCTGTTGCAGTTAGAGCACTGCATCTCCTTGCAAGGTCCGTGGTGGTGGAAGCTGCATTTGTTGCACTTCGGGAGAGTTCCAGCATAAGTTTTTGTTGGTAAGGGGTTCGCAGGGACAACGGGAGTTATCGTGGCAGCATTGATTGCCACAAGTTGTTGTCTCTTGGAGGATTCTTGTGAAGCCCCTCTTTTCCTCTTGTTCCACCCTTTCTTGTTGTTGTTGCCCTTCTGTGGTACGGGTTCAGGGGTTATTTGGTTATGTGGTTTCCCGTGATCTATGAGAGATTGTGCCAGTTCCTTGGCACTATCGAAGGTGACAGGCTTGGAAGCTAACACACTTGACTGGATCTGGGGCGACAGTCCCCAGATATATCTCTCTATCTTCTTGCTTTCGATAGCAATCATATCAGGGCATCGGATTACCAGATCACAAAACCTATTTGTGTAGGTTGATATGTCGGATCCAAGCATTTGTAGACCCCAGAGTTCCTGCTCGAGTTTTTGTACTTCACCTCGAGGACAGTACTCTCTCATCAGCATGTCCTTCAAGTGTTCCCAGCTGATGGAATATGCCACCACTAAAGTCAGATACTTAACATGGCCGTCCCACCATGTTAGTGCTCTGTCAGAGAAGGTACAAGCTGCAAACTTGACCTTGTTGCCCTCCTGGCAAGCACAGATTTCAAAGACAGATTCCATCTTTTCAATACATTGCCTTAACACCATAACCCCACCAGTTTCATTGAAGTTGTGGGGTTTGGCATTCGTGAAGTCCTTATAGGTGCATTCACGGGGATGTCCATGGCTTTTACCGTGGTTTGAGGGAGGTGCACATGTTCCCGATCCACTAGGGACAGGAACATTGATGGCTGACACAGCAGCTGCTACTGCTGCTGTGAAGGCTGCCTGGAACATAGTGCCATCGAAAGGAGAAGGTGGTTGAGGAGGTTGAGGTGGTGGTGGAGGTGGTGGTATCGATGTTGCGTTGTTTGGGTTACGCCTGGGATTCCTGCGTAGCGGCATCTTTAACTATACGTTTAAAAGATGACGACATGGATAAGAATAAATGAATAATGAATGTGTCTCATGGACTAACTCTCCATAGTCCAACAACAAAATGAATAGTAGTTAAATGAAGGTGATAGCATTTGGATACAAATTTCCCATATGAATAGATATTTGTCATTAATACTGGGATTACAGATGTAATAAGTTCGGGAAAAATGGCCTATAAGTAGGCCTTACATCAACCAAGATAGGAAAATTTTGACAGAACTATGACTAGATCAAGACCTAACAGGTCTAAGATTTACAAAGATAGGAAATTAGACCAAAGTTTTTACATAAACTAGGTTATATCCAAAAGATGAGTTGTCGAGATTCTATCGGCGACGAGAACTGCTAGCATGAGTTCTTGATCCCGACAGCAGGCGTTCTATGCCCCTCATACGCCTTTCAGCTTTTACTTGCTGAGCTTGAAGTTCCCTAACTTTGGCTTGAGTTTCAGCAAGTTCCCTCTGCAGAGCTACATTGCGGTCCAGAGTCCTTTCATGAGCAGACTCTAGTTGGAAAATGTGGACAGTGTTAACGCCCGAGTTGGCGTCGATCTCTAAGACTCGATTGATAGTTGATTGACCCAGTATTGTGTTCCTAGAAATTCTACGAACCATGATGGGTAGGACCCTGTCAGCAGAACCTCCTTCAGTGAGGTTGTAGAAACTTCTGTCTCCGTTGTAAGGAATGGGTTGACCCTATTCATGACTCCATGTATTCAAGTTAGTGGCCCACAGAGGTGTGGGTCCTTGAAAGCGGGACGGGGGTTCAGGTTTGGGTCCTGAGCAACTGGGGGTAGGTTGTTGACTTCAGGCTCTGAGTCTGAACTATCGGAAAAACCCTCAGCATGGTGATCATCCAAAGGGATTGGGTGATCATCTTCTGGTTCTTTCTCTAGCCATCCAGCATTGCCTTGGTTTGGGAAGTACGGATCGCCGTGATGAAATCCAGCCATTAATATCTATGCGAGAAAAGGGATATAAGAAATAGCCAAATAGACGAACTAACTACGATAATTACAGTAAGATCAAATACCCCTATGGTATTTCTTTATGGTTGTGTTGGTAAGTTTTTAAACTTGTTGCCACATCACAACCATTCTTGGGCATATGCTAATCACTCCTTGGACCAGCATAGTTGATCAGGCTATGCCATTCCCAAGACTGACCATATATCCCCAGACTTACTTGTGATATTCAACAATCGTAACACTTTTGTTCTTGTCATTGTGACACTGATTTTAGTATGAATGCAGGCACGTATACTTACTTAAATATCTTATTATTTAGAAGTATAAACTCTTAGACAGAGTGTTTTAATCCCAATGTATTTATAGTTAGTATATCTTTTATGGGTTGATATACTATATTCACTATAAACAATACTCTGATACCAATCTGTCACACCCCAAAACCGAGAACGGCGGAAACGTTCAGGGGTAGAGGACGTCATGTACAGTATCACAACAGTGTAAAGTAGTAAACAAGCAACAACATCATCCATTGCATTAAAAGTAAAGTTTTAATACATGTGTGTTCTTTCAATGTAATAAGACACCAAAAATACAATCAAAATAAAAGACGAGTCTTGTATGTGCTCCGTCTTCTCAAAACCTGGCCATCGTACCTGTCTACTGGTGACCTGAGAATACAAGTTATTTTGAAAGCGAGTATCAGCCTAAAGCTGGTGAATTCATAAGTATTTAAATGTCATTGTCTTGTTTTGGAAAGTTGTTATGTATGCTATGTAAATCTTTGAATGATATAGTTGATATAAGTATGAAAATCCTAGAAAATCCCTTATTTCCTACTAGTATGAAATGTAGTCTTCTACCAAGACCCGAATGTTCTGTTATGAAAATGATAGTGTTTCCTTCCTTTTTGACTATTACTAATAGTACTTAGTCTAACTCATCGTTTATGTGAATGTATCACAAAATAAAGTAATAGGAATAATGTAATCATGTAATTGTTATCCTTTTGTATTAGGATTAACACGACATCGCGGAAAGCAAAATGAATAACCTTTGCACATCCGTAGATTGTTCAATTGTCCTCTGTAGCAGCAGCAGGGCAGAGGAAGGGTTAGTCCCGTAAAGGTACTCCTAGTATAAGTAATAACCGTAGGCATCCGTAGATGTTCATCAACCACTGTTTGCTAACAGCTGGGATTCGGAATGGTTAGTCCCGTCTAGATATCCTGTTGAACTGGGATAGGCAGGACAATTTACACAGAAGGTACTAATAAATCATCCTCGTGAATCAAGATACAAGTATTCATGTAAGTGTATACAGGTAAATGTATCTACGTAAAGGTACTCATGTAATGTATTCATGTAAGTGTATTCATGTAACATGTAATGTATAATATAGACTCATGAATGAACTGACTCTGATGTAATTCCTTGTAATAGGAATAATGTTTTGTATCTTCTAACTATCCCTATGATAGTAACTGGAAGGTAATTGGTTGTTCAAGTAGGTTTATACACCCTTGCTACACAAGAGTGTGGGAAACTGAATGAAGGATGAAAACTATAACATCAATACATATATAAGAACATAAGTGTATAAGTATAGTTTTGTTCAAGAAGGTATAAATGGTTTTGTAAGATATCTAAGAGTTTTGAACAATAATTAAGAGTGACTTGATGTCATTTTAAAAATCATTTCAAAAATGATACTTTTGTTACCAAGGTATTTTAAGATAGAAAACCATTTCATGCATCTCATTTTGAAGTATGTGAAATCTGCTGGATGAAAACACAGTTATCAAATACATATGAGTGATTTAATAACATACTGTTTTCTACTTGTATCCCCCCCCCCCCCCATTAAAGTATTGAAAATCATTTAAAACATTGATTACGGGGTATGAACTCACCTGTAGATGGTGGTTTGGATGTACTGAATGATGTAGGATAGCTAGGTGACAAGTGAAGACTTTTTCACACCCAATGATCCTAGTTAACATATAATCACACATATATGTACCCAATAAGACTTTAAATCACTAATTGACAAAGTTAAGACATCCTAAGGCATGTAAAACACCTTATATAAGTGCTATAAGCCATAAGGATTGCATCTAAGTGCTAAAGGACCTTGTTATTGCGTTTGGGGTTCAAGGGTAAACTCCCTTGGAGTTTACGGTTTTCATGACCATGAGCTAATGATTTTACGGTCGTAAACTCCTCTCTTTTTGACCATAAGTTGTTTTGAGGGTTTGCAAGTCCTTTGAAGCATTTCTACTTAGTGGGTTGGACTTTGGAAGGGACTAGGGCAACAAAAACACTCCTTAGAGGAGTTTACGGCCTCATGGTCATTTCCCTTTGGGTTTACTACCGTAAACCCTTATGGAAAAGAGTATTGCCATGTTTTCAAGTCCCTAACTCATCAAGGTAGTTGTCTAAGCTAGTTTTTAGGCCTAAGGAAGGAAAATGACTCATTTATACACACTTTAGGGTGTTTATGGTTTTGGGAGATCCCCAAACCGTAAACACCTATAAATGCTGGTATTTGGTGTTTTTCAAGGCTTAAACACATCAATGGAAGGTTCAAACATTTCAAGGAAGGCTTAAACATCCAACTAGGGCTTAGATTAATGACTTAGGCACACTTTGGTGCCTTATATGGTGTTTACGGCCCAAGAACATTCTTGGACCGTGAACACCTTTTTCCATGTCTTCTTGGCATATTTTCTTGATGCTAACTTGTAATACTAACTCAATAAGACTCGATTATTGAAGTACTTACTATAAGGAAGCTTGAAATATGCTAAAGTCCAAGAACACTTAGTGTGTGTTCTTGGTGTTCTTGGTGTTTTCGGAAATCTAATCAAAACACAAAAGTGAATGGATGAATAGATGCACAAACACTAGATTAAGTGTTTAATCAACTTGGAATGGATAGAACACTTACAACTTTGAAGATCTTGAATTGTTTCTAGTTTGCTACTTGCGAGGTTTTCTTGAGTTTACTCTTTTGGAGTTTACTCTTTTGGATAAATGGGGAGTAAACTCATCATTGACTAGACTTAGGGAGTAAACTCATGGATAAGCATGAGTTTACGGCTTTTGGGATGATTTTTCGACCCAAACAAAATAGTTTGGCCGGGAACTTCTAAGACGCAAGGTGTTTGCGGTTTTTAAATTTCAAAACCCGAGACGGCACTTTCTTACACCCGTTCGTTTAAAGAATATTATTAAAATAATCAAACGAACTCTAAATTTGTTAAAATAAGAAATAATGACATTGACTTATAGTAAAAAGTGATTGACTTGTAAGGTTTGACCGAATGAAAATTACGGGTTGTCACAGATACCGGTTGAAAGATACCGATGAAGGTTACCGGTTGAAAGATACCGACGATATTGTATGGTATGTGGTATGATGGAGGAACTCACTAAGCTTTGTGCTTACAGTTTTGGTTTTGGATTCAGGTACCTCTTTGTCGAAGGGGAAAGAGCCGGCGGTGTAGTAGCGCATCACACACACACACATGGTTTCCGCAAGAAGTTTTGGGACTGTACTCTGATTTTCAAATACTTATGATGTTATGGTTTGAGATACAACATTATGATTTTGTAATGTGATTTTTTATCGACAATGTTTTGGTAACATGTTTATTAAATTGTTAATCAAAAATGAAATTTTTAGCCTTGAAAATTGGGTCGTTACATTTGGCTTTTCTTGAAACAATTGTGGAGAATGATGCGCCTGTCCTAGAGGAGGATAGAGGAAGTTTAGAAGATAAAGGGGATCCTAAAACTTTGAATGGTGATAATCATAACTCTTCTATTGAATCACATATGCTATATCAAAAATCAGTGTCAACCAAAAGCAAAAGAACCAAGCCTTGTGCCATTGTCTCTACTACGTTTGAAGTTTTCACTTTCAAAACACCGTATTCTTTAATGACCAAAAAGGCAATCAAGGAAGATAAGAAAGAAAGGGGAACGATGGAGCATGAAAAGGAAGGAGTGGAAACAAAATAAGCATGGTAAAGGGAAAAAACATAAAGCTGAAGAAATCACTGCAAGAACGAGAATGCAATAATTGAAGAGGCCATACAAGAGAAAAATCCATTTGTACAAGACAAAATATAAAGTACAAAAATTAACGAAGGAGATCCCAATGGAGGAAGCAGGAGAAACGTAAAGCGGGATGGAGTCCAGCTAAAGACTCCTCAAAAACAAGCACTTAACGGGAGGCAACCCGTCAAAAGAGTTTGCTTTTCTTTTCTTTTCGTTCTTAGTTTTCATTTTGTGTGGTTTACTTAGGATTTTTTTTCTCTATTTCAATCTTCATATTCATCCATGAATGATTGCTTGAGGATAATTAAGGCCTAAGTGTGGGGTGTGGTGTTATTTTTTTTAAAGAAAGAAATTTTAAGAAAAAAAATGTTTTCAACGGATTAATAGACTCGGCGAGTTTATACACTGACTCGACGAGTCCTTACGCAGGTATGAACTAATTTCCCGACCTAACTCGGCGAATCCATATACTGACTCGACGAGTTGGTTTAATTTACTAAAACAAACAATTTTTACATTTCTGTAAAATTAGGGTTTTTAACCTAATTGTAAAACATTTTCACTTCATACGGCCGACATACCTATACTCAACGTGCCAAGATTCTCTCAAGCAACCATCCCATTTTTCTTTGATTTCTTCCACTTTCTTCTAACAAGGTAAGATCTTTTGTTTATTATCTTCTTAAAGCTTTAATTTTTACAGAATAATGGTCCCATTTTGTTGCAACTCGTTTCCTTTGACTTGATTAGGATTCTAGGGTTTCAAAATTATGTCTTAATAGGGTGTTATAGAATCAATTTATTGTGAATTTAAACTTAGTATGCATCCCGGGACAAACCCCTAGGACCAATTTTGGGTTTTGTTGGATGAATTGATGAACCTTAGACATGCGACTCGAACAGTTCTTGCGACTCGTCGAGTCTGTTCGTGGACTCGACGAGTCGGTCCCTGAAGGCAGTCCTAATTTTTGAGTTTTAATGTTTCTGTGTTTTCTGGTTTGTATGGTTTTCTTATGTTACAGAAAATGTTTTCAAGAGGTGGACAAAGCTCTAGGGATAACCAAGGGGACCATCCTTGGATAAAATTTCCAAGAATTGATTTGGAATCCACGATGAAAAGATGGAAGAAGAAGCTGGTTGAAGTTAGAAAGAAAGAAACTTATGTGCCAAATGCAATAGATTGGGATTGGTTAGGAAGAGTTCGTTATGAAGAGGAGTTGGCCCCATATCTTGTCAAAGTCTTTATGAATGGTGGGGTATCCATCACTTTGTGATGGATGGAACCGAATATTCCACATTCAAGAACCAGTGTTCAAGGAGCTGTGTTGGGAGTTTTTCTCAACCATCAACTTCCGCGAAGGGAACGATTATTATAACCCGGGGATTGTTACTTTTTGCCTTGGTGGTGAATTCCACCAATGTAGTATGGTGGAACTAGCTTGCAGGTTGGGTATTTATGACCAACAATTGGTCAGCACTACAAATTTTGGCACCTTTCTGGAGCATTGTCATAGGGAATTCTCGGAGGGGGTTGTGGGTTCTACTTGGCGGAATACCGTTGCAAACAAGGTTTATATCCCCAAGTCCACTCAATAGGGGAGTATTCGATCACCCACCCATAGACTGATTTAGCGCCTCGTTGCCAATACAATTAACATGCAGAACGATGACGACAAGGTTCCTAACCTTGATGTTTTCTATTTGTGGAGTATTATTACTCCAAACATTTTATGCAATCTTCCGTACTACATGGCTTCTTATTTAGCTGGGGGCGGTCAAGGATCGCAAAACTTCAAAGATCAATGGTGGGATGTTTGTGACCCGCCTAGCCAAATCTTAATGGAAAGGGGAGCATGGAACTTGATGACGATGGTCCCGACCCCTCCTTTTAATCCCATTTTTTTAGAAGAGCCAGAATTATTGAAGATTATGGAGGGGGGACACTATGCTATTCCTCATGATGATGTGGTGATAGGACCCGAGGAGCCGGGAAGGAGGGTAAGGCCGAGACGCGAGCAAGCACATCATGATCCACCGGTGATCCCGGTTGAAGATGATATACCCCCGGAGTGGTTAAATGTGGAAGGAAGAAGATATCAAGATGATTTGGGAAGGGGTTTGAATTTTGCCAACCGGTCCTTTATCCAAATGTTTAATCACTTAAACATCCAACATGTGGACGAGGGTCAATTTCCTTATGTGCCTACTTGGGAAGAGCGGATCAATGCACGAAAGAGTGAAGCGGGAGGAAGTGGAGTAAGAGAAGATGAGGAGGAGGAAGAAAATGAAGATTGAAGTTCTATCCTTTTTATTTGGGTTGTGTTAAAACAATTTTTATTATTTGACTTTGTTTTTGTTTGGTTTGGACAAGTAGTTTACAATTTGCTTATGGTGTGTTTTTCCTTTTTATTACATGTTTGCTTTAGTCTTTTCAAAATTTGGATAAAGGGTTTGCACACAAAGAGTCTAGAGAGTCGTTCCATAGAAGCATCGAGTCTAGGCGAGCGTAAGTATCGAGTCCGGTTTTAGAGAGGGTTGAAGAGTGCGTAAATACTGAAGAGGAGAAGAGCATGAGTGTCTTTTTGATGTTACTTCAGCACACCAAAAGTTGGATTTCAAGCAGAATATATTTTTATCACACAATGATGGACTCGCCGAGTGCACATACTGACTCGACGAGTCCCAGTGTAATTTCATGATTTTTGCCATTCTGTGCTACTACTCGACGAGTCACCTTTTTGACTCGATAAGTCGTTTATTGTTCCACCTCTAAAGTTGCTAATTTAATGCTATTTTATACACCACTTGACTACATTTTCTTTAAGATTGATTCCTGAAATTTTCCGAGGGATTGTCCTGCATATTTCGAGCTAACCACACGACATTTTGACACCCAAGGCATGGATGAGTTGTTCCCTTGCCTAAAATCAATTGAAGATGGAGCTTTTCAGAAGAAATATTGACATCATCACTACTACCCCAGGGGAGTTTGTTCCAGTTCCCTCTTTATTCTCTCATTATTTTCTTTATCATGCATAACATGCAATGGGGACATTGCATAATTTAAGTGTGGGGTAGGGGGTTAGTTACACTAGTTAAATTTTAAAATTTTTGCATAAAATTGATAGGACTTAATTTAGAAAATTTGGTAAAAAGCAATTAGGAATCGTGCTAGTGTTATGTTTGATGATTTCATGAAGACTCAAATGTTTAGTTGAGCCAATATACGTTATAATGCATTTGTGGTCTCCTTTATTCTAGTGAAATCATGGGACGAAAACACAACCTCGCTTAGTTTGAGGGATGCAATATGTTTAGCATCGTGTACTTAAAATGTATCCAAGAAAACTAATATCTTTAACCAATAAGGGTTCAAGTTGAGCGCCCCTACTTAAGCATGTAGGTTTTGAGTGAAAAAAAAAAGTGAGTTACATGAAGAAAAAAAAAAGAGAGAGAATTACAAGAAAAAGTTGTAAGAATTTTGGAGCAATCATAGTAAAGATCAAAAGATCAAAATTCTGAAGAAATTCAAAAAGTTGAAGATACCAAAAATCTAACAAAAAGTTGGTTTCAAACAACAAGGTGGTGAATTAAAAGAAATCAAAGTCAAATATCAAAGGAGTGAAGAATTCCAAATAGCTCTATAGTGGTATCAAAAAGTTGCAATTTTCTAGATTATGTATGCTTGGGTTGCTTGACCAAAAATATCTTGAGTTTAGGAAGTTTTTTGCGGATGATTTCGGAGGGATGCATAAAATGAACATTGTTCAAAAGAAGTGGACAACTGTTTATGAGGATTGTGAGTATTTAGAATTGAGGGGGGTCCTTAGGAAAATTTTAGACACAAATGCATGCGTTGCGGTCTTGACATAATGGTTAGGTTTGATTGGGATTGTCTTATGTAATATTAGTGTGCTAAAATTCAGTTTTACTTGGGAGCAAGCAAAAATCAAGTGTGGGGTATTTTGATATGTGCATATTTAGCTATATATTTAGTGTAGATTTTTTTTTATTAACTAATTATTTGCACATTAAGGACAAAAGGTACTTAATAGTGTTTGAATTGTATTATCAGTCCAAAAGATATGCTCGAAAGCAAAAGGAAGCAGGAGAAGTAGTTGAAAGTTCAGGAGTTGAAACAAAGAAGAAAAAATGCCAAAAACAAGGACTTGGCGAGTCAACATATGACTCAACGAGTCGGATCGAAGATTCGCGAAGCTCTAGAAGTCCTTGTCGTACACGGTTTTTAAATGAGGGACTCGGCGAGTTGGGACCTTGACTCGAAGAGTCACCTCATTTTCCAGAAAAATATAAATAGGGACTTTGAGATCGAGATGGGGACTTCTCTTGAACCCCCGAAGAGGCTAAATTGCGATTGAATGTGCTGCTAGACCGTGAGAAGCTGAGGAATCAACCCTACATTCGATTTTGAAGAGGATTAAGGCAAATTCTAGTTTATTATTAGTTAATCTTTGGATTGAATCATGTTTGAACTATTTAAATTCGTTTTTGAATTTGTTTTCATTGCAATTATGAACTAAACCCTTTATCTTCTGTTTAGGGTAGATGATTTTGTGAATATCAATTGATTTTATGGTTAGGATTAATTTTAATTGGTGATATTGTTTTGATAAGCTTGTTAAAGAACCTCATATATTAATAACAACTATTCTCTGTTAATAAATCAGTAATTAAGTTGTATGAACATCTCTTAGTTATTAATTTCATATGATTTATGTGACCACATAGTTATATGTCTAGGAATAACGAATGTGAAACTATAATTAACTAGAAGATAGGTAAGTTAATGTGTGAGCTTGTGTGACAAACCATCACCAAGTAGTTAATTGAATTAGCATATTTGATTAGCTTATTACAAGTCTTACTCAACCCGAATCAATAAACTAGGAAATTCATTAATTTAGACAACTGGCCATTGCTTGAATTAATATGTTTTCTAGGGATTAGCAATAGCGAATGTGAATCTAATCACTTTAATCGGTAACCAATGAAGAATTAATCAGATGCATTTACCATAAAATCATCCATGGGAACAAATGATTCGAACCTAAACAGAAGTACTCTTAACTATTGAATTTAGTGGTGTTTACTTGTTTTAGCTGTTAGTTAGTTAAACTGCGTGTTAGTTAGTCTATTACAGTTTCTAGTCTTGTAAAACTAGAGAAAACCCTTCTTTTTATTACTTGTTCTTAGATAATATTAGTTATTAGTTTAATTTTCATTCCCTGAGTTCAATACCCTACTTATTTAGCTACACCACAATCGATAGGTCCACTGCCTTTGTGTGTCAAATTTATATTTAAAAAGTAGGATTAAAACTAGTTGATTTCACACGTATCATGTACTTACAGCCTACACGTCATTCCGTCAACATGAGTCTATGTGTACTTACAACCTACATGTCATTTCGTCAACACGGGTGTATGTATACTTACGGCCTTCATGCCATTTCATCAACATGTGGGTCTATAACCTCCCGACCTCTTTGTCATTCCACCATCATCCCCTAACTAAATCTACATACGCACATAGAGACTATACTTTAGAATCTCCAAGTACATGCACATTTATACTTACTATCTACCAGTTTCAAGTACATTTACACTTAAGCATATAGATATAATACTATGAATACTACTCTACTAGCTACTTATCCTAATATACAAGGACATATACTGTAATACATAGTATAGTGAGATAACACACTTTGAAGGCCAACACATGGAAAAATCTGGGTGGAGTGTCATGTCACACCCCAAAACCGGAACGGAGGAAACGTTCGGGGGCGGATGACTTCATGTAGTACCGTAACAATTGAATACATAATAAAGAAAGCAACATAACCATCATATATATAATTGAAAGTTTACATTGTTGAAAGATACATGCTCAAAACCAATTACAATATGATGTCAAAATATGAATTTAAACTGGCGCCGCAGCGTCCCTTCTTCAAAAGCTGTTTGTTACCTATAATTACTGAATCCCTGGGACATACAAGTAGTTTTGAAAGAGTAGATCAACATTTAAGCTGGTGAGTTTCATAAGTATTAAATGACAATGTTTGTATGAACTAAAATGAAATGTTTTGTTTTTGTTTGTTTCTTCCTAGAAAATCCCATATTTTCTACTAGTATAAATGTAGCCTTCTATCAAGACCAATGTTTGTTTCTAGAAAATTTATGTTTTTCCGTATGTGGGTGGCCGTTTAGAAGTTCCAAAAACTGTAACACAATAATGTTTTTCATGCCTAAAGTAGTTGATTTATGTATGTGTAAAGTCGCCAAGACGTCTGAAAAACCCCATAAATCAATGTTTTTTTAATACTCCATGTGAGTTTTATAACCATGTTATTGACTGGATTTGCCTATACACAACGTTCTTCAGGCGTTGGAATGTTCTGACGTTTGTCACCCCAAATGGAGTACTGTAGCTAACAGTCAGGGCGCGGGGTTGTCATTCCCATATAGATCTATACACAAACACCATGCTCCCCCTCCAAGGGATTTTGGTATATAATATAGGACTTGAAATGTGTACTCGAACGTACGTGAAGTTTAATGTCTCACAAAACTTAATATAAAACAGATTTACTTATGAAAATGTTCGTTTGTTCTTGTATATGAAAGTATCTCCTTGAGATAGTGTTCCTAGTATGTAAAAGTTCATGATGTTCTCGTAAAACTATACCTATTATAGTTTTCCAAAAGTGTGTTTCGTTTGTATAGTAAGCCCTAGTGAAATTTCTCACTTGTTATGAAAAGTATATCTTTTGTGGTGTCAAAGATGGACACATATACATAAAGTAATAACAAAGTGTTTGATTTGTATATATATATATAACAACATATTTCATTTCAAAAGACAATATGTTATCGTGATATATATTTTGCATACGAAAGTTTCCATATAGTAGTTATCAATCACATATAATTCACTTGATAAAAAGAGTATAATGAAACTTTATATAACACACGATAATACCCGAGTGTTTTACTTGTATCCCCCCCCCCCCCCCCCCCTTAAAAGCATATAAAAGCATTTATAAAACATTTAAAAACGTAGATTGTAGGGGTATGAACTCACTTGAAAGATCGAAGAAGGCGAGATAAAAACCGAGCAGAACTTCGACTCGAGAAAGCGGATTTTCTCGGGAATCTTGGGAGCACAAACGACCTTCGGGACTTGAGCAAGGAAACCGGGGCTTCGGGATATCACGTGCACGGAAAAAGAGGCAAAAACGCAAGAAAGATGAGAGGAATTGGCCCTTTTCTTCGGAACCCTCGCATCCCTTTTATAGGGGCTGGGAACCGCCTCGGTACGCTGGGCGTACGCGTGCGTCATGCGTGACTGCATCCTCGACTGCTTCGGAACTTCAGATGGGACGGGGCATAGCCTCGCATAGGGGCAACGTGGACGATACGAGGCCTAGTCCACGAGTACGCTGGGCGTACGAGTGTACGTTGGGCGTAACTCGAATTGGCCTGGTGACTCCTCCTTCGGATAATACCGAATTTTGGAATATCACATGCACGGAAAACGAGGCAACGGGGGATGGATCGAAGAGGATCCCGAGGAGGACGAAGAACCCATAGAATTGGATGACGAGGAGGACTCTGGTACCGACTCAGAGCCGGAAGTAATCAACCCACCACCCGCACAACCTCCCGTCTTCGTGAGAAACTTTCAAGGACCGACTCCCGTTTGGGGAAGTCACCTCCACCATTGGAGCCAACAACAAAGTCTACACCCTCCCTACGGCATGTGTCGAGACTTCTACGATGTCTGTGGCGGGGGTTCAGCCGATCGAGCACTCCCAGTCATGGTGGGAAAACTAGCCAACCAGTCCTACCAATCCGGAGTTCAAGCTAGCCGGATTCGGGAAGTCAACGTGGAAGTACAAGTTCACACTTCCGACATCTATAGGCTGGAAAGAGCTCAGGACAATGCCCAACTTCAAACCGAAGCATTCCAAGCGCAAATGATTGCATCCCTCTCCTAATTGAGGGAACAACAAGCCGCCTTCGATGGGTGTCTTATGGAATCAAAGAAATCGGATGCGGAGTCAAGCTCCAAGCGCAACCTACGTCGCAAGTAGTGCTTGCCAAAATCCCAAATTTTGTTATAAGTTAGGACCTCGGCTAAAACTTTTATTTTTCTTAAACTTTGTAATCGGAGACCTTATAGGGGTCAAATTTTCTTGATCATTGTATCAACTATTATATTAATATAATTGGCACGCTATTATTACTACATTGAGTATTTCGTTCAATCCTTAAAATAGTAAGGAGAAACCATACGCTTGTTTCATATATTCGGATTTACGAATAACTTCCATTCTTCTATCTTTGAAACTCATACTATCATCTGTTGTTGAACTATGGCGATTTAGTTCATGAGACACATTCATTTTCTATGCTATGGAATTCTTATCTTTATCTTCTCAACCTGTAGTTGAAGGATGCCTCCGCGTAGAAACCCGAGACGAAACAACAATGGGGAAGCACCGATACCACCACCGCTTCCACCTCCTCAATTTGATGCTGCGATGTTCCAAGCAGCAGTCACAGCAGTTGTGGCGGCTGTCATGTCACAAATCAATACCCCTGTTACTACTGGTTCGAGAATTGGCACACTTCCCACCAACCATGGCGAGAGTCATGGGCAACCCCGGGAGTGCACCTATAAAGACTTTACGAATGCCAAACCCCGGATGTTTAATGGAACTGGAGGTGTGATGATTTTGAGGCAGTGGATCGAAAGGACAGAATCAGTCTTTGAAATCTGTTCTTGTCCCGAGCATAGCAAAGTCAAGTTTGCAACTTACACGCTTACTGATAGAGCTTTAACTTGGTGGAATGTCCACGTTAAGGTACTTACTCTGATAGTGGCGAATTCAATAAGCTGGGAGAGCTTAAAAATCATGCTGACGAGAGAGTACTGTCCACGAGGAGAGATTCAAAAACTCGAGCACGAACTCTGGACTCTTGGAATGCGTGATACCAACATAGAAACTTATACCAACAAATTTTGTGATCTGGCAATCCTTTGCCCGTATATGATTGCTCCTGAGAGCAAGAAAATAGAGAGATATATTTAGGGACTGTCGCCCCAAATTTAGTCAAGCGTGTTAGCTTCAAAACCTGACACTTTTGAAAGTGCCAAAGAGCTGGCACAATATCTTATTGATCACGAAAGTTATCAGAACTCAACAATTTCTGCACCAGAACCACCAAAGGGAAACAACAGCAACAATAACAAGAAGAGATGATGGAATAAGGGGAAGGGTGGGTTTCCCAAGAATCCTCGAAGAAACAACAACTAGTTACAGTGAATGCTGCTACTGTACCTACTACCGTTCCTACAAACCTCTACCCAACAAAGCCTTATGCGGGTAACTTTCCAAAGTGCGCCAAATGCACTTACCACCACCATGGACCTTGTCGGGAAATGCAATGCTCCAACTGCAACAGAAATGGACACACTGTCCGTTTCTGCAAGGCCCCCGCAAAGCCGATCACTCAAGTTCCCAACGCTGGTGTAGGCCAAGCGTGATACAGTTGTGGCGAGGTGGGCCACTACAAAAGAAACTGCACGAAGGCAGCGAATATCGGCGGGGTGGGACGAGTTTTGGCTATAGGCCACGAAGAAGCCGTAGCTGATCCTACAGTAGTTGCTGGTACGTTTCTTCTCGATAATTCATATGCATGCATACTATTTGATAGTGTAGCAGAGAGAAGCTTCGTGAGCCAAAATTTTATTCACTTAAACATAAACCTAGCATGTTAGAAAAATCATTCTGTAGAAATGGAAAACAGAAAAACGGAAAACACTAACTGCATATACATGAGTTGCACATTAACTTTAGACGGTCATTCTTTCCCAATCAACCTCATGTCGGTCCAAATTAAAAGTCCCGATGTCATAGTTGGCATGGATTGGTTAAGTCTTCTTCGTGCCGACATCATGTGCTTTGAAAAAGCAGTTCGTCATAATCTCCCTAACGATGAAACATTAGTGATTTACGGCGACAAATCAAGTACAAACATTCTTATCATTTCGTGCATCCAAGCTCGAAAGTGTTTGCGGAAGGATTATCATGCATTTCTTGCACACATCGTCGATACGAGTCAGGAAGTAAAGGACATTAAGGGCATTCCAGAAGTACGCGACTTTCCTAATATCTTTCTAGAAGAACTACCGGGATTACCACCGCAACGTCAAGTCGAGTTTAGAATCGACTTAGTTCCAAGGGCTACCCCAGTAGCAAAATCGTCTTATCGTCTGGCACCAGCAGAGATGCAAGAACTTTCCAGTCAGCTTAACAAACTCCATCAAAAAGGATTCATTAGACCAAGCTTCTCACCTTGGGGAGCATCGGTCTTGTTTGTAAAGAAGAATGACGGATCGTTCCGTATGTACATTGACTATAGAGAACTGAACAAGCTACCGTCAAAAATCGATACCCTCTGCCCCGCATTGACGACCTATTTGATCAGCTTCAAGGAGCAAACTACTTCTCGAAGATAGATCTACGATCCGGATATCACCAATTACGAGTAATAGAGGAGGATATTCCCAACACAGCCTTCCGAACTCGTTATGGACACTACGAATTTGTAGTGATGCCGTTCGGATTAACCAACGCACCAGCGGTATTCATGGACCTAATGAATAAGGTGTGCCGTCCTTACTTGGATCAGTTCGTCATCATCTTCATCGATGATAAACTTATCTACTCCCGAAGTAAGGAAGAGCATAGCCAGCACCTACGAAAAGTCTTAGAAACATTACGATCAGAGAAGCTCTATGTGAAGTTCTCTAAATGCGAATTTTGGATTCGAAGAGTCGAATTTCTGGGCAACGTTGTTAGCGATAAGGGGATACACGTGGACCCCTCCAAAATTAAGGCCATTGAGAACTGGTCGGCACCGAAGATGCCTATAGAGATTCGTCAATTTCTAGGTCTCGCTGGCTACTATCGCAGATTCATAAAGAACTTCTCTAGCATTGCGAAACCTCTTACTACATTAACCCAGAAACGCGTGGCCTTTGACTGCGAAACAAAACAAGAGAAGGCGTTCCAAACCCTGAAACAGGCCTTGTGCACCGCACCGATACTATCCCTCCCCGAAGGGATAGAAGATTTTGTAGTGTATTGTGATGCGTCAAATCAAGGACTTGGTTGTGTTCTTATGCAAAGAGGGAAGGTTATTGCCTATGTCTCCCGTCAACTTAAAGTACACGAAGTAAACTATACAACACACGATCTTAAGTTAGGAGCAGTGGTATTTGCTCTGAAGATCTGGAGACACTACCTGTACGGAACAAAGAGTACTATTTTCACCGACCACAAGAGCCTTCAACACATTTTCGATCAGAATGAGCTCAACATGCGACAACGACGATGGGTCGAGCTACTCAATGACTACGAATGCGAAATTCGTTATCATCCTGGCAAGGCCAATGTAGTAGCCGACGCCCTCAGTCGAAAAGAATACACTGGCCGGCGGGTCAAATCTTTGACTATGACTATCCATTCCCACTTATCCGCACAAATTAAGGAGGCTCAACTGGAAGCTTTGCAACCTGGAAATGTGACGGGTGAATCCCTGAGAGGAATGGAAAAGAATCTAGAAATCAAGGGTGGCGGAGCATATTATCTCATGGACCGTATCTGGACACCGAGACATGGTGGCTTCAGAGACTTGGTCATGACCGAAGCACACAGCATGAGATATTCCGTTCACCCAGGTTCAGATAAAATGTATCTAGATCTTAAGAAACTGTACTGGTGGCCTAACATGAAAACAGAAATTGCTACCTTCGTAAGTAAATGGCTTACTTGCGCTAAGGTTAAGGTCGAGTACCAGAAACCTTCAGGATTACTACAACAACCGGAGATACCAGAATGGAAATGGGAACGGATTACTATGGACTTCATAACCAAGTTGCCCAAGACAACGGGTGGACTCGATACCATATGGGTCATCGTCGACAGATTGACCAAATCCGCGTATTTTCTACCAATCAAGGAGACTGATAAGATGTAAAGGCTTAAAAGAACTTACATAAGGGAAATAGTACGGCTGCATGGTGTTCCAATATCCATTATATCTGATAGAGATAATAGATTCACTTCAAGGTTCTGGCAGTCACTGCAAAGTTCCCTAGGGACTACGCTAGACATGAGTACAGCTTACCATCCACAAACAGACGGGCAAAGCGAGAGAACGATACAAACTTTGGAAGATATGTTGAGAGCCTGTGTGATTGACTTTGGAAAGGCATGGGGCATCCATTTACCCCTTGTCGAATTTTCATACAACAATAGTTATCATACGAGCATAAAGGCTGCTCCATTTGAAGCCCTCTATGGCCGTAAGTGCAGGTCCCCTCTGTGTTGGGCTGAAGTTGGCGACACACAGTTAGGTAAAGGACAAGTTCCTAAAAGCACTCTCACCGGTCCGGAAATCATACGAGAAACGACAGAGAAGATCGTTCAGATTCGTGAACGATTGAAAGCCTCTAGAGACCGACAGAAAAGCTACGCTGACCAAAGGAGGAAACCTTTGGAATTCCAGGTAGGAGACCGCGTTCTATTGAGGGTCTCACCGTGGAAAGGCTTAATACACTTTGGAAAGCATAGAAAGCTAAATCCATGATACGTAGGGCCTTTCGAGATTCTCGCCAGAATCGGCCCTGTAGCTTACAAACTTAATCTACCACGTGAACTTAGTAACATACATCCAACCTTCCACGTCTCTTACTTGAAAAAGTGTCTGTCCGATGAGACTCTTGTTATTCCACTCGACGAGATCGAGATCAACGAGAGCCTCAACTTCGTAGAATAACCGATAGAAATCATGGACCGAGAAGTCAAACAAAGTCGCATACCCATCGTAAAGGTTCGTTGGAATGCCAAGCGAGGACCTGAATTTACATGGGAACGCGAAGATCAGATAAACCAAAAGTACCCACATCTTTTTCTCTGATTTCCAAGTATCTTTCTTACTTTAAATTTCGGGACGAAATTCCCTCTAACGGGGGAATGATGTGACAACCCGATATTTCGAATCTATGTAATGACCTAAAAAGTCAAGTATTGTAACCATTTTTGATATAATGAAATTAACTTCGAAAATATAATGTTCAAAAGTCTCTATTTGGTTACCTACCATGTTAGATATCATTAAACCGTGAGCGTACATAAAAAGAACGTCCAATGGTAAAAAGTCTGACTCGAAACAGAGATCGAGCGACTTTTGACCGGAATGACCTAAAAGAGAAACGAAGGTCTCAACAATGGTTTTCCAATGGTAAAAAGTCTGGCAAAAATAGACGTCGAATAAAGAAGTTATAAATTTCTAACGAAATTTTCTTACCGCGACCTTTTAATAATAAACAATAAAAATAATTTCAAAATTTGCCGACAGAGTCTAAACGAAAGTTGTAGAGCGTAGTCTCACCTACGCGTGGATATAAAGAACGTCGAAAACGGAGTTCGTATGAAGAAGATTTGAATTTTTGAAGTTTATTAAATAATAAAAATATAAATTTTTATTCCAAAATTCGGTATTATCCGAAGGAGGAGTCACCAGGCCAATCCGAGTTACGCCCAGCGTACTCGAGGACTAGGCATCGGATCGTCCACGTCGCCCCTATGCGAGGCTATGCCCCGTCCCATCCGAGCTCCGAGGCAGTCGACGATCCGGTCACGCATGACGCACATGTACGCCCAGCGTACCGAGGCGGTTCACAGCCCCTATAAAAGGGATGCGAGGGTTCCGAAGAAAAGGGTCAATTCCTCTCATCTTTCTTGCGTTTTTGCCTCGTTTTCCGTGCACGTGATACCCCGAAGCCCCGGTTACCTTGCTCAAGTCCCGAAGGTCGTTTGTGCTCCCGAGATTCCCGAGAATCCCGAGAAAATCCGCTTTCTCGAGTCGAAGTTCTGCTCGGTTTTCATCTCGCCTTCTTCGATCTTTCAAGTGAGTTCATACCCCTATAATCCACACTTTTAAATTTTTTTTTAAATACTTTTATATGCATTTAAGGGGGGGATTACAAGTAAAACACACGATTATTATCGGGTGTTATATAAATTTTTATTATACACTCTTTATCAATGGAATCATATGTGATTTATAACTATTATAGGGAAAGTTTCATATGCAAAATATATCACGATAACATCTTGTCTTTTGAAATGAAAAATGTTATTATATATATATATATATATATATATATATATATATATATATATATATATATATATATATATATATATATATATAGGGATGAGTTATATGGAAAATGAATGATTAGGGCAACACATATTTGAACCAATGAAAACATGACAACACATCACTTCCACAATACATTACTTGTGAAGAAAGAAATGGACACGTGTCATTTGATTATTGGTTCCGGTAGATGTTACCCTAGTTATTTGTTTTCCATAGAACTCATTCCTATATATATATATATATATATATATATATATATATATATATATATATATATATATATATATATATATATATATATATATATAAGTCAAACACCCTGCTTGTACTGTATGTATATGTGTTCATTTTTGGCACTACAAAAGTTATACTTTCATAACAAGTGAGCATTTCACTAGGGTTTACAATACAAACGAGACACACTTTTAGGAAACTATAATAGGTATAGTTTTACGAGAATATCACGAACTTTTACATACTAGAAACACTATTTCAAAGAGATACATTCATATACAATAACAAACGAACATTTTTATACGTAAAATTGTTTTATACTAAATTTTGTGAGACATTAAACTTCACGTACGTTCGAGTACACATTTCAAGTCATGTATTATATACCAAAATCCCTTGGAGGGGGAGCATGGTGTTTGTGTATAGATCTATACGGGATTGACAACCCTGCGCTCTGACTGTTAGCTACAGTACACCATTTGGGGTGACAAACATCAGAACATTCCAACGCCTGAAGAACGTTATGTATAGGCAAATCCAATCAATAGCATGGTTATAAAACTCACATGGAGTATTAAAAACACATTGATTTACGGGGTTTTTCAGACATCTTGGCAACTTTACACATACATTTTCTAGAAACAAACATTAGTCTTGATAGAAGGCTACATTTATACTAGTAGAAAATGTGGGATTTTCTAGGAAGAAACAAATAAAAACAAAACATTTCATTTTAGTTCATACAAACATTGTCATTTAAATACTTTTGAAACTCACCAGCTTAAATGTTGATCTACTTTTTCAAAACTACTTGTATGTCCCAGGGATTTAGTAATTACAGGTAACAAACAGCTTTTGAAGAAGGGACGCTGCGGCGCCAGTTTAAATTCATATTTTGACATCATATTGTAATTGGTTTTGAACATGTATCTTTCAACAATGTAAACTTTCAATTTTATATATGATGGTTATGTTGCTTTCTTTACTATGTATTCAATTGTTACGGTACTACATGAAATCATCCGCCCCCGAACGTTTTCGCCGTTCCGGTTTGGGGGTGTGACATCTAGCATGCTCCTGCATCTCTGTCGGGGTCTTGTATAAATTGTTTGATACAAAATCCCTAATATCAATCTTGAGCATACTCAAGTATCTAGACTTATGTACTTGTTCTGATGAGGCGTGCTCTGGGAAAAACATGGCTCTTTCAGTGAATATTTTGGTAATCCCAATTACTAATTTAATGGTTTGTTTGAGTGACAGATATTCTTGAGTGAGTCGCTCCCTCTTTGTTGGTGGAACATAATCTGCCATGAACTTCTCAACAAACTGCTCCCAAGTCACCGCGCTCTTCTCAACCGCTGAATAGTTCTTAGTGAAGAAGTTACACCAGTCCTTTGCTCCTAAACTTAGAAGATTTTGCATATATCTGAACTTTAGGTTCGCCGAACAAGAACAAGTGTAAAATCACCCTTCCATATCTGATATCCACCTCATGGAAACAATTGGATCCCTAATACCAACAAAATCGGGAGGTTTGGTGTTATTAAACTGTCGATATGGCTTTTCCTTTTCTCCAGACAGGGTTGTAACAACAACGGCCGGTTGCAGCGGTAGCAGTACACAGGGTTGTAACAACAACGGTTGCAGCGGCAGCAGTACTAGCAATGATAGCATACTGTTCATCAAATAGGGCTATCAGCTCAGCCTTAATAGTTCCAAACATTTTTGAAATCATCTCTTATACAGCCGCTAATACCAGCGTGTCTATCTAATCACATATATTAGTCTCGCTTGGTCCTGAACCTTCAGATCTGAAACCCGACCTGATTTCTCTTGTGATCATCACCATGATGAAGGTGTAACGGGAATAGGTTAATACGGATCGCACTAACTCCAAAATGATATTTGAATCCTCTCCAGTTCCTTAGCAACTTTGTGACTTTTCTTGATTTCCTGTATGGATCATGTGCATCTGGTAGCACGAGCCCATACTACCTTCCACACCTATCAATACCAGATCCAAGAATTGCCCCAAGGTTTCTAAGTCACTACACTCTGCTATTGATAGGTCATTTCACAAACACAATGTTATAAGGACCTAATTATTTCTTTCCTAGACTTCACTAGAATCTTACATCTCCACCGACACCCTACCTTGCGAATATGTCCTATCAAAACTTTCTAGGCTCGCCTTCTAGGATTCCTTCCACTCATCTCTACTATTGTTGAGGAAGAAATTCTACCAATATTAATTAATTATTGGACGAATACAATTGCACGCCACTAAATCAAACAGCATGTCGATTGAAAGATCCGACACTACGATGGTTGGACTCAAACGAGTGCTGCACAATAGCGCCAAATAAAGAAATCTAAAACTATTTAATCATGCAACATAACGTATATGTCGAATAACTAATTAATATTTAATATAGGTTCTGAGTAGAAAATAACAAGCAAATCCCTAAGCTATAAGGCATTTTAAGTATCAGTCAATTCTATCCTGTAATTCTTAAAAATATCCCTAGCCTACATACTAGCATGCATTTCTAAGATTTCACCTATCAACAATCATAACAACAGCTTTTATTCCAGTATTGGTGCCCCACCATATGAGTTGTTATATAGACGAAGATGTCACACCCCAGTCTGTTGGGGTGAGATCGGTCACAGGGTGATGGGACGGACAGAGATAGTTCTGCAGACTGCCGAGAGGATTTAGTAGATCAGGCAGCAGCTACTGACCGCTTAGAGTCGGCAAAAGAGTTACGCCAACAGGCGCCAATCTGAGCTACAGTTTCAGGTGGGAGACATGGTATTACTAAAGGTCTCACCCTGGAAGGGTGTGATTCGCTTCAGGAAGATGAGGAAATTAGGTCCCCGATATATTGGGTCATTCAGGATCATTGCCAAGGTTGGCAAGGTGGCATATAGACTGGATCTCTCGAAGAAGCTTAGTCAGGTCCATAGCACTTCCCATGTGGCGTAACGGAAGTGGATATTAGATGAGGAGGTAATGGTATCATTGGACGATATACTGGTCGACGAGCGTCTGAATTACGTGGAGGTGGAGATGCTAGTGGCCGTTCTTGAGAGGGAGGTGAGGGTTCTGCGGAACAAGGAAGTACCTTTGGTAAAGGTACATTGACAGCATCGGAGGGGATCCGAGTGGACTTGGGAGCTGGAGGCAGATATGCGAGAGCATTACCCCGAGTTATTTACCGAAGCAGACTTCGAGGACGAAGTCTAGTTCAAGTGGGGGAGAATTGTAACACCCCGACTCCCATGTATATTTTAAAAGTTTTATATTCATTTTATTGAAGGAACTCGACGAGTTGGAGGCCCCAACTCATCGTGTCGAACCTAGTCAGCACGCGTGATTTTATTACTTCTACTCGACGAGTCGGGGGACCCCGACTCAACGAGTAGAGGTTGTTCATGGAAACCCTAAATTTTAGGGTTTACACCCTATATAAAGAACTTATGGGTCGTTTCTAGCCTCCCTCATCGTCATTACAGCCAGAGGAAACCCTAGATCGAGTCCAAATCCCCATTGTGTGTGTTGAGAGCTTGAAAGGTGTTATTTGTTAAACTTGGAATGGAAACTTGAAGAGTGAGGAGCTTGGATCGGAAAGGAGGAAATGGATCTGTCATCTACGTCATTTTGGCAACCAATCTGAGGTAAAAAGCTAACACCTTGACCCTTTCATGCTTAGATCTTCTTCTATGGACATTTATGGTCATTTTTGGGGTTTAAAGGAGCCATTCTTGGGTTTGAGCATGTCACAAGGACATGGTCTCAGATTTGGACTCCTCCAGGCCCTAAATTCATAAAGTTATTAGCTTTATTTTGTATTAGCCTCTCACCATGCCCTAAACCTCATTCTAGACTTGGTTTTGGTGTTTTAAGCCTTTAAGACCTTGCATGCACGTAAAGTTTGCAACGTTATGTGATACTATGCCTTAGGAAGCTAGATCTACAAATTGGAGCTTTGGGGTAGCTTAAAAACGTCTGAATGAGAAATGGACTTAAGGGACTCGACGAGTTGCATGGTCAACTCGACGAGTCAAATGAAGATTGGTCGTTGTTGGTTCTACATGGACTCAGCGTGTCAATGAGATGACTCGACGAGTCGGTTAGGGTTTTCCTGACATTTGGACACCGCATGGACTCGACGAGTTGTCTGGAAACTCGGCGAGTCAACTAGGGTTTTCACGATTTCTCAAGTTCTGGAAGGACTCAACGAGTCAGTAAGCTACACTTGACAATTTGGGTCAACATGGACTGTTGACCTTGACCGTTGACTTTGACTTTGACCAAGGGTTGACCAATTTGATTTCTGGGAGTATTTTTAGTATTTGGGAATTTATGGAAGTGAATCATTGGTGGATGTAGGTGTTTGAGTTGGATTTGTATTTGGAGGAGTTTGACATTATCATCCTGAGCTACTTGTGAGGTGAGTTTTCCTCAGTATACCCAATCGTCGAAGGCACCAAGACCGGCCCTTTTTAGATTGTTATCCTGATATGTTATATGCTCGAGTATCGTATGATCTGTTAGATCAGTATTCTGGTAGATAGGATGTTATTATGTCGTTATGATCCCTTAGATTAGTATCCTGGTAGATAGGATGATGTTATGCTATTATGATCTATTAGATCGATATCCTGGTAGATAGGATGTTATTATGTTGTTATGATTTGTTAGATTGGTTTGTCTGTCTATAGACTGTTATGTGATTATCTAATATATGTGCACATGTTTGATTAGTGGTTGAGGCTTATCTGCTTTGTACGAGAGCCAACAGACCTGGGCATTCCAACCCGATGGTTGTGGGCCGTGAGTATTCCATCCCGAGGATGATTGGACTCGTAATATGTGGACATTCCAACCCGATGGTTATGGGCCGAGGGTATACCATCCCGAGGATGACTGTACCTATAGTATGTTGGCATTCCAACCCGATGGTTGATTTGGCCCATAATATGTTGTTATTATTTGTGGGTTACTTGTTATGCGGGTATTTTGGGGGAACTCACCAAGTTTCGGGCTTATAGTTTTGGGTTTTGTTTCAGGTACTTCAGATGATCGCGGGAAGGCAAAGACGTGATCATGCACCTCCTCTCATTTTTATGATCTTGATTTCTGGATACTCTGATGTCTAAACTATTTTGAAAACACTTTGTAATAACTTAATGGTTTTAAATGGTTGAAAAAGTTTTTAATTGGCTTGATTTTTATGGATGTTATAGTGAAGGTCCAAAATGTAATATTTTCCTGTGGGAAGACGATGAAATGGAAGAGAACTATTACAAAGACCAGCTTCATAAGAAGAGGTTTGACTTACATGGGAATGAAGACTACAGTAAGCTTGTGAAGGTTCGGAAGAAATTGGTTAAAATGCAGCAAGCTAGGGAAGCTGAGAAGGAAGTTTTCGAGAGCAAGTTGATGGAGCTGAAGATGGAAAATGTTATGATGAAGACTTACCTAGGATGTGCTAAGTGTTTGATCTTTGTTTTCTTCATTGCAATCGTTGGGATGTGGTTGAAGTGTGCTTGAATTTTGCTTGATTATATGCTAGTAGTGATGGTTAATGATAGATAATTCCAATGACTATAAGTGCCACAAAAATTCAAGCTCTCATATCTTTCATGAACATAATTCATTTTCTAAAGATCTTAAACAAATCCAAATTGGAAGCTTCGTTGATCAAGAAGGTTTATTTGTTTTTCATCTTCATGTTCGTTTCAAAGTGTCGGAAACTTTTACACTTTGAAGACCATAGAATGCTTATATTTTTCATTTTGAAGGCCTTGACGAGAGGAGAAAGTATGGTGAGAGGTTGGATTTTATTGATTATGATCTTATCAATGATGTTTATGTTTTGTCTTCATTCATTG
The DNA here is from genome assembly GCF_002870075.4 of Lactuca sativa. Classification (NCBI taxonomy): domain Eukaryota; kingdom Viridiplantae; phylum Streptophyta; class Magnoliopsida; order Asterales; family Asteraceae; genus Lactuca; species Lactuca sativa. The sequence goes on along the minus strand of NC_056631.2, from coordinate 155,133,069 downwards.
ATCAAAGGGAGAAAAAAGACTTGCATATTACATTTGATAATAAGTTTTGTGCAACTGGAGATGGAGACCTGTAATTCGTGACTCAAAAATAGCAAGAATAATTATTTTTGGATAATGGCAGAATTTTGTACCCTCCAAAAGATTATATGAAGATTTCCAATAAAGATGTGTTCATGGTGGTAGCAATCAATCACGAAAAGAGGCGTTGCATGGAAAATCTTATGCTAATTTTTCATGTTGTCCACAAACAAAAGATATTTTTATTAATTATTCATTCGTTGTTCAAACACCAAGAGATATGGTGTGAATTTTATGGTGAAAGAAAGAAGGATGGTATCCATCTTTTTACAAACCATCTTCCCAAGAGCAAAGAAGAAGAAATTAATCAATATGAAGATCCAAATCACAAGTACTTACGTGGGAGGGAACCCACGATGTTTGGACTCATATTCTTTTCTTGTACCTTAAATAGGAAGCCGTGATAGTTGGGTGTGTTACTCATCAACTTACAAATAAACATTGCATACCAGGCCAAAGATAATCCACGAAACAACCGAGAAATTCATTCAGATCAAGGATCGATTTAAGGTAGCATCTGACCGTCAAAAAAGTTATGTTGATGTAAGGCGTAAGCCTCTAAAATTCTAGGTTGGAAACATATAATGTTAAAAGTATTGCTCTAGAAATGTATGATTCGTTTTGGCAAAAGGGGCAAGCTTAACCCAAGATATGTTGGACCTTCTGAAATCCTTGGCAGAACTGGTCTTGTAGCTTATCGACAAAAACTACCTCAAAGAACTTAGCAAAGTGCACGATGTATTCCATGTGTCGAACCTGAAAAGGTGTTTGTTAGATGACACCAATGTAATACCCCTGACGAGATTCAACTAAGCACTAAACTTCATTTCGTCGAAGAACCTATGGAAATTATGGATCGAGAAGTAAAACGTTTAAAACAAAATCATATCCCAATTGTGAAAGTCCGATGGAACTCTCAGCGAGGACCAGAATTCACCTGGGAGGATCAGATGAAAAAGAAATACCCCCAATTGTTTAGTGATGTCCCATCTACAAGTTGAATTTCGGGACAAAATTCTTTTAACGGATGGAGAATGTAACAATTGACAAAAATATAGACTTTTGTACGATAATCTATATTAATAATGAATAATGAATAATATATTATCTAAAAATTCTGAGAGAATTTGTTACAATTTAGACAATAACAAATAATCAGTTACAAGTTACAACCAAGGCCTGAAATAGTCTATTACAACCAAAACACAATCAAGTATGGGTTGGTTTCTTGGGGTTGATGGGTCGGTTTCTTGTGACGGTTTGTTGGTTTTAAGTATGGTTCGGTTTCTTGGGTGGGTTGGATAGGTTGGTTTCTGAGTAAAATCCAAAACCGAACCCGAGTTTTCAGTTTTTAAAAAATTCAAACCCTAACTTCCGGTTTTGCTTTGGTTTCGGTTTCGTCGGTTTCTCGGCTTTTTTGTTTGGGTTTGCTCACCCCTACTACAAAGATCTTGACAGCACCCCGAGTGTAAATTATTTTGACCCAAACCGTTTGTGTTCATATATAAATATTGAGACTTTGTGCCAACTTTTGTATAACACATATTTCTCATTATAACGACACTTTTATGTCCCAAATGAAAATTGAATACTAGCATAATTTATCTCTCTTCCTCTACTCCAAGTTTTTATGTATGTATTCAGTCATTTTGAAATTTTATAAACTTTTACAAAACATTCGTTTTAGGGTTAGAAGTTTTTAAGACATATTTGGTGATTTTTCATGCAACCACAATATGTAAGGGTATTATTTGAAATAATAATTGCATGCAAAACTTAGGCTTTTCTTAACGTAACTATGCCATCAAATATATATATATATATATATATATATATATATATATATATATATATATATATATATATATATATATATATATATATATAGCAGCTTTAGTTTTTGGGTCGTGGATACTCACTTTCGTCGCGTATCGTGAATAGGTTTGAGATGGTCGTGACGGTTTCGGTTCCAGTTCCTCTAAGGCTTGTGATGGTAGCGTCTTTTAGATACTCTTAACATGTAAAATTATTGATTATTAAGTTAGATAACTCAAATTTTTATTCAAATAACCACTGCTGGTCATTTTTATAATGAAGTATATAAGAAAATTTAAGTCTTTACCTTTGTTTTCCAAATAGGTTGTCAAAAGAGGAACTTAATACAAGCTTTTAAAAGTAAAAGAGATGGATCTTCTTGGGTTCATCTTTACTTGAAAGCATCTTATTATGGGGCTGTTAGATACTTTTGAGCCTTAGTGCAAGAAATAAGCTTTAAGTTTTGAATCGATTTGTCACCGTAGATAATCATGGTCTCTCCGTTAGGTAAAGTTAGTCGTACAGCGTTTTCGAAACACAAAATTTCAGCACGGTGAAAAGACATTCAATCCATACCAATGATAATATTGAAGCTTCCAATTGGCATAGGCATTAAAGTGACCAGGAATGCAACATCGTCTGGAGTTAAGACACGGTTACGTAAGATTTCAATGGTTCTCTCTATCTGACCGTTTGCTACTTCTACTTCATATGCTACATGTAACTTACTAGACTCATGATCTAATAGTTGTTTACCCGGATTGTCGTCGTGTCACAGCGTCGAGTTCCGAATTGATTTAATTCCAGAAGCAGCTCCAGTAGGGAAATCTCCCGACAGATTGGCTCCCTCAGAAATGCAAGAGCTTTCAAGTCAACTACAGGAACTTCTCGACAAGGGTTTTATTAGACCAATTTTCTCACCTTAGGGAGCTTCGGTCTTATTTGTCAAGAAGAAAGATGGGTCATTTAGGATGTGAATCGACTATCGGGAATTGAACAAACTAACAATCAAGAATCGTTATCCACTCCCCAGAATACACGACCTATTTGATAAACTTCAAGGATCCAGCTACTATTCCAAGATAGATCTAAGATCTGAGTATCATCAACTGAAGGTACTGGAAGAAGATTTTCCGAAAACTGCATTTAGAACTCAATACGGCCACTACGAGTTTCTAGTTATGCCCTTCGGATTGACCAATGCTCCAGCGGTATTCATGGACTTCATGAACCGTGTATGCAAGCCATACTTAGATAAGTTCGTAATTGTGTTCATCGACGACATCTTAATCTATTCACGGACCAAGGGGGAACACGGTAAACATCTGAAAGTGATCTTGGAACTAATAAGGAAAAGTTGTACGCAAAATTCTCCAAATGCAAATTTTTTATTAGAGAGGTACACTTCCTATGGCATGTGGTAAGCAACAAAAGGATACACGTGGATCTTATTGTTGATAGAGCATAGACGAGATGATGCTCGGTGGACGGTTGTGTTGTCAGCTTTCAACACCGATGTATTTGATTGGAGTGATATCGCTACCAGATCCGTTTACCTAGCTCGGGTAGACTGTGATGCAGTATAATTGCGTTTGGATTACATTACCTAAGTAATAGTAATTTATAATATAATGTTATTTGGTGATTAATTAATTCCAACATTTTGTGTAGTTTTACATCCCAATTAACATATCGAGTTCTCACTGGTTTTTTTGGTGTTTTAGATATGAAGACATTCAAAATGACTATATATTATAGTCACTGAAAGAGCGGCTATTGTTTAGAGGATGAGGATTGGTTTAAAGGTATGCGAGCTCACATCCGCAAACTGCTAATGGGTATCAACTACTGGGGTGCAATCCCAGTTTAGAGTTTCAACATGACCCTTAAAAAGGCTCCAAACGTACCACAACAGATTGATAGTAGAAGGGATTGTGGGGTGTTTTTGTGTTGGTTCTTGGAGATGTTGATCCCCGAGAAATCGTATTTTATAGAAGATAAAAGCGGCCCATAGGTCATGTCATATCGTAAACGATTGACAGAAACTTTTTGGGGTACGGGGGCAAAATCCATTTGAACATTGTAATATTATTTAAAACAAATTTAAGTTTATGAATTTATTGTTTTTTTTTTTTTTTGTAGATTTTAAGATTTCATGCACTTGATTTTATAAAAAGAAATATTATACAAAATCACCAAACACATATTATACATAAAAGAAATGAATATTCATGGACAATTGTCTAGAATCTTTACTCCAGTATTCCAGAGATCGCAGAGATCGCACTGGAACGACCTATTCTTGACAATATGGTTATTTTACAAGAACAAAAATATTCCGGTTATTTTCTTTGAAGACTTCTTTATATGTGTTAGATTACTCTATTTCCCAATATAATATATATGATTAATACATGCAAGTTGTAACATTAAATAGATTACTCTATTTCCCTATATAATATGATATATATGATTAATACATGCAAGTTGTGACATTAAATATACGGGAAAAATGGATCTAGAACCACTCAGCTACACACTTAGGATAAAACCCTATTTATTTTGATGCAAACAAGTAAACATTCCTGATATATGAAAACAGATAGATGCAAGAAATAGCCATATACTTTCTATTCCTACATTATAATTTTTATTTTATTCTTAAAGCATTCACACTTTGAAAAATCTACCCTTAGTTCAACTTTAAACTCGGTATGTCTAACTTCTTGATAATCCCCATCGATGAAAGGTGGAGGAGGCGAGCCATCAATAACTGTATCCATCAAATTAAGGAGCATTTGGATTGCGTTTCTAAAAGTGAATTACCCTCCTATAATCACACACTCGAGAGTCAAGACAAGGGATTTCTGACTTAGTTAATGGCATAAACTCAATCGTTAGCTTTTCTTGTAATGGGTGGTAGTGAAAGGGGTACAATATCGTAGCATTTTCGAGCCAAACGAACACATTGTAACCAATGGAGAGTCTCAGCATTAGGGTCTCTTTCAACAAAAACATCAGAAACAGTAAGTTGGAGTTTACCTCTGTAAATCGTAACCTTGCCTCGCACTCGAGCTGAAACCCCAATTTGGATTAGGGTTGCGAAATTGCGAGCGGATTCAGCAATTAATCTAACATCCGGTGGGCTACGGCGGGAATGATAGGGGGAGGTGAGTTGGTTGAGCCAAAGAACGCAGGGGATGCACCCTGTGCCATCATCGATGGTGAATCTAAGGAATATGTCGGGTTTGTGCTCTCGGCAAGTAACCACGCCTAGGGTTTCGGCACGAGAAACAAGGAGGGTGCCTCTACGGAAGACGGCGTTGGGTTGTGAAGACGACGGCGTTAGTGATAGGAAATCGAAAGCCAGCAGCTTTACGTAAGTGTTGTGCAGATCTTCCATGCGAAGGGTCGACGATGAAGCCTAACAATCTGTCGTCTGAACTTTTATTTTATGGATAGGATAAGAATTGAGATTCTTGAACTTGTAAATAAGAATAATCAAAGAGCATTTTTTTTATAAATAAGAATTTTGCATTTTTCAGTTGTTCCTTCCGAATAAATTCTCTACGTAAACAATATGTGTCTTAAAAACATCCAAATAACAATATTCACTATAACGGAACCTAACACATAATATATAATTAAAACCATCCGCAATATCACCGTATATGTCTTACATACATGAACTGAAAAAAAAAATTATGTACTCAGAAATTGATATTCCTATTATAATGTTTATATTTTACAATGACAATAAAAAGATTAAAAAAACTAAATAAAAAACAGTATCCCGTCAATGTACATGTTATATACTACTATTTATCCAAATATGCAACATTGTCTGTGAACATATAAACTATTAATTCTAATTATTATTAACACATGTAATATTAAATACAAGGGCAAAAAGAGATCTAGAACCACTCTGTCACACATTTAGGATAAAACCCTAATTCCGTGGCAACACTCGAGACGGACCTCAACTCTTTTTGTAGCTTTCGCCTTTCATAAAAGACCGAGCATGCAAGTGATGTGCATTTCACTCCACTTTCTACAATCCAATCCCCACCTCCACACTCCCGACATATCTAACATAACATCAACCACTTATTAATCACACCGTTCTTTTGGATTATCCCACTGGGTCTAGGTTGTCTGTTATATCATGTCCTGTCCGGTCTTAACTTTATGAATGACACAAAAAGCTGGCATATCTTGTCCCACCTTTTTTGGATGAGACAAAAATTACAATTTTTGTCACATCATGTTTTGTCTTATTCTATTCCACCTTTTTAGGTGGAACAAAGACAAAACAGTCTCTATAATGCAGTTCAAACACAAACACAGTACAAGATCTGTGACAAACGTTGCATTTCCAAATACTTACCGCGGCAAGGTGTTGCATCTCTCTTTCCATCTTGGATGTCCTTCCGGTCACCGCAACCGCAAAAGCACTTTCGTTTCTTACACATTTACCGCATAAAGGCGATACAGATGACGACGCCTGAACCAACTCCCCACACATAACACAATGTTTGGACAAATAATAATAATCAATTCTAGTCCTATGAGAATTCAAACCATTATAATTATACCCCTGGTTTTTCCCACCAAATTCCCTAACCATGCGTGGCATGTCCAAAAACCATTGGTTTAAATCCACGCCTATAAGCCCAAACACACGCTGTAAAGCCGGAATTATCTGTTTGTTGATGTAATACAAGTCGTTTAATCTGAAAGGCGAATCTAGTGATAATAGATCTAACGGGTCGACTACCATGTCGGATAATCGTGCACCGGGTTCACCGTGGACCACCACGTAGGGGATCCGCTCCGCGTAACGTGGCTCGGCTCGAGGGTCGGCTTTTATGGCTTTGGTGGCTACAATGGCGGCTGGAGGAAGGGAGGAAATACGGGAGGAGCTGTAAGTTCCTAATCGGACTTCTTTTGCAAAAATGAAATCTTGGATTGAGATTCTTCCGGATAAAATACGCGACCATTGGCGTACTAAATATGATTTCACTTTACTAATATCTTGATTTTCAAAATAGTTTTTTAAGGAAGACTCCATTGTTTTGGATACAGCTTCACATGTATCTCTGCGAACAGTTTCAATACCTTTAGCATCAAAGAAAGGTTTGACTTGATCAGGCTTCTCATAACTGTATCCAACATATCTCTTTTTAGTAAGAAGAAAGCATGGGTAATACACCTTCTCCATTTTCAATACAACTGGATTAGGGTTCATCTTTGTTACAGCAGATGCAATCTCATTTCCAATTTCAAAAGCTTCACTCACACATCGCCCTGGAACAAGTACAAACATACTGCAAAAAGACACGTATCAAATATCAAATATCAATTATCAAATTACAAATCAACATTAACACAAAAAAAAAAAAAAAAAAAATACAACTTATTTTTTACCTATCGGTGTCGCCATATATGACTTTAGCTTTCCATTTTTCATGTGTGTTGACTAGTGAAATAGCAGCTTCTAGTGTTCTACGCCCACATTGTACAATACTGTCTGCCAGCTCAGCACAAGGCATTCGTCCACTAAAACCAGCTGCTGTATACCCGTATGTCACGTTTGCTATTAGCTTCAATGCAAGCTGTCTTGCATTATAAATCTGAAACCAATCAAAAGATTTCATTATTTCATATCATATTTTGTTCATAACCTTAATTAACTACAAAGAGTAAAGTAAAGTAGTTAGATTTTACCCGATGAAGTACTTTTTCTGAAGGAGAGAGTTTCTTCATTGCTTGTTTAACCATAATTCGTGTTGATAATATCTCATCAAGTAACCTAGGCAATACGCCTTTACGAATCTGAAATAGAAAATTACTTTTATTTCTTTCTATTATAGCATTGTATACAAATTAATCCAAATCTAATATGGTTTTTTACCTTTGAAGGGACATACATTACACCATTTGGAGTAAGAAGAATTTCATGCATTAATCCACGAAGAACATTTGGGTCTGGTGTATATGAAGTAACACCAAGTGTATTTGGCTTTGAAGGTGTAACTTTACCAAGGCATGTACAGAAGCAGAGATTATAAGCAATCACCATTGATGGATACAGAGACTGAAAATCTAGAACAATAACTGGATCTGAATAGAATCCAGATTCTGGCTCCATAACAAGTGGCAAGCATTCCATTGCAGGTTGATTTGCAACCTAGATGACAACAAATTACCTTAGTAATTAACTAATTATCAATTGATACTGATAAATTAAGATTTAAGATTAAAGATAAAAGTAAACCTGTTGGCTTCCAGGAGAAATTGCAAGATAATTTTGTGTATGTGCTAATCTAAGTAACATAGATTCAACACGATATTGAGAACCTCTTGAAAGAACAGAAAAGAAATCAATGCCAAATACACGTGCAAGCTCTGATGTTCTGTTTATCTGTATAGGAAAAAAAGATGTATGAACTTTATCTTATTTGAAAAACAGAATCTAGATTCCAAAAATAAGAGAACATACCATATCGAGTTGATTCATGACTTGAAAGTTCAATTTTGCCCTTTCCAAAACATATTCTATACATCTGTATCTTGCTTTTCCAGGACCACTAGAAAACCACTTTGTCAATGTCTTGAAATAAATAAATGGAATTTTTCTTCTAAGAACTGCTTCTGCCACTGCTTCAGCTGTGTATATGTTAAGCTTAACTTCACTGCGGACTAGCCGCCAAAGATTAAGGACGATTCTACCCCCGACATGGACCCCACTTGCATGAGTTCGCCCCCATTCATCCTCAATAACTGCATCATTTGAAGGGTCAATGTCGGAATTTATTGCTTCAGGAGGCAAATCAGTCATCGTTGATTTAACTGGATTTGAAATGGGATGAGATGGTGTGCGAGATATTTTATTAAGTAATCCAATTCCAAGATATGCAGCTCTTTCAGCTAAGAACCCTAATGAACCACCTTGAATCTCCCACCCTATTAGTATATCTGGATCATGATTATTTATGATTTCCATGAAATTGTTGAATAATTGCTTCTCTTGGGTGGAAACCAACAGCTTGCAACCAGTTATAGCATCTAGATTTCTGTAAAGTACAGTAATTCCAGTTCAGAATTTATAATTATTCTGGCAAAATGGATTTCAATTCTTATGAAGTGAAAAAACAAGTTTATGTTAAACAAACGTTGATCATTGATTCTTTTTCTTTTTACTGATAATGGAATTAATTCTAAGCAAATTGGAATCTACAAAAAGTTAAAAACGATGCACCTTGAAACAGATGTGGTTTCACTTCGTAAGAGAACATAACTATTGATTAAGGATTCATCATCTTCTTGAATAACAATTACTATGAAATTCACAGCATCAAATCTAGGATCAGGTCTCAAGTCTCCCCTAGATTCAGCTTGAACCTGTAAATAAGTCTTACATAAGTCTCACATATCAACAACAATAGTAATATGAAAGAGAAATCAAGAGAACCTCAATGCTAAACATAGTCAACTGTTGTCCTGCACCAATACTTGCAGGATCCCTAAAGCCTGATTGACTTAGAGGAGTCAGGTTTTTCCCTTCTGGACCTGATATCTGAGAGATATCTTGTGATTGTGAAGTATTTTTCCCATGATCCAAATTAGTTTTGTTGTCATTACAAAACTCTTGTGAATCCACTAAAAAGACTTTACCCTTTGGTGATGAAGATTCTTCTGTTAATGCATTTGTATTCTCTCTAACAACATCTAACATGAAAGAGACAAAATAAGTACATTTTCTGAACAATTTGTAAAATTTCATCAAAAGTTCGGTGTAGGTGTAGAGGTGTAACAATACCTTGATGAAGCAACCATGTATTAACATCATCTACTGATGGAGGTGAAAAGACAGGTGTCAACATGTAGAAAGAGGAACCATTGTTATGATAGTGAGTAGGAGCACCTATGACTTGTTCTTGATTAGGAATGGAGTCATCTATTTTAGGCTCAGTATGTGTAGCTTCTTGAGAGTTCCCATCAATGGAAGGTGGAGGAGGTGAGTCATCAATGTCTGTATCCTCAACTACAACATAAATTGCAAGAAATGAGGAAACTGGTAGAGAAAGATATATTAGAAAACTTAAGATTAAGATATATGGGAAGGCTTTACCACATTCTTGAGAAGCAGAAGCTTCAAAATTCATGTCCTTCACATGAACAGCTTGTGAATCATCATCAGAACAACACCTTGAGTTGGAACTAGTAGGAGGATTTGGACCAGTGTCTTGCTGATCACTCCTTTCTTCAGGGGCAAAAATGGAATTGTTATCTGGTGTAATATGAGAAATTTCAACTTTTGAAGTTTCACCCCGATGACAACGTTTTCTCCTCATCAAATCCCTCACTGAGCATCCAACAATTGTACTTCCTGACTTTGATAAACCTTTTTCTGAATCTGGACAAGTTTCTGTACCAAATTCACTATCATTCGTGTTCTTAGGCAAAGAAAAAGGCAAAGTGCTCCATAAGGATCGTTTTCTTCTATCTTTCCTTCTGAAGCTCGAACAAGAATCGATTTTTACTCGTTCTTTTATGGGGTTTTTCTCTATCTTAGAAATATTATCCACTTGAGGAATCTCTTTCTTTGTTGGTGATTGAGGAGAAGATTCTTGAACTTCTTGAACAGAATCAAGAATATCTTGACACTCTTGTTGGGATGCATTTGTGAATTCCATATCAGCTTTTTCAATAACCTCATTGATTGTTGTTGAAGGCATTAATGGGCTTAAGATGATCTCTCGTCTAAGTTCATCATCAGAGTTTATATCTTCTGCAGCTTGAGAAGATGCTAGCCAATCTAGAAGCCTCAAAGCCTCTGCATCTGCAACTGGAGATCTTATACACTGTGAATTCATTCTTTCAGTCTCAACTGGTGTACAAGGTAAAGAATCTTCCACTTCACACAATTCCAATAGCTTGTTTTCAAGCTCAACTTTATTTGACAGAATATTTAAAACATCATGTGGGCTTGGTTTTCCAGGGTCAGATGATATGGTTTCCATATGCATTCCAGTCCTCTCAAATTCCTAAAACAATGAAGAAGAAAGTCAAAATTTAAAAACTTATGGTTTAGTGGAAATAAGAGAGAGGATGCCAATAAGATTGAAGAACAGAAGAAGACCTCCCAAATTGGTATGAGTGACTGAACCATTCTAACATCTGAAAGGGTTTGTGAAAGTGATGAGTACAATTTACTTTTCTGGTTAAGGATATCTGTCAAGTGTCAAATATCAAATAAACATAAACTCAGTCACTACCCTGTATCCATAAAAACATTGTGAAAGACTCCAAAACACAAACTAACCATCAATTCCAGCATCTCCTTCAAGTTCACAGACACTCTGACGTTTAACAAGATCATTCTCAAGGTCTTGAGTAGAAGAATGCCAAATCCAAGAGTCAGGAATAGTGGATGAAAGCCAGATTGGTGATTCTAAACTAACATCACTACTTAAACCTGCCTGACATGTCCACACATAAGTATAGACAAATACCATCTTGTTCATGTCCAAAAACCATTAATTTATGCACCTTGATAACTATTACCTGAGAAGTAGAAGCCATAGAGGAGTTATCTACATGTTGTTTATGTTGTGGATAATAAGTCGCCTTCCTTTTAGTGAAAACATGTGGCACTGGATGACGGAATTTCATCTTTGATAAATGTAGGTGTCCCATTCCTTGCAAGTTGTAATCAATCTTGAACATGTGAATTAAGAAAAAGGTAAACAAACATTAGTTGAGGTTATATTTTTATACAACAAACAAGAAAATTAATGATTTAATAGCAAAAGTGTGTTTACCAAGAACTGGAGAAGAAATGGAATATGTGATTCAATGGGCTGCAAACTCTTTTCAAGAACTGAACCCCCCTGAGAAATAGGATGCCATTAGTGGATTGATTAACAATTTAACATAAAGTTAATTCAATGTTTATCTTTTTCTAAAAATGATATTATAAGACTTGATGCTCCATACTATGAAACTAGTATAGTGGGATATGGAAATAGGATGCCATTAGTGGATTGATTAACAATTTAACATAAAGTTAATTCAATGTTGACACAAGGTTCATGTGAAGAACAAATGTAAAACATAAAGAAGTTTCAAATATTTACCAAAAGAAGATTTGCTGCTCGAGAGACATCCTGTGGATGATATCTTTAACCTCTGTCAAGGAGCTAATAGCATAACTAAAAGTAGTATAAATATAAACACTTCAGAAAATGGATGGAGATGGAGATGATTAAAATATTCAGATTTTGAAAAAGGGGCAAACTGGTAAAGACAGATGTTTAGTTATTTACAAAGAGAGTGATGATATCCCAGTGTAGAACATATAAACACCACATGAAACAAATCATATACATGTGAATTTAACAACAGGTTAAAGCATTTTGGATACAGGTAAAGCTTAGCATATAGTTGCTCTGATGCATCATAACCATATAACCTTCTTGCACGAACAAGACTACAATCATGCACATGTTGACGTTTTGATCCAGCACTAGCTTTAAGCTGTAACAGTTGAAGAATCATACCTATAGTTAACATGAGATCCTGCAAATACACATTTTTCAAGAAAAAAAATTACCTTCAGTGCCCTCTCAAGAGCAAGAGATACAATTCGTGCACATGCATCACCTGATCAATATTAGCCAACAATGAACAAAAAGATGATTATATATAACTCTTTTATTAGTAATTGAGAAAGAATTTGATGAAATCAATGCCATTAAGAATATGTGCAATACCTTCTTGGTCTGGTTGATGAACTATATCCGAACAAGGAACATATAGATATGGTAAAGCCTGCATCATAATCAAGATACTTCATACTCATCATACTCAATAGCTATTTGACAAATAGCAATCAAATAATAACAGCACTATGTAATAAAAAAATGTGACTTGATTCAACATTGTCAACCATAAGTAACTACAAAGTTGCATTTTCTCATAAACTCCCAGGTTTTTAGAGGACTTATATGAGAAACTTACTCGATGAATATGCAAACAAGTCTTCTGACCAGATGGAGTTGACCCATATACTCTAATCACAGGAACCTCATTCACCTTCCCACCTGTACATTGAGAAATATAAGTAACAGAAACAGATATACATTTGCAAAAGAACTTTCTTTGCAAAGCAGAGATAGACCCTCACTTTTTTATATAGTACAATTGGTGTGCTTTTATGGTGTAAACAAGCCATTTCAATTCTCAGTATCTTCGGCTTTAATGCTTGAACATTCATTTGGAAGTTATTTAAAATTAAGGCTTTGTGTGTTGTGTTGGGAGTAATTTATGTGGTACAAATGCAAAGTGCATGCATCTCTTTAGAGGAATTGAAAAACTTCAAAACTTTGTGTTGATGAATCGATTAAGTACAAATAGCCGCATCACATTTCCAAAACGATAGCGCATAGTACCATGGTAAATGGAGACACTTGTAAGAGTGTAGAAAAGTTATGACTCGAGATGAGATAAATAAAATATAGTTCATGAGCATAGATACCTTGAAAGCTACTGTAACAGAGATCAAGGCCTGGAATTGGAGGAGACATGTAGTAATCAATTGACACTATCCGAACGCTGAAAATCTTCAAATCCGGCTGGGAGTCTGCCATTGATTTCTCTGAACTTCGTGAAAATTGGGGCAATTATATACAACACGATCCTCTCTGTTGTTCAGTCCATCCAATTGAGAATACAATAAAGATTAGGGTTTGAGCATAGAATTGGGGATTTGACCGAGAAAACCGATAAGGGTTTATTTGGCGGGTGTAATTTAAAACCTCCTGTGGAGAATGCACGAGCCATGGTACCCTATACGCTCCTGTAGACTAAACAATTAATAATAGAAAAATAAATAAATAAATAAATAAAATTAACAATAGAGGTATGTATGTCGGAGTCTTAAATATTACTAAATGAGAAACCTTATGACATCATCTTAAATAATCTGGACCATTGATTGCATTTCAATCTTATTTTTTTACCCTTAGATCAAATTGCTGACATCATCTTCTTTATATGGAATGTATTTAATTCCAATAAATATTTTCCAATCATCAATCAATAACTTACATTCATTAAAATGGAATGTATTTAATTCCAATAAAAGTTTTTCATATTTTACATCTTGAATTTTCAGTTATGAAGATTTTAATATGGTCAATTTTAAAAACATATTACTAACAAATCATTTCAATCAAGCCTTAATATCAATCATTAATATAAATCCGTTTATATTAGTTAACCATTAATATAAATCTTTTTATATTAGGAAATCATTAATACCGAAAAATCATATTCAAATTATCACATACATATACGATTCATCATTGAATCTGCGACTCACATTTATTTTCAATCGTTTCTTTTCTTCAAACTTTCTCCTACAACATCGTTAATATTGCTTATAACTTCCATCATCATTCTCTGCTATAAACATTCACTCTTGTGCGCTAGAAGGTCAGTACCTTCTTTCGCTTTTTAGATTTTTTTCGATTATTTTTTGTTCCCATATCAAATGTATGTATTCATATATTTCGATTTTCTTTGTCATAAATTACATGAAATCAGTTAACTACTTTTCTGAAACTTTTCAAATAAACATGAAAAGATATTAGGTACCTTTAACAAAACAAAAATTAACTATATTGGGAACTAACATTAATTACGAAAATATTACTTTTATATATTAGAGATAATTATGATTTTTTTTTAGTTTTTATGTCATAAGAATCCGGTTAATTTTGGCATGATTGTAAAATATCATTGAAATCATTATGTTTTTGTATATCATATCAACCCACTTTTCTTATCTTTATATAATAACAATAAAATTTATTAATTTACACAACAAATATAAATATTTCAAATTTTGTAATATTATTATACCTTACAAAATGCAACTCCCTCCAAAATAAATTTTCGCCAGTAATTTCATCCATAATTTCAACAAATTTAAATTTGTATTTTCTTTATATAAATTTTTTTAATGATCCTGATTTTTTTTCTCCAAAAGTATATCAAACATTTACGTCTTACATAATGCTGCCCTATTATAATTGTTATTTTCCAAAAATATATCCGTTTAATGAGGAATTTGATATAATAAAGGAAGTGAATGTTAATTAAAATGAGATATATATTCCATAATTATTACATGAGTTTATTAAAAAAAATTAATATCAAGGTGTAAACATTAAGCATTTTTAAAGTGAAATTTTAAAATACATACAAACGATGATGTTGTACAATGAAATATAAAATTGAATAGACTGAAAAAAAAACACTATTAAAGCAGTCAATCTTGAAAATAACATAGTTATGAAAAATTATAAAGTAAGATAAAAATTATAAGATATTAGGAGATTTGTAAAAAGTACATTTAGTAAAAGAGTTATTGTTATTAGAAAAATAAGACTGTTAAGATTAGTGAAAATACAATATATAAACTAAATTATCACAATAGTAATGAAATGTCATTATTTGATATTTCATATAATTAAAAGATATATCAAATTACATTGATGATATACTAAAATTATTCAAAGTTGCGCCACAACTAATACAAAGTTATTGCGAACACCAAATAAATAAGAACAAACATAAAAGCTAGCATTTATATTCATAATCAGTTTAAAATAAATCAATCATAATTTAGAAAAGAATCTCCATTGATGTTGTATCTTATCCCATGAACTCGATCTTAAAGCTATGTAAACTAAAAAATCACAGCACGTGTGATTCCACTCGTTTGTAGACTTGTCTAGAATCCATGATACGATAAATCATTTGATTGAAAATGTAAATGTAGTCATGAAATGCACATGCTTAGTCAAGAAACCCTTAATAAATATTCAAGTGCATTACAAAGTTGTACATGTATGAATAATGTTCTTCCGTGGGTTATGTTTTGAAGAGAAGCATTAATGAATCTCATAAAGTCATTAATATCAGCAGGAGATGACGTGAGATTTGCAGTAAATGAGTAAAGAGAAAATGAATCAAGAGGGTAACCAACTATTGTATTTGTTCTCATTTGGTCCCTTTTCCTTTTTTGTACTCACTATACCATCGAATTTGTTGTTTGTGTTCACTATAACCCTTTGATCGGCTATCACAGGTCAAAGTCAGTCAAAAGGGTTATGGTGAACACAAACAACAAGTATGATGGTATATTGAGTACAAAAAAGGAAAGGGGTCAACTGAGAATAAACGCAACAGTTAGTTACCCTCAATAGTCATTTTCCCATAAGCAAAGCACATGTGGGGTTTTGAGATTTCTTATCACAAAATATATTTATAAAATGTTATTTCACCTATCTATAAGGGCGAATCACATAAACAGTTTTTTTCACCAAGGGTTTATGCTGAGGGAAGTGGTGTTGAGAACACCAGGGACGGGCAACTTACCGAGAATTTTTTTTTTATCATGTATTGAATATTACTACTATTTCATACTTTTCCCTTTATCCAACTACAAAATGCCTTGTTAAACTAAACACTGACCGCATTATATGGTGATAATACATAGTTTTCCGATTAAAATAATTATATATTTTAAAAAAGAGGAAAAAAACTTGCTCTGGTTTTTTTTAGAAAGATAACTAAGCAAATTGAAATTTTCAAATTTTTTGAGACCCTCCAAATCCTAGTAAAAATACAAGTTTAAAATCTTTCAAAAAAAACGAAACCCCTTTCAAAGGGCTACTGTCAGTCGTGTGTCGATGAGCTTTCCCACAAATCAAATCTCCACTCTCACACTCTCTTCCCGTCTTTTGCCTATTGTCCTTTATTGACTTGTTGAGTGCTCAAATCGTTTTCAAGGCTTTGTGCCTCTGTTTATCAACCACATACGATAGTCGGTCGTATGTTGCCAGTCGTCGTCGCCTCTGCAGCCCTACCCCTCGATAGTGGTACATGAGTATATGCTCTGCTTCTCACTCGATCGTATGTATATATCTAACCCATATTTTATTTTCTTAAGTTTTTTATGCACAATTAAAATTCGGGGTAAAGATGCAGTAAGTAAAACCAGAAGAATAAAAGTAATTGAATCTGACAAAAAATAAATGTACTTGAAATTTGAACCACCTCTTTCTTGTCTATGAGCTTTGTCTGTTAATGATTCGTTTATATATTAATAAACTTTATATATATATATATATATATATATATATATATATATCGGAATTTTAAATTTCTCTTGTTTTATAAACATAGAAAAATTACAATTTTTTCACTTGAAATAATTTTTTTGTTCATGATCATTACAGGAAAAAATCAATTTACTAAGAATATATATATATATATATATATATATATATATATATACACACACACACACACACACAAAAAGAGAGAGAGAGAGAGAGAGAGAGAGAAAGAGGTCCACTATTCAGCCATGAGAACTAGTTTTACAATTGTAGTATAGTATGCCATTGTTGATTTTTTTTGTAACATCATGTTTCTAGAAATTCTCATTTCGAGATTCTGGATAATAAATGGATCAAGTAAAGGGTTTGGGGGTTCAAGAAAATAGGGTTTAGACCCTATTGGATGTTGATAATATTGGTTGTTTGATCCAAGCCATTGGTTTGTGTTTTGGAGTCAAAAGGTAAAATGGAAAAAGTGATGTTTCAGACCTGTTTCATGAATTAAGGATTTTATTTCAGTATGTTTTAAGTCAAAAGTAATTATATAGAATTATGAGGCTCTTCAATACCTTTCCGTGCATATAAAGAACATCGAAAACGGAGTTGAAACGAATAAGTTATGGTTGTTTGAAGTTGAAGTGGAAATTAAGGATTTTGTGATGTGTATTAAGCAAAACAACATTCATATGGTGTTCATGCAAACCTTAATGCTTGGATCTATGTTTTTCTAATTGTTCATGCATAATTGTCCAAGACTTGCATAAACCCTAATCTAGCATATCATAAAAATCGAAATCATAAATAATAAACTAGTTAGAAAGTTTCCTTGATTGTTTCTTGAAGAACTTGAGCCTTTGAGAACCTTAGCACCTCAAATGTTGTGCCTCTAATAGATCACAAACACCAAAACAATTGGAGAAGGCAAGAGGGAGAGAAGGGAAGGCTAAAAATCAGCTCCTAGAACTCTTAGGGCTATGTGTAGCCGATTTTGGTAGCCAAGGGTCCCTTTATATAGGTGAGGAGTTAGGATTTCAGTCAAACACTTATCCGGTTTCTTAGGCTCTAAGCAGCCCATAAGAATGTTCTAGAAACCCTACCTTGGACGAATTCTTAAGGCCTTATCCCCAAGAATTCGTCCACACTATCTCTAGGGATTCCTTACCTACTTTGCAACTATCCAATAATTGCAATATCAGTCCCCTATATTTTAATTAATATCTTTTGATCACAAAATTAATTCCTAATTAATTCTTGACCAATATTAATTAAACAAATATGATTTATCCTTTAATATATTATTCATATAATATATTAATAAACCGTAATAACCTCTTTCTCTATTATTCATCCAATCAAGTTGCTTTGGTGAAGGCAACCCAAAATGACTATGCTACAACCGGGCCAATTACATACCAAATATAGTTATGGACTTAGACACTAATCTAACAATTTCTCACTTGGATAAATCTAATAACTATAAATGCAAGTACGACTTCAAGATCCAATTAGCAATCATAACTCTCAAAAGCCGTTGTCGAACTCTGACACGTCCTTTAGATAAGGGATCATATAGTCCTCCGTTCTCAATATATTGTATGGAAAATCACATGGAACATAGTCATATTTATTGTCCAGCCATTTGTTTCTCAATCTCTGATTTGTATGACATAGAACTTAATTGAACGCATCGACTCAGTCCTGATCGGGGCCAACACATAAGTCAAACCAAATCATCGAGGGGTCTAAGATATCGCTTTTACCCTCACAGGATAAAAGGAACAAATAAACTTCAACTTATATGCATTTACTATTTACTCATCAAATCATACACAACAATGTGTTTTATAACATCAAGTTACTAATGTGTTTATGCATTATCAATGCACAACCAACTCGCACACAATAAACCATATATCTAGGTTTAAAGATTATATGATATTATCGTCTCATAATCACTCGTGATTAATTCCATGAAGTGATTCAAGTGAGTGCGGGTTTAATCCAATACTCAAATCATATTTCTAGAGCACTCATGAACGTTGCAACAAACCTTTGCTATGTCTAAACACTTAGACAATCTACAAACCAATTCATGACAATCTTCTTTCATACATACTTCCAAAGTATGAGTGATTGTGAATAGTTTAAATAATCTTACTATTTAGGAAGTCAAAACATGCAAAATGAAACAATAGTAAATAATTGACATAAAATAGTAACATTACTCATAAATAATACTCTTTTATTTAATCATCAAAATGTCAATTACAATTTATCTATTACAAGTTTCTATGGCTATCTAATTACTAAAACTAATATCGTCCTTCAGCCTAATGCTCCTAGCGTGTTGCACGTGCTTAACCCTACTTAATCCCTTTGTAAGGGGATCAGCTGGGTTATCCTCTGACGATACCCTCTTAACCACGAGGAGTCCCTCTTCTACCCGATGTCTAATGAAATGATATTTCCTGTTGATATGCCTGGATCTGCCATGATCCCTCGGTTCCTTGGTTAAGGCAACCGCACCTTCGTTATCGCAGAAAATCTCCATAGGCTCCTTTATGGCTGGCACAACTCCGAGGTCTCTGATGAAGTTCTTCAACCATATTGCCTCCTTTGACGCTTCGCTCGTTGCTATGTACTCTGATTCGCACATTGAATTTGCTACAGTCTCCTGCTTGGAACTTTTCCAAGTCATTTCTCCCCCATTGAGGGTAAAGACCCAGCCCGACTACGAGAAGAAATTATCCCGGTCAGTCTGAAAACTAGCATCACTATACCCTCGCACTTTCAAGTCATCACTCCCACCGAGGATAAGAAACCATTCCTTAGTCCTACGAAGGTACTTAAGAATATTTTTGACTGCGGTCCAATGTGCTCTACCAGGGTTCCCTTGATATCTGCTCACCATGCTCAAGGCGAAGGCCACATCAGGGCGAGTACAAGTCATAACATACATTATCGTGCCAACTGCGGAAGCATAAAGTACTCAAATCATCTCTACTATCTCAGCTTCGGTACTCGGACTTTGAGTCTTACTCAATTTGGTATTGCTTTGGATTGGTAACTCCCCTTTCTTGGAATTATCCATACTAAAACACTTTAGTACTTTATCTAAGTAAGTACTTTGACTAAGTCCTATTAGTCTTTTACTCCTGTTTCTCACTATCCTTATCCCAAGAATATAGACAGCTTCTCCGAGGTCGTTCATTGCGAAGCACTACCCAAGCCAGGACTTAACTTCCTGTAGAGTTGGGACGTCGTTTCCTATGAGTAGTATGTCATTGACATACAAAACGAGAAAGCTAACTATACTCATACTGGCTTTGACATACATACATGACTCATCCTCGCTTCTTAAGAAACCAAACTCTTTGACTTTCTCATCGAAACAAAGATTCTATCTGTGAGATGCTTGTTTCAATCCATAAATGGATTTCTCAAGCTTACACACTCTATTAGGGTGTTTTGCATCGACAAAACCCTCTAGCTGACTCATGTAAACATCTTCAACCAACTTTCCATTAAGGAAAGCGGTTTTGACATCCATCTGCCACATTTCATAATCATGAAATGTAGCTATGGCTAGCATAACCCTTATAGAATTTATCTTCGCTACTTGTGAGAAGGTCTCATCATAGTCAACTCCGGGAGTTTGAATAAAGCCCTTCGCAACCAATCGTGCCTTATAAGTGTGTACTTTCCCATCCATTTCGGGCTTCTTCTTGAAGATCCATTTGCACCTGACCGTCTTACGAACGGGTAAATTGTCAACCAAGTTCCAAACTTGATTGTCATACATGGACTGAATCTCATTGTCCATAGCCTTTTTCCACTTCGTAGACTCGGGGCCTGCCATGGCTTCCTTGTAGTTGTTAGGTTCATCCAAATTTACTAGTGTACTATCACTAATAAACATATCACCCTCACTTGTTATATGAAAACCATACAACAAGGGTGAAACACTAACTCTACTGGAACGTCTAAGAGGTAGGGACTCGCCAATTGGTTCAATCGGAGTTTCCTCCTCGAGTTGAGCGCCAATATTAGAGGTTTCTTCATCGCTTGATTCTTGAAGCTCTTCAATATCAATTTGCCTCCCACTGTCCTCTTGGCTTATGAGTTCTCGCTCTCGGAAAACCCCTCTCCTCGCAATGAAGACAACATTGTCACTCGGTCTATAGAAGAGATATCCAAAGGACTTTTGCAGGTAGCCGATGAAAATATACCACTCACTACGAGGTTCAAGCTTGTCGTGAGTCTCTCATCTTACGAAAGCCTCGCAACCCCAAACCTTGATATGTACCAACGATGGAGCTTTCCATGTCCACATTTCGTGAGGTTTTTTGGCAACCTTCTTAGTTGGGACTAGATTAAGGATATGTGTGGCAATCTCTAAGGCATACCCCCAAAATAAGATAGGTAACGAAGCATGACTCATCATGGAACAAACCATATCCAATAAGGTTCGATTGCGCCTCTCAGCCACACCATTCAACTGTGGTGTCCTAGGTGGCGTCAATTGCGAAACAATTTTGCATTCCTTGAGGTAATCGTGGAATTCAAGACCAAGGTACTCACCACCTCGATCGAATCGGAGCATCTTAATTTTCCTGACCAACTGATTCTCCACTTCTTGTTTAAACTCTTTGAACTTTTCAAAGGTTTTTGACTTGTACTTGATTACGTAGACGCATCCATATCTACTATAATCATCGGTAAAAGTCACATAGAAGCGGCTTGCATCCCTAGTGGTGGATCTAAAGGGCCTACACACATCGGTGTGTATGAGATCCAATAAATCTTCACCCCTTTCACAAGTACCAGTGAAGGGTAACTTGGTCATCTTTCCAAGTAAACAAGACTCGTACACGTCATCGTCCCTAAGTTTGAATGACTCCAACACTCCGTCCTTTTGGAGTTGGGCTATGCGTTTCTTGTTAACATGTCCAAGACGACAATGCCACAATCATGCTTTGTCCAAACTATTGGAAAAATCGATATGCAACACATCATTTCCTAAGTTATCTACAACCATCACAATTTCATATATTCCATTACAAGGTAATTGTAACATCCCAAAAGTCAGGTAAAGTTATTTAACCCTTCTCCTTTCCCTAATTTGTCAAGTTAAGTCCTTTAAGTATGTGTTAGGCTTGCGAGTACGTTTGGCGTACTGAGGAGTACGCAACGCGTACTCGCGCGCTTATTTTCGACGCGGACTCGCCTGGATACGCTGGGCGTATCCAGGTTACGCTGGGCGTAATGTGTCTAGATGTAAACCCTAATTTGGGGCTTGAGCACTATAAAAGGAATGCTATGGCTGCGACCTCAACCTCCATTCCAGAGAGAAAAACCCTAATAGAGAGTCCCCTTTCGTTTTTAGCAAGTGTGTTTGTGTTCTAAGCTTCTAAGTGTCATTTCAAGGTGGTGGGAGGAAAGAAGAGGTCATTTGGGAGGCTAGAGGCTTGTGGGAAAGAGTAGATCTGAGCTTTTCAGAGGTTGGAGGTTCTTCCTGAGGTAAAAAGCTCAAACCTTGCCTTGTTATTTGTGTTATGTGCTTCTTGGACCAATTTCTAGGGTTTTTGGTCCCAAGATGGAGACTTTATGAGCAAATGGCCTCCATTGGCCTAGATCTATCATATTTCTGGTCTATAAGTGTTGTATGTTCATAAAAATACAAACTTGGACGTAAAGATGGAGCCATGCATGAGATCTAGACCTTTGGAGGGAAAAAGGAAAGAGGTTTGAGGGTGTAGGGACCTTTACAGCCATGCAAAGACTTAAAGGTTCCGACTTTATGGAATAAGAGGTTGTAAGAGAGTCAGATCTGGAAGTTGAAGGAGTGTCTTCACCGTTTAAGACCAAAATCTAAGAAATGGCTGAACTGGGACTTACGCTGGGCGTAACTCTCAGTACGCGCAGCGTAAGGGGTTGAAGCCCCGATTGTGGTTCGCTGGCGTACGCCCCGCGTACAGAGAAGGTACGCGCCGCATACTGCCTTCTGTTGACTTTTAGGGTTTTGGTTAACCTTTGGACTTTTGGGTCAGGGAGGGGTAAAATGGTCTTTTACCGTTCTGTGGAAATTATAGAGTGGATTTAATCTAGCCTTTGAGAGCCAATATTTATTTGAGAGTATTGTTATATGTTTAGGCGGGGGATAGACCGGTGCGATCAAGTACGAGACTATCCGAGATACCGAGGTGAGTCTTCTCACTATACTTTACCTGGAAGGGTACCTATGTGTGACCGGAAGGTCTTGTATGCTATGAGATGTATGTGTTATATGCTATGTGATATGTATGTGCTATGTATGTTATGTATGGTATGGACCGGAAGGTCAAGATGATATGGACCGGAAGATCAAGAGGTTATGGATCGGAAGGTCGATACGGGTAGGATCGGAAGGTCTACCGGAGTTCGGGACGGAAGTCCCCTGAGACACTCAGATCAGAAGATCCCATATAGTTATGGCCTGGAAAGGCGTATGTGTGGTATGTGGTATTTTGGGGAACTCGCTAAGCGTTTATGCTTATAGTGTTGTGTGATGTGTTTTAGGTACAGTGACGATCGCGGGAAGGCGCCGGTATGATCAGTACACACACGAGGAGTTTTACATGTTATGATCTTGGGATGTAATGTTAAGGGTTGTTATGTGATACATTGACATTTTTATAACTATTATGAATGAAAGTATGTTTTTAAAAAGTGAAAATTTGTTTTCGAAAATTTATGTTGTTACAAGTTGGTATCAGGGCCTTGGTTTGAGGGATTTGGGTGCATCTTAGGATGAATCTGAACTCAAACTGAGGATTTGAGAAAGTTTTTGTAAAATAAACAATTTTTCTAAAAGAGTAAAAGGTTTTGAGGAAGACAGAACGGAGCAGTGTGTGTACGATCAGCCAGCGCCCGAACGATGGTTTCCCAAAATACCCTAACACTGTGTGTTATGAGATATGTTATGATATGATATGCATGCTAGAGTTGGCTAGGTATTCATATTAGGACTAGAGTGGCCTGATTTTGTGATGCCTTAGCCTAGGAAGGATTTTGCTGCTATGTGATGCTTGAGAGCGAGTAGGTAGCAGTGAGGGGCTGATAAGAGGTCTACCGAAGGGTAGCCTATGCCAGTGAGATATAGAGTACTTGTGATCTGGGATCCAAGGAGGAGGACTTCAGGTGAATACTGATGCGGTGTAGATGGTAGTATAAGGGCCCGTACTACTTAAGACACCAGAGCAGTGCGCACTCTAAGTAAGAATCCTTTGGGTACTAAGGAACAAGTAGGGTTGAGTTATCGAGTGTGAGCATGCTCGAACGAGTCTTTGATATTATTATGTTATATCTCAGAGACATCATGGTTGGGACACGCCACAGACCTGAGGCGAGCGGTGTGAGTGACGAGGATCTTCGTCAGATGATCCACGATGAGGTGGCGGCGGCGATCAGGATCGAGATTCCGGAGATGTTTGGGTCTATCAAGACCACACTGATTGAGACTTTTGATGAGCAGTACGTCGCGGTGACTGAGGCTGCTGCTGCTGTAGCTACCGCAGCTGTGGCTGCTGCCAGGCCTCAGGGAGGTGACTCGTTGTTGTTTCGGGAGTTCAGCAACACGAAGCCACCCGAGTTTGATGGGACGCATGATCCGATCGCTACAACAAGATGGATTGCTGATATTGAGGGATGCTTCTATACGTGTTCATGTCTGGAGCATATGATGGTTCAGTTCGCGTTGAACCAGCTTCGCGCGGGAGCGAAGGACTGGTGGAAGTTCGTGACGGTAAGCTTCACAGTTGCAGAGATTTCAGAGGTGACCTGGGAGAGGTTCACCACCATGTTCAAAGATGAGTAAGTTCCCCTGGTGGAGAGGGAACAGTTGGTTCAGGAGTTCTTGTCCCTCAAGCAGGATACTGATTCGGTTACTGTGATTACCAGGAAGTTTCATGAGAGGGTGATGTCCTGCCTTGAGTAGGTGTCTACTGAGCAGGCACGTATGAGCCGGCATTTGGGCGTTCTGAGGAGAGACATTCGGGAGTTCGTGTCGAACTCGACATACCGTACATTTGCTGAGCTCCAGGAAAATGCACGGAAGGGGGAGATTGAGTTGGAGACTCAGGCCAGGGAGGAGGCCAAGACTCAGAGGATGGATCGACGGCCGGCACAGTCTCAGCCGGCAGCCAAACGGACCAAGTCCGCTGATACGAGGTCTGGAGGGCAGAAGGGCCGCACTTGTGGGAAGTGCGGCAAGGGACATGATGGGGTCTGTCGATCGGGTGCTTGCTACAAATGTGGCAAGGAGGGGCATATCGCCAAGGATTTCCCCAAGGGATTTATGGTTTGCTTTCATTGCCACCAGACTGGCCATCGGAAGGCCGAGTGCCCGCAGCTGCATCACGGGACAGCACATGGATCTGCGCCTGCTGCTAGGGTTACCGAGGTTCGGCCAGTGAAGGCCGAGGCACCGAAGGCTCGTGGGAGAGCTTTCCATTTGATAGCGGAGGAGGTCCGCGCAGCGCCCGATGTTGTGGCTGGTATGTATTCTTTATTTGTTTTTGTTGAGTTGAGATATTGTGCTTATATGATGATATGCGTAGGTACTTTTCTTGTGAATTTTGTACCTGCTTTGGTGTTATTTGACTCGGGTGCGAGTCGCTCATTTGTTTCCTTGGCATTTATTCAGCACATTAGTATCCGACGAGAGGTGTTGAGTCGACCTCTGCGAGTTTCTATAGCTGAAGAGTGAGCGGTGTATGCTACGGATGTGATTCAAGGATGTATACTTGAGATCTTCGGTGTGGAGTTCCTTGTAGATCTGGTCCCGATTGCGATGGGGGACGTATGTGTTATAGTGGGCATGGATTGGTTGAGTCGATTTGTAGCTGTTATAGATTGCGAGCGTCAGTTGGTGACACTACAAGACCCTAGTGGGGGAGTACTTACGATGTACGGCGAGGGTACCCGATGTGGGTCAGCATTTTGTTCGGCTGCTAGGGCGAGACTGAGTTTGCAGCAGGGTTGTAGCGGGTTCGTAGCCTATGTGATGGACACACGGCCAAGTTCGATTGATGAGGCTCCAATAGTGTGTGAGTCCCGGATGTTTTTCCCGAGGAATTGCCGGGTGTGCCTCCCGAGAGACAAGTGGAGTTTCGTATCGATTTGGTTCCGGGAGCAGCGCCTATCGCCAAGGCGCCTTATCATCTTGCGCTGCCAGAGATGCAGAAGTTATCCTCGCAGCTTCAGGAGCTGATGGGGAAGGGGTTTATTCGACCGAGTAGCTCGCCATGGGGAGCGCCGAACCTTTTTGTCAAGAAAAAGGATGGTTCACACTGGATGTGTATTGATTACCGGGAGTTGAACAAGCTGACGGTCAAGAACCTTTATCCATTACCGAGGATCGACGATTTGTTCGATCAGTTGCAGGGAGTGTCTTGGTTTTCCAAGATTGATCTGAGGTCTGGATATCATCAGATGAGAGTGCGTGATGAGGATATCCAGAAGACGGCGTTCAAGACTCGTTATGGGCATTACGAGTTCGCGGTGATGCCTTTCTGGCTCACCAACGCACCGGCAGCGTTCATGGATCTCATGAACAGGGTGTGCAGGCCGATGCTGGATCGGTCGGTGATCGTGTTCATTGATGATATTTTGGTGTATTCGAGATCTAGAGAGCAGCATGAGGAGCATTTGAGGGAGATCCTTGGAGTTCTGAGATCGGAGAGGCTTTATGCCAAATTCTCCAAGTGCGAGTTCTGGTTACGAGAGGTCCAGTTCTTGAGGCATCTCGTCAACCAGAATGGGATTTTGGTCGATCCGGCCAAGATTGAGGCTGTCATGAGGTGGGAGGTGCCAAGATCGCCCACCGAGATCAGGAGCTTTTTAGGATTGGCCGGCTATTATCGTAGATTTATTAAGGATTTCTCCAAGATCGCCATGCCACTCACCAGGTTGACCCGGAAGGGTGTTGCCTTTTCATGGGGTCCGGAGCAGCAGACCTCGTTTGAGACACTTCGCCAGAAATTGTGCGAAGCCCCGATGCTAGCCCTCCCGGAAGGGATGGAGGATTTTGTGGTGTATTGTGACGCATCGATATCGGGGTTGGGTGCAATACTTATGCAGAGGGGGCATGTGATAGCGTATGCGTCGAGACAGCTGAAGCCTCATGAGACGAGGTATCCCACCCACGATTTGGAGTTGGGGGTTGTGGTGTTCGCCCTCAAGATCTGGCGTCACTATTTGTATGGGGTTCGGTGTACTATCTACACGAACCACAAGAGTTTGAAGTATTTGATGGATCAGCCCAATCTGAATATGCGCCAGAGGAGATGGTTGGATGTGGTAAAGGATTATGATTGTGAGATCCTGTACCACTCGGGCAAGGCTAATGTTGTAGCTGATGCCCTGAGCCGTAGGGCAGAGAGCACCCCGATTCGGGATATTTGTATGCGGTTAACAGTAATGACTCCGGTGTTGGACACCATTCGGGAGGCCCAGGAGGAGGCTGTGAGACCGGAGAACCGCAAGAGGGAGCGGGTGATTGGGCAGGTGCCGGAGTTCGTTACCGATAGTCGCGGGCTGATGACCCTTCAGGGTCGGATTTGGGTGCCGTATGCAGGCGGAGCGCGCACCACCTTGATGGAGGAGGCGCATAGATCGAGATTTTCTATCCATCCCGTGGCCACTAATATGTATTTGGATTTGAAAAAGGAGTATTGGTGGCCATGTATGAAGAGGGATGTAGCATGGTTTGTTGAGAGGTGCTTAACCTGTCGTAGGGTTAAAGCCGAGCACCAGCGACTGCATGGCATGTTGCAGCCACTGGAGGTTCCCCAATGGAAGTAGGAACAAATTTCTATGGATTTCATCACCAAGTTGCAGAGAACCGAGAGGGGTGTCGACGCAATTTGGGTGATCGTCAACCGGCTGACAAAGAGCGCTCACTTTCTTGCTATCAGTGAGAGCTCTTCTGCTGAAAGGCTAGCCGAGTTATATGTGAGGGAGGTGGTATCGCGGCATGGGGTGCTGATCTTAATTGTATCGGATCAGGATTTACGTTTTACTTCCAGATTCTGGAAGAAGTTCCACGAGGAGTTGGGCACGAGGCTGCATTTCAGTACCGCTTACCACCCACAGACGGACAGACAGAGTGGGCAGACGATTCAGACGCTCGAAGACATGCTTCGGGCATGTGTGTTGGACTTCCGAGGGAGTTGGGACACGTATCTGCCTTTGGCTGAGTTTTCTTATAACAACAGCCACCATTCGAGCATTGGTATGCCTCCCTTTGAGCTGTTGTATGGGAGGAGGTGTCAGACTCCCATTTGTTAGGGAGAGGTAGGGCAGAGAGTAATGGGCAACACTGAGATAGTGCTTCAGACGATAGAGTAGATACAGTAGGTCAGAAAGAGATTGTTGACAGCTTAGAGTCGCCAGAAAAGTTACGCGGATAGGCGACGATCCGAGCTCGAGTTTCAGGTTGGGGATTTTGTACTCCTGAAAGTGTCTCCTTGGAAATGAGTGATTCGATTCAGGAAGAGGGGCAAGTTGGGGCCCCGATATATTGGTCCGTTTAGGGTGTTCGCGAGGGTGGGTAGAGTAGCATATCGTTTGGAGCTACCTACGGAGTTGAGCCAAATTCATGATACCTTCCACGTGTCTCAGCTGAGGAAGTGTATAACCGATGAGTCGGCAGTGGTACCGTTGGAGGATATCCAGGTGGACGCGAGTCTGAATTATATTGAGAGGCCAATTGCAATCTTGGATCGGAAGATCAAGGTTCTGAGGAACAAGGAAGTGCCCCTGGTTTAGGTCCAGTGGCAGCATCGGAAGGGGTACGAGCTGACTTGGGAGTCGGAGTCGGAGATGCGGGAGCAGCATTCAGAGTTGTTTTCGGCATGAGAATTCGAGGGTGAATTCTGGTTCTAGTGGGGGAGAATTGTAACATCCCGAAATTCAGGTAAATCTATTTAACCCTTCTCTTTTCCCCAAGTTGTCAAGTTAAGTCCTTTAAGTATGTGTTAGGCTTGTGAGTACGTTGGGCGTACTGAGGAGTACGCTGCGCGTACTCGCGCGCTTATTTTGGACGCGGACTCGCTTGGGTACGCTGGGCGTATCCAGGTTACGCTGGGCGTAATGTGTCCAAATGTAAACCCTAATTTAGGGCTTGAGCACTATAAAAGGAATGCTATGGCTGCGACCTCAACCTCCATTCCAGAGAGAAAAACCCTAATAGAGAGTCCCCTTTCGTTTTTAGCAAGTGTGTTTGTGTTCTAAGCTTCTAAGTGTCATTTCAAGGTGGTGGGTGGAAAGAAGAGGTCATTTGGGAGGCTAGAGGCTTGTGGGAAAGAGTAGATCTGAGCTTTTCAGAGGTTGGAGGTTCTTCCTGAGGTAAAAAGCTCAAACCTTGCCTTGTTATTTGTGTTATGTGCTTCTTGGACCAATTTCTAGGGTTTTTGGTCCCAAGATGGAGACTTTATGAGCAAATGGTCTCCATTGGCCTAGATCTATCATATTTCTGGTCTATAAGTGTTGTATGTTCATAAAAATACAAACTTGGACGTAAAGATGGAGCCATGCATGAGATCTAGACCTTTGGAGGGAAAAAGGAAAGAGGTTTGAGGGTGTAGGGACCTTTACAGCCATGCAAAGACTTAAAGGTTCCGACTTTATGGAATAAGAGGTTGTAAGAGAGTCAGATCTGGAAGTTGAAGGAGTGTCTTCACCGTTTAAGACCAAAATCTAAGAAATGGCTGAACTGGGACTTACGCTGGGCGTAACTCTCAGTACGCGCAGCGTAAGGGGTTGAAGCCCCGATTGTGGTTCGCTGGCGTACGCCCCGCGTATAGAGAAGGTACGCGCCGCATACTGCCTTCTGTTGACTTTTAGGGTTTTGGTTAACCTTTGGACTTTTGGGTCAGGGAGGGGTAAAATGGTCTTTTACCGTTCTGTGGAAATTATAGAGTGGATTTAATCTAGCCTTTGAGAGCCAATATTTATTTGAGAGTATTGTTATATGTTTAGGCGGGGGATAGACCGGTGCGATCAAGTACGAGACTATCCGAGATACCGAGGTGAGTCTTCTCACTATACTTTACCTGGAAGGGTACCTATGTGTGACCGGAAGGTCTTGTATGCTATGAGATGTATGTGTTATATGCTATGTGATATGTATGTGCTATGTATGTTATGTATGGTATGGACCGGAAGGTCAAGATGATATGGACCGGAAGATCAAGAGGTTATGGATCGGAAGGTCGATACGGGTAGGATCGGAAGGTCTACCGGAGTTCGGGACGGAAGTCCCCTGAGACACTCAGATCAGAAGATCCCATATAGTTATGGCCTGGAAAGGCGTATGTGTGGTATGTGGTATTTTGGGGAACTCGCTAAGCGTTTATGCTTATAGTGTTGTGTGATGTGTTTTAGGTACAGTGACGATCGCGGGAAGGCGCCGGTATGATCAGTACACACACGAGGAGTTTTACATGTTATGATCTTGGGATGTAATGTTAAGGGTTGTTATGTGATACATTGACATTTTTATAACTATTATGAATGAAAGTATGTTTTTAAAAAGTGAAAATTTGTTTTCGAAAATTTATGTTGTTACAAGTTGGTATCAGGGCCTTGGTTTGAGGGATTTGGGTGCATCTTAGGATGAATCTGAACTCAAACTGAGGATTTGAGAAAGTTTTTGTAAAATAAACAATTTTTCTAAAAGAGTAAAAGGTTTTGAGGAAGACAGAACGGAGCAGTGTGTGTACGATCAGCCAGCGCCCGAACGATGGTTTCCCAAAATACCCTAACACTGTGTGTTATGAGATATGTTATGATATGATATGCATGCTAGAGTTGGCTAGGTATTCATATTAGGACTAGAGTGGCCTGATTTTGTGATGCCTTAGCCTAGGAAGGATTTTGCTGCTATGTGATGCTTGAGAGCGAGTAGGTAGCAGTGAGGGGCTGATAAGAGGTCTACCGAAGGGTAGCCTATGCCAGTGAGATATAGAGTACTTGTGATCTGGGATCCAAGGAGGAGGACTTCAGGTGAATACTGATGCGGTGTAGATGGTAGTATAAGGGCCCGTACTACTTAAGACACCAGAGCAGTGCGCACTCTAAGTAAGAATCCTTTGGGTACTAAGGAACAAGTAGGGTTGAGTTATCGAGTGTGAGCATGCTCGAACGAGTCTTTGATATTATTATGTTATATCTCAGAGACATCATGGTTGGGACACGCCACAGACCTGAGGCGAGCGGTGTGAGTGACGAGGATCTTCGTCAGATGATCCACGATGAGGTGGCGGCGGCGATCAGGATCGAGATTCCGGAGATGTTTGGGTCTATCAAGACCACACTGATTGAGACTTTTGATGAGCAGTACGCCGCGGTGACTGAGGCTGCTGCTGCTGTAGCTACCGCAGCTGTGGCTGCTGCCAGGCCTCAGGGAGGTGACTCGTTGTTGTTTCGGGAGTTCAGCAACACGAAGCCACCCGAGTTTGATGGGACGCATGATCCGATCGCTACAACAAGATGGATTGCTGATATTGAGGGATGCTTCTATACGTGTTCATGTCTGGAGCATATGATGGTTCGGTTCGCGTTGAACCAGCTTCGCGCGGGAGCGAAGGACTGGTGGAAGTTCGTGACGGTAAGCTTCACAGTTGCAGAGATTTCAGAGGTGACCTGGGAGAGGTTCACCACCATGTTCAAAGATGAGTAAGTTCCCCTGGTGGAGAGGGAACAGTTGGTTCAGGAGTTCTTGTCCCTCAAGCAGGATACTGATTCGGTTACTGTGATTACCAGGAAGTTTCATGAGAGGGTGATGTCCTGCCTTGAGTAGGTGTCTACTGAGCAGGCACGTATGAGCCGGCATTTGGGCGTTCTGAGGAGAGACATTCGGGAGTTCGTGTCGAACTCGACATACCGTACATTTGCTGAGCTCCAGGAAAATGCACGGAAGGGGGAGATTGAGTTGGAGACTCAGGCCAGGGAGGAGGCCAAGACTCAGAGGATGGATCGACGGCCGGCACAGTCTCAGCCGGCAGCCAAGCGGACCAAGTCCGCTGATACGAGGTCTGGAGGGCAGAAGGGCCGCACTTGTGGGAAGTGCGGCAAGGGACATGATGGGGTCTGTCGATCGGGTGCTTGCTACAAATGTGGCAAGGAGGGGCATATCGCCAAGGATTTCCCCAAGGGATTTATGGTTTGCTTTCATTGCCACCAGACTGGCCATCGGAAGGCCGAGTGCCCGCAGCTGCATCACGGGACAGCACATGGATCTGCGCCTGCTGCTAGGGTTACCGAGGTTCGGCCAGTGAAGGCCGAGGCACCGAAGGCTCGTGGGAGAGCTTTCCATTTGATAGCGGAGGAGGTCCGCGCAGCGCCCGATGTTGTGGCTGGTATGTATTCTTTATTTGTTTTTGTTGAGTTGAGATATTGTGCTTATATGATGATATGCGTAGGTACTTTTCTTGTGAATTTTGTACCTGCTTTGGTGTTATTTGACTCGGGTGCGAGTCGCTCATTTGTTTCCTTGGCATTTATTCAGCACATTAGTATCCGACGAGAGGTGTTGAGTCGACCTCTGCGAGTTTCTATAGCTGAAGAGTGAGCGGTGTATGCTACGGATGTGATTCAAGGATGTATACTTGAGATCTTCGGTGTGGAGTTCCTTGTAGATCTGGTCCCGATTGCGATGGGGGACGTATGTGTTATAGTGGGCATGGATTGGTTGAGTCGATTTGTAGCTGTTATAGATTGCGAGCGTCAGTTGGTGACACTACAAGACCCTAGTGGGGGAGTACTTACGATGTACGGCGAGGGTACCCGATGTGGGTCAGCATTTTGTTCGGCTGCTAGGGCGAGACTGAGTTTGCAGCAGGGTTGTAGCGGGTTCGTAGCCTATGTGATGGACACACGGCCAAGTTCGATTGATGAGGCTCCAATAGTGTGTGAGTCCCGGATGTTTTTCCCGAGGAATTGCCGGGTGTGCCTCCCGAGAGACAAGTGGAGTTTCGTATCGATTTGGTTCCGGGAGCAGCGCCTATCGCCAAGGCGCCTTATCATCTTGCGCTGCCAGAGATGCAGAAGTTATCCTCGCAGCTTCAGGAGCTGATGGGGAAGGGGTTTATTCGACCGAGTAGCTCGCCATGGGGAGCGCCGAACCTTTTTGTCAAGAAAAAGGATGGTTCACACTGGATGTGTATTGATTACCGGGAGTTGAACAAGCTGACGGTCAAGAACCTTTATCCATTACCGAGGATCGACGATTTGTTCGATCAGTTGCAGGGAGTGTCTTGGTTTTCCAAGATTGATCTGAGGGTTGAGCCCGAGACTCAGAGGATGGATCGACGGCCGGCACAGTCTCAGCCGGCAGCCAAGCGGACCAAGTCCGCTGATACGAGGTCTGGAGGGCAGAAGGGCCGCACTTGTGGGAAGTGCGGCAAGGGACATGATGGGGTCTGTCGATCGGGTGCTTGCTACAAATGTGGCAAGGAGGGGCATATCGCCAAGGATTGCCCCAAGGGATTTATGGTTTGCTTTCATTGCCACCAGACTGGCCATCGGAAGGCCGAGTGCCCGCAGCTGCATCACGAGACAACATATGGATCTGCGCCTGCTGCTAGGGTTACCGAGGTTTGGCCAGTGAAGGCCGAGGCATCGAAGGCTCGTGGGAGAGCTTTTCAGTTGACAACGGAGGAGGTCCGCGCAGCGCCCGATGTTGTTGCTGGTATGTATTCTTTATTTATTTTTGTTGAGTTGAGATATTGTGCTTATATGATGATATGTGTAGGTACTTTTCTTGTGAATTCTGTACCTACTTTGGTGTTATTTGACTCGGGTGCGAGTCGATCATTTGTTTTCTTGGCATTTATTCAACACATTAGTATCCGACGAGAGGCGTTGAGTCGACCTCTGCGAGTTTCTATAGCTGAAGATCGAGCGGTGTATGCTACAGATGTGATTCGAGGATGTATACTTGAGATCTTCGGTGTGGGGTTCCTGATAGATCTGGTCCTGATTGCGATGGGGGACGTATGTGTTATAGTGGGCATGGATTGGCTGAGCCGATTTGGAGCTGTTATAGATTGCGAGCGTCGGTTGATGACGATACGAGACCCTAGTGGGGGAGTACTTACGGTGTACGGCGAGGGTACCCGATGTGGGTCAGCGTTTTGTTCGGCTGCCAGGGCGAGACAGAGTTTGCAGCTGGGCTGCAGCGGGTTCGTAGCCTATCTGATGGACACGCGAGTGGCCGCTGGGAGGCCAAGTTCAATTGATGAGGCTCCGACAGTGTGTGAGTTCC
This sequence comes from Lactuca sativa, assembly GCF_002870075.4. Classification (NCBI taxonomy): domain Eukaryota; kingdom Viridiplantae; phylum Streptophyta; class Magnoliopsida; order Asterales; family Asteraceae; genus Lactuca; species Lactuca sativa. Next base: position 155,098,671 of record NC_056631.2, on the reverse strand, counting down.
TGGATGTTTTTCCCGAGGAATTGCCGGGTGTGCCTCCCGAGAGGCAAGTGGAGTTCCATATCGATTTGGTTCCGGGACCATCCTTGGTTCCACTAGAAGAGGAGCCATCGTGGGACTTTCCTTTGTTTCTCTTTGAAGGAGCCTTCCTCTTCTTGTGTGACATCCCCAAAATCATGGTTAGAAAAGACCGATTTAATTTATGCTTTTAAAATAATTTTCAGAATAATCCTTTGATTTTAATGAGTTGCGGAATTTGTTCCCAAAACAAAATATGATAAATAAAATTTTCTCAAAGCATTCCTTAAAGAAATGTATTTTCATTATATATCAAAACTCGGGATGTCATGTTCCGATACAGACACAAAAGCATAAATAGCATATTATAAGTCATACAACAGTTATACACAACTACTGGCCTATAAACAAAATATTTTCACAAGTTGTCCAACTTATGCTCTCGCGCCACTACCTGTAATACAAATAAAGTTGAGTGGGCCAGGCTTGGGAGCCTGGTGAGCATATAGGGTTTTCAACCACAATAAGTAATTATATTTAATTTCACCAACCAACAATAACCCGATTATCCATTCCTGTTATCCTCACTTTACGTCCCTATGACAACAACTATTACAAGGGACCTAATCTAGGATTTTCGTCGAGACAGACATCATCGCAAAGGGGTTTCCTCGACAATAGATGTCCTAAAGGCAACCATGAGGGGGATAGAGTACACCGGTGAACACATCGTTCATAACACCTACAGGTTATGAACCTGGCAGCGTTCCACAGGACTGTCTAGAAAGAGTCCGTGGTCGTCATCCATACTACGCTAGATGACTGGATCACCAATAACAACATCGAGACCTCTCATCATTTTATTTTATCACACATCCACTATCTACCCATGTTCTACCCAACATCTTTGTAGATAAAAATATAAATATATATACAACATAAAACCTGTATAAAACATTCAACCGATACCCATTTCTAATAACACATAACATATAAACACATAGTACGTATTTTATGGAAATACTTCATATTTATGTGTTAGATGAAAGTAACTACACACTCACTTGATAAAACGATGCTCGGACAGCACTACAGCTCTTAAAATAATAATCTTCGATGAAACCGGGATATCTTCCAAAAAAACCGGGCTTCTCGCGGGCAGAGTTTCGGCTCGACAACTCTATTTCTCGGGATCTTCGGGGCTTCGGGACTTGCTTTGGGTGTCGGGATGATACCAGGGTTTGGGGGTATATCTTGCACGTAAAACGAGGTAAAACGGGAGAGAGAAAAGAAATTTGGCAAAAAAGATCGGCAGCCCTCGCATGCCTTTTATAGGGGTTGAACCTCGCACGTACGTTGGGCGTAGTTCGGATCAGGCTTCCAGGTGGCGAACTTCGGATGGTGCTACGCGGCCCTCTCTCAGACCACACGAGGACGAAGTACACTGGGCTTACTTGGTTTCGGACGCGGGGCGTAATGCGAAGGGTGATCTTGCTCATCCGAGGCCAAGAACATGAGTACGCTGGGCGTACCCCCTTACGCTGGGCGTACTCCGTATTTTCAAACTTCAAAAGTTCATAACTTTCACATACGAGCTCCGTTTTTGACGATCTTTATATCTATGCATAGGCGGGATTGTACTCTACAACTTTCGTTTAGACACCGTCAGCTAATTTTGAATTTATTTTAAATTTTATATTTTTAACAGGCCGGGACAGGAAAACTCTGTTAGAAATTCATAACTTCTTCATCCGATGACCGTTTTCGTCCGTCTTTTCACCGTTGGACTACTATCGACGAGATCTTCGATTCTCGTTTAGATTGTTTCGGCCAAATATCACTCGATCTCAAATTCGAACTTTGGGCTGCATACCGCTAAGTTGAAACTTCGAAAAATCATAACTTCCTTATATGAAGTCAGATTTAGACATTCTTTTTATGTACGCTCTCGGTTTAACTTGTTCTACGACTTTAGTTTAGTTTACAAAGGCTAAATATCGCTCTATCGTAAACTCACTATTTACGTCATGCAGTGTCGTACCGGTTCTGTCGCGAAACTTCGACATGTCATAACTTCTTCGCTATAACTTGGATTTCGGCATTCTTTATATATTCGGAATCCTTGTCACGACCACTACATCTTCATGTATCGATATCGATTGTATGTAACATTTTATTTTTATGCTTATTTTTATTCTTAATTCAATTAAGCCACATAATTAAGCATAAAACACATAATACTCAAATAATACATTCTTATTATTTCAAAATGTGTTATGAAGGTTAACCTAGACTATTACATAGCCATTAATGTCTAGCCCAGAAACACGGGCGTTACAATTCTCTCCACCTTAGGATGATTTCGTCCCCGGAATCACACATCAACAAACAAATGTGGATAGCGACTCATCATGCCACTCTCCGTCTCCCAGGTGAGATTTGGCCCATTCGCATGTTTCCATCGGACAAGCACTACTTTGACCATCTTGTGTCGCAACTTCTTAGTCTTTCGGTCAACAATTGCCTCTGGTTCTTCAATTAACCTATTGTTGTCATCAAGTCTCAATTCCGAAAGTGGAATCATGTAGGGAACTTCTCCCGTGAGCTTCCTCGAATAACACACATGGAAAGTGTTATGAATTCCATTCAGTTCTTCGGGTAGTTCTAGCTTGTAAGCTTGGTTCCCAATCCTTTGAAGAACTTTAAACGGTCCAATAAACCTTGGACTTAACTTTCCTCTTTTTCCAAATCCTATAAGTCCTTTCCGCGGTGAGACTTTAAGCAAAACCGAATCCCCAACTTCAAAAGTTATCGGTCTTCACTTGTTGTCAGCATAGCTCTTTTGACGATCCTGAGCAGCTAACATTCTCTCCCTAATTATTTTCAACTTTTCAGCAGTTTGATGGACTATCTCTGGTCCCATAAACTGCTTTCCCCAGCATCAAGCCAACAAGACGATGTACGACATTTTTTTTCCATACATAGCTTGATAAGGTGCCATCTTTATGCTTGAGTAGAAACTATTATTGTATGAGAATTCTACCAAAGGTAAATGTTCATCCCAGTTACCTTGGAATTCTAGGGTACATGCTCTCAGCATATCTTCAAGCATTTGTATCGTTCATTTGCTTTGACCATCAGTTTGTGGATGGTAAGCTGTACTTAAACACAACTTGGTACCCAATTCCTCTTGTAGACTTCTCCAAAATCGCGAGGTGAAACGGCTATCACGATTTGACATAATCGTTAACGAAACACCGTGAAGCCTCACAATTTCCTTCACATAAGAATTCGCAAGCTTATCCATTAACCATTTCTCATTAGCTGCTATGAAATGCGCACTCTTAGTGAAGCAATCAACGACCACCCAAATCATGTCGTGACCATTCTTTGTTCTGGGCAGTTTAGTGACAAAATCCATAGAAATGTCTTCCTATTTACCCATAGGTATAGGTAAAGGTTCTAAGCTCCCGTATGGTTTCTGATGTTGTGCCTTGACCCGCGTACATGTCACACACTATGCCATGTACTTTGCAATATCAAGCTTCATCGTCGGCCACCAATAATAGGGTTTTAGATCCCTATACATTTTAGTGCTGCCATGATGAATTGAGTACATGGTTTGTGAGCTTCTTCCACCAGAAGATCTCGTATTCCTAGGACTGTTAACTATTTGGATAAAACCGAATTGTCCAATTGGACAATTTTGATTGGACTATTTGGTTCGGATATTCGGATTTTTGGATTGGTTTTCAACTAAACCGAACTATTATTTTGGATTTCGGATTGGTTTTGGTTTATAAACTAAGAAACAAATAGTCCAAAAAAACTGAATAAACATTTATTTATTTATTTATTTATTTATTATATATATATATCTATAGTTATCTATTAATTTTGTAAATTTTTTTCAAATAGGTTCAAAACATTTCACCCGATAAAAAAACATCAATATATCTTATCTCTCAAAAAATTTCTATCTATAAAATATCTAACTATAATATTTACTTAGTAGTTGTTTATAAATTTCAAATCACAACTAAATAATTTTTCTCGCTTCTTGTGTAAAATTGGGTAATATTATAACTATATGTTGTTTTAAAATGTTTCGGTTTTTGAAAACCGAATTATAAAAACCGATCCAACGGAATTGTAATCGGATCGGATCGGATCGGATTCGAGTTTAGTTTGGACTATTCGGATCCATGTTTTGAAAACCGAAATCAATTTGGATTCACTTGATTGGATCGGATCAAACCGATCCATCCAAACAAACAGCCCTACTCATTCCCCCTGACTTAGGTACCCAAATACGATCTTGGAATACCTTTAGTCCATGACCGTTTGTACCAAATACCAACGTTTTGCTCAAATGTTCCTCCTTCCGGTCATTATTTTCAGAAGCTTCCTCTTGAGTTTTCTTTATAGTCTCCACAATTGTCGAGGCAACTTCTATTCTCAACGCTCTTGGCATTTTTCTTTCAAGATTGACTTTCTGACCGAGAGCATCAGCGACAACATTTGCTTTACCAGGGTGGTAAAGTATCTCACAGTCGTAGTCCTTAAGTAACTCTAGCCAGCATCGTTGCCTCATATTCAATTCTTTCTGATTAAAGAGATATTGGAGACTCTTATGATCAATGAAAAGTTTCCACTTCGAGCCATAAAGGTAGTGCCTCCATATCTTTAGAGCAAATACTACCGCTGCCAACTCCAAATCATGAATGGGGTAGTTCTTTTCATGCTCTTTCAGCTGTCGAGACGCATATGCTATCACCTTTTCACTTTGGGTCAAAACACAACCCAACCCAACACAAGACACATCGCTACAGATAACGAAGTCTTCAACTCCATTGGTTAGAGAAAGAATCGGTGCCTCACATAGCTTCTTCTTTAGCAACTCGAATGCTTCTTTGTGCTTATCACTCCAAGCATAAGATGCTCTGTAACATCTAAAATTTCAAACAAATTTAAACTTTTAAAAACGTGTCAAGTTCATCAAAACATTACAACTTTGTTTTCAAAACATTGTTTATCAGAGTCTTTCCCAGAAACATAACATAATAGGAGGATCAGTACGATCACGCCTTGGCCTTGCCCGCGATCCCCTGATGTACCCGAAACAACAAACTAAAACTGTAATCCTGAAAGCTTAGTGAGTTACCTCCAAAATACCGATACACATATAGTCCACATAGCAATATCAGTATTAGCATATCATATCAATAAAAACAGAACATCATGCACTGGGTCCACATCTTTACAAGCTGGACTACCCTTGGGCCCTCAGTATGAGTCTGAAATGCCTACCGGGCCCTCAGCTTGTATCTGGAATGCCATCAAACCCTCAGTACAAGTCTGAAATGCCTATCAGGCCCTCAGATCGTATCTGGAATGCTCCCGAGTCCTTAGTATGAGTCTGGAATGCCTACCGGGCCCTCAGCTCATATCTGGAATACTCTCGGGTTTGTTGGCTACCTCACGGAGCAGTACGACCTCAACCCACCCCACATAACATGTCGACATGTAACAGATAAATGTACATACAAGTAATCAATCAGTATCACAGGCGGTCCTACAGACCTACCCGACTAGCATATCAACAGGCGTACATTACTAACTCAACTCAACATATCGATAACTACTAGGATATCAAATCCAATGGGCCGGCCTTGGTGCCTTAGACCCCTTAGTATAGTGAGGATAACTCACCTTCCAGATGTCAGCTTGGTAATTAATTACAGCTCTCCGATCACCCGTCAAGGACTCCACCACCTATTACCAAAATACGAACATGCTTATAAGTCTCTGTCCTCTCAGAGTACTCCATAACCGAACCAATTAACCCTGATCAAGGTCAAAGTCCTTAGTCAAGGTCAACAGTCAATGTTGAACTTAACTCGTCGAGTACCCTCAGTTACTCGCTGAGTTCCCTGAAACCTTTACCCACTCATCGAGTCATTGGCGTGACTTGTCGAGTTCCCACGATTTTCGATTGAGGCCCTAAGGCACCCGTCGAGTTCCCTTCTAGTAACACGTCGATGCACATGCATTCCTAACTTGGGGAAAACTCATCCGACTCGCCGAGTTGTTCATGCAACTCGTCGAGTCTTAGGCAATCTTCATCGGACTCGCCGAGTTGTTCTTCCAACTTGTCGGGTTTGCGGCTATATTCATATGACTCACCGACTCGCCCTTGCGACTCGCCGAGTTCCTTCAGTCCTTAAGCCATACAGACCCATTTTAAGCCATGCAACGACTCCAAACTACAGATCCAAGCTCCTAGGGCATGCCTTTCACGTAAAGTTGCAAACTTTATGTGCATGCATGGCTAAAAAAGGTTCTTAATGCCCAAAACTAAGCTCTTAATGGGTTCCATACACAAGGGAGGCCTCATTCACGTCTAAAACAGGGACTTTATGGATCTAGAACTCGGGAATGGTCCAGATCTGAAGTTACAACTTCAGATCTAGCTTATGTTTTGCAATATCACCTCACTCATACCTTATAAACCCTAGATTTCCACTATATGAGATCTAGAAGGGAAAAGGATAAAGGTGTCGACTTGGTACCTTCTATGAGTGCTAACTGAGGTAGAAATCGGATTCCACTCATCCCATGCTTCTAACCCTTTGCTTCTCCAAGCTTTTCCTTCCACAAGGTCCTCCTTTCAAGCTTTCAAGGCACACAAGGACACAATACACGGTTAGGGTTTCCTTTGAGCTCTTTAATGACTGCAAGGAGGCCAAATGGGGCTTAAGTACCCTTAAATAGGGTGCAGAACTCGGGACTTAGGGTTTCTTCTTCCAGCTCCTACTCGTCGAGTCCCTTTATGGACTCGGCAAGTAGGTCACTAATTCTACGACCCCGCGTCGACACTACTCGACGAGTAGGACATCATTACTCGTCGAGTAGGGTTTAAAAAAACTAATAAATTCTTGATCTAATACCTGGGAAATCGGGGCGTTACATGCTCCTTTATGGGTTAAAGCTGTTAGTGGAGTAGTGATCGAAGAAAAGCCTTGGATAAACCTTCGGTAATATCTGGCTAATCCCAAAAAACTTCGGATCTCCGTGGGACTTTTCGGTTGTTCCCACTTCATCACAACTTCAATCTTTGCTGGATCAACCATTATCCCTCCTTGGTTGACCATGTGACCCAAGAATTGGACTTCTCGAATCCAAAAATCACATTTGGAGAACTTAGCATACAACTTCTCCTTCTTCAAGACTTCCAACACTTCCCGTAAGTGTCTGCCATGCTCCTCTTGGCTTTTCGAGTAAATCAGAATGTCATCTATGAACACTATCACAAATTTATCAAGGAACGGATTACAAACCCTGTTCATTAAATCCATGAATGTTGTTGGAGCATTGTTTAGTCCAAACGACATAACCAAAAACTTGTAGTGTCCATATCGTGCTCTGAATGCAGTCTTCTCGATATCCTACTCTCTTACTTTTAGCTGATGATATCCTGACCTTAGGTCGATCTTTGAAAAATAACTTGAACCTTGTAGTTGATCGAACAGGTCATGAATCCTCGGCAACAGATATCTATTCTTTAGTGTTGCCTTGTTCAGCTCTCTGTAATCAATGCACATTCTCATACTCCCGTCTTTCTTTTTCACGAATAACACTAGAGTTCCCCAGGGTGATGAACTAGGTCTTATGAAACCTTTGTTCAATAACTCCTGAAGTTGCATCATCAAATCCTTCATATTCGTTGGTGCTAATCGGTAAGGTGCTTTTGCTATTGGCGTCGTCCCTGGTAACAAGTCGATACAGAATTCTACTTGTCGATCAGGCGGTAATCCGGGAAGATATTCGGGAAATAGTTCCGGATAATCACACACGACAGGAATGCTCTGCATCTAATTTCTCCCCTCTTTGCATCTATCATAAATGCCAAATATGATGTACATCCTTTGGTCAAACACTTCTGGCTTTCATTAGCGAAATGATTCCAGAATTTACTCTGCGTTTGTCCCCATACACCATAAATGACTCTTTCCCTGGCAGTTTTACTTTTACTATTTTCTTTTTGCATAATATTTCGGCATCATTGGTGCTAAGCCAATCCATTCCCAGCACGATATCGAAACCATTTAGTTCAACAGACAATAATTCCTCGTGGAACTTATTCCTATTCAAATCAATTAAGATGTTTTTCATGCGATGACTAACATGTATCAACTTGCCACTAGCAACTTTGAGTAATAAAGCATTATCTAGTCTATCGACAGGCAAAGCTAGTTTTCTACCAAATTCATGCGAAATAAAGGAGTAGTTGGCTCCAGAATCAAATAAAATTTGGGCAGACAATTCGTTTACGAGAAAGGACCTGAAGTGACATCAGCTTCATCTTCCGTCGCTTCCAGTGTCATCTGGAAGGCTCTCGCCTTCGGCTATGGGGGAATGTTGGGCTTGGTTTCCTCCTTCTTCTTCGGAAAATCCCTCGAGATGTGCCCCTCCTCACCACACCTATAGCAAACTTTCTTGGTAAGGGTGCATTCGTTGGCATAGTGCCCTGGCTTTCCACATTTGAAGCATGTGGCTTCCCCGCCACATTTCCCATGTTGCTTCTTCTTGCATTTGTTGCACCATTTTGCTTCGCCTCCTCCACCTCCTCTCGAACTAGACTTCGAGAATTTACCCTTTTTGCTGGACCCCGAGGGTCCGTCGAACTTCCTCTTCTTACCAACCTCTGACCTCTCCAGACCTTTCTCCCTGATCTGGGTCTCAACATTTCTAGCAGCCCAGATGGCGGCTTTCAATGTGGTTGCTTGCTTAACCATTGGACCATAGTCCGCTGGTAGTCCGAGGGCAAACTTGTTGACCTTAGAGAGTTCAGTTGGAACTAAATATGGAATAAGCTTCATCTTTTCCGTGAAACTAGCAGTGTATTCAATAACGCTCAATTTTCCCTTCTTCAAATTCTAAAACTCATTATTGATTTCCAGATGGTCCTGCTCGGAATAATATTGCAATTTGAGTTGCACCACAAAGTCTTCCTAAGACATTTTACTCGCTTCTCCCTTGGGCATAGAGTAAGCTACAACTTCCACCAACTAAACACGCCAGATTTTAACAGAGGGATCGCAAGAGCGGTCTTCTGTCTGTTGCTGCATTCGCAACTCTCAAACATTGTTTCCATTTCGGAGATCCAGTTTATAACTTCCACTGGCGTCGGGCTTCCGGATAGACATGGTGGCTTGGATGCCATGAAATCCTTGTACTTGCAACCACCCCCATCATTTCCTACATCCTGGTTGACTTGCCTAACAATCGGTGGGTTGGCTTAACCAACAGTCCCACTGAAGTTTCCTCCTAACGAATGCCCTTCATTCAACTCGGGTTGTTCAATCGGAATTGAAAGTTCTTCATGATTCTGCCAAAGCAGATGTCTCATTTCTTCCATCTGACGATCCAACATTGTATGAATCATCAATTGTACCACGACCATTGTCATTGACGATCCAACAACAGGTACTCGCTCAATCATTGGTGGTTGATTCCTATTTTCATCTGCGTTTCCAACGCCACTTCTGGTTCTTACCATTTTTGATTTACACACCGAATAAGGTGAATTTAGATCCTCAATCACGATAGATAATTAAATCATCCTTATCACTCTGAAATGTTTACATGCTAGTTCTAATATCGTAATCCTACGCTTAGAATCCTAAACACATGAGGTTTCCAAATTCAGGTGGCAACAAACCATAGATTCGAACAAATAATATCATATATGACAATCATATAACATTTAGCACATAAAAGCATTTTAGGCAACTTTCCTAAAATAAACTAGTGCTCGTGTCTAAAATACAACAGACACACATCCCATAATCTTCACTTAGCATTCTAAGTTTAAGTCTAGAAATCCTACAAATTCCTAGTTCGCTTAAACTAATGCTATGATACCAATTGTGACATCGCCAAAATCACGGCCAGAAAAGATCGATTTAATTTATGATTTTAAAATTATTTCAGAGTAATCCTTTGATTTAAAAGAGTTGCGAAATTTGTTCCCAAAACAAAATATGATATATAAAATTTATCAAAGCATTCCTTAAAGAAATGTGTTTTCATTATATATCAAAACTCAAGATGTCATGTTCCGATACAGACACAAAAGCATAAACAACATATTATAAGTCATACAGCAGTTATACACAACTACTGACCTATAAACAAAATATCTTCACAAGTTGTCCAACTTATGCTCTCGGGCCACTACCTATAATACAAATAAAGTTGAGCGGGTCAGGCTTAGGAGCCTGGTGAGCATATAGGGTTTTCAACCCACAATAAATAATTATATTTAATTTCACCAACCAACGATAACCCGATTACCCATTCTCGTTATCATCACTTTACGTCCCTATGACAAAAACTGTTACAAGGGACCTAAGCTAGGATTTTTGTCTAGACAGACATCACCGTAAAGGGGTTTCCTCGACAATAGATGTCCTAAAGGCAACCATGAGGGGGATAGAGTACACCGGTGAACACATCGTTCACAACACCTACAGGTTATGAACCTGCCAACGTTCCACATGACTGTCTAGAAAGAGTCCGTGGTCGTCATCCATACTCCGCTAGATGACTGGATCACCAATAACAACATTGAGACCTCTCATCATTTTATTTTATCACACATCCACTATCTACCCATGTTCTACCCAACATCTTTGTAGATAAAAATATAAATATATATACAACATAAAACTTGTATAAAACATTCAACCGATACTCATTTCAAATAACACATAACATATAAACACATAGTACGTATTTTATGGAAATACTTCATATTTTTGTGTTAGAAGAAAGTAACTACACACTCACTTGATAAGACGATGCTCAGATAGCACTACGGTTCTTAAAATAATAATCTTCGATGAAACCGGGATATCTTACAAAAAAACCGGGCTTCTCGCGGGCAGAGTTTCGGCTTGACAGCTCTATTTCTCGGGATCTTTGGGGCTTCGAGACTTGCTTCGGGTGTCGGGATGATACCGGGGCTTCAAGGGTATATCTTGCACGTAAAACGAGGTAAAACGAGAGAGAGAAAAGAAATTTGGAAAAAAAGATCGGCAGCCCTCGCATGCCTTTTATATGGGTTGAACCTCGCACGTACGCTGGTCATACAAAGCTCTACGTGGGGCGTAGTTCGGATCAGGCTTCCAGGTGGCGAACTTCGGGTGGTGCTATGCGGCCCTCTCTCGGACCACACGAGGCTGAAGTACGCTGGGCGTGCTTGGTTTCGGACACGGGGCATAATGCGAAGCGGGACGTGGCTCATCCGAGGCCAAGAACATGAGTACTTTGGGCGTACTCCCTTATGCTGGGCGTACTCCGTATTTCCAAACTTCAAAAATTCTTAACTTTTGCATATGAGCTCCGTTTTTGATGATATTTATATCCACGCGTAGGCGGGAACGTACTCTATAACTTTCGTTTAGACTCCATCGACTAGTTTTGACTTTATTTAAAATTTTATATTTTTAACAGGCCGGGACAGGAAAATTCCGTTAGAAATTCATAACTTCTTCATCCGACGTCCGTTTTCGTCTGTTTTTTCACCGTTGGACTACTATCGATGAGATCTTCGATTCTCGTTTAGATTGTTTCGGCTAAATATCACTCGATCTCAAATTCGAACTTTGGGCTGTATACCGCTAAGTCGAAACTTCGAAAAATCATAACTTCCTCATACGAAGTCAGATTTAGACATTCTTTTTATGTACGCTATCAGTTTAACTTATTCTATGACTTTCATTTAGATCATTAAGGCTAAATATCACTCTATTGTAAACTCACTATTTACGTCATGCAGTGTCGTACCGGTTTTGTCGCAAAACTTCGATAGGTCATAACTTATTCGTTATAACTCGGATTTCGGCATTCTTTATATATCCGGAATCCTTGTCATGACCACTACGTCATCATGTATCGATATCGGTTTTATCTAACATTTTATTTTTACGCTTATTTTTATTCTTAATTCAATTAAGCCACACAATTAAGCATAAAATACATAATAATCAAATAATACATTCTTATTATTTCAAAATGAGTTATAAAGGTTAACCTAGAGTATTACATCGCCATTAATGCCTAGCCCAGAAACACGGGCGTGACATCTTGCCCTTCCCTCGCCTAATTGCCAAGACGGAGGCGGTAGTAGGAGTTAATGCAACAGATTTGTCTTTCAGACTACTCTCAGCAGGCTTTGAAGCTTGCTTAGAGTGACCTCCTCCTTGTTCATGGGGTAGGTCATGCAGAACTGGCTGTAACAAGGAGATAAGGAGTGAAGAATGATACTTATGGCCAGATCCTCATCGAAGTTAACATTTAACTTCAGTTAGCAGTCCACGTATCTCTGCATTTTCTGCAGGTGGGTCGTGACAGACTTTCCATCCTTCATTTTGGTAGTGATCATCGAAGCGATGATCTCGTACCTTTCATGCCTCGCGCTTTGATGGTACATATCCATCAAATCTTGATGCATCTCGTAGGGGTAGTAGTCCTCGTAGGACTTTTGGAGTTCGATGGTCATGGTCGCGAGCATGATGCAATGGACTTTAGTAGCATCTCGCTCGTAAGCCTTGAAAGCAATGATTTCTTCAGGAGTAGCAGTGTTAGCATTTACCTATTTTAGCTCCTTATCAAGAACATACTCCTTGTCCTCGTAGCGGGTGACCATGTGGATGTTGCGGATCCCATCATTGAAATTGGTCCCATAGGAAATCACCCTCCCACATAAGTTCATAAGTGAGAATGAGCCTGAAGCGTTGTTGTTCGACGTAGACATCTGAAATAGAAGACGGATGCCATAATCTGAATTGAAAATAATTTGAAGATAAGTGAATGACAATTCACTAATTTCCACCATGAAAAATGAAAAGAAATTAAGTTTTAAATGTCTTGAAACTCCTAGATCTTTTGAGATTCATTGAACTTTTTAATGGCATGTTTAAATCTTGATATGTCCTTCAAGTTTGTGACTGGGATACCGAGGATCACAAACAAGGTGTGAATAACCATGAAAATTACTTGGTACCCTCGATATCATTTACCACCTAATCAATGTGTCGGATAACCACACACGCTCCATTGATTTATGATAAAAATCAAGTCACCTTTTGCCACCATTGCTAGTCCATATTAGTATGTCAGTTATCTAAGCACGCTCCACTAATGACTTGACAAGGGTATAAAGTGTAATTTCATGGAATAACATCATTTCACATTTTTCCTAAAGTAACTAAGATCGGGAATTTCATAAAAAAAGTTAGTTACTTTAGTTAAACATTATACTTTTAATCAGGAATTAGTTGCCCTATCCTACCCGTTCGGCTAACGACCCTCCATCAATCAAGGAAGCGGTGGGTGAGAGTGGACACCCATTAAACTGCCATTTTATAAGCAGCAACCTTATACCCCCCTTATATATCGGCTTCGTGAATGAGGCCTACTAACGGTAAGACTAGCTTAATCTTATACATATATATAACTATTAATCTTATAATATTATAATAGTATAAAGGTTGAATTTTAAATTTGTAAAATTCTAGGGTTTGGAATTTAAATATTTCAAAATTAAAACTTTTAATTAAAAAATTTAAATCCCAAAACTTGAGGGCAAGTTTTGAAACTTTTCAAAACATCTTTTAGATCAAATTTGAAAATAATTAATTAACATATTATTAATATTTATCACATAATTTGACATAATCTTTTCCGTACAAGATAATTCAAATCAATTTACAAATACTCAATCTTTATCTTATAAAACAAGTAATTATCTTAAATTGACAATTATCCATTAATTTGATTCGGATATCAATCACAATAACAAAAAAAATCTGATTTTTAATTTGAAAAAACCATTTATGGTAATCATCCAAAGCAAATTAAGGCTAGAAAATTCGAAATCCAGCAAACATTTGTGCTCACGTCATGACCTTCTCTGGTCACGTCGTGAGTTTGGTCTAAAACAGAAAAACGAATTTTACAACTATGAACAATAAACTTTGCATCAAATACATTAGAATAAACATCCTAAGCTCTGGTACCACTGATGGGTTTTAAGCAAAACAACATTCCTATGGTGTTCAAGCAAACCCTAATGCTTGGATCTATGTTTTTCTAATTGTACATGCATAATTGTCCAAGACTTGCATAAACCCTAATCTAGCATATCATAAAATTCGAAATCATATATAATAAACTAGTTAGAAAGTTACCTTGATTGTTTCTTGAAGAACTTGAGCCTTTGAGAACCTTAGCACTTCAAATGTTGTGCCTCTAATAGATCACAAACACCAAAACAATTGGAGAAGGCAAGAGAGAGGGGGGGGGGGGGGAAGGCTAAAAATCGACTCCTAGAACTCTTAGGGTTATGTGTAGCCAAGGGTCCCTTTATATAGGTGAGGAGTTAGGGTTTCAGTCAAACACTTATCCGGTTTCTTAGGCTCTAAGCAGCCTATAAGAATGTTCTTGAATCCCTACCTTGGACGAATTCTGAAGGCCCTATCCCTAAGAATCCGTCCACACTATCTCTAGGGTTTCTGATGAGATGAAAAATCTTTTAAGATCATTTAGATTCTTAACAAGTAAATCAGAAAGTGAATAAAAACATGAACATAAATGAATCAAACAAGTGTTAAATGATTAAAACTGCAACACCTCAGAAGAGCTCGACAAAGAACTTCTACTGTAGATGTGTGCTAGGGTTACAATATGATGAAAGAAATAATAATTGAGAAGCGTACTAATAACGATGTATGCATGCATCATAAATACTAACCCTAATGACATAAACACGGCTGGAAAAGCCCAAACCGTGATAATACTGGACCGAATAAACAAGCCCAATGACACAACTCCTAGACTCAACAATCTCCCCCTTTGCGTCAGTTGAGGTGAGAGATCATTTTGGTTGAGTGAGGGTGGATTTCTTCATAGTATTGAATAGCTTCGGTATGATGGTAAGAAGAGTTTGACAGAAGTCAATATACCACCGAAGCATATCCGAAAAAATCTTCTTATCAACTTCAGTGTTTTGACTACGTCTGTGAATGATGTCAAGAATGTGCTCCAGACAAGTAGTGGAGAACAGGTGTTTATCATCAAGAGCGAACAAGCACTTTTGGCCTTCGGCTCTGGTGAACGTGACTGTGTGATACTTTGGGTCAATCTTACCCTTTCACATCTTGTTGACATCGCTTGCCTTCCCAATTGGTTTGATTGTAGGCTTCTTCCTTAAGGCAGAGGCAATCTCTTGATCCATCTTGGCAACTTCAAGAATGTAGCACATCAACATTCGTTTGATGTGATCGATGATAGGTTCGTATTGCTCTTGATCAGTTAGCAAAATGTTGTTCAGGAGGATCAAGTCATGTGGGTTTAAGTTTGGCAGATCAGCAAGAGAGATCATATGAACCGAGCTGTCAGAGCCTCGGGTCACCTTGAACTTAACATTTATAAAATTCCCTGCTGAAGTTGGTTTCAAAAACCTTGACCAATGTGATCTTTTGTGCGCTCTAGGTCAAGTATTGTGGTTGAGAGAATGCGAGATAGTAGTCAATTAATTCTCGGTCAACCTTCAGGTCAGGATAGGGGATAGCAACAGTTGGCTTAAAGTAATGACACATGAATGACTTTCGGGTGATCGACATGTCAAACTGAGAGTCTTTCGAATTTTCACGATCAAACGAGATGACCAGTTCGAGCCAATGAGTGCTGGGAGACTCGATTGCTTCTTTTAAGAGTTTCTCCAACGACCACAAAGGAAATAGAGTTTTTCTATGTTCCAATGCATTGTTTTCTTCTTTTCATTTTCTTTCCCTCTCTTCTTCTTCTCTTGCAATGCGAAGCTTTTTATCACGCTCTCTGTCATGTTGCTTTCTTTTTGAGAGCATCTTCTTTGGATTCTTCTTCATCACTATCACCGATAATCTTTTTGCCTTTGTCCTTAACACTAGAGCCCGAAGCTTCATTACCCTTCGGTTCAGTGGTGACTTTCAGTTGTGAAGTAGGTTTGCTTGTTGGAGGTTATTGTGGTTGACCCTGACTTGCTTCTCCCCTTGTTTTGGAGGGAAAACAGTCTTTGGAACACTTTCAATACGGCTCAACACATCAAGAGCTGGTCTCAACTTCTCATCCCAGTGCCTTCGAACGGTGAGAGTAAGAACCGAATCATATTCTTCCAGAAGATTGGAGAGGAGAGAGTGCACATCACAAACACAACTTTTGATAACGGCTCTCTCAGACTTGAGGTCATCAATTTCCTTGTTCGCCTGATTGAGATTCAAGGCCTGAGTCTTAATCTTTGTGGTTTTGAGGGCGAGATCATCCATGACTTTGTTTTCGAAGGAAAGATTAGCCTGGAGTTTAGTAAGATGGGAATGGATAGCGTTTGAAGCTCAGTGTTGTTAGACTTGATGCTTTGGCGTGCTTCTTCAAAGTGCTTCTTCTCAGCTTGAAGCGATTTGGTGAGATTGTCAACAGAGGAATTAATAGTTTTGGCGTTCTTTTGAGCAGCCGCCTGAAGAGAATCTAGAAAGACATTAGCATCAGAAATTAGTTTTTCGACGTTTCTGTTCGCTTTCTTGTAATCTTTTGTTGATTCTTCAACAATAATGGTTGCTTTCTAGAAAGAGGAGGTGGAAGCTTCAATGGCTTTGGCAGCGTTGGAAATAGAGGAGTCATGCTCCTTGACAAAAGTTGCCAACATAGCCTTGATAGCAGTCTCTGAGTAAGTCTCGCTTGGAGTGGAAGAGGAAGAGGAAAGCAACTGGTCAAGCTTCTCGTTAAGATCCTTTAAATGCCGTTTCGTTACAGGAGCATCATCATCATCATCGCTCTGAACTCTGTAGGGGATATAGTAGAAAGAATCAAACTCAACATTCGCTCCAACGAGAACAGTGTCAGATTCGTTTGAGTTATGTGGAGAAAGCGGTTTAGAGGTAATGGAGGTTTCGGTTCTTGAAGTAGGTGCCCCCGTATCAAATACGTTGACACGAACTTGAGGTTCAGTTGTAATTGGTATAGTGGTGGTGGTAATTTCGGTGAATAAGGGGGTTGGTATTGGTATAGAAGTTGTATTTGGAGTGGAGATTGGAGGAGGGCATGGAGCAATTGTGATAGGAACAGAGTGAGTAGGAGAGGAAGGAGGCGAGGTTCGGTTACCCTGATGAGCTGGTGAAGGTGGAGGTGAAGCTCCTCGGAGCAAACCCTCATCTTGAGAATCTTCACTATCACTTGACTCTTGTTCGGGCATATGGTCAGAGGGAACATATTCTTAATCCCTTGAAGACTGAACCCTTTGCTTGTGCGCCTTCTTCTTGATCTTTCACTTCTTAGGAGCGAAAGGAGCCGCTTGTTCTGACTTTCTCTTTTTAGGCACATCAGCTTTAGACGATGGTCCTTCCTTCTCGCCCTTTCATTGATCAACCTTCTTCCCTCGTTTTGTTGGTTTATCAGCAACATCCAACGATCTTTGCATTTCAGGGGTTCACTGCCTCAGTCCCGTAGGATGGATCTTCTTGTATTCTTAGATAACCTTGATTTCCCCAGAAACACATTAATACATCGACTCAGGGATGGAACCAATCAATGCATACTTGGTTCGGTCAGCTACGTTGATTTTCGTCGTGTGAAATGTGGCAATTGAGGACAGTAAAGAGTCCGCCATTACTGGAATGTGAAACTTCTCCATTGCCCATTAAGTAATAGTGGTCCAAAACCTTCCACATGAAATTTCGTAATGACGAGAAGCCAAATTTAGGCTTTGTACCAGTTGAATCCAGAGAATCGACCCATAGTCCATGTCGATTCCATAGTAGAGACCATAGAGAATGGTCATAAATGACTTGCTTGGCCCATATGATCCTGTAACCCTTTCTAATAAGCCCTTGAAGAGAAGGGTAAATAAACCATTCCACTGTGGAGGAAGACATGACTTCTTGAATTTGGTCACAGTAGAAAGAAGGTCATTTTACCCCATATCGTAAAACATGGTGAAAAGTTGAGTCGTGGTGATCGAATCGGAGTTCATCATGGAGTCGTTAACGACAAGCCCTTGCAATGAACAAAACCTAGCCTTTGAAATCGAAGTCTTTAGATTGAAAATCTCAAAGAAAATCCTCTCCTTGGCTTTATCGTATATCGTTTTTGAATAGACTTGAGAAAGGAGAGACATCGGAACAGACTCCACCTTGGTTAGAGCAATAACGAGTGGTGAATATTTGAGGCATTCAACCATCTGAAGCATGTAATGATCGTACTGAAAAGGAGAGAGAGTTCGATGATGAGGTTTTGATTGGGCTTGATAGTGAGTAGCGAGGACTGTGTGCTTTGATCTTGAACGAATGATGAGTTTGCCATTGATGAAGCTTGTAGAAGAAGATGAACAGTAAGAGGAGATAGATCGTTGATGAATGCTCGAGAGGATTTTGGAAGTGGTAAAGAAGTAAAAGCGATGTGAGAGATCCTTTTATACGATTACCATGAGAGAGAAAAATCTGAGTGATGATTGCTCGATCCTCTGAAGCGACGCCTGAAAAAGCGCGATTTGACAACTGTTTCCCCCAATAGTGTGTCAGGCGGCGTGATCTTAGGTAGCCATTTCGAATTCACGCGCCCTTTTTCAACCTTATCTTTTCACCTTCTCTTTAATTTTGAAACGGTTTAAATTCCTGTTGAAATGTTGACTCAACCTTTCACTTCATACATATTAAATAGCTTTCGCTCCCAACATAATGTACCATCACAACATATTGAACCGAACTGTATATCTGAGAAATAGCCATTAGTACCATAATCAAGACTTGTGGAAAATCATAAAGTTCTCTGTGCAAGAGTGTGCCAAAGAAAAAGAAATAAAACGAATTATTTGTGGGATATAAGTGATGTCAATTAAGACACGAAACAATGGATCCCGGGCACGAATCTCTTCCTTCAAAGTCAAGAGAGACTTAGAAGTGTCTGTGTGGTTTCCTGTTAAAATACAATCAAATGCTTATTAAGAAGCATTGAAAGGCATCTTTTTAGTATAAGGCTATTAGGGTGGCTTTCGCTTTAACCACACTACGGAGCTTGATATAAGACCGAAAGTGGGATGAAGTACTTGTAAGACTGATGTAGCCTATAAAACAAGTAGGTTTGAACATATTTCAGTGACTTGGTGATATTGTGGAAATCTTAAAAACAAAATTAAACTGGATCTTTTGTGTAGAAAAGTCTTGTGTTAGACAATTTCATAAAGATCACGCAATAAATAAAAAGAGATTTCTTGGTATCTCCCACTAAAGTGGTTTCGTTTATACTTGGGTGAAAACTAAAACGTTTGATTGTTCACCGTCAATTCATTATAGGTGTTGGATTTTGAGTTTCACTTAGCACGTGGTGAAACGAAACTAAGATCATTAACGCAGATGTTGTGTAACCATAAACCTCAGTGGTAAATTCTGAGAGTCTCAAGGGTTACAAACATGAATTGAAATATGATGGAGAAAGATGTTGAGGTGGTTAAAGAACCAAAAGTACCTTTGCTATGCGAAAGTGACCAAACAGTTAACTCTTGACTCAATATGAGAAGAGTAAGGTAGCTCGTGACTTAAGTGATTTTATCAGCCTGATTGGGAAGAATCGATTTGTATATATCAAATCAGTAAGGCTTCACTTGAAGTCTTTGAGACTTTGGACAACATACAACAACTTGCTTTTAGGGACACGTAGCTAGAGCAAAGAAAGAGAGTTATACCTGCTCCAGCTCCATCATGTGAAGTTGTCCAGGAACCATTTAGTGTGAATAAGTTAAAATTAAAACTAAGCACAAGAAAATAAATAAAACATAAAAGAAAATATTTTTGGATTTTGTGAATTTTCTGAAAAGAAATAAAAAAAAGAAAATATTTTTGGATTTTATGAATTCTTCTGAAAAGAAATAAAAACAGAAAAGAAAATATTTTTGGATGTTATGAATTTTCCTAAAAGAAATAAAAACAAAAAAGAAAATATTTTTGGATTTTATGAATTTTTCTGAAAAGAAATAAAAACAGAAAAGAAAATATTTTTGGATTTTATGAAAATAAATGAAAAACATAGAATTAATTCAGAAAAGATATAGATAATGTACAAAATATACAACCAAAATTTCACCTTAGAAGTGATGAAGCGAAATGGACCGAGCGTTCGGTTCATTTCGGTTCCCGGAAAATCTGGAACCGAAATAGACCGAGTGTTCGCTCTATTTCGCTTGTCCAATTTTAATAAGGCGAAAGTGGTTTTGGTACTGATTCAGCTTCCATTGTTCCCAAGCCTTGGAGTATTTTATTAAAAATTGCTTCAGGTTAGGCTTTTGTGAAAATGTCAGCTAATTGATCAGCAGATCGAACAAAGTGGATTTCAACGTTACCATCTTCTACGTGATCCTTGATGAAGTGGTATCTTAGTGCTATATGTTTCGTTTTCGAGTGTTGCACTTTGTATCCATATGACCTATGAAGTGCAAGACGTTGCAGCGATGTATTCAGCTTCAGCCGTGGAAAGAGACATGCACGTTTGTTTCTTGGATTGCCAGCTAACGAGTTTTCCATCAAGGAATTGACACTCACTAGCTGTGCTCTTTTGGTCTAGACCACATCCTCCAAGATCGACATCTGAGAATGCTTGAACAAAGAAGCCAGATTTCGCCGGGTACCAAAGACCGAGTGACGAGGTTCGCTTCAAATACCTGAAGATATTTTTCACTGCCACCATATGAGGTTCTCGTGGATTAGCTTGGAACCTGGCACAATAGCAGACAGAAAACATAATATCTGGTCTACTAGCTGTTAGATACATTGGAGACCCTATTATTTGAAGATAGAGGGTCATATTAGCAGCTGGTTTCTTTAGAGATGGTGTTAGCTTTGTTCCGAATGCCATTGGAACCTTTACTTTAGAATCTCCCATCATACCGAACTTTGCCAGTAGAGTCTTTGTGTAAGCCTCCTGATTAATGAATATGCCTTCTGGTCCCTGTCTTATGTTCAGTTCAAGGAAAAAGTTAATCGGACCCATTGAGCTCATCTCAAACTTAGTCTTCATTAACGTTTGGAATTCAACTGTTAATCTTGGATTCATAGAGCCGAAGATGATGTCATCGACATAAATTTGGATGATCATTAGGTGTTCACCCTCTTTCTTGCGAAAGAAGGTTGGGTTAACCGAACCTTGTTTGAATTTAGACATTTTTAGAAAGCGAGTTAGTGTTTCATACCAGGCTCTCATGGCTTGCTTCAGACCGTAAACCGCCTTGTCCAGAATATAGCAATGATCAGGATACTTCTCGTTCAAAAATCCAGGTGGTTGCTCAATGTACACAATCTCTTCTAGTTCTCCATTTAAGAACGCACACTTGACGTCCATTTGAAAAACTTCGAAATTCTTGTGAGCAGCGTATGCCAGAAAGATCCGAACTGATTCTAACCTTGCTACAGGATCAAAGGCTTCTTCATAGTCTATCCCTTCTTCCAGACAATATCCCTTAACCACTATCCTTTCCTTATTGCATATCACATTTCCTTCTTTGTCCATGTTGAGCCTGGATTTGTTCGTGTGTTTAGTAGGCAAGATGAGGTTTCAGATTCGTAGATGGGTTCATTTTGGTAAGTATTGTTCTCCATCAGATGTAATAGACCAGAGTGAGTTAGTTCGTTGGTATGGGAAGAACCGCAAAACGCATGGAATCAGTGGTTGGTAGACGACAGAGGTCGAAGGTGAGGCGATTTCAGATAAGTTGTAGTATTCTCTTGGGGTAAAGCAAACTATGTGACTTGTGTGTCGCGATGAGCTGAGATAGCTATTATGAGCAGGAGGTCTGTAAAGTCATTTTATTGGGTGTGCAAGGGGTATCCCTTGGAGGTTCAACCATTGGGTCAGAAGTTGACCTGGTACTCAGAGTTAGGAGTGTGTTATCCGACTCTGTTATTCGATGAGCGATTATCAGGGTGATATTCTGCATGTGCGGTCTGTCGGGGAGACAAACCACTATAGTTTCTAATTATAGAGAGTTAGAGCAGGTACCTTCATGGAAAAAGGGGTCCGTCCTTCTTCGGCTTGGGAAATTTCTATTTGGTTTTGGATGTGTTGGGAGAAGGATCGTTGAATGTTACGAGATTTTCCCGTTGTGCTTCTCGGGTTATTTGTTTCGCTCTACGCGAAGAAAAGGAACGATTTCAAGGGCGAAATATAATTTAATTGGGGGAGAATTGTAACATCCTTGTAACATCTCCCAAGTACTCTATGTTAAGTATTTATATTGAATTTGTGAGAGGGACTCGGCGAGCAGGCGCTCAGACTTGCCGAGTGGGATCGCGCATCTTTTGGTTTGATTTAATGAGGGACTCGACGAGTCCATGCTGTTTAATGAAACCCTAATTTCTTGGGTTTGGGACCTATCTAAGGACCCTTATAGCCACCATTTGTGGCTACCAGACCCTTGAGAGAAACCCTAATAGTGCCGGAGCGTTTGTGAGAGAGAAGAAGCCATTATTTGACGTTTGTGGGTTGGTTTTGCAAGAAGAAGATGATTCCAGCTTAAAGGAGGCCAAGGAGGTTGCATATTTGTGGATTCCAAGCAGAGGGCATCATCTTTGAGGTAGCATATCGATCCTATTTTTGTTTTGCTATAGAATCCATGGATCTAGGGCTTTCTATACCCTTTAGTGGGTTGATTTGTGGGGAATATGGTCCCTTATCATGTTTAGACTTCAGATCTGGATCCATAGTGGTCCAGAGAATGTTATCCATCTTGCTTTATGTTGAGTTATGGAAAAATGGACTTTGGATGTTGTATTTGGGGCTAAATGTCACATCCCAAAACCGGAACGGTGGAAACGTTCGGGGGTGGAGGACGTCATGTCAAGTATCACGAGATATGTATATGGTGAGCAAGTAATGAACAACCATTTCATTTAGAAAGAAAGTGTTTACAATGTATGTGTTCACAAAACATAGAAGTCGTAAACAAATAACAAAACAAGACTTAAATATATAATGCTCCATCTTCTGAAGTCCCAGCACGAGCACCTGTCTAATAGTCTCCTGAGAATACAAGTTATTTGAAAGAGTTGATCATCAATTAAGCTGGTGAGTTCATAAGATTTTAGTGATGTGAGTAAGCTGTAAAAATGTGGTTTAAAATGTATATGTAAAGTACTGTAAGCTGTAAGGTGTTGTTTTTTAAAGTTTCCCTGTTCCTCTAGAAAATCATATATTTCCTACTTAAAATGGGAGTTGAGTAAAATGACACTACAAGCCTTTCTATGCGTAATAAGTGGGTACAAGTTATATATACTTGGAGTAAACAAATAATCGATTATGCGCATCTGCCCTCAACCTACAACCCGATGGGGTACAGTAAGTAAGGCGGATAGCACATATTCCATTGGTTGTTAGATCGTTGTCATATATAACCTTGGGGTATTCACTTGATACTCATGGAGTTATTTGTAATGGTTCCTTTATGTCTAATGGAGAGTTCCTTTTAAGAAAACCTATATTTCTTATAATAAAATATTGACTATGGTGATTACTTTTATAATAGCGTTGTTTATACTGCTATATATAATTTGGTATTGGGTAGATAATAGATTGGGTGACCTCGGTGTAAACCCACATCCAACGGGAACAGGGCGTACAACGAAGAGCACACATCCTATTAGCTGTCGGATATTAGTCTTATATATAAACATGGTGTATAAACTAAGGTATTATAGGGTTAAATCACTTAAAGTCTTTAAAACTGTACAGGCTTAATAAAATGGATTAAGCCCTTAACTGGGAAATCACTACTTTTGTATATCAAAAGTACTGATTTTGAAACGAAAGTTTTGTACTAGAAAAGTTGTGCATTGACTCTGTGTCCTATGACCTGATCCATACCTGGTACCCTTATGATGACTTAATGTATACTAAGCATATATATATATATACATATATATTCAGGTAGATAATAGATTGAGTGACCTCGGTGTAAACCCACATCCAATGGGAACATGACGTACAACGAAGAACACACATCCTATTAGCTATCAGAATCTACTTAACATATATGTATCCTATAGTGTATACATTATGGAATTATAAGGTTAGCATCATGGTTCTAGCTTTTTAAAGTAGCCTCCTACCAAGACTCGATTGTTTGAAAGCAGTCTGATGGGTTTTGGTCATAAGACATCCTATGTGCTCATACAAACCCTAATGCTTGGATCTATGTTTCTCTATTGTACATGCTTTGAATCCAAGACTATAAACACTAATTCTAGCATATGGAAATCAATATTAACATATAATTAGGTTTATGATATTACCTTGATTGTTATGTAGCAACAACAATCCCAATTCCTCCTTGAATTGGCTTTGGAAGGCTTAGAGTCACAAGTGTCACTCCTCTAATGGCTTACAGACACCATAAGCAAGTGGAGAAGGTATATGGAGAGAGGGGAGGTATTGAATTCGTTTCTAGGACCTCTTGGGAAGGCTTAGACGAATTCATGAGCCTTGGGGTCTTTATATAGGGTTAGGATTAGGGTTTCAGTCCTTATCCTTATCTAGTTACTTGCCCATCAAGCAACCATAAGATAAGCCTTGAAAATCCTTATCTTTTGGACCTTGGACGATTTTAAGGATATCCTTATCCTTGAATTATTCCATCGTTTAACAAGGATAACCATTGCCCTATTTTGTAACTATCACATAATTACAATTCAGCCCCTTTAGTTTAATTAATTACACTTGATCACAAAATTAATTCTTAATTAATTATTGACCAATATTAATTAAACAAATATGATTTCTCCTTTAATATATTATTCTTATAACATATTAATAAATCATAATAACCTCTCTCTTTATTTATTTCTCCAATCAAGTTGCTTTGGTGAAGGCAACCCAAAAGGACCATGCACCATCGGGTCAAGTACATACCAAAATAGTTATGGACTTAGACACTAATCCAACAGTCTCCCACTTGGATAAGTCTAATAACTATTCTGCGTATGACTTCAGATCCTAATATGCAATCGTAGCTTTCCAAAGCCGTTGTCAACTCTGATCATATCAGATACGTGTGTCCTTAGATAAGGGATCATATATTCCTCCATTCTAGATATCATATGAGATATGATTTCAAATCATTCTCTTTGTACTATATCTCGATTCCCGATTTATGACGACTGACTAATTGAACAAATCAAATTAGCCCTAGCTCGGCCGAGCATTTACGTTTGTCATCACAAAACCATCGAGGGGCCCAAAGATATCGCTTTTATCCTACTTTGGATAAAAGGAACGGATAAACTTTGATACAATGCTTGCTTGCACTTACTAACCAAATCACACACAACAATATGTTTTATAACACCAAGTTACTAGTTCGTTTACATATTATCAATGTGCAACCGATTTGCAAGATACAACTCACACATCTCAGTTTCAAGAATATAAGATGTTATCGTCTCACCAATTACTCGTGATACAATCCATGGAGTGATCCAAGTGAGCGTGGGTTTAATCCAATGCTCAAATCATATTCATAAGCACTCATGAACGTTGCAGCAAACATTTGCTTATGCCTAATACTCTTTTAGACAATCCACACACCAATTCACGACAGTCTTCATTCATATCTACTTCCAACATATGAAGGACTGTGGCCCGTTTGAATAATTCGATTATTCTTAATAAACTCAATTATTCTGGAAGTCAAAACATGCAAATGTGAAACACAAGAATAATACTAATCCCATATGGCCTCAACCCTTTGAGCATAAATAAAACACTTTTTATTTATCACCATATTGATTACTCATTATTTGTCGTTTCGGGTAATCAACTTCTTACTTGAATTACAACACTTGTCCCATGCTCCTAGCATGCACACAATGTTTATCTATGGTTCTTACTTTGTGAAATAGATCACATTGAACACATTTCCAATTATTCTCATTTCACAACTCCAAATCCTTTTCATAAGTGAAAGAATATCAAATTCTTGCTACTTATAGAATATGCTAGATTCTAACATTTTATGCAATGATCTCTTTTGTAATGTCACTGCACCAAAGTCACAAAGACTATTTCCAATGATATTACAAAGTCTTCTATCGGAGATTGTTACAAGACAATTCCTTAGATATGATGTCTCTCACTCAAAGTACATTCCTTTGAACATCCTTTTGCATAAGAGTTTCTAATCTAGACATAGATTTTCAATATTCAATTCCCTAATATGGACACGCTTCCATATTTTCCATATGACAACTCATTCTTAATAGAATCTTATCTATTCGTAATGATGTCAATATGGTCCATCCGATATGGAAACATTTCCACAATTTCCATATGACAACTCATCCTTAATAGAATCTTTTCTATTCATAATAATGTCGATATGGTCCATCCAATACCATGCTTCCAACTACTCACAAGCGACCAATCCTCGTCGAACTTTGGATTGTCCTTTGATAGTTGTTTAATTATTTTAGCCAAAACCAATTCTTGTCCTTTTTCCTTCTAAATGCGCTAGACATTTGGAAAATTTTAGAATGGTCAAAACATTAAAGCATTCGCAATCGATCCTATACCCGAAGCGTATGAGACACGACACATAATGTTTTATTTGCTATGTTCTCAAAATTCGAATTGTGAAGAGGAATGCCGTAATCATAATCGAAATTTTAAGAACACACTATGTACCTTTGACTAAATTTATTAACATTTCTCAACCTAAACCTTTAGATTTGAAATGAAGCATAATATTGTCTCCCTTAATTATAGCAAAACAACTTTATAACCCTTACTACTTTGCAAGGTATAACTCTTGTTTTCTATAATTAATATTGCCATCTTGCAATACGTGCCTTAATAATCATACAATCATAACATTTATGCTCCCACTATCATGATGATTATTATAAAACATAGCACTTATGCTCCCACTAGCTTCGACATGTATTCATAAACATCTTAACTTTCAGAAAAACAATGCTTATTGAATTTCTTAAGTTCATGTTTCTAATACTTAGTGCTTTGATAATCTTTTATCAAGGTTTCTTGAACTTATACACCTTTGCCTTCGATAGTTCATATGTGTGTCTAAACAATTAAGACTAATTGTCAAACCTCACAATTCAAATTATGGAAAGGGATACCGTAACCATAATCGAATTCGAGAATGCAATTTTACAATCACTATCTTATTAAATCTTTCTTAGTGAAAGCATTTCCTCACAATCATTTTCATGAAGGAGGAAATCTTATGACACTTAGATTTGAGCAGTGTATGTGTTCCTATCCAAGTGAATTTGTTGAAACTAAGGTTTACGACAAATTCAAACTCATATGGACCGATGTTTCTTAATCTTGATTTCTTGCCTTATGGTAGCACAACTGCCCACCATGTCTTCCAAGCAGTTAAGCAGCTCACCTTTTCTTATCAATGTACTTTCCATTGATCAAGGTCCTTGCCTTTTATGCATTCAAATGAGAACTCATAGGACTCACATGCATAATTAACTCGATTGGATTGGCACAGAAACAAAATAATGTCAACACGATAGGTTGTAAACCTCAACTTGTGTGCTAGTGATGATCGATAAGGTTTATTTGATTTGTTCTTGAAACTTTTCAAGACCATTAAGACTCCCACTGACTCCTTGACATATAAGTTTCTCTTGTCAAAAAATTTATTGACAAACAAATATTCAAGAGTTAGTGTAGCTTTTATCAAAACTCTTCATAATTGGGTCCTAGTTGGTCTTTATCTTATCCAAAACATCACAACTTTCCACATTTGATGAATGTTATAAACCTTTTAATACCTGTCACTCATTGTCACAATCTTAACTCTAAGACTTGTTTTGGAACGAAGTATGATTGACTTCTTGATTTAACCATTTCTTCAATTCTTGATTCCTCTTCTTAGACATATAATTGTACTAAGACTCATTTAGAGGATCAATTGAGATATGGTTCTTAATCATTAAGACCTATCATAAAGCATAAAAGGTACTCTCCCTTCTTCTTAGAATGGAGAAACTTTTATGTTTCTGCCTATTTGATTCTTCTTATTCGTTCTGCTATTGATCTAAACCCTTCAATCAATTCAGAATTACACTTAATCTTGTAAGTATAATCATATTTACTAAACCTTTAGTAAATCATGACGAATATCTTTGTTACTCTTATGGTGGACTTGATCAACACGCAACTTTGTGTATTCGATCTCCAAGTCCTTCACTTGACACTTTGTCAATGAATTAGTCTAATTTCCAAATATGAAATTTCTCATTCATCGTGCAACCAAGTTGCATGATTCCAGGTTTCTGTCCAATTGAAACTTGGGCGATGAGAAACTCTCCCTATTTGGTAAATTCTCGACTTTTCCATAAACACCATAAATAAGAATCATATCCATTTGTTGTAGAAATATTCAAACACCAATTTTCATAACGATTTCATTAGAAGGAAATAAACAAATAAATAAATAAGTCAAACGATAATTTATTTTATTTATAAAAGCAGCGGAAAACATTTGTCCTTACAATGCAAAATCCATTGAAAACTATGTATTTCAAAAGAAAAATTTCTAACAACTCTATCATAACTATCTAAGCTCAAAATCTAATCTTCAAGTCCATGCGATCAAGATCCATTCCTTGTGATTAGATTCATCTTGCTCTTTCACCAAGCTTCCTTTCTTTTCACCGATCCTGTAAACATTCAAATGCAATCTTATTACATTATGTACTAAGAATTAATGAATAGGAACTTAATGGAGTTAGTGGATTTTACCTGAAGCGTAGCCATACTCTTTGACTCTCCCATCTTTTGGACTCTTCAGGCTCTTTGGGCAGACTTGTATCCAACGCCCTCTCTTTTGGCAGCAAACACAGGTCGGTTCTCCTAGAATGTCCTCGGAAGCATGGTCGGTTGACTTTCCCAACAAATACGCTCCATTGCTTCGCCAAATCATTTCTGATTCAGCAGCAATGAGCATGTAAGTTAGGTCAATGAGGTTGTCGTCATGATCCATCATATAATACTTTCTTTTGAACTCATTATATGATTCAGGAAGTGACTGCAAAACCCAATTCACAGCCAACTCATCTGGGAATGACACACCCAACATTATCAACCTATCAATGTGTGATTTCATTCCTAGAACGTGGGCACACACGGGTTTACCATCTTCATGTTTCATTTCTAATAGGGCTTTAGTGATATTGAACCTTTCAATTCTTCGATCTTGTGGGTTGGGGAGAACAATAGGAGGAGGAGGAGGAAGTGAAGCATGATTTCTTGTTCCTCGATTGAATCGTGGAATACCATCTTCATGTGGAAAGCTTGTTCCACGGGATTTGGGAAAACCATAGTTGTCGAACTTTGACATCTACAAAACGGGAGAAAAACAAATTCAAGTTAGTTGATAGATTGAGTCCTTAGTAAATCACCCAAATGAGATACTAAGGCTAGGACCCAACACAATATTCTACAACTCGGGAGAGGGATGCCGTAACCCTAATTGCATAATATTTGAAGGTAAGTGAATGACGATTCACTAATTTCCACCATGAGAAACGAAAAAGAAATTTAAGTTTTAAATCTATGAAAACTCCTAGATCCTTTGAGATTCATTGAACTTTCAATGGCATGTTTAAATCTCGATATGCCCCTCTTGTTTATGACTGGGATGCCAAGGATCACAAAGCGGGTGTGAATAACCATGCAAACTTATATGGTGCCCTCACATGTTACAGTCACCTATTCGATGTGCCGGTAAACCACACACGCTCCACCGAACTATGACAAACATTGAGTCACCCTTTGCTACCTTTGCTTAGAACCATTTAGTGTGCCGGTAAACCACACACGCTCCACTAACGTCTTCACAAGGGCACAAAATGTAATTTCATGGAATTGCATCTATTCACTTTTGCCTAAGTAACTTAGATTGGGAATTTTATAAAACATTTAGTTACTTTAATAATTCATTATACTTATAATGGAAGGTTTCGTCCTATCCTACCCGTTCGGCTAACGACCCTCCACTAGTCAAGAGTGGATACCCATTCAATCGCCATTTTATAGGCAATTTCCTTAAACATCCCTTATAGACCAGCTTCGTGAATGAGGCCTACTAACGGTAAGACTGACTTTTACTCATACATATATATAATGTTAGACTTTTAATGTTATATATAGTATAGGGTGTATTTTATACTTTCAAAAATACTTGGTGGTCTAATTTAACAATTATACTTTTAATTCAATTAAATTGTAAACCTAAACTTTTATGGATTTATTAAACCTCTTTTAATTATACATCCTAATTAATTAATAAAACCATAAGGGTGTGATTTGAACCTTTTCAAAACTATACTAGAGTTTTAGAATTTAACATTCCTAATTAAACTTTTAATCAACTTTTAAATTCCAAAACTTGAGGGCAAGTTTTGAAACATTTCAACACATTAGGGTTTAGAATTGAAATATACATCAAAATTAAACTATTAATCAAAATTTAAATTCCAAAACTTGAGGGCAAGTTTTGAAACCTTTTTCAAAACATTAGGGTTTCAACTATTTAAATTTCAAAACAACAAAACTTTTGGGTTCAAATTTAAACTATAAAACCTAAAGGGCAAAATATGCAACTTTTCATAACAACAAGGATCAAATAACAAATAATTTAAATTAACATTTAATCACATAATTATCCATATTTGATTTGTTTAATAATTTCTTGCAAAACAATTTATCAATTTAGTCAAAATAATTAATCAATTATCTTATAAGGAAACAATTATCTTATTAATTGATAAATATCTTCAATTAGATCAAAATTATAGTCAAATATATCATATAATCGGATTAATATTGATCTAACATGATAAGGTAACTATCCCAATGCAAAAACAACAAGAAATCCCGAGACAACCTCCATCTGACGAGTTGACTCGTCGAGTCAAGCCTGGACTCGTCGAGTCACCTTGGACTCGGCGAGTTCAGCTATGGACTCGGCGAGTCTAGCCTCCAGAAACCTAAAAATCGAATTTTTTAAACATGTAATGCATCAATACAATTGAGACCAAGCTAGGCTCTGATACCACTGATGGGTTTTGGTCATAAGACATCCTATGTGCTCATACAAACCCTAATGCTTGGGTCTAGGTTTCTCTATTGTACATGCTTTGAATCCAAGACTATAAACCCTAATTCTAGCATATGGAAATCAATATTAACATATAATTAGGTTTATGATATTACCTTGATTGTTATGTAGCAACAACAATCCCAATTCCTCCTTGAATTGGCTTTGGAAGGCTTAGAGTCACAAGTGTCACTCCTCTAATGGCTTACAAACACCATAAGCAAGTGGAGAAGGTATATGGAGAGAGGGGAGGTATTGAATTCGTTTC
The DNA here is from genome assembly GCF_002870075.4 of Lactuca sativa. Classification (NCBI taxonomy): domain Eukaryota; kingdom Viridiplantae; phylum Streptophyta; class Magnoliopsida; order Asterales; family Asteraceae; genus Lactuca; species Lactuca sativa. The sequence continues at coordinate 155,067,172 of NC_056631.2, read as the reverse complement.
TAGGACCTCTTGGGAAGGCTTAGACGAATTCATGAGCCTTAGGGTCTTTATATAGGGTTAGGATTAGGGTTTCAGTCCTTATCCTTATCTAGTTACTTGCCCATCAAGCAACCATAAGATAAGCCTTGAAAATCCCTATCTTTTGGACCTTGGACGATTTTAAGGATATCCTTATCCTTGAATTCTTCCATCCTTTAACAAGGATAACCATTGCCCTATTTTGTAACTATCACATAATTACAATTTAACCCCTCTAGTTTAATTAATTACACTTGATTACAAAATTAATTCTTAATTAATTATTGAACAATAATAATTAAACAAATATGATTTCTCCTTTAATATATTATTCTTATAACATATTAATAAATCATAATAACCTCTCTCTTTATTTATTTCTCCAATCAAGTTGCTTTGGTGAAGGCAACCCAAAAGGACCATGCACCATCGGGTCAAGTACATACCAAAATAGTTATGGACTTAGACACTAATCCAACACAGTCTTCTACCAAGACTCTACTGTTATGAAAGAAATCTTCTACCAAGACTTTACTGTTCCCTTGTCAACTCAAAAGTACATTCTCCCTACTTTATAACCTATCTCGATTAGAGAATAGATCAACCTTCAAGTGGTACCGACACTTTTATGAAAGTAATGGGAGAAATGAGTACCTTGATGTCGTTTATAATGACATACGGAGGTACTAACAACCTAAAAACATATGTGTTTTATTAAGGTCATAATGTGCTAAGAAATTCCCATACTAAACGTTCTCCCTACGAGAGATTCTGGGAATCAAGGTTGACTTTCGCAAGGAGTTGCTAGGCCACGTTATCCACATTAAAGTTATGTGATCACGTATACCCAATATAACTACCACAATGCGTTGTGATTCATTGGTATAGTTAGATCCTGAAATTGTTCCATGCTATAGCACCTTATTATGTTCTGTTCTGTTTTGTGCATGCTTCATTGTACTAGAAGTAATGATTTGTATTCTCTTAAACCGTACCTATAATAGTTTACTAACGCTCTAACTGAACTGTTACTGAAAAGACTCATTTATCTACAAAGTTATGCTTATACTTTAAAAATGGAGTTTTGTATAACTATAAAGTAACATAACCTTTAAAAGAGTTTTGAAATGTAAAGACGACTCATAAATGACATAAGTAACATTTTGAAGAATGTTTAACAACAAATAATTACACAATTATCATTGTGTTCAACTTGTATTCCCCCCCCCCCCCTTAAAATAGTTTAAAATAGTTAAATGATTCATTACGGGGTATGAACTCACCTGATGTGGGTGATTCAAACGGGTATGCGCATACGGATGAGAAGTTCCACGAATGAAGTTCCGAGACACAATAAGTCCTAAATGATATTTAAGGACACATAATGACATGAATATAGTGTTTATAAACAACTATATGAAAGGAAACACCTCCCGGGACTAGGAAACACCTTCCGGGACTAGGAAACACCTTGACCAAGTGTTGGAATCACATGTGATTCAACATAGGAAGGTATAAGGCACACACATGAGTTTACTACCATGAGTTCATGGCCCAAGGGAGTTTACGGCTGTAAACTCATGGCTAAAGCAAGTATGAAAGCTAGGGAATTATTTAGGGACATTAGCTTTAGCCTAGGATGAGAAAGACCACTTCTTTTGGCACTTTTGGGGTGTTCATGGCCCAAATGAATTTACAACCATAAACTCATGGCCAAATATTCTTATGAGGGTCCTAAAGGTCATAAAGAAGCATTCTAAATTCATGCCTAAGCCCTTGGAAGTGTTTGTGGCATCAAAACACCTCTATCTTGAGTTTACGGCCCATGGACAATTTGGTCATGTGTTTGCGGCCATAAACACTTATGGGTGTTGTTATTTTGGTTGTTTTGGCTCCTAGACACATCATGGTAAAAAGCTATGCTAGTATCTTGGCTTAAGGGTGGCATTTAGGGCATTTTGACACCCTAAAATGGAGTTCACGGCCCAAGAACTTCCTTGGCCGTGAACTCACTTTTGGTCCTTGATTTTAAATGATTTTGATGCCTAAACATGTCAAGGTTTGTCCCATGTTTGGTTTCCAAGGTCTAGGGGAGATTGGGCACACTTTGGCCCTTGAAATGGAGTTTACTCCCCAAGGTGTTCTTGGGTGGTAAACTCACAGATCTTGGTGTTTTCCTATGATTTCTAGTGTATTAAGCATATATAAAGCTTTAAAACAACACTAGATAGAAGTACTCACTTTCCAGAACAAAAGTCCGAAGATCCTTGAGAGAGAATTTGGCTTTTCTCTAGTTGGAATTGTAACTAATGAATAATTTGGTTCAGAATTCAATATATAGCCCTGGTATTTTGGCAGAAAATATTTTATTCCCGGAAAAAACTCTAATATCATAGAGTTTTGGAATAACAGAGTTGCACAAGACCCAAGTGCAACCTCTCTCCTGATATTTCCTTAAGTGTAAATCCTGAGTTGCTCAAACTTGTCCCAAAAGTTTGAAAGTTAGCAGAAACAGACTTGGCTTTTATTGAAGTGGATATTATTGGGTTGTCATACTAAATCATCAAGTAGTGTCATTTGGACATTGCATGAGTATCAAGTTCAAACCTTTACGTGTTTATTGAGCTTGGGAAGGTCAGATCTATGGATTGTGGAAGCAGATCTGACCTCAGAAGGCCATTTGAGTAAGAGCATGGAATGAACTCGCCGAGTCCATGAGAGGACTCGACGAGTCGAGTCGGGGTTGCCTCGTGATTCGTGACAGGTATAACTCATCGAGTGGAAGAAAGACTCCATGAACTACGAGAGTCTAGAAGGATTCGGAGGACCCGCTTGGACTCGCCGAGTCACCTTTGTGCACTCGACGAGACGGGTCAAAGTTGACCATTGACTTTTGTTGACTTTAGGTTTTTGGTCAAGACTGATTCAGGAGAGTTCAGGGAAGGGTAGAATGGCCTTCTATCCATTCTATAGAGATGAGATCATGAGAGAGTATTGATCGGAATGTTATTTGAATAATAGGAGGAGGCTAAGTCGGGACGTTGAGCACGAGAGTTTATCCGACTTCATTGAGGTGAGTCTTCTCACTAAACTGTACCTGGAAGGGTACCTATGTGTGACCAAAAGGTCTTGTATGATGTGATGTATGTGCTATATGTGATTATGTGATATGTATGTGCCATGTATGTTATGTATGATAAGGACCGAAAGGTTAAGATGATATTTATGTATGTGCTATGTATGTTATGTATGGTAAGGACCAAAAGGTCAAGATGATATCGACCGGAAGGTCAAGTGGGTACGGATCGAAAGGTCGATATGGGTAGGACCGGAAGGTCTATCAGGATTTGGGACGGAAGTCCCCTGAGACACATGGATTGGAAGATCCTACAGAGTTATGGCCTGGAAAGGCGTATGTGGGGTATGTGGTATTTTGGGGAACTCACTAAGCATTTATGCTTACAGTTGTTGTGTTATGTGTTTCAGGTACTAGCGAGGATCGCGGGAAGGTGCCAGCATGATCCGTACACACTTATAGAGTTTTTGTCATTTAGATTCTGGGGACATGTTTTGTTATGATACAACGATACATTATGTTTTATGATTATCGTGTGAATGAAAGTATAATTTAAAAATGAAAATTTGTTTTGAAAATTTACGTCGTTACAATCTTGTTCCAGATTATTATGTGATTTAAGGCCCACGGGCCTTAATTCGAGTATGAGAAGGTTTTGAGGCTTTGAAGGAGAAAGGTTTATGTCTTTTTGGGTTATGGGTAAGGTAGGTTGTGTGATAAAAGAGTTCCTTTTGTGATTTAGAGCCCAAATGTATTGTTAAAGGAGCTAGTGCGGGCTTTTCATGAATTTTGGATCTGAGTTCGAGTGGGCTTCAGGATGAATAAAGTTGATAGAAGTGTAGGGCTTCTCGTTACCTTTTCGTGGATATAAGGATTGTCGGAAACGGATTTATAACGAAGAAGTTATGGCCTTAAGAAGTTTTGAGGTTTGCAGGATTAGCCGAGTACGCTGGGCGTACACAAAGTGTACGTTTGGCTTAATTTTGGAGTACGCTGGGCGTACTGACCAGGGGTGATCGTGAATGTTCTTCAGAGTACGCTGGGCGTACTATATGAACGTTGGGCGTACACCAATCAGACCTGAATGCTATTTTAAGGTCTTGGACCCTATTTAAGCTCCTTATCTCATAACCTAACCCTAATATCTTCAGCCTCCATCCCTCTAAACCCTATAAATCGACCCTAAGCCTCCATTTGAGTGATTCTTGAACATTTCGGTGATTTGGTGAGTTTTTGGTGCATATTGTGGAAGAAGGAGTTCCTTGAGGAAGCATTGCTTGGCTTGGAGCTTGTGGATCCAAGCCCTAATCATGTAGATCTAGCTCCAGAAAGAAGAAAGTTTGAATCTTAGTGGCTTTCTCATGTGGATCTAGTGGGGTGATCACTTGTTGTGTTTGGCTTTTGAAGAAGAAGGAGCTTTGAAAGAGAATAACTTGAGCACCTAACTTTTGGATCTATGTTCTTCTCTTGTTGGTGCATCTTCCAGAGGTATCAAGTTTTGAACTTGCTTGTTGTTGTGCTAGTTTTTGTTTTGGGTCCATTTTAGGGTTTTTGGTCCCAAAGCTTGAAGCTTTATAAGTTGTTGAACTCCAAAGCATAATATATGTCCCTTTGAGTATATTTAATGGTGTTATGTCATAAAAATCCAATCTTGGTTGTTGGAATCAAGCCATGCATGAGATAGCAGGTTTTTGAGATAAGGAAGTGAGTGTTTTGGGTGTTTGTGACCTTTCCAGCCAAGAAAAGGCTTAAAGTCACTGACTTTATGGAGTAAGTGCCATTAGGGAGTCCAGATTTGGGGATTGAGGTAATGTCTTAACTGTTTAAGACCAAATGAGTAGAAAGAGTGAATCTGGGGAGTACGCTGAGCGTAATTCGTGTACGCCCCGTGTACTGCCCCAGTGTCCCCGATGGCCAATATGGATTCGTGAGTACGCTGAGCGTACCAAGAGAGGTACACCCCGCGTAACCTTACTGTGGACTTTTGGGCTTAGTCTCATTTTAGGCCTTGAGTGTTGGGCCTAGAGTTTGGACTTGTTGCAATAGAGTCTTGGACTAGAGGATTATATATATATGTGCTTTGGGCCCTTGAGTTGGGCTTGCCATTAGATGTGAGAGAGTTGGGCTTCGGGAGAGGCCATTTATTATTGGGCCTTGGTGGGCCCAATGAGTTTTAGGTCATTGATGGGCTGGTTAGTGGACTACCTTTAGACCTAATGAGCGAGAGTTGAGAATTAGTCCCTAATTGGGATAATTGTGCGTTTGGCACAGAGATAGAGGGCGGTGCGTGGCAGCAGCGTTTATAGGGATTGTTCATCATCCGAGGTGAGTCTTCTCGCTATACATTACCTAGACTGGTATCTATGTGCAGACCGGAGGGTCTTATGTGTTATGTGTATGTTTGAGATTATGTGCATTGTGATATACGTATGCTATGTGATATATAGACCGAACCAGAGGGTCCAACGACTTATGAGGCCAAAGGGTCCTTGATCAGACCGGACCGGAGGGTCCAACGAGCTACGGGACTGGAGGGTCCCGCTGAGACACATTGACCGGAGGGTCATACCGAGTTATAGCCTCGAGTGGCTTATGTGTTGTATGTGGTATTTTGGGGAACTCACTAAGCTTCGTGCTTACCGTGTTATGTGTTATGTGTTTCAGGTTCTTATCAGGATCGCAGGAAGGAGACGACTAGATTGTACACACAAGAGAAAAGAGTCATGAATGAGGATCCTGGATTTTGATAATTACTTTTGAAAACTATTTTGAAATATGTTATTGTTGGATTAATTTCTAAGTCCATAACTATAATTGGTAAGACTTGACCCGACCCGGCATGGTCCATTTGGGTTGCATGGCATCATGCACTTGGATAGACTAAAATGAGAGAAATAACACTTAAGGTTTATTAATATATTATAAGTTCTAATATATTAATAAGATTATTTAATTAGTATTGATCAATAATTAATTTAGAATTAATTATGTGATTAAAAGAAGACTAATTAAATATATGGGTTGATTGTGTAAATCATTCATACTTATATAGTGGGCTAATGCTCCATGGATTATCAAGTTGGGCTCAAACCCATTGGATGATCCATGGATGCTCAATGGTGTATTTGAACTCGTGGATCCATGGAAATGGATAGCCATGACAATTAGGGTTTACCCTAATTGTAACACACTATATAATGATCTTTTTCTTGGGAAAATCGACGACTATGATATGCATGGAGGGCAAGCCGATTATTGAAGTGTTCTAATTTCTCTCTAAGTTATTCCAAGTGCTTATGGTGTTGTGTGAACCATTTGAGGTGTCACACGTGGGGCACTAGGCACTCAAGCTTCATGAAGACAAGCACCAACAAAAGGTATGTTATTCTAACTTGTGTTATTCAAAGTTTTGTATGCTAGAATAGAACAATACCTTGGAAAGTTGATATTTGCATGTATAATAGAGAAAACATAGATCCAAGGTATTTAGGGTTGCATGTACACTTAGGAGTGTTAGATTTCTCAAAACCCAACAGTGGTATCAGAGCCTAGGCTTGTTTTCTTGTTGTACTTGCTTAAACTGCTTAAAAATCGACTTTTTGTGCTGTCTGCCCAGCAGACTCGCCGAGTCCATGAAGGGACTCGACGAGTTTGTTCATGCACTCGACGAGTTGGACCCCCAGACAACATATTTTCGAGTTTTGGTGCTGGCATTGGTCTAGAATCATTGCCTTTGATTGTTTTGGGCTTATAAAACTTGTTTTGCATGTGGTAATGATTATGTTAAACCAATTTCAATGCTATAATAAAAGTTTCAAGTTTATATGTGTTCATGTTATTCTTGAAAATTGTTGATTAATTACGAATGATCATGCTTATGAGTTTTGCTAGATCAGAGGAATTGTGTGCAAATTGTTTGGTAATATAATTCATGATCTTGTTGAAAATTGTATGGAGTTCATAACATGTCCTCAAGTTATGAATTTTCAAGAATTTTATGTTTCCTTGATTTATGAGTTAGTTTAGATTGATAATGAAAAAATTATGTTTTAGTTGTTTTCAATCCATATTAGTCTAAAAGAAGTTCATAAAATATGTTTTTGTAACTTGTCTTCAAGTCATGTAAAAAGTCATATTTATGAATCTTAAAAACTCATAAAAGTTTTGTAGGTTACATAAAATGTCACTACAAGAAAAAAGGCCTTTTACGACGCTCATTGCGCGTCGTAAAATGCTTAGACGACGCGCAAATGCGTGTCAAGGAAGGCCCTGTCATAAAGAGAGACGACGCGCAATTACGACGCGCATTTACGACGCGCGGTTACGACACGCAATGCATATCAAGGAAGGCCCTGTCATAAAGGAAGACGACACGCATTCGCGTGTCGTAGCCTTACGACGCGCGTGTTAATGACACGTAATGCGTATCAAGAAAGCCCCTGTCAAGAAAGGCCATGTCATAAATGAAGATGACATACATTTTTGCGTATTGTAAATTTAAATGTTTAAAAAAAATAAATTTATATATTTAGTAATTTTTAAATTAAATTTTCATTTAATTTCTTATAATAGAAATAAAATACCATATACAAAAAATACAAGCCATTGCATAATATAAAATAAATTGCACAAATGATAATGTCATACAAAGAATCATTCAAATGTTAAACAAAAATAATACATTGCTAATATGTGTTATACATTCCTATAAAACTAACAAATAATCATACAACTCTGTTTCTTACTGGAAAGGAATGCCAAACATGATTAAAAATATCACTTAATCTTTGATTAATCACCTGCTTAAGTAGAATGATGTTGTTGAGAAGGTTACCTAGCAACAGAGAAAAACAAAACACCTCTCCCACAATCACAACATCATTTACAGAAAAAGGGTTGTCAATTACTTTCATTAAGACTTTCATTCAATCACAAAAATATTAAGTAAAAGGGTGAAAAAAATAACTTACTTTTGATAAGTTGATCTCCCTAAGAGCAAACACAGCTAAACCATTGAACAAGACCCTCGGGCCTTCTTCTAATGTAAACACAATGCTCGTCTGCAAAATTGAGGCGATAAAATAAAATTTGAATATTGTTTGGGTAGTTTATATATGATTTGATAATTTGATTTAAAATACAATAAAATAAATTATCTTTTTTGTTACCTTATGGGGCTTGTCAATTCCTTGGATTATAGGTTCTCTTGCTAGTATTAGAAAACGAGTTATGTTATCTAAATCATCTTGAACATTCAATATAAAAATTGTAAGACAAAAGGAGAAATGTATATTTGAAAATACTATGAGATGTGATTTTTTTTAATGTTATCAATCCATAAATTAAGCGCAACAAATAGTTACCTATCTTTTTTAAAAACTTTTATGGGGGTATAATGACCAAAATGCCCTTGTATTTATATACATGTTTACAAATATAACTTTAATAACTAGGTGACACCTGGATTGTTTGTGCTAGAATATCAAGCCTAATTTCAGCAGCCTGAGAACTTGCAACTGCTCCAGTGTCTCGTATGGATTCCGAGGCTACAATCTATTAAAAAAAACACTTAACAAATTTTAAACAAAGAAAAAAACACAATATTAAAAGTTTAAACGCAAGAATTAGCAACTAGTTTCATTTACCTATCCATAGTTTCAGTTTATAGTTTATTTCTTTTCATTCTCCTTCTGTTACGAATCTTCTTCTCCTTCTACTACTTTTTTTTTTTAAGATTTGAGTTTCATATATCATCTTACTTTCATTATGTATACATAGTATCTGTTTTCTATGGTATCTATTTCGTGAGAAGGAGATAGCATACAACAGAAGTGTGGTATCTGTTTTTTGTTTCATTTGTTTTTGTTTTTTCATAAAGTATAAAGAAAAAGGCATATTTGTCCTTTTCCCTTTAAAGAAATAATGTTAGGTATCCTTGAATTTTTTAGCATAATTGATGTAATGGTGATTTCATAAATCTAAATCATACTTTTCGGTTGTAACAGTTTTTTTTAAAAAATTTTTGAACATAATGTTTAAATGAAAAACTTAAAGTTTCTATTAAAACTGTATTGATTGTAATCAACATTACAACAATTATTATAAAAAAATGCAAAAAAAAAAAAAATTCACTGTGATTACTTCTTTAGACTTTGATTTATACAAAGGGACCAAATTTCATTAAATTTTATTAACACATGGGCCATTATGTAATTTTTTAAAACAAATGTACTGATTTGAAAATTTAGTTACACAGGGGCTGTTATGTCAATTGAATAACATAAGGATCAGATTTCAATTAATTTATTAAGACATGAGTTGTTTTGTAAATTGGTTAACAGAGGGAGCATTTATGTAATTTTTAGCAAAAATTATATTACTTTCAATCATAAGGATCAGATTTCAATTAATTTAATTACTTTTTTATCTTTAAATAATTATCAAAAATTATATTACTTTGAATCATAAATACTTTTACAACCTTTTTTAACACGATAAATTATTATTATTAAATTTTAGTTTACAAAATTTATGTTTCATCGTATAATCATTTTAACACCCTCCTCCCTCCCCCTATGTGCTATTTAGTGTACAAATTCTTTGACAAAAAAATGATTAAAATGGCCGGATCGGGAAACATATTTCACAAGATTTTTATGAAAAATACATTGGAAAATACATAAATAAATAAATAAATAATAAACGTACCAGCAGAATCCAAATTTGCAAGGCGGAGTACATGTAATATGCATACAGTTGGTAAGCCATCCAAATACTGGGGTGCATGATGCAAGGCCTGACTTATGGGTCCCAAAACCTGTGACAAATGAGGGTATGTAAGTGTAAATATGGATGTGGGATCTGATGCAAGACTATGACCCTTTTCTTTGCATATAACAAGTACCTTTAAAGATGAACGTTCACCAGAAAGTAAAGCAAGATTTGCGAGACCCATCATAAATTCTGGAAGCTGCACAAAAAATCGTGTTTTAAGTACAATTCTTCACAAAGTTATTAGAGAGAGAGAGAGAGAGAGAGAGAGAGAGAGAGAGAGAGAGAGAGAGAATGTATAGGTAGTATTTGAACAGCTCTTAAACAGAAATCATAAGCTTCATCTGCACAAAGGAATGTAAGTTATTGACTGAAACTCAATGATTCAATGGATTCTAATCAGAAAAATCCAATGTGTAACAGGAAAACTGGTTTCATACACAGTATGTTCTTATCCCAAGGGTAAAATAGGGTTTCTTTATTGCATCCTTTAAATCTTAACAAACCTGCAACTCTTTTAAGGGCACTCTTTCTCATATACCTCACTTGCATATTTCCAGTTGATCACCTTCCAAATGTTCTTTAAGTAATCGGGCCTGACATTTTTATACTGCAAATTGTACAAAAACACATATATAAGTTGAAATGTGTACAATTTGTATACCATACAAAAATGAAATTTGTTTAAATGCATGCTCCGAAACATCTATGCCAAGTAGAGGAACCAAACTTGGACCTTTTGTAACCAGTGGGTCCTACAACAGAGATTCATATTTCAATAATTTGAATTCTGAAGTTTAATAGGGATATTAATTTGTTTGAATAAAACTAGTGATAACTTACCTGGTTTGATGTGGTTTCAACCACAAGCCTCTTCAACTCTATGTCAACAGCAAGCCACTGCCAAAATATATCATAAGTTTAAAATAACAAAAAAAAAAGTTGAAAGAAAAAACCAAAATGACAAAATAAAGATTAAGGAACATACCACCCATCCAGAACCTTGCACAGCAGCGCCTTTTGCGTTCTTTTTAGCAATCAATTTTTCCACAGAACTAAAGCTCTGGTTGATAGTCGAGCCCAAAGAAGGAAACAACATGCATTACTCACACAAATATGAAATAGGTATACCTAATATCAGCAGCATACAAAAAAGTATACTGAGATAGATCTTTACCTGATATCCGCTTGACTTTGGATTGACAATGTAATCGTCGAACTCGCCATCAATTGGTGTCCAAAGCCTGCGGAAGATGAGCCAAACAACTTTTATTTATATTACACATCTGTCACTTATTTATAAATTGAGTAAGCATTTTTTTTCTTCTTTTCTGGGCATAATAATTTTTAGCATGTAGTTATCCATTTTATGCTACTTATATAAAGTATAAACTTGTGCATGATATTTAGAAGACTGTAGCAACACTCGACAGCTTGGCCAAACAAACTTATGGTATGTACCACTAATTATATTCTATGATCCATCAGCAAACTTATGGTTACAAATGAAAAATCACTTGATTAACAGTATAATGTAAATAGATGGTCAAAGATTGCTCACAATGGACATTAAGTATATCTGAATCAACTTCTATTAGATTAAGTACTAGTTGTTCAGGCTCCACAATTATCTAGCATTTTATTTTGTTTCACTTTTTAATGATATATGAAAATCATTGTTTGATTAGAAGGTGATAAAGTAATAAAATGTTAAAAAAAATTAACCTAAAAAATGAATTAGTTTAGCCAATTCAGAAAGTTACCAATGTAAATATTGTGTGACTTCTGTTGCTGAGCAAATTAAAATTTGTGGAACAGAATCGACGTGCATTTGCTCTGTGGTACCAAAGATCACAAGAAGATAAGTTACATTCACTAAACAAATAGATCACAGAACAAAAATGTTAACTAACCATGGGTAAAACTCTCATAATATAACCTATAAAATGATTAAATATATGAGTAAAACATAGAATAGACAAACCTTTTCCTGTTGTAATGAGGGAAAAAGCATGGACAGGAGATAACAAAGGTTCCAGCAACCAACAATTATTGTGTACCTTAATTTAGAAATTGTAAGATTTTGATAGAATTAAAACATATAATATTGACGACGAAAAGGCATTCTATATAGAATTATGAATAAAATAGGACAAAACTAACATGCCATCTTGAATAATGATATACATAATATACCTTATGATCCTCCCTCAATCTTAAATTTTGTCTTGTTGAATTCAAAAAATCATTACCAACCTGCAAAAAACATGAAATTTAAAAAAACAATATTACTTAAAAATAAGACTCATGCATCTGTAATAGATGGTCAAGGAACACTAGCATCAAGGTGGTTTCAAAAGTTAAATAAGGTGGCAAGAAATTAATACACATTCAGTATTAAAAAGAGCTGCAAGAGCCTATATGGGTTTTATGATGAACTATAATGATAACATGCTTAGGATCGTACATGTGGAACAGAAATTGATCATTCCAATTTCTTGTGATCGCAGTTGAAGGACTAAACAAAGGAAAAAATGGTGATTTCCTAATATAAAATCTTTTTATTTTCTACCCAAAATCAAAATCGACTTGAGTACCATTTTATCTATTCTAACTGATTCATCATCTTCACCCTGCATATTGATTAAAATATTAACTTTAACTTCAAGTTTTTATCTCTGACATTTCATCAAACAGGTTATGTGCATCAGAAAGACAACCATGGCGGTAGATGGTGCTTGGCGGGGAAATATAAAAGAAGGAGAAGAAAATAATAGGAATTGATACCTTAGGTTGGAGAAAAGTTTGTCTCGAGGTCCTCTTCCCCCTCTTCCCTCGACGGTGACTCATAAATCTGACAGACCCATACAAAAACCTTGAACAATTCCCTCTCTAGCCGCCAAGATGAACGAACAGAAGATTAGGGTTATTTTGCGATGCTAATGGTTTGGTTAGGGGGGATGTATGAACTAAATATGAGCAATCGTCCCTAACAGAAGATCTCAATGGGACCCTGATGTCAATAGAAGGCTTTCATCCCAAGGATACCTGATGTCAAAACGTGGCCGCCAATTAGGGTTTTTTTTCACGTGGAGGATGTAGTTGGAGGTTTTCATGCAGAGAAAGCCCGAGTTGTGTTGGATGAAGGACTAGGGTTGGAGGCGTTGGAGGTGGGTGAAGATGAAGTCGATCCCTAAGGCTTCTTTCTTGCTAATTCAAAGATTAGGGTCGATGGCTAAGAAAGGATCGAACAGGCGGGGGTTTTGATTTTTATGGATTCCATTTCCCCCCTGGTTTTGATTTTTATGGATTCCATTTCCCCCTTAGCTATTAAAACGCGCGTTTCATTAAAATTATAAAGCGACAGCCATAGACGACGCACGTTTAAGATAAAGCACCCTCCGTGTTTTTAATTTTTTTCTTTAGACACTAATTCAAGGGCACGCAATAATGCGTGACCTAAATCCTTAAATTTTTTGAAGAGATGACACTTTTTTAACGTCACTCTCTTTTTCGTAACATAAATCTCCGAGTGTCGTTGTTTGCGCGTCGTAAAAGGCCTTTTTTCTTGTAGTGTGTAAGAGTTTTTTCATTAAATAGTTTAATGACTCCATAACTTGTCCTCAAGTTATGGATGTTGAAGAGACACTTCTTTAAAGTGTTTTTTTTTAAAGAATAAGGGGTTACATTAAAATGAAGAACCATTAAACCCATAAGTTATGATTTAAAGAGTCTTGAAATAGTTTCAAAACTTGCCCTCAAGTTTTGGAATTTGAAAAGTTACTCCTCATGTATACTTTAATTCCAAATTGAACATTGAAAGTTTAAAAAGTTTAAAATTCAACCCTTATACTATTATTATAATTTTAATTATATAGATATGTATAAGAGGAAGTCAATCTTACCGTTAGTAGGCCTCATTCACGAAGCAGGTCTATAAGGGGGGTATAAGGTTACTGCCTATAAAATGACAGTTTAATGGGTGTCCACTCTCACCCACCGCTTCCTTGACTGGTGGAGGGTCGTTAGCCGAACGGGTAGGAATGGACTATAATTCTTCCTTCATTAAAAGTATAATGAAAAATACTAAGTAACTAAACACTTATAAATTCCCAATCTTAGTTACTTAGGAAAATGTGAAAAGGTTCTAGCCCATAAAATTACACTTTGTACCTTACCAAGTCGTTAGTGGAGCGTGTGTGGTTAACCGACACACTAACATGGACTAGTAAGAGTGGCAAAGGGTAACTTGACTTTATTATAGATCGGTGGAGCGTGTGTGGTTAACTAACACATCGATTAGGTAATATTGTTAAGGGTACCAAGTCAATTTGTATGGTTATTCACACCTTGTTTGTGATCCTCGGCATCGCAGTCACAAATTTGAGAGGGCACAATCGAGATTCAAACATGTCATTGAAAAGTTCAATGTATCTCAAAAGATCTAGGAGTTTCAAAACCAATAAAACCTAATAATAAAATATTTTGTTTTCATGGTGGAAATTGGTAAATCGTCATTTACCTACCTTCAACTATTTTATAATTTGGATTACGGCATCCCTCTTCCAGTTATAAATAGGTTGTTGGGTCCTAGCCTTAATATTTCATATTGGGTGTTATATTAAGGACTTTAAATCAACTAACTTGAATTTCTCACATTATAGATGTCTAGTTTAGACAGCTATGGTCTCCCCAAATCTTTAGGAACAAGCTTCCTAATGAAGATGATATCCCAAATGGCAATGAAGGTGAAAGATCAATCCCTTTGTTGGGCATTTGTGGGACTAGAAATCATACTTCACTTCATCCACTTCCTCCAATAAATCTCCCTATCCCACAAGTTTTAAGACTTGATAAGTTCTAAGTCACTCAATCCCTATTGGCAAGCAAAGTCTATATGTGCTTAGATCTTGGGGATTAAGCCACATTTTGACAAGTCGGGAGAGTCGGGTGTCGAAGTCTCGAGGTCGCTGGCTGCTGACTTGGTTCTTCAGTCACTCCCTGATGACAGGTCGCGACAGAACCTTTAATGATCTTACCTATTTGCTTGATGATGCTAAATCAGCAATGATTTGGAGCATTAGTAAAGCAAACTGGATTGGAAGATCTACTTTCCAAACCTATTTGAACATTGAAAATGGTGACATTGGAGGTCCAGGAAAAACTTTCTCTTCCCAATGGAAAGGGATCGGCCATAGTCAACTTGGTTGACCAAATGGTAAAGAGAAAGGTTAAGTCTGTGATAGTCCCATGTACCGTTTCCAAAAGGTCCATATGATTCTGTTGCCAAAGGAAAGACATTGGTTGCGAAGCTGCTAAATTTACATGAAACATATTAAGGATGGTAAAGTCAATAGGTTTGACTCTACTTCAGGTAAAGTCCATTGTCTAACTCTATTAAGTTTCTATTCTGAGATTCTTATTGCATAATGTGACGAGGTCACATGTTGATGTTTTAAGAATCAAAGAAAAGGTGAAGAAACTTAAAGGAAGTATATGCTGATTCTGATCGCGAAGATGGATTTTGATCGCATGGTTCGGTGATCAGAAATTTGAGTTGTTACTTAAGAGTTATGATATATTGCTTAGGAATAGATAACAACAAGTTTTCCATATGGATTGTAAGGATAAATTTTTCCACAAAGTTTTAAAATAAAAGAAAAATGGTTTTGATTTTATTTAATTTAAGTATCCTTACAATGGCATTTGTGAAAAATTGTTGATTATATGTTTCCATTGATAAGCAATATGGGTAAATGGATTTGATTCTTTCATTAGTGGAAGTGTCATAATTTACCAAATAAGAAAAGATTCTCATCACCCAAGTTTTAGTTGGATAGAAACTTGGAATCATGCAACTTGTATTGTATGATCATGAGAATTTTTTTATATATTTGGGAAATTAAGTCTAATTCCTTGTTCACATGTATATGTGAATCAAGTGAAGGACAAAGGGATCGGATACACTTGGGTGTGCGCTGATCAAGTCCACCACAAAGTTGATAAGATTATTCATTATGATTTACTAAAGTTTAGTAAATATGGTTATACTTACAAGTTTAAGTATAGTTCTGGATCATTGGAGAAGTTTCAATGACAGACATAATGAGTAAGAAGAATCAAATAAGGTAGAAAGATAAAAGTTTCTCTAATCTGAAGAGATGGGAGAGTACTTGAGTATCTTGTTTTATGATTATCTCAGTGATTATGAAACCATGTCACAATTGATCCTCTAAGGACACCTTAGTTCATTTTGTTTGGCTAAGGAGAGGAATCGTGAATTGTTGAAATGGTTAGATCAAAAGATAAATTATACTTCGTTCCAAAATTAAATCTTAGAGTCATACTCCAAGATTAAGCCTTGAGTGACATAATCTTAAGAAATGTTTAAAACACTTGTTAAATGTAGAGTAAAATGTTTTCTTACTCTTGTACATTTGAAATTGGTAAGTTGTGATGTTTTGGATAAAACAAAGACCAACTAAGACCAATTATGAGAAGTGTTTAACTTGATAAGAATCAGCACTGACTCTTGAATATTCGTTTTTGTCAAGGAATGGTTCTTGACAAAGAGATTCTTATATGTCAAGAGGCCAGTGGGAGTCTTAAAAGGATCTTAAGATAGATTCAAGAACTAATCAAGAGTTTTGTTAATCACTAAACCACGACTTGAGGTTTGTAACCTGTCGTGTTGACGTATTCTGTGCCCATTCCAGTTAAAGTTGGTTTTGCATTGGAGTTCTGAGAGTTCTCAACTGGTTGCATAACAACTTGGAAGCAATGGCATGCCCTTGTGCTACCAGGTGGCAAGAAATTAAGACTGCACAAGTTCAGTCCATATGAATTTGGATTTGTCATTAACCTTGTCGTGTGATTATGGTTATGTCAAATTCACATGGATAGGAACACATACACCATCAAAATCTAAGTGTCATAAGGTTTCTCTCCGATTCATGAAAATGATAGTGAGGAAACTCTTTCACTATAGATTTAAGTGGATAGCAAGTGTGAAGTTTGCATTCTCATGTCGTTAGTGGAGCGTGCGTGGTTAACCGACACACTAACTAATGAGAATGGCAAAGGTTTAGACTCACATGTGAGCTATCTAAGGAAAGGTTTAGACTCCAGGTGTATGATTTGATAAAGTCTTATCAAGGCAATCTAGTATCAGAAATCTGATTGATTTCTAGGTATATGTCAAAGCTAGTGGGAGCATAAAGTGTTATGCTAGTTAGATAATAATCATTATGCTAGTGGGAGCATGATGATTATGTTGCAAGTTAGCAATGTTAATTATAGAAAACAAAAGTTTCAACTCGCTTTGAAAAAGTTGTTTTACTATAATTAAGGGAGAGAAATTTATACTTCATTCCAATTCTACAAGCTTAGATTGAGATTTTAATCAACTTTAGTCAAGAATATATATGAATGTTATGTTGGAATGGTTCAACATAAGGAATTTCTATATATGTTGCTTTCTCAAAATTCAATTATGATTACGGCATCCCTCTTCATAGTTCGAATTATGAGAACATGGCAAATAAAAATTTTATAGCATGAATCGTATCCCATATGCTTCGGATATAGGATCGATTGCATGTGTTATAATATCCATCCATTCTAAATTTTCCTAATTCTTAGAGCGTTAAGAAGGGAAAAGGGATTAGAACTGGATATGACTAAGATGATTACGCAATTGTCGAGAACAATTTGGGGTTTTCCAAAGTTTGGTTACTCATGGACAATTGGAGGTATAGAGTAAGGATCGTATTGACATATTTTGGAAAGAGGCAACTCTTGTTCAAAAGTGATGGTCAAGATGGGAATATGGAATTGTTTCCATAGGTGGAAGTTATTCTTTGAATCTGTGTAAGATTAAAGAACTTAATGCAAAGAAGGATGTTCAAAGGAATGTACTTTGAATTTGAGACTTCATCTCCATGGAATTGCTTTCCATTGGAATACTTTGTAATGTTTGTTGCCAAGTCTTTGTGACTTGTGTGAATATCATTACAAGAGGATCATTGCATAGATTACGGTAAATGACGAGAACTTGGTATTCTTACATTTACAATAAGGATTGGGATTGTGAAATGAGAATCATTGAAGTCATGTTCAATTGATATACATTTCACAAAGAGATGACCATATATAAACATAGTGTGCATACTTAGAGTATGGCATAGCTATTGTTTAGAGAAACATAGTATGCATGCTTGGAGCATGGCATCACTACTGTTTCAATTCAAGTATTAAGTTGATTAATCGAAACATGAATAATGAGTGATCAATATGGTGCTTAGATAAAAGGTGTTTTATTTATGCTCAAAGTGTTGAGGCCATATAGAACTAGTATTATTTTATGTTTCACTTTGCATGTTTTGACTTCCAGAATAACTAGGTCATTCTCCCGAATGACCAAGTTATTCAAACCATCCACAGTCGGTCATATGTTGGAAGTAGATATGAATCAAGACTGTCGTGAATTTGGATTGTATGATTTGTCTAAAGTGCTTTAGACAATGCAATAGTTGCTACAACATTCATGAGTACTCATAAGGGCTGAGTATTGGATTCAACCCACGCTCATTTGGATTCACTTCATGGATTTTATCACGAGTGAATCATGAGACGATAATATCTTATATTATTCAAACCTAGAGATATGAGTTGTTGCCTATGAGTTGGTTATACATTGATTGTACGAAAACGCATTGGTAACTCGATGCTATAAAACGTGCCTTTGTGTATGATTCAACAAGTAGTCAGTACAAGCATATGAGTCGAACTTTATCCATTCCTTTTACCCTCAAAGGGATAAAAGCGATATCTGTGGGCCCCTCGATGATTTAGTGATGACAAAAGTAAGTGCTCGGCCGGGCCTGGACTGATTTGATTTGTTCAATTAGTCAGTCGTCATAAATCAGAAATCGGGAAACAACAAATGGACAGAGAGAATGATTATAATCCATGTCTCAGTCCATATGATATCTAGAATGGAGGAATATATGATCACTTATCTAAAGGAAAAGTAATTGACAGAGGTCAGAGTTCATCGACAAGGTCAGAGATCGACAGAAGCTTTTGAGAGCTACGGTTGCTAGTCGGGTTCTGAACTCATACTTGCAATAATAGTTTTAGACTTATACAAGTGGTAGAATATTGGATTAATGTCTAAGTCCATAACTATAATTAGTAAGACTTGACCCGACCCGGCATGGTCCATTTGGGTTGCATGGCATCATGCACTTGGATAGACTAAAATGAGAGAAATAACACTTAAGGTTTATTAATATATTATAAGTTCTAATATATTATTAAGATTATTTAATTAGTATTGATCAATAATTAATTTAGGACTAATTATGTGATCAAAAGAAGACTAATTAAATATATGGGTTGATTGTGTAAATCATCCATACTTATATAGTGGGCTAATGATCGATGGATTATCAAGTTGGGCTCAAACCCATTGGATGCTCCATGGTGTATTTGAACCCATGGATCCATGGAAATGGATAGCCATGACAATTAGGGTTTACCCTAATTGTAACACACTATAGAATGATCTTTTTCTTGGGAAAATCGGCGACTATGATATGCATGGAGGGCAAGCCGATTCTTGAAGTGTTCTAATTTCTCTCTAAGTTATTCCAAGTGCTTATGGTGTTGTGTGAACCATTTGAGGTGTCACACTTGGGGCACTAGACACTCAAACTTCATGAAGACAAGCACCAACAAAAGGTATGTTATTCTAACTTGTGTTATTCAAAGTTTTGTATGCTAGAATAGAACAATACCTTGGAAAGTTGATATTTGCATGTATAATAGACAAAACATAGATCCAAGGTATTTAGGGTTGCATGTACACTTAGGAGTGTTAGATTGCTCAAAACCCAACAGTTATGACATTGACACTTGAGATTTTAAGAATTATTATATGTGATGTTGGTAATTTAAAATCGAATATTTTGTTTGAAAATTTGTGGTGTTACAAGTATTCACTGTTTTCGACTCAATATTGGAAACAAATGAGTTAAACATACAAAATTCTATTTGAGAGAAGAAAGTAGTTTGCTTCGCATTCAGTTGAGAGCATGTAAGAACTCCCTCATGCGATTCACCAATTACTTGAGTTTTCGGATGATCTCGTGTCCATTTTGTTAATATATCATAAGTTATAATATATTAATATGAAATCATATTGTTTAATTATTATTGATCAAGAATTAATTTGGAATTAATTTTGTGATCAAAAGGAGACTAATTAAATATATGGGGATTGATTGTGTAAATCATTCATTCTTATATATGTGGGCTTATGATCCATAGTTATTCATGTTGGGCTAAACCCATGGAGTAACCCATGGATACTCCATGGAGGTTTTAACCCATGGAGCATGAAGAATATGGAAAGACATGAGTTACATGGTGTAACCCTAATAGCCATCATATATAAAGGAACCCATGGCTCAAGAAATTGGCACTACTGTGTGTGTACATGAGGGCTAGCCGATTTAAGCATAGGAACCTTTTATCTCAAGTTATTCCAAGATGTTGGTGATGTTGTGTGAACCATTTGAGGTGTCACACTTGAGGCACTAGGCTCTTAAGCTCCATGGAATCAAGCTACAACAAAGAGGTATGTAATTCTACTATAATTTATATTATATGTACTTCATATTATGCTAGTTAGAACAATACCTTGGAAAATTGATATTTGCATGTATAATAGAGAAAACATAGATCCAAGGTATTTAGGGTTGCATGTACACCTTAGGAGTGTTAGAATGCTCAAAACTCATCAATAACGTGCTGAGTGTGGATCGCGTTTCTAATGGGCTACACATGGCATAACTTAGGTTACATAGGGCGTAATCGCGTCAAATCAAAACCCTGATTCTTTGGTTTTGAGCCCTATTTAAAGGCTCTAGCTTCTGGGGAACCCTCTAATAAGCAACCTGCATCACGTAATATCATTCGTTGAGAAACCATGATGTGACAACTTGAAATTTTCATTCGGTCAAACCCTAGC
Source organism: Lactuca sativa (assembly GCF_002870075.4). Taxonomy (NCBI): domain Eukaryota; kingdom Viridiplantae; phylum Streptophyta; class Magnoliopsida; order Asterales; family Asteraceae; genus Lactuca; species Lactuca sativa. The sequence goes on along the minus strand of NC_056631.2, from coordinate 155,046,272 downwards.
AGTCAATCACTTCATATTATAAGTCAAGTTCACTTTTACTTGTTTTTGGGAAAAATAAGTTCGTTTGATTATTTTAATATTTTCTTTAAACGAACGGGTGAAAGAAAGTGCGTCTCGGGTTTTGAATTTTAAAAACCGCAAACACCTCGTGTTTTAGAAGTTCACGGCCAAACTTTTATGTTTGGGTCGGAAAACTTCCAAAAATCATGAACTCATGCATAAGCATGAGTTTACTCCTCTAGTTAATCACTTTTCACTTTTCACCCTAAAAGAGTAAACTCCAAAAGAGTAAACTCAAGAAAACCTCTCAAGTAGCAAACTAGAAACAATTCAAGATCTTCAAAGTTGTAAGTGTTCTATCCATTCCAAGTTGATTAAACACTTAATCTAGTGTTTGTGCATCTATTCATCCATTCATTTTTGTGTTTTTGATTAGATTTCCAAAAACACCAAGAACACCAAGAACAAACACTAAGTGTTCTTGGACTTTTGCTCAAATCAAGCCTCCTAATAGTAAGTACTCCCATCCTTGAGTGTTATTAAGATAGTATTACATCTAAACATCAAGAAATTATGCCAAGAACACAAGGTTAGAGGTGTTCACGGTCCAAGAAGGTTCTTGGGCCGTAAACACCATAAATGGCACCAAAGTGTGCCTAAGTCCCTTGTTTAGACCTAGTTTGATGTTTAAGACTTACCATGACATGTTTGAACCTTCTCTTGATGGGTTTAAGCCATGAAAAACACCAAAGAATGACATGATCATGTGTTTACGGTTTGGGGAGCTCCAAAAACCGGGAACACCCTTTAGTGTGTTTAAATGGGTCATTTTCCTTCCTTAGGCCTAAAAACTAGCTTAGAAAATTACCTTGATGAGTTAGGGACTTGAAAATATAACAATACCAATTTCCATATGGGTTTAAAGTAGTAAACCCAAAGAGAAATGACCATGAGGCCGTAAACTCCTCAAAGGAGTGTAATGATGCCCTAATCTCTTCCAAAGGCCAAACCACCAAGTAGAAATGCTTCAAAGGACTTGCAAAACCTCAAAACAACTTATGGTAAAAAAGAGAGGAGTTTACGACCATAAACTCATTAGGTCAAAGTCATAAAAACCGTAAACTCCAAGGGAGTTTACCCTTGAACCCCAAACACTATAGCAAGGTCCTTTAGCACTTAGATGCAATCCTTAAGACTTGTAGCACTTATATAAGGTGTTTTACATGCCTTAGGATGTCTTAACTTTGTCAATTAGTGGTTTAAAGTCTAATTGAATACATATATGTGTGATTATATGTTAACTAGGATCTTTGAGTGTGAACAAGTATTCACTTGTCACCTGGCTATCCTACATCATCCAGTTCATCCAAACCACCATCTACAGGTGAGTTCATACCCCTTGATCAATGTTTTAAATGATTTTAAATGCTTTAATGGGGAGGGGGGGGGGGGGGGAATACAAGTAGAAAACAACATGTTATTAAATCAATCATATGCATTTATAACTGTGTTTTCATTCAGCAGATTTCACATACTTCAAAATGTGATGCATGAAATGGTTTTATATCTTAAAAATACCTGGATAGCAAAAGTATTACATTTGAAATGTTTATTAAAATGACATCAAGTCATTGTTAATTATTGTTCAAAACTCTTAGATATCTTACCAAACCATTTTTACCTTCTTGAACAAAACTATACTTATACACTTATGTTCTTATATATGTATTGATGTTATAGTTTTCATCCTTCATTCAGTTTCCCACACTCTTGTGTAACAAGGGTGTATAAACCTACTTGAACAACCAATTACCTTCTAGTTAACTATTATAGGGATAGTTAGAAGATACATAACATCATTCCTCTTACAAGAAATCACACAAGAGTTAGTTCATTCATGAGTCTATACCAGTACATTACATGATACATGAGAACGCTTACATAGATACGCTTACATGAATATGCTTACATGAATACGCTTACATAGATACTCTTACATGAATACGCTTACATAGATACTATTACATGAATATGCTTACATGAATACGCTTACATGAATACGCTTATATAGATACGCTTACATGAATATGCTTACATGAATGCCATACATGAGTACCTTTACGTAGATACATTTTCCTGTATACATTTACATAGATACTTGTACCTCAATTCACTAGGATGATTTATTAGTACCTTCTGTGTAAATTGTCCTGCCTATCCCAGTTCAACAGGATATCTAGACGGGACTAACCATTCCGTAGCCCAGCTGTTAGCACCAGTGGTTGATGAACATCTACAGATGCCTACGGTTATTACTTATACTAGGAGTACCTTTACAGGACTAACCATTCCATGGGCCTACTGTTCGCTACAGAGGTTGATGAACATCTACGGATGCCTACGGTTAATACTTATATTAGGAATACTTTTACGAGACTAACCATTCCTCCCACCTGCTGTAGCTACAGAGGAAAATTGAACAATCTACGGATGTTCAAGAGTTATACATTTCACAAATCGCGATGTCGTGTTAATCCTAATACAAAAGGATAACACCTACATGATTATATTTTCCTATTACTTTATTTTGTGATAGATTCACATAAACGATGAGTTAGACTAAGTACTGTTTGTAATAGTCAAAGAGAAGGAAAAACTATCATTATCATAGTACAACTTTCGGGTCTTGGTAGAAGACTATTATATTCTTTTCCTATTTACTTTATTTTGTGATACATTCACATAAACGATGAGTTAGACTAAGTAGTATTTGTAATAGTCAAAAAGAAGGAAAAACTATCATTATCATAGCAAAACATTCGGGTCTTGGTAGAAGACTACATTTCATACTAGTAGGAAATAAGGGATTTTCTAGGGTTTTCATACTTATTTCAATTGTTTCATTTAAAGATTTACAAGGCATTCATAACAGTTTTCCAAAACAAGACAATGACACTTAAATACTTATGAATTCACCAGCTTTAGGCTGATACTCTCTTTCAAAATAACTTGTATTCTCAGGTCACCAGTTAGACATGTACGATGGCCAGGCCTTGAGAAGACGGAGCACAGACATGACTCGTCTTATTTTGATTATTCATTTTATTGTTGTACATTATGAAAGAACACACATGTATTAAAAATTTACTTTTAATGCAATGGATGATGTTGTTGCTTGTTTACTACTTTACACTGTTATGATACTTCACATGACGTCCTCCACCCCGGAACGTTTCCGCCGTTCTTGGTTTTGGGGTGTGACAGATTGGTATTAGAGCTTTGTTTATAGTGAATTAAGTATATCAACCCATAAAAGATATACTAACTATAAATACATTGAGATTAAAACACTCTGTCCAAGAGTTTATACTTTAAATAGTAACATATTTAATTTAGTATACGTGCCTGCATTCATACTAAAATCCGTATCATAATGACAAGAACAAAAGTATTGCGATTGTTGAATATCACAGGTAAGCTCGGGGATGTATGGTCAGTCTTGGGAGTGGCACAGCCTGATCAACTATGTTGTTCCAAGGAGTGATTAGCACATGCCCAAGAATGGTTGTGATATGGCAACAAGTCTAATAACTTACCAACATTACCACAATAAGAACATTATAACAGAACCTAAGTCTAAAATACCATAGGGGTGTTTTGTGTTACTATAATTACTTTATACCTGAGAACTAAAACGGGATCTTCATTACTAAGTTGATAGTTGCTAAGTGGATACACTAAAGTTATATGTAACTAGGATGTTATAGACTTAGAATCGGTGAAATTTTTGCTTTACCCCTATTCCTTGTGAATTTGGAGTTGAGGTCACTTATTCGAAGGCCTATCCTGTGTTGATTACATATAACTGGTATGCACTTTACAAATAGCGATATAATTGATGAAGATTTTCTAATAATTATCTAGATAGTTCGGCTGATAATTATTTCATTACCCAAATTCTCGCGTAGATAACATGGCTGGACTCCATCCCCACGGCAACTCGTACCTTCCAAACGAAGTCATTGCTGGATGGTTTGGAGAAGAACCGGAGAATGATCATCCTATCCTTTTGAATGATCACCATGACGAAGACCTTTCAGACGGTGCTAACTCCGAACCCGAGGTTGAGAACCTACCCCATGCAGCTCCCTTTCCAATTCCTAACCCTCGTCCGACTTTTCATGGCCCGACGCCTGAGTGGGTGGAATGCTTGGAAACATGGAGCCAAGGACAAGATCAACCCTTGCCATTTAATGGTAACCGAAACTTCTATGACCTAAGCAATGGGGGATCAGCAGACAGAATCTTGCCAATCTTGGTCCATAGAGTGGCCCGAAATGAGATTCAAGGCAGGACAACCCTACATCAGATCACTAAAGTTGTCGCCGATGCGAGAATGCATACCCTCTGCACCATTTGTCTAGAAGATGCTCGTGAGAGATCTGAGAGAAACCATGAAATCCTGCTGCAAGCACTGGCTGAATCACGAGCTGAAGTCATAGAACTTCGAATACGCCAGAGGGTGTATGAAAGACACCTACTTGATGTGGAACGCCAACTGGCTGAACTGAGAGTTCACCAGAGGGATGACCGTCGCCAGTAGTAGATGCCTTATTTTATTTTCCTTGCTAGAAAGGAATCGTTTTTCTATCTATGCCCGATGTGGCATTTTCTATGAAACTATCTTGTACTGTAAGTACTTTTGGTTAGGTCTTTATGCTGTCAAGAACTATCTTCTCTGGATATGATGTAAGACCTTTTTACAAGGTCATTTTCCCGAACTTGTACGTCATGAATATCAAAGATATTGACAGTCGGCTAACTTCTGTGTCATTCTTTATTCAAATACTCTTATCATACTTTCATTAGAGTCTATCTGAAACATGCTTTAGTCAAGTCATTGGACTATAGCAATTTAACTCCGGAGACATCTCCAAGTTTCTTTTAATGGTTGGATCATGTTATTCACCAACCAACAGTACCTCGGCTCGAACGACAAACGTCTTAAGACCACTGTATGAGCTTACTTCCACTTTTTCTAGGACTGCATCATAGGGATGTAGGTTAAACCTTCGTGAACATGCTTCCAGTCCGTACTAGGACTGCATCATAGGGATGTAGGTCGAACCTTAGAGAACATACTTCTATTCTTTACATGAGCGATCGAACTACGTCTAGGTTCAACCATCCTCGCTCACAAATTCATTTTCTTTCAGTGTAACAGAATCATGTCGCCCAAGAAAAACGATCAGCCCATCAACCAAACACCAACTCTTCAGATTGATGCAGCTACCTTTCAAGTTGCAGTCTTGCCTACCGTATCAGCTATTCTGACCCACCTGAACGCTAACAACACAAATGTTAGCGGGATTGTTAACAACAATTCCAATCTGAGTAACAATCAAGCACTTCAACGAGCAGCAACAAACTACCACGATACCCCGAGTCCCAAGACCAAGAGTATCAAACGGAAGTCTTGGGCTAAATCTAAGGACAAATCGCTTCGAAGGGTGAATAGGAAACAACCACCAATAACAACCTTCACCGCCACGACATCAGTACCTCCTACTACCATCCCTTCGGGCATCCTAATTGTCCCTAACCCAGCTAGACAATATGCTGGAAATCTCCCAAAATGCATCCAATGCAGTTATCACCACCATGGACGTTGTCGGGAGATGCAGTGCTCAAACTGTAACAGAAAGGGGCACACCAGACGTTACTGCAAGAGCCTAACAAGGCTGATCAACCAAGTGCCCAGCACCGGTGTGAACCAGGCTTGCTACGGTTGTGGCAAGGTAGGTCACTACAGAAGGAACTGCCCAGCGGCAGAAAATGCTGGCACAAACGAAAGTCTACTACCAACCACCGCCGCAGGAGAGACTACTCCGAACCCACGTTAATGTAATTTAGGCGTTTCGTTGTAACAGACTTATGAACCATCCAAAAACTAGTGTAACTAGAGTTTTATCTTTTGCGAGATCCCGTCCGTTAAGGGATGCTCGTGCTGCGTATACTTATCTTTTGTAGTGTACCTAGTTCGCAGCAATAGTTTTGTAGTAAATCTTAAGTTCAGTAACTCTGTTAAAGGTTGCACTGTTGGGTTTTGTCTGTAATGCCTTTTGTTCAAATCTAATGTCTTTAGTTTTCCATATGATTCCGACTTTATCATACGACTCGAGTAAATTCGATCCTCGCAATACCAGCTCCATACGTACATCTTTTTCTCAGTTAATCGTCTTTTAGCGAAGCCGTCATAGCAGAACATCGAAGTATTCATGCATGAAATACCTTATAGTTCTTTTCCTTTCCGAAGGAATCCCCACAATATCACTCGTACAATACGTCAAGTTCAATCCAAAGATTCATACGGTTGATATATCACTGAAGAATGTATACATGAGAGTAATATATAATCAAGGTTCTACAAGTTTTGAATTGACGATTCCACTTTAACTTCTTTTCCCTCGATGGGATGTGAGCTTAAAGAAGAATCAGTTATTCGACTACCTTTTCAATCTTAATTATATACGACTCGTATACACGAGATTGTGATCGTTGGGCCATGTATGAATTCTAATATGAACTTCAGGACAGAGGCTGCCCAAGACTACGAGTAATTGCATTTGGCATGTGAACAAACTTAGAACCCAGTATGACTCTTATAACCAGATCGCCTTACAGTCTAAACACCTATGGAGATACAAGAACAGCCCGGAAAACTCAGCAAACTAATCAGCAATAGAATTGAAAGACTAGGCTTCTCACCCTTGAGAGCTCTGGTCTTATTCTTACCAGAAGTCGATGGAGTGCATCATATATACCTCGACGATCGGGGACTTCATTAAGATTTCCTTTAGAAATCGTTATCTCTGCCTCGCATAGATGAATTGATTGAACAAACGCAGGGAAAGAGTTACTCTCAGAAATGGACCTGAGATCCGAATATCACTAGTTCGAGTGTTAGGGAAGGATGTCCTGAAGACTACCCCCCGAACTTGATGCAGACACTTCGAGTCCGTAGTGATACCCCTCGGATAGGACCAATACGCCCATAGTATTCATGAGCTAAATGAGTAGGGTACGTCTTTCTTACTGGGATCAGTTCTTCATTTCTCCATGTAATGACTTACTTATCTACCCTCGTAGTAAGAAAGAACCCATGGAAACATTACCCTCGGAGATACTTTTCGCAAAGTTCTCTGAACACGAGTTTTGGAATTAAAGAGTCAAATTTCCTGAGACACACTATTAGTGATGTGGAAATTCTTGAGTACTCTGGCAAATTATCCAAAACCGTTGGGAATTTGTCGGCACCATAGTCACCGACAGAAAATTCGCCAAATTCTAGGTCTTACGGACCTACTATCATAGTCCATTCAGAATTCCTCGCAAATTACAGAAACCCTTTCGACTTTGACCCAGCAAGGGGTGGCCCTTGACTGGGAAGTTAAGCAGGAGAAAGAACCTTTGGAATTCCAAGTGAGAGACCAAATTCTTTAGGAATCTCACTCTGGGAATGGCTTAATACACTTCGTAAAACGTGGAAAGCTAAATCCAATATAGTTAGGACCTCCGAGATTCTTACCAGAATCGGTCCTGTATCTCACAAACTAGACCTACTCCGCGAACTCAGTAAAGTACATTTTACCCTTCGCGTCTCGATTTTCAAACCGTACCTTTCCGTTAGGACTCTCGTAAGCCACTCGACGAGATCGAGATTAACAAGATCCTCGCCTTCGTATTAGAACCGTAGTGACCCTTGACCGAGTGGTCAAGCGAACGAAACAACGTCGTCGCCCGTTAGTGAAGGTTCGTTGGAATACCAACCGAGGACCTGTATTCACTTATGAGCGCAAGAACCAATCGATTAGGAAGTTTCCCACCTCTCGACTTGATCATTCATACCTACTTCCTTACCTAAATTCTAATTTCGGGACGAAATTCCCTTTAACAGGGGGATGATGTGACAACTCGAAATTTTCATTCGGTCAAACCCTAGCAGTCAATCACTTCATATTATAAGTCAAGTTCACTTTTACTTGTTTTTGGGAAAAATAAGTTCGTTTGATTATTTTAATATTATCTTTAAACGAACGGGTGAAAGAAAGTGCGTCTCGGGTTTTGAATTTTAAAAACCGCAAACACCTCGTGTTTTAGAAGTTCACGGCCAAACTTTTATGTTTGGGTCGGAAAAACTTCCAAAAATCATGAACTCATGCATAAGCATGAGTTTACTCCTCTAGTTAATCACTTTTCACTTTTCACCCTAAAAGAGTAAACTCCAAAAGAGTAAACTCAAGAAAACCTCTCAAGTAGCAAACTAGAAACAATTCAAGATCTTCAAAGTTGTAAGTGTTCTATCCATTCCAAGTTGATTAAACACTTAATCTAGTGTTTGTGCATCTATTCATCCATTCATTTTTGTGTTTTTGATTAGATTTCCAAAAACACCAAGAGCACCAAGAACAAACACTAAGTGTTCTTGGACTTTTGCTCAAATCAAGCCTCCTAATAGTAAGTACTCCCATCCTTGAGTGTTATTAAGCTAGTATTACATCTAAACATCAAGAAATTATGCCAAGAACACAAGGTTAGAGGTGTTCACGGTCCAAGAAGGTTCTTGGGCCGTAAACACCATAAATGGCACCAAAGTGTGCCTAAGTCCCTTGTTTAGCCCTAGTTTGATGTTTAAGACTTACCTTGACATGTTTGAACCTTCTCTTGATGGGTTTAAGCCATAAAAAACACCAAAGAATGACATGATCATGTGTTTACGGTTTGGTGAGCTCCAAAAACCGGGAACACCCTTTAGTGTGTTTAAATGGGTCATTTTCCTTCCTTAGGCCTAAAAACTAGCTTAGAAAATTACCTTGATGAGTTAGGGACTTGAAAACATAACAATACCAATTTCCATATGGGTTTATGGTAGTAAACCCAAAGAGAAATGACCATGAGGCCGTAAACTCCTCAAAGGAGTGTAATGATGCCCTAATCTCTTCCAAAGGCCAAACCACCAAGTAGAAATGCTTCAAAGGACTTGCAAAACCTCAAAACAACTTATGGTAAAAAAGAGAGGAGTTTACGACCATAAACTCTTGAGTTTATGACCGTAAACTCATTAGATCAAAGTCATAAAAACCGTAAACTCCAAGGGAGTTTACCCTTGAACCCCAAACACTATAGCAAGGTCCTTTAGCACTTAGATGCAATCCTTAAGACTTGTAGCACTTATATAAGGTGTTTTATGTGACAACCCGAAATTTCCATTCTGTACAAACTATATCACTTCAATAGAAGTTATAGCAGTCACAGTTAACTTTCAGACTTTCTGCGTAAGTTTGAGTAATTCAGGGTTTACACTTCAGGAAATATCAGGAGAGTGGGTGCACTAGGGTTTTGTGCAACACTATTATTCCAACACACTATTATATTAGAGATCAATTCAGGAATAAAAATATTTTCTGCCAAAAGTATTTCAGGACTATAAATAGATTTCTGAACCAAATTCATTCATTATTCATATTTCCAACTAGAGAAAAGCCATTTTCTCTCTCACGGATCTTCGGGTTTTTATACCAAAACGTGAGCAACTCTTTCTAGTAGTGTTAGAATGCTTATTATGTGCTTATAACATGATTTAGATGGCTAAATCATTAGATCTAGGAGTTTACTCCCCAAGGTGTTCTTGGGCGGTAAACTCCCAAAACAAAGCCAAAACCGACCCTTGTGTTATACAACTGCCTTAGACTCAATTGTAGGTGTATTAAGGACAAGAAAACAACCAAAATCCACCCAAGTTTGGGAGTTTACGGCCCAAGAATATCATAGGCCGTAAACTCCAATTTCAAACTCAAAATGGTACTTTTAAGGCTCCTAAAGCCTTAGACAATTACCTAGACTTGTTCCCATTTAATCAAGGGCTTGAACCACATCAAAATCACTTAACAAAGTGAGTTTATGGCCAAGACATGGTTCTTGGGCCGTAAACTCCTTAAAGGGGCACCAAAGTGTGCCTAATGCCTTCATATGCTTGGAATTAAAGTCTAGAACCTATACCACAAGTGCAAGAGACTTGAAAGCATAAAAAACACACCATACTTAGAGTTTACGGCCGTAAACTCTAAGGGGAATGGCCTTAGGGCCGTAAACTCCTAAATGGAGTGTTTCTAGACCTTAAACCCTTCCAAGACTTTAACCACCAAGATAGAATAATTCTAGGAATCATTTGGGACTTCAAAACACACAAAACACCCATGGTTGGGAGTTTACGACCATAAAATCAAGAGTTTACAACCGCAAACTCCATGTGTGATGGTATATGGGGAGTAAACTCACATATAGGGTCCTTTGGAACCCTAAACAAAAATACCTTGTCCCACAATAGCTTAGATGCAATCCTTAAGGCTTAAAACACTTATGTAAAGTGTTTATTATGTCTAGGATGTCTTAACATTATCAATTAGTGATTTGAGTCTAATCGAGTGCATATATGTGTGATTATATGTTTATTAGGATCGTAGTGCGTGTACAAGTCCTCGCTTGACACCTAGCCATCCTATACCGTTCAGTTCATCCCAATCACCAACTACAGGTGAGTTCATACCCCTAATCAATGTTTTAAATGATTTTAAATGCTTTAAAGGGGGGAATACAAGTAGAAACAAACATGTTATTAAATCATTGATATGTATTTTATAACTGTGTTTGTCATTTAACAGATTTCACATACTACAAAATGTGACGCAAGAAATGGTTTTAAATCTTAAAAACACATTGTTATCAAATGTTTTACCTTTGAAATGTATATTAAATTGACATCAAGTCATTGTTAATTATTGTTTCAAAATCCATAAGATGTCTTACAAAACCATTTTTACACTCTTGAACTAATGCATGTACACTTATATTCATATATATATATATATATATATATACATATATATATATATATATATATATATATATATATATATATATATATATATATATATATATATTGATGTTATAGTTTACAACTTTCATTTAGTTTTTCACACTCTTGAGTAGTAAGAGTGTATAAACATACTTGAACAACCAATTACCTTCCAGTAAATTATCATAGGGATAATTTGGAGATTTCAAACATAATTCCTATTACAAGGAATCACATAAGAGTCAGTTCATTCATGAGTCTATACTAGTACATTACCTGATACATGAGTACCTTTACGATTGATTACATGATACATGAGTACGCTTACATAAACGCATTACATGAGTGCCTTTACGTAGATACACTTAACGGTGTACATTAACATGAATACTTGTATCTCGAATTGCGAGGATGATTTATTAGTACCTTCTGTGTAAATCTTCCTGCATATCCCTAGTACCTCGGGATATCTAGACAGGACCCTATCCCTAGTACCTCGGGATACCTAGATGGGCCTCTATCCCTCAGTACCTCGGGATATACGTACGGGACTAACCATTCCGGAACTCATCTGTTAGCAACAGTGGGTGATGAACATCTACGGATGCCTACGGTTATTACTTATACTAGGAGTACCTTTACAGGGACTAACCATTCCTCCGCCCTGCTGCTGCTACAGAGGACAAGTGGACAAGCTTCGGATGTTCATTAGGTTATATGTATTATGTTAGCCCTAGTACCTCGGGATAACATTTACATTCGTCGTGTTAACCTCAGTACCTCGGGATAACACGTACATAAGTGATTTTTCCTGTTTAATTTATGTTGTGATACCTTCACATAAACGATGAGTTAGACTAAGTACTTTAGTACTAAAAAACCAAAGGAAAATTATCATTTTACTTACAAAACATTCGGGTCTTTGTAGAAGACTACATTGTTATAACAAAACATTCGGGTCTTGGTAGGAGACTACATTTCATACTTATAGAAAATAAGGGTTTTTCTAGGGATTTCATACTTACCTCAACATTTTCATGTAAAGGTTTACATGGCCTTCATAGCAGATTTTCATAAGCAAGACAACGACACTTAATTTCTTATGAATTCACCAGCTTTAAAGCTGATACTCGCTTTCAAAATAACTTGTATTCTCAGGTCAGCAGTAGATAGGTACGATGGCCAGGTTTTGAGAAGACGGAGCGGACAAGTCTCATATTTTATTTTGATTGTATATTTTTGGTGTCTTACCACAATGAAAGAACACACATGTATTAAAACTTTACTTATAATGCAATGGATGATGTTGTTGCTTGTTTATTATATTACATTGTTGTGATACTGTACATGACGTCCTCCACCCCTGAACGTTTCCGCCATTCGTGGTTTTGTGGTGTGACATTTTACATGCCTTAGGATGTCTTAACTTTGTCAATTAGTGGTTTAAAGTCTAATTGAATACATATATGTGTGATTATATGTTAACTAGGATCTTTGAGTGTGAACAAGTCATCACTTGTCACCTGGCAATCCTACATCATCCAGTTCATCCAAACGACCATCTACAAGTGAGTTCATACCCCTTAATCAATGTTTTAAATGATTTTAAATGCTTTAATGTTGGGGGGGGGGGGGGGGAATACAAGTAGAAAACAGCATGTTATTAAATCAATCATATGTATTTATAACTGTGTTTTCATTCAGCAGATTTCACATACTTCAAAATGTGATGCATGAAATGGTTTTATATCTTAAAAATACATGGATAGCAAAAGTATTACATTTGAAATGTTTATTAAAATGACATCAAGTCATTGTTAATTATTGTTCAAAACTCTTAGATATCTTACCAAACCATTTTTACCTTCTTGAACAAAACTATACTTATACACTTATGTTCTTATATATGTATTGATGTTATAGTTTTCATCCTTCATTCAGTTTCCCACACTCTTGTGTAACAAGGGTGTATAAACCTACTTGAACAACCAATTACCTTCTAGTTAACTATTATAGGGATAGTTAGAAGATACATAACATCATTCCTCTTACGAGAAATCACACAAGAGTCAGTTCATTCATGAGTCTATACCAATACATTACATGATACATGAGTACGCTTACATAGATACGCTTACATGAATATGCTTACATGAATACGCTTACATAGATACGCTTACATGAATATGCTTACATGAATACGCTTATATAGATACGCTTACATGAATACGCTTACATGAATGCCATACATGAGTACCTTTACGTAGATACATTTTCCTGTATACATTTACATGGATACTTGTACCTCGATTCACTAGGATGATTTATTAGTACCTTCTGTGTAAATTGTCCTGCCTATCCCAGTTCAACGGGATATCTAGACGGGACTAACCATTCCGAAGCCCAGCTGTTAGCACCAGTGATTGATGAACATCTACGGATGCCTACGGTGATTACTTATACTAGGAGTACCTTTACGGGACTAACCATTCCTTGGGCCTACTGTTCGCTACAGAGGTTGATGAACATCTACGGATGCCTACGGTTAATACTTATATTATGAATACTTTTACGGGACTAACCCTTCCTCCCACCTGTTGTAGCTACAGAGGAAAATTGAACAATCTACGGATGTTCAAGAGTTATACATTTCGCAAATCGCGATGTCGTGTTAATCCTAATACAAAAGGATAACACTTACATGATTATATTTTCCTATTACTTTATTTTGTGATACATTCACATAAACGATGAGTTAGACTAAGTACTGTTTGTAATAGTCAAAGAGAAGGAAAAACTATCATTATCATAGTACAACTTTCGGGTCTTGGTAGAAGACTATTATATTCTTTTCCTATTTACTTTATTTTGTGATACATTCACATAAACGATGAGTTAGACTAAGTACTGTTTGTAATAGTCAAAAAGAAGGAAAAACTATCATCATCATAGCAAAACATTCGGGTCTTGGTAGAAGACTACATTTCATACTAGTAGGAAATAAGGGATTTTCTAGGGTTTTCATACTTATTTCAATTGTTTCATTTAAAGATTTACAAGGCATTCATAACATCTTTCCAAAACAAGACAATGACACTTAAATACTTATGAATTCACCAGCTTTAGGCGGATACTCGCTTTCAAAATAACTTGTATTCTCAGGTCACCAGTTAGACAGGTACGATGGCCAGGCCTTGAGAAGACGGAGCACAGACATGACTCGTCTTATTTTGATTATTCATTTTATTGTTGTACATTATGAAAGAACACACATGTATTAAAACTTTACTTTTAATGCAATAGATGATGTTGTTGCTTGTTTACTACTTTACACTGTTATGATACTTCACATGACGTCCTCCACCCTAGAACGTTTCCGCCGTTCTTGGTTTTGGGGTGTGACACATAGCCTCCTCTCACTTGATTTGAGCTTTAGCATCATTTATGAGCTCGTTTCTCCATTGGAAGGTGGAATCTTGAAGAACAAGATGGTAACAAAGTGTATAGAAGAAGGGTTTAAGTATATATCCAACAAGGTTACTTCATTCTTAGACCATTGTGAGTAAAATAGCTTCAAACTTGCTATAGGATCTTGATAATTTTCATATTTGTCACTTTTTGGTCCCTTAAGCTTGTGTTTTGGGAGGTGAGGCAACTCCATCACATTTTGAGTTATATGGAACACTCTTGGGACTTGTTGGACTTGGAAAGTTGTGCTTTGGTGCTTGTTCATTAAGCCATGCAAGTTGTGTTAGTGTTTTTGGGTCATTTTAGTGCATAAATTTTGGATCTTGAAAGTTTGTGACCTTGTTATGGATAAAGTTGGAGACTTTATCCATCTAAACATCATATTGATTTAGATTTGAAGGTTGGAGACTTGGACTTACTGGAGTATGTTGAGAAAGATGCATTTTGGTCCCTTTTAAGGCTTAAAGACTAGATCTTGGTTGTTTGAACCATCCTAATGGCTAAAGTTGGAAATTTTAACCATTATAGAGCTATTAGGAACTAGATATAGGATTTGAGTGCAAGGTCTTTATGTATTAAGTGCTTAAAATAAAGTGTGGCAAGGGACGCCATATACGGGGCATAATCTGGGCTACGCGTAACGTAGCCTGATTCTTGCCTGTTTTCTGCATAAGACTCTATGCCCTGCGTAGAGTAAGACGTATGTAGCGCGTAAGTCAACGAAATGTTGACCGTTGACTTTTTTTACTAGTTTGACTTTTGGTCAACGGTGAGGGGTTGAGGACTTATAAAAGGAAAAATGGTCTTTTGACCAAATGAGGATTTATCTTGGTATTTGAAATTACTAAGTTGGAGTATTAACTTTAATTGATAATTATGGTTTAGTTTTGGATATGTTTAGTGAGAGAGACTTTAGCACCAACAGTTCGTGTATGAGATATTTTTGTTGACCGATTGAGGTGAGTCTTCCCACTATTCTCATAGGTCGAAGACACTAATGTCGGCCCATTGGATTGTGTTAGTTTTCTTTGTGACTCTTGCATGTTTATGTTGGGTTGGGCCAATTTGTATGTTGGGTTGGGCCCACTTGTATGTTGGGTTGGGCCCACTTGTATGTTGGGCTGGGCTTATTTGTATGTTAGACTAGGCCCATTATTAGTTATATTGGGATGAGCCCATTTATATGTTGGGTTGGGCCATTATTATAGATGTTGGGTTGGGATCATTATAATGTATGTTGGGTTGGGCCCATTATTATGTTGGGATGGGCCCATTTATGTATGTTGAGTTAGGCCCATTTAGTTATGTGCTGGGTTGGGCCCATTTATTTTGGATATGGTATTTTGGAGAACTCACTTAGCTTTGTGCTTATGGTTTAGTTTTAATATTTTCAGGTACTTTTGGTTTCAAAATGAAGGGACCAACTTGATCGCACTACATCCTGTAAAGATTTATTTTTGCATTGAGTGTTATGACTTTACTCTGATGTTTTGAGAATACTTTGACTCTGATCGTCTTTTGGAACAACGAATGAATGGTTTTGACGTATTTAAAAAAATTACTTAGTAGGTTTGGGATGCTACATTTTTATCCCCGCTTATATCCATATACTGGCTCTGCCCCTAAGAACACCGAGCTCCATCAGAGAATAAATGGGCGAAAAGCTTGGAAGAAGAAACGATGGAGAAGAGAGGGGTGGGTTGTCGAATGGTGAGAAGAAAGGAGGGAAGAAGAGAGTAAGAATAAAAAGACTCCGCTTGCCATTGTTGAGCTGCCATTCCGATCTTGACATGTCGAGTTTAGGGGTCGGTGTTCCCCAAGTTCACTATGTGCAATCGTAGAAGAAAAGCACGTTTCCACCATTTCCCGTCTCAACCTTTTTTTGGAAACCTCAACATTCTTATCTCTCTCTGTGTGTGTGTGTGTATGTTAAACCCGTAATCTTTCACTACAATCGTCGTTATCCCACCACCAGCACTTACGTTAACTGCCATGTTATGCCTTCTACACCGATCTATGCTATATGCCTATGTTTTTGTGGTGTGAAGGAACAAAGATGTAAGAGAAACGACACAAAGAACTTCTAGAAAGGATGATTTTTTTTAATATTTAGATCTAATTGATAAAGATGAACTTTTTCACATGATGGATTCGATTTACAATTATTGGTGGTATGGGTAAAAAACACACGTATATGGAAGAACACGAACTAAACCCGCACATGTATGTGATAATGTGTGTGGTATAACATTTTCTTTATTCTAAATCAGAGACAAACCAGGTATGTATAAAATGGTAACATATAAATAACTTATCTTTATTTTACATTTGTATTTAGTTTGATGTTTGATTTTAGTTTGATATTATTTGCCTATTGTGACTCAGTAATTATTTGTAGTTTGATTTTTCTATGGAACATAAAAATAAGGTTTCTTGATTTAATTATTACAAAGATGACTTAATAATATTTGTAAAATGATCAACTCATGCATGACTTTATGAAGAAACCCTAATTTTAGGGTTTTACCCTATATAAGCATAATGTTAACCCTTTTCCTTCATTTCTAGGTCAGCCTCCACCATCTCAAAACCCCAAACCGTCCTTTAGCCTTCATGGTGACATTTTGAGCTCATGGTGTCCTTTTTTGGTGTGTTTGGTCAATCTCCAAGAAGATGGAGTTTGGTGCAAGGATGGGAATCAAGGAAGAGCTTATGGATCTTGCTTATGTGTCTCATTTCCAGCTTGTTGGAGGTAAAAAGCTTTGAGCTTGATTATTGATGTCTTAGATCTATCATTTATGCGTTTTGGTTCATTTTGCTCCTAAAAATGAGATATAGTGGTATTGATCCCATTTCAGGAGCTTTGATTTTCCCCACTTAGTGTTTCTGAGGTTCAAGGTCCATAAAGTTGGCACCTTTAGAGTTTAAAACCATCCATGTTTGATTTTGGGTCCTTTTCATGAAAGTAGAATGCTACACTTTGATATTGGGTCTTCTTGGGGCATGCAAATCACCAAGTCAGTGACTTTATGGTTCTAGACGTTCATCTAGTAGTAGACCTATGGTTTGGGCTTATGGGGTCAAGCATTAAGAGCTTAATGAAGGTTTTGGCTCAATGGAGGAGTACGATGGGCGTACAAGTCTGTACGCGCAGCGTACAAGCCAAACAACTAGTACACTTAGTGTACAGCTGAGTACGCCCCGCGTACTCAGTCAAGGGAACTTTTTCTTATTGGGCTTTAGTGTAGGCCATTTGTTGGGCTTATTTGTCATGGGTCCTATTGGGCCATCAGGTTTTGGTCTGATAGTGATGTTGAGAAGGACCACGAAGGGGTTTGGGCCCAATTTGGAAAATTAGGCCATGATTTGGGCCACAAGTGGTTTTTGATATTTTGAGTTTGAGTGTGTGAGTATTTAATGGGCCATCGGAATACAAAGTGTTTTGGACTAGAACTAATGGTTAGGCCTTAAGGTAAGACCCATGTAAGGGGTTGGGACCAATTTGGAAAATTGGGCCATTGGTTGATTAATTGGCCTTTAGGCCTTTCAGATTGTAAGTTTGGGTCTTAGATTTGGACGAGGCTAGGTTTGGGGTAAAATGGTCTTTTTACCCCAGGTATGGAGTTGTGGTTATGGATTGGAACCCAATTGGTAATTAGGTGTTTTTTTTTGTTATTGATAGTCCCGGGATCTGCCATCCAATAGCCAAGGGTGTTTCTGTATGGTTCAACAGTGCGAGGTGAGTCCTCTCACTATATCCATGGGTCGAAGGCACCAATGCCAACCCATTACGTGTTATGTGGTATGCTAGTTGTCTTTGTAATACTTGCATGGAAGACCGCAGAGGGAGCCCGTGGCAATTGGATGTCAGACCATGGGGGGAGTCCATGTCACTTGGTTATCAGATAGTGGGAGGAGCCCAAGGCATTCCAAGTAAATACCATGGAGGGTGCCCATGGCAATTCATGTATGCCTTTCTCTTGCATGGTTTTCATGTGATTGTATGTTGTATGGTATTTTGGGGGACTCGCTAATCTTTGTGCTTACAGTTTTCAGTTTATGTTTTTGGTACTCCAGTTTTCAAATGGAAGAGTTCGGGACGATTGCAGTGCACACAACACATGTTTCAGCATTCTGTGAATTACTCTGATTTAATGATGTTTTGTTAAATATTGGTTACTCTGGTTTTATGGAAACAATATGTATTATCAATTTATTAAACTAAAAGAAAAAAAAATTTATGTCCTGATTTTCGGGATGTTACTTATTTTTTAAGCTATTTGTTTGAAATTCTTAATGATTACAAAAAATTGTTTCATGATTTTTTTTTTTGTTAATTTATGATTGTAATTTAGGTTTAACATTATAGTTTATAACTTTTAGCTATTTTTAAAATATTCTCAATATTTTTTCAAGTTTAACTGAAATTTTGATTTAAGTTAACCGTTTAACACTGTATTGAAATTAATAATTTAACTATTTTGCGTAAAATCATAAAGTATACAAAAATTATGACTTTAAAATGACAATTGCTCACATATGATACGACAACATATCTAAACCAATATGTTAATTAGTATAATATGTTAAAAAGTTAAAGTCATAATTTTATAAATAGAAGTAAAATATGATATATTTAGTTTTTGCATTAATTTAACATTATTAACCAATTTAAAATACGTATTAAAAAGAAATTGAAAAGTCATGTAGGTTTGAAATGCATAAGGTGCAAGTAAAAATATTATATATATATATATATATATATATATATATATATATATATATATATATATATATATATATATATATATATATATATATATATAAAAATCATAGTCAAAAGAAGAGTTTGATCTGGCTTAGAAGGAGCGCTAACAATATGCTTATTCGATTGGGATTACCAACCGACTTGTACGTTACCTATTTCAACTAGGGAAGTTTCCAAACTCAAATTTGAATATATATATATATATATATATATATATATATATATATATATATATATATATATATATATATATATATATATATATATATATATATATATTGGTTGAGAACTCATAATTTCCCGAGAACTAAAAGCGGGGAGTTAAATCAAAGTTAATTCATTAAATGCATGATTTTCGTCTAATTTGTTTGTGTCATTGGAAATATTAATATAAATGTCTAAAAATTTACATAATAAATCAAAATTTTGGATTTAAAAAAAAAATAGTATTTTTTTAATTTTTTTTAAAAGTGCAGATTTTTTTTATTTTTATAGAAAACATGATTTTTTTAAAAAAAAATTGAAAAAAATATTTTTTTTAAAAAAACTTGCAATGTTTTTAAAAGCATTTAAAAATCAATAAAAAAATGGAATATTTAAAAATTGCTGTAACTTTTTAACCAAATAAATCAACATTTTAGGTAAATATATGTATATATGTTTACAAATGCATATATGCATCTCTCATATACTATAATATTTGTATGGAAATCATAAGAAAACTCATTTTATTTACTAATATATAAACATAGTACAATAAGTATTTTATTCGATATAATATAAAATATAAAAAACAAAAAGTTGCTAAAAAATATCAAATCGTTTTCATGTTTTCTTGTCAATATTTCCATATTTCCTTCAATATATCATTTTTCACCTCTTTAATATTCACCACAATTTCTTCCAAATCTATAAGAAAGTTAAAAAAGAAATGATTAATGCAAAAACACTCACAAAAATACATATGTGACTTACATGTGATTAACATATGAATCACATGAGATTCACATATTAATCACATGCGATTTACATATGAATCACATTTACATATGACATCATATGTGAATTACATTTGATTTTCATATGAATCACATGTGATTTACATGTGAATCAAATATAATTAATATGTGAATCACATGTGATTCATATGTGAATCACATGTGATTTACATGTGAATCACATGTGGTTTACATGTGATTAATATGTGAATAAAATGTGATTCACATTTGACTCACATGTGATTTACATGTGAATCACATGTGATTTACATGTGAATCACATGTATAAATCCTTCTTGGGCATTTAATCAAACAACTAGTGTGCAAATATTTGATCTACTTCATGCATGGGGCAACTATTCATGAACAAAAACGGACTAAACCATCAGTGATTGAGGAAAGTTTTGCATCAAATTAGAAATGAAGCGAGTTGAATATATCATATATATATATATATATATATATATATATATATATATATATATATATATATATATAGGCTGTTCTTCAATATTCTCAAACCTAAAACAGAAAACCGTAAGTCACTATCTTTAATATTTTAATTTATGTGCTTAAAAATGATTATACACAAAATGTTATACAATTTTAAATTCTCATACTTGATATTCTTAAAAGGTGAAGCTTGTCTCAAGATATAGGATGTATCTTGATAATCTTCTTTTCCTGATTTAGCAGTTAAAATCTACACAAAATGGTTGATTAGTTAACAAATTTTAGCATTAAAATGGTAGAAGAAGTGAAAAACATAGATTTGACATAAAAAAGAATTGCACACCAATGACATTCTCTTATTTATTTCCAAGAAATCATACAAGTATTTAGTCAACCGTCAACAATGAAGGAGAATGGTTGTGTTATAAGTTATAAAATGGATACAAAGAATTGAATTGAAGCGGTAAAAACAAATGAGGGAAAAAACCATATAAATCACACCACCTCAAACACATTGTCCCAAAAAACCCTTACGTTTAGGTTATGATTCCACAACTCAGACACATTGATCAATGATCATCATCCGGTGAAATAACACATTAACATGGTGAATTGAGAAATAGAAACTATACTCACCCGTGGATTTTGTTTATCTCAAATTCAATTACGTCTCTGATTATGATGACCATGTTGTAAACGAATGCCACCGACATCCTGTGGATGTATAGTTGAGCGTTTAGGGCAATAAATCAGATTATTGACCTCCTTCAAATCCAACGATTAGGTTTTTCGATTTTATTGATAGGCGGAGGGAGGCAATCATAGAGGAGAGTATCGGTGGAGAACACATAAGCAAGAGAGAGATAGATAGACTAATTTGGGGATTTTTCCATTAACTGATAGTGGTGTTAGATAGAACGGTACCTTTAGTTTCAATCGAGATGTTCTAACTTTGAGGAATTTGTGGTTTGAACTGAATCATATTGTCCACAATGAATCCAATCGAGTTTGTGCTTTCTTCATGAATTGTTCGAGTATCGTTGGTGGCGGCGGGGGTTACTGCGTTATGCTCGTGAATGATTAGGTTATCGACATAAGGTTGGAGGCGAGGGTTTGGAATGGGAATGATGGCGATCAGAGGAGATGGAGGCAGTTGGTATGATGATATGATACACAGACACCAAGAAGACGATGGAAGCCGATATATTTAGGGCCAGTTTCATCGGGATAGAGCAGGCATTTGTGTTTCCCATATAATACCCTTGTCCTTTTAAGTTAAGATACCCCGCCCCTTTAAGTTTCTTTTTATTTACAAAAATGGTACAAATAATCTTGATCATCCGTTTTTCAATCTAAAGTTCCACATTTAGTTCTCGGGTTCTCGGGAAATTATGAGTTCTCAAATGGTACTTCCTCTCTCTCTCTCTCTCTCTCTCTCTCTCTATATATATATATATATATATATATATATATATATATATATATATATATATATATATATATATATATATATATATATATATATATATATATATATATATATATATATATATATATATATATATATATATATATATATATGGGTGAGATCGGTTGAGAACTTATAGTTTTCCGAGAACCCGAAAACTAAAAGTGGAACGTTAGATCAAAACTAATTCATTAAGGACATGATCATAATCTTACCAATCTTATTTAATGTTTAATTTTTCGTATTATTGGAAATATTAATAGAAACGTCTAGAAAATTACATAATAAATCAAAATTTCAGATTTAAAAAAAATAGTATTTTTCAATTTTTTTTTATAAAAAGTGCAGATTTTTTAATTTTTTATAGAAAACATGAATTTTTGAAAAACAAAATTGCATTTTTTTTAGAAAACTGCAATTTTTTAAAAAACATTTGAAAATCAATAAAATTAAAAAAAAAACTGGAATATTTAAAAATACTATAATTTTCAAAAAAAAACTGATTTTTTTTTCATTAAAATCTGCAATTTTTTCAAAAAAAAAAAACTGAATTTTTTTAAATGAAAACTGCATATTTAAAAAAAAACTATTATATTTTTAAAAAACAACATTTTTAAATAAAAAACTGCAACTTAAAAAAACTACAATTTTTTATTAAAGAAAACTGCATTTTTTTCAATATATATATATATATATATATATATATATATATATATATATATATATATATATATATATATATATATATTAAAAACTGCAATTTTAAAAAGTACAACCGCCAAGTGAGTCAAGTGGGGACTCAAGGTGAACGAAGGGATGGCCCGGAAAGAAGAAACGACAAGGATGGGCGAATGTACAATAATTTATTGAGTGCGAAACCACCAAGTCTCTCAGGAAGCCCAAAGCCTGTTGAGATTATGGATTGGATCTCCGAGATGGAGATCGTGTTTGAGAGCTGTGACTATAGCGAGAAACAGAAGACCGTCTTCGCTGTAAGACAACTGAAAACTAGAGTCTTGAGCTGGTGGAAGCTATTGGCAGATACGATGCCACGAGGATAAGCCTTAAGGATGTCATGGGAAGAGTTCTTGGAACAATTGAAAATGCAGAACTGCTCAGAGATAGATCTGATAGACCTAAACAATGAGTTTTAGAACCTGAAGAAAGGAAAGATGAGTATGCCACCGCATTCACCGAGAGGACGAAGCTATTTCCCTACTTGGTTCCTACTGAACTTTCCAAAATTGATAGGTTTGCTAATGGATTGCCCACTGACTTTGGCCCAATGGTCAAAATGGCAACTACCTTGAAAACAGTTGTTAGGGCAGCTAAGAATGTAGAGACCCAGATAAGAGAAAAAAGTATAGAAAAAGATAAGGCAGGAGAAAAGCGGAAGTTTGAAGGATCTTCAAGATCCAACAAGGAGAGAAAATTCTCAAAGCTTGGAGGAGGAGAATGAGGTGAAGCGAGATGGTGTGATAAATGCAAGAAGAAGCATTATGGGAAGTGCAACGAAGAAGTAACTTGTTACAAGTGTGGAAGGACTGGTCACTATTCCAAGGATTGTACACATAATGATAAGGTATGCTACGAATGTGGAGGCAAGGGGCACATGTCTATAAATTTCCCAAAGAAAAACGAAGCAGCAAAGCCAAACACACCACCAAGGCTAAGGGCATTCCATGTGATCCTCGATGAAGCGGAAAACAACGCAAGGAGCCAAGGATGAGGAATCCATACCCGAAGATTGAGTTATGAGGTAGCCTAAGAGATAAAACAATATGATGTAGCCTATTAGAGGCATAGTCTAGGGTGAACTTGAACACCTATGTAATAGTTTCAAGAAATAATAAAGCCTTCATTTTGTTATCTGATGTGTTAATTTGATTTTCTTGCATGGTGACTTGGAAAACTGCGAGACAATACTTGGGACAAGTATGAGTAGGTGTGAAAGGTAGTAGATGCATATACTAACGGAAGCACAGGACTCACACTTGGATCGTGGAAAGTCACAAGGTTATCAAGAAGCCAATAATTGATTCCATTTTATTCAAGCATGTCGTTACCATCGTTTCGGTAATGACTAAGAAGATTGTTGTTATTCCGACCCTAGTGGTCATATCAAATTGAGTTCGACTAACGATGAGTATGATACGTGGTTCATAGAACCAAGTTCGATGTAGCATCTGACTTAAACCAGAAGATTGAAATGTGATTGTATCACATTAGAACATAAAGGATTGTATAGTCTATTATGGAATTTGACTTTAAGAGACCTGAGTCTGAGCGTTGCAACATATGATGAGAAGTCATTAGAATATGAAACACCGACCCATGATAGTAATAAAATAACTTATCTTAAGTTCGTATCCAGTGAGGATTAAGATTGTGACTTGAAGTTCATAATTTGGAGTCTAACGTGAGATAGGGAGCAAGTGCAAAATCGAGCACCGCCTGCAATCAGAAAGTCGTAGAGCTAGATACTCGTTCGAAGAAACATCAAAGTTACAATTATGACTTAGGATGAAGAGATAACGTATGGAGTCATCATGTGATCCCTGTTTCATTGATGATTCCGGGACGTAATCATCCTAAGGGGGAGATAATTGTAACGCCCGTAGATCTGGGCTAGTCAATTTAGAGATAATAGGGGTCAAAAACGACTTTTCAACAAACAATTATTTAGAATAAATAATATTAACCAATTTGTAGAATATGTCTCAAGGGTTCCGTACATATAAAGAACGCCGGAATCCGAGTTATAACGAAGAAGTTATGACCCGTCGAAGTTTCGCGATAGAACCGACACGATACCGGGAAGCATAGATAGTGAATTTACGATAGAGCAAGATTTAGCCTTAGCGATCTAAAAGGAAGTCGTAGAATACGTTAAATCGAGAGCGTCCATAAAAAGAACGCCCAAATCTGACTTCGTATGAGGAAGTTATGATTTTCCGAAGTTTCGGATTACCAGTGTACAACCCGAAATTCGAATAATAGATCGAGCGGTTTCTAGCCGACACGACCTAAACGAGAATCGAAGATCTCATTAAGAGTAGCGTAACGAGAAAAAGATAGGCGAAAACAGACGTCGGATGAAGAAGTTATGAGAATTTAACGGACCAATCCTATCCCAGCCTGTTAATAATATAACTTTTAAAATAAAGTCAAAATTAGCCGACAGAGTCTAAACGAAAGTTGTAGAGTGTGTTCCCGCCTACACGTGGATATAAATAACGTCGAAAACGGAGCTCCTATGCAAAAATTATGATTTCTAGAAGTTAAGTGTGTAATTTGCGAAACTGTGATGACGTGGCACGATCCTAGCCTTCCCTTGCTCCCCACGGTCTCGCATCCGATAAGGACACGTCGCCTCGCATTACGCTCTGCGTCCAACGTTGGTTACGCTCGGTGTACTTGATTGTCACACCCCAAAACCAAGAACGGCGGAAACGTTCTGGGGCGGAGGACGTCATGTTTAATATCAACAACAATGTAAAGTAGTAAACAAGCAACAACATCATCCATTGCATTAATAAAATAATTATTATACAATTGTATTCGGTCAAATTTTGATAAAAACTAAAGCATAAATCAAAATAAAAGATAAGTCTTGAATAAGCTTCATCTTCCTTTCTCCTTGCATCGGTACCTGTCTATGATGACCTGAGGATACAAGAAATTTTGAAAGCGAGTATCAGCTATAAAGCTGGTGAGATCATAAGTATTAATGTGTCTTAATTTGCGAAAACTTAAAATTTCTAAGACTTGACATTGCTATGAAAGAAAACTCGTATAAGTATGAAAATGTTTGCAGCTCAACTGTAAATGTTTGGAAATCCCTAGAAATCCCTATGATTCCTATTAGTAACAAAAGGAGTCTTCTACCAAGACTTAACTGTTCTGTGTGTGTGTCTCTTGTAAGAGTAAGTATTTTTCCAAAGTATAACTATCATTATCCAAAAATATAGTTTGTACATTTATGTTTAAGTGAGGTTATCACTAAAAATATGTACCGGAAAATATTAACGTAGTACTAAAACGTAGTTCTAAAAGGGCTACTACCGTACTAACTACCTCAGGCCGGGTCTTGGGCAAAGGCATTACGTGATAAATTGCGCCATACTATTGTGACAACCCCAAATCTAATTCCGTTACAATCCCATTTTCACTAACGGAATGTGTCGCTATACGTTATTTATGTAATATTTGGAACCGTCAAAATCCGAATATCTAAGTCTATGCATGACTTAATATTATCATAAGTAATACGACTCGTATGTGTTAACCCCGTTTAACCTAATAGAGTTGTTTTACCTTTCCAACCACTTCACCCGGGTAAAAAGTTTTAACCCAGTTAAATTTAAAACATCGGGTAGCCGTGTATCGGGTGCGTTTCCCAAGGCATAAGCAATGGGTGTGCCCAACATTTGAACACTCATTCACTACACACCCACTCTCTCTCTCTACTTTCTCTCTCTAGACTCAAAAACGACCCCGATTCCGCTAATTTCCGACTTCCAAACGTAAGTACTCATCCCCTATCTTATTCTAGACATGCTTCATTGAATTTGTGGGCCAAAAACCATAGGAATCAAGATTCAAAGAGGAGTTTACGGCCTAAGAAGCTCCTTAGGCCGTAAACCCCCAAAATCCAAGCCAAAGACCATGTTTCTCCTTCTTGTATGTTAGTATACTAATTAAGGCATATAACTAGAAGAGTGTGGACCTTAGAACACAAGAGAATGATGCTTGAAAAGGAGTTTACGGCCCAAGCATGTGCTTAGGCCGTAAACCCCTCAAACACCCCACAAATCCATGTTTTAAGCCCCAAAAACACTTCTAGGGTGTTTGGTGAATTAGACTTGACTCCAAGGAAGGCTTGAGTGCATTAAACATCAACATTTGAGGCCAAAAAGAGGAGTTTACGGCCTAGCATAAGCTTGGGCCGTAAACACCCAAGAAATTGTGTCAAACAAGTCCCTAAACTACCCTAGTACATGAAAGGAAATTATCTAAGGCCTATGGAAGTGTGTTGTACAATTAAACTTCACATTTGGATACCAAATGAAGAGTTTACGGCCAAGGATGTTCTTGGGCCGTAAACTCCCCATAAATATGTGCCAAATTGCTCCAAACTCACTATAGGACCTTCTAGGATTTTTCTAAGCCATTTGGGACCATGTTGTACAAGTAAAACCATCACCTTAAAGGACTTATAGGAGTTTACGGCCCAAGAACAAGTCTTGGCCGTAAACTCCCCTAAAATATCACAAATTTAGATGTTTAATCCTTCCCTCTTGGTCCAAAACACACACCACTAAATCAAGGAAGTGAGATAAGGCCTTAAACACACATTTTGGAGTGTCACAAGAGTTTACGGCCAAGCCTAGGGGGCTTACGGCCGTAAACTCCCAATGAATGGCTTTTAGGCCATAAACTCTAAGAGAATAAACTCTAGGACCCTCCCGTAAATCATCCATGGACTTGTACCACTCCCGGGAACCCTTTCTAGGCCTTAAAACCCCGAAAACGACACTAGAATGTCCAAATACTATAATGAGAAGCATAAGATGATTAACTTCTTGCAAAATACATATTTCATATGCCATTAGGGTCCTAAAAGGTGCTCAAGTGGTTATTTGGTACCAAACGCTCAATCGACACTATTACCCGATTTACCCGATTCACCCGATTTCCGCGAATTCAGGTGAGTTCATACCCCTTAATGAACCTTTCAAATGTTTTAAATGTTTTAGGGGGGAGATACAAGTTTCTTATAAATATTTAT
Organism: Lactuca sativa; assembly: GCF_002870075.4. NCBI lineage: Eukaryota > Viridiplantae > Streptophyta > Magnoliopsida > Asterales > Asteraceae > Lactuca > Lactuca sativa. Next base: position 155,018,411 of record NC_056631.2, on the reverse strand, counting down.
ACAAAGTTTTACAGAACGATTTCCGAGTTACAAGGATTAATCACATGTGATTCACTACCCTTAGTTCAAATCACATGTGATTTGTTCCTATGCCTTAAAAACGGGTTTTACCCTTTTCAAACTATTTTTAAACCATGATTCAGAATTTAAATGTTCTTTTGGAAAGTACTTTTATTAAATCAATTTGCTTATAAAATGTAACTACTCTGATATATTTATATAAATAAGACTTGGAGGACTTAGGACCGATATATCGCCTTATTTCCTGTTCTTGTTTGATTGTGGGCTTAGGGTAGTAGTTATCCGTCCGACTGTCGTCGATTTCTTACTTATATAATCTGTATATCAGTATGGTATACGAATATTACTGCTCTCACTAAATGCTAAAGTCACTAACGTGCTAAGAAACACCCCCACTAAGATAACCATAATAGGTATGGTTAGGGTCGCTACCGCTACTACTCACTAAAGTTATTACTATCTACACTATAATACTCACTAATACTAGACGATACACTAGTAAGAGAATACACTATGATCAATACTAACAGATTATTACACTATAACAATGGAGAAAACACTAAACAAACAATAATACACTAACCCGCTATGAGATACTCTATTCGCTATTTACTACGCCCGGAGTGTTCCAGCAGGAGACGACTCTACATGTATAGATCTATACGGGGCAGACGCTATTACATCCCGACTGTTAACTCAGTCCGTGCCGTACAAGCCCAGGGATGCCACTACTTCACTACACTGTGCATGACCGGGAAGGTCATGGGATCCCCTATTATCCACACTATTGGTAATATACAAGGAATACCCTACAACTACACTAAAATACTACACTAAATGTTGAACCACATCCCGAAGTAAGTAAGTATCTATCACTAAAGGAAGCTCGCACCTCTATCATGAATCACGGGCTTAACTTATCCTATCACATTGTTATTTGGAGATTTGCCAAAGTATTTTTACAATAAATTGTTTTCAAAGAGATAAAGAATGCATACTTTTCACAGATTGACACTTACAATGTATTTCCTGGAAAATATGGGATTTTCTAAGTTCTACTGCTTATGAACATAAATGATACATTTTTAACGCTAATGCTTTGTATACAAAAACTCACACTAAACTCTTATGAACTCACCAGCTTTATGCTGATAATTGCTTTCAAAATAACTTGTATCTTCAGGTCAAAGATAGACAGTTTCAGACGCAGCATTTTTGGAGAAGATGGAGTACACAAGAACCATCTCTTATTTTTGAATTACTTTTGGGTGATTGTTAAACATTACCGCACACGCATGTAATTAAATTCACTATGTTATACTATGGTTGTATGTTTCTTGTTTCTACTATTATGCAATTGTGATGATACTGTTCACTACGTCATCCACCCCGAAATGTATTCCGCCGTTATCGGTTTTGGGGTGTGACAACTATCGACTGTAACAACGACATACGAATGGTCGAAATAAAGATATGACATTTGGCACCCGCAGACCTGCAGGTCCGACTGTAGCTAACAGCAAGGTGTAGGATTGTCAATCCAGCATAGATCTATACACAAACTCATACTAAGGACTGATTATATCGACATAAGGATGTCGAACTCAGTATATGACGTTTAGCACCCGCAGACCTGCAGGTCCAGCTGTAGCTAGCAGCAAGGTGTAGGATTGTTAATCCATTATAGAATCTATACGCAAACTCAACGCTCCCCCTTCAAGAGACTCTGGCCGCAACTCAAGTCATGAGGTTTTAAGTCATGCTCCGATTTAAATCAACGTAATCAACGTATTCTCGTATATGTAAGCGTTCTAGTATAATTGTATATGTTCTCGTTTCTAGTATAACTATATATGTATTGTTTCTAGTATATCTGTATATGTATTGTTTCTAGTATATCTGTATATGTATTGTTTCTAGTATATCTGTATATGTATTGTTTCTAGTATATCTGTATATGTATTGTTTCTAGTATATCTGTATATGCATTGTTTCTAGTATATCTGTATGTGTGTTGTTTCTAGTATATCTGTATATGTATTGTTTCTAGAAAGTATTGACTCATGAATGAACTGACTCATTGTATGATATCGCGTTCTAGTAATGGTTCTAGTATCTTCTCAAACTACCCATATGGTAGCTTACTAGTGATCTAAGTAGTACGTATGGACGTGGATGTATACCCTTGCTACCCAAGGGCATAGGATGAATTGGAAGGACCTTTTATGACTTTATATGTACACATGATATATAACAAATATTTAAACGACCTTCGGACGAGTATCCGATATCCCACCAGACCACATCTCAAGCGCGAAAAGGAAATAGGGTGGATAGCCTTCCTAAGCCTTTTAAACATTCCTTGTATAACTATACATATAGAGGCATGCAATTTTATAATATCAAAGCATAAATAAATTTAGTAACATTTGAAATATAAATATTAGTCTAAAGAAAGATCGACTTGATGCGAATCTATAAAACAATTTGAAGGCATGAGTTTGATAAAACAGTATAAATACAAAGAACATTTGTTTGAAAACACAGTTGTAAATGAGTTTGAAATATGATGACAGAGTAAGAAGTACAGTGTAATAAGTAGTTGAAAACATATAAAATGTTTATAAAAATCTTTTGAAGGAAAACTATTTGGTAAAACGGCTAATGAGTAGCCAAATCTTTCGAATGTTGTATATTAATCACATGTGATTGATGTAATAAGTAATATAATCCAACTTACTAATCACATGTGATTGACATAATAAGTAGCATGATTCTACTTGTATCCCCCCCATAAAACATTTGAAATAGTTTAAAACATTAGTTAAGGGGTATGAACTCACCTGCAGTATGTGACTGAAAATGAACGGGCTGTTATCGCTCGGAAGGATCGGACAAGTGCTTAGTGTCAAGTGATGACTTAGACACACACAATGATCCTAATTACATATGAAGACATATGTATATAAATAATTAGAGATTTAATCACTAACTATGCAAGTATAAACATTTACGCGCGAGGTCAACACTTTTGGTCAAGTGCTAGGAGGCAAATGGGTTGCAATAAAGGAGTGCAATGCCCCTAATGGAAGTTTAAGGTCAAAAGACCATAATCATTAGAGTTTACGGCCCAGGGGAGTAGGCTCCTGGCCGTAAACTCTCAAACAAGCCATGAAATGGAGTTTAGAAGTACTACAACTTTAGAGGGGAATTGTTTCAAGGCTAGGCAAGAGTTTAAGGCACCATATTGACTCCTAAGGGGAGTTTACGGCCCAAAGACCCTTTTCCCTTGGAGTTTATGGCCGTAAACTCCCTTGGGAGGGTTCTTATTGTCTTTTCAAGTGTCTAACAATTCTAGGAACAAGTCTAGGCTTCAATACTTGGATTAAGGGAGGTTTAAGGCACTAAATGGGACCATTTGATGGAGTTTACGGCCATAGAACTCTTTGGGCCGTAAACTCCCTCACACATGAGGTCCTAAGAATTTTAACTAGTCCATATCTCCTCTAAGTACTTGCCCTAAAAGTTTCTTGGCCTATGGAAGTGTTTAGGGTGTCCTTTGACCCCATTAAAGGAGTTTACGGCCCAAGAAATACTCTTGGCCGTAAACTCTCAAACACTTATGATTTTCATGATTTTCCTTGGTCCTAAACCCATTAAGGTGCATGCTAAAAATGAAGACTAAGCCCTAGGAAGAGTTTGAAGGGGGTTTTGGCCCTAAAACTTGGAGTTTACGGCCCAAGGAGTTTCTTGGCCGTAAACTCCCTTATAGAAATGATTTCTAAGGGTTTTGATGGCATAAATCATGAGTGTAAAGCTTCTAGGTGTTTGTTCTAAGGCTAGGGATCACAAGGCACTCATTTGTGCCCTTTACTTGGAGTTTACGGCCCAAGAGGTGGTTCCTTGGCCGTAAACTCCTCAAACTAAGTGATTTTGATTTGTTTCTAGCCTCCAATGATCATACACTAGGTCCTTAGTTAGTTGCCTAACACGGAAATGGGACTATGTGGCCTTTAGGCTTGATCTTGGAGTTTACTCCCCAAGAACGTTCTTGGGCGGTAAACTCCCGGATCTTGTGTTTTGGACATGTAATCAATGTTATAAAGCACATAACAATCATTAAAACACATTAAGGGAAGTAGACTCACAATCTGGGATGAAAACCCGAAGATCCGTGAGAGAGTATTTGGCTTTTCTCTAAATGGAAATCAAATAATGAACCAATTTGGTTCAGAATTCTATTTATAGTCCAGAGATTTTTGGCAGAAAATATTTCTATTCTCGGAATGGTTTCTAATGACCTAGAGTAATGGATTTACAGTGTTGCACAAAATCCTAGTGCAATCACTCTCCTAATAACTCCTTAGGTGTAAAAACCCTAAAACTGCCAAACTTATTCCAAAAGTTTGAATTATCACTGAAACAGCTCTACTTCTATTGGATTGATGTGGTTTGATTTGAATGGAAAATTTCGGGTTGTCACATCATCCCCCTGTTAAAGGGAATTTCGTCCCGAAATTAGACTTTAGGCAAGGAAGTATGCACGAATGATCGAGTCGTGAGAAGGAAACTTTCTAATCGATTGGTTCTAGCGCACTTAAGTGAAATCAGGCTCTCGGTTGGTATCCCAACGAACCTTCACTAATTGGCGATGGCGTTTGCTTCGTCCGCTTGACCTCTCGGTCGAGGGTCACTACGGTTCTGATATGAAGGCACGGATCTCGACGAATGGACTTGTAAGAGTCCTAACGGAAAGGTATGGTTTCACGGTCGAGATGCGAAGAGTAGAAAGTACGCTACTAAGTTCACGGAGTAGGTCTAGTTTGCGCGAGGCACAGGACAGATTCTGATAAGAATCCCGGAGGTCCTGTCAAATTGGGATTTTTGCTTTTCACGCTTTATGCAGCGTATTAAGCCATTCTCAGAGTGAGTTATCCTAAAGAACTTGGTCACTCACTCGGAAACTCAAAGGTTCCTTTTCTTGCGTAACTTCCCAGTCAAAGGCCATCCCTTGCTGGGTCAAAGTCGTACGAGTTTCTGAAGCTTGTGAGGAGTTCTGAATGAACTAAGGCGGTAGGTCGGTAAGACCTAGAATTTGACGAAAAACTGTCGGCGTCTCTGGCGTTGATAAATGCTCAATGGTTTTTGACAAATTGAAAGAGTACTCAAAATTTCCCACATTACTAACAGTGTGTCCTAGAAATTTGACTCTTCAATTTCCAAACCTCGTGCCTAGAGAACTTTGCTAAAAGTTCCTCTGTAGGAAATGTTTTCATCGGTTTTCTTCTTACTACGAGGGTAGATAAGTAAGTCATTTCATGGAGAAATGACGAATCGATCCTAAGTAAGAAAGATGTAACCCTATTCATGTAGCTCATGAAAACCATGGGCGTACTGGTCCTATCCGAAAGGTATCACTACGGACTCGAGGCGTCCGCATCGAATTCGGAAGATAGTCTTCCAGCCATCCTTCCCTAACACATCGAACTGGTGATATTCGGATCTTAGGTCTATTCCTAGAAGTAGTTTCTTTCCTTACGTGTGCTCAACCATTTTGTCTATGTGAGGCAGAGATAATGATTTCTATAAAAATCTTGACGGATTCCTCGATAACCGAGGCACATACGATGCGATCCATCGATCTCTGGAAGAATCTGACCGGGGTTCTCTAGGGTGAGAAACCTAGTCTTCTAATTCTATTTCTGTGAAATTCGCCAAGTTGCTCGTGCTGTTCTTGTATCTCCGGGGGTGTTTAAACTATAGGGTGATCTGTTTTCAGGGGTTGTACTGGGTTCTATGTTTATTCACATGACGATGTGATTACTTGTATACTTAGGCAGTTTCTCCGTCCTGAAGTCCTTTTTAGAATTCATACATGGATTTACGATCACAATTTCGTGTATACGAGTCGTATATAATTAAGATTGAAAAGGTAGTCGAATAACTGATTCTTCCTTACCCTCATATCCCAAGGAGGAAATGAGTTAAGGCGGAATCATCAATTCTAAACCTGTAGAACCTTGATTATATAACACTCTTATGTATACCTTCCTCAGTGATAGATCATCCGCATGAATCCCTGTATTGAACTTTGACGTACTGCACGAGTGGCACTTCGGGGATTTCTTCGGAAAGAAATTAACTTAGAGGTACTCCGGGAATGAGTACTTCGGCGTTCTGTTATGACGGCTTCGCTGGAAAAGTGATCTAGAAGATAGTGACGTACGTATGAAGTTGTTTTCGCGTCGGTCAAATGGAATCTGATTTTATGATAATGTCGGAATCATACAGAAACTTTAAAGACATTAGAATTTAAACATAAGACGTTTACAGACAAAACACATCTATGCAACCATGAACAGAGTTACAATACTTTTAGGTTTACCACAAGACTATTGCTGCGAATAAGATATACTACCAAAGACAAGTATATGCAGCACGAGAATTCCTATACAGACAGGATCTCGCAAAAGGGTAAGACTCTGGTTGCACTAGTTCTAGATAGTTTATAAGTCTGTTACAACGAAACGCCTTAAACACATTAACGTGGTTCCTGAGCAGGCTCTCCTGCAGCTGTGATCCTGAGAATTTTCCCATCTGCGCCAGAATCCTGCCTTATCGGGCAATCCTTCTGGAGGTGTCCAATTTCACCGCATTGGTGACATATACGGACAGTACCCACATTGGTGGTGGAAGTGAAGTGTCGGGTAGGAGTTATGGGAACACAGGTTCTTTCCTTGTTTTCCTTCTTTGGGCAATCTCTTTTATAGTGCCCAAACTCACCACAGTTATAGCAATTTAGGCTGGCCCTAGTGGTGGAGGTAGCTCTACAGAAACGGGCGATGTGCCCTTTCTTGTTGCAGTTCACGCACTGCAATACTCGACACATTCCCTCGTGGTGGAAATCGCACCGGTCGCACTTCGGGAGTGTTCCCTTATATGGTCTGCTCGGTACTGGGATGGCAGAGGTTTGTGGCTGCTTCCTGGCCATTTTCTGAAACCGTTTGCATTCCACTTTGGCTTGACGTTTTCTTTTCTTGTTCTCTGTTTTCTGGCTTTGCGAGCCTGTGGCTGTTACTGTTGGACGACTTCCTGGGTGGATATCGCGATTGGAAACTTTATTTCCATCAGCAGCATTGACCGTGCTGTTAGCGCTACGGTGCGCCATGACCGCGGTTACGGCAGCCACTACGGCAGCTGTAACTGCCGTTTGAAAGGTGGCGGCGTCCATCGGAAAAGTAGAGGTCTCGCTGCTTGGCTGGTTGTTTCCGGATGACGACATGATTCTGTAACACGAAAGAGTAAAGATTTGTAAGCGATTCTGGTTGACCCTGATGTACTTAGATTGTTCATGAAAAGAGTAAGAGTATGATCTCGAAAGTTTGACCTACATCCCTATGATGCAGTCATGGTTAAAGAATGAAAGTATGTTCGCGAAGGTTTGACCTACATCCCTATGATGTAGTCCTAGTACGGAATGGAAGTATGTTCATAGAATGGTCTCAGGACGTTTGTCGTTCGAACTGAGGTATCGTGGGTTGGTGAATAACAAGATCCAACCACTGAAAGAGACTTGGAAATGCCTCTGGAGATAAATCACCATAGTCCAATGACTTGACTAAAGTATGATTCAGATAGGCTCCAATGAAAGTAAGATAAAAGTACTTGAATGAAGAATGACACAAAAGTTAGCCGGCTGTCAATACCTTTGATATTCACGATGTAAAGTTTTAGGAAAATGACCTTGTAAAGGTCTTACATCATATCCACATAAGATAGTTCCTGACAGCATAAAGACCTAACTAAAGTACTTACGGAACAAGATAATTTCATAGAAAATACCACATCGGGCATAGACAGAAAAACACGATTTCTTTTTATAAGGGAAAATAAAGTAAAGCATCCACTACGGCGACGGTCATCCCTCTGGTGAACTCTTAGTTCAACCAATTGACGTTCCACGTCAAGTAGGTGTCTTTCACACACCATCTGGCGTACCTGGAGCTCTTAGCCTTCGGCTCGTGATTCAGCCAGTGTTTGCAACAGGATTTCATGGTTTCTCTCTGATCTCTCGTGAGCATCCTCTAGATGAATGGTGTGGAGGGTATGCATTCCAGCATAGGCGACTACATCTGTAGTCTGACGTAGGGCTGTCCTGCCTTGAATCTCATTTCTGGCCTTTCTGCGGACCAAGATTGGCAAGACTATATCTGCTAAGCCCTCGTTGCTCAAGTCGTAGAAACTTCGGTCGTCGTTAAATAGCATAAACTGATCTTGTCCTTGGCTCCCTGTTTCCAAGCATTCCATTCACTCAGGGTCAGGCCATGAAAAGCCGGAAGAGGGTTAGGAATTGAAACGGGAGTTACTCGAGGTAGGTTCTCAACCTCTGGCTCGGGGTTAGCATCATAAGAAAAGTCTTCATCACGGTGATCATCCAAGGGGATAGGATGATCATTCTCTGGTTCTTCTCCAAACCAACCAGCTATGACTTCATTCGGAAGATACTGGTTGTCAAGGGGATGGAGTCCATTTATGATTTCTATGCGAGAATTTAGGGAAAGAAGATAATTATTAGACGAACTATCTATATAATTATTTTAGAAAACCTTCATTAGTTACATCGCTATTTGTGAAGTGCATACCAGCTATGTGTAATCTAAACAGGATAGACCTTCGAATAAGTGACCTTAACTCCTTATTCACACAGAATAGGGGTAAGGCAAAATTATCACAAATTCTGAGTCTATGACATCATAATTACATGTAGCCTCAGTGTATCCACTTAGCAACTATTAACTTAGTAATGAAGATCCCTTTTTAATTCTCAAGTATATAGTACTTATAGTAACACCAAAATACACCTATAGTATTTTAAATTTATTGTTATGTTCTATTGTTCTCATTGTGGTAGGGTTGGTAAGATTTTAGCATTGTTGCAACCACACACTTAAACTTAGGCACATGCTAGTCAACCCTCGGATAATATAGGCGATCAGGCTATATCTTCCCAGTTTTGACCATATGTCTCTAAGCCCACTTGTGTTGCCCAACAATCGTAATTCTTTTGTACTGTCCTAATGACATTGATTTTAGTATGAATGCAGCACGTATACTTACTTAAATATTTTACTATTTAAAGTATAAACTCTTGGTCAGAGTATTTTTAATCCCTTATGTATTTATAGTTAGTATATCTTTTATGGGTTGATATACTTAATTCACTATAAACAATGCTCTGATACCAATCTGTCACACCCCAAAACCAAGAACGGCGGAAACGTTCTGGGGCGGAGGACGTCATGTTTAATATCAACAACAATGTAAAGTAGTAAACAAGCAACAACATCATCCATTGCATTAATAAAATAATTATTATACAATTGTATTCGGTCAAATTTTGATAAACACTAAAGCATAAATCAAAATAAAAGATAAGTCTTGAATAAGCTTCATCTTCCTTTCTCCTTGCATCGGTACCTGTCTATGATGACCTGAGGATACAAGAAATTTTGAAAGCGAGTATCAGCTATAAAGCTGGTGAGATCATAAGTATTAATGTGTCTTAATTTGCGAAAACTTATAATTTCTAAGACTTGACATTGCTATGAAAGAAAACTCGTATAAGTATGAAAATGTTTGCAGCTCAACTGTAAATGTTTGGAAATCCCTAGAAATCCCTATGATTCCTATTAGTAACAAAAGGAGTCTTCTACCAAGACTTAACTGTTCTGTGTGTGTGTGTCTCTTGTAAGAGTAAGTATTTTTCCAAAGTATAACTATCATTATCCAAAAATATAGTTTGTACATTTATGTTTAAGTGAGGTTATCACTAAAAATATGTACCGGAAAATATTAACGTAGTACTAAAACGTAGTTCTAAAAGGGCTACTACCGTACTAACTACCTCAGGCCGGGTCTTGGGCAAAGGCATTACGTGATAAATTGCGCCATACTATCGACTGTAACAACGACATACGAATGGTCGAAATAAAGATATGACATTTGGCACCCGCAGACCTGCAGGTCCGACTGTAGCTAACAGCAAGGTGTAGGATTGTCAATCCAGCATAGATCTATACACAAACTCATACTAAGGACTGATTATATCGACATAAGGATGTCGAACTCAGTATATGACGTTTAGCACCCGCAGACCTGCAGGTCCGACTGTAGCTAGCAGCAAGGTGTAGGATTGTTAATCCATTATAGAATCTATACGCAAACTCAACGCTCCCCCTTCAAGAGACTCTGGCCGCAACTCAAGTCATGAGGTTTTAAGTCATGCTCCGATTTAAATCAACGTAATCAACGTATTCTCGTATATGTAAGCGTTCTAGTATAATTGTATATGTTCTCGTTTCTAGTATAACTGTATATGTATTGTTTCTAGTATATCTGTATATGTATTGTTTCTAGTATATCTGTATATGTATTGTTTCTAGTATATCTGTATATGTATTGTTTCTAGTATATCTGTATATCTATTGTTTCTAGTATATCTGTATATGTATTGTTTCTAGTATATCTGTATATGCATTGTTTCTAGTATATCTGTATGTGTGTTGTTTCTAGTATATCTGTATATGTATTGTTTCTAGAAAGTATTGACTCATGAATGAACTGACTCATTGTATGATATCGCGTTCTAGTAATGGTTCTAGTATCTTCTCAAACTACCCATATGGTAGCTTACTAGTGATCTAAGTAGTACGTATGGACGTGGATGTATACCCTTGCTACCCAAGGGCATAGGATGAATTGGAAGGACCTTTTATGACTTTATATGTACACATGATATATAACAAATATTTAAACGACCTTCGGACGAGTATCCGATATCCCACCAGACCACATCTCAAGCGCGAAAAGGAAATAGGGTGGATAGCCTTCCTAAGCCTTTTAAACATTCCTTATATAACTATACATATAGAGGCATGCAATTTTATAATATCAAAGCATAAATAAATTTAGTAACATTTGAAATATAAATATTAGTCTAAAGAAAGATCGACTTGATGCCAATCTATAAAACAATTTGAAGGCATGAGTTTGATAAAACAGTATAAATACAAAGAACATTTGTTTGAAAACACAGTTGTAAATGAGTTTGAAATATGATGACAGAGTAAGAAGTATAGTGTAATAAGTAGTTGAAAACATATAAAATGTTTATAAAAATCTTTTGAAGGACAACTATTTGGTAAAACGGCTAATGAGTAGCCAAATCTTTCGAATGTTGTATATTAATCACATGTGATTGATGTAATAAGTAATATAATCCAACTTACTAATCACATGTGATTGACATAATAAGTAGCATGATTCTACTTGTATCCCCCCCATAAAACATTTGAAATAGTTTAAAACATTAGTTAAGGGGTATGAACTCACCTGCAGTATGTGACTGAAAATGAACGGGCTGTTATCGCTCGGAAGGATCGGACAAGTGCTTAGTGTCAAGTGATGACTTAGACACACACAATGATCCTAATTACATATGAAGACATATGTATATAAATAATTAGAGATTTAATCACTAACTATGCAAGTATAAACATTTACGCGCGAGGTCAACACTTTTGGTCAAGTGCTAGGAGGCAAAATGGGTTGCAATAAAGGAGTGCAATGCCCCTAATGGAAGTTTAAGGTCAAAAGACCATAATCATTAGAGTTTACGGCCCAGGGGAGTAGGCTCCTGGCCGTAAACTCTCAAACAAGCCATGAAATGGAGTTTAGAAGTACTACAACTTTAGAGGGGAATTGTTTCAAGGCTAGGCAAGAGTTTAAGGCACCATATTGACTCCTAAGGGGAGTTTACGGCCCAAAGACCCTTTTCCCTTGGAGTTTATGGCCGTAAACTCCCTTGGGAGGGTTCTTATTGTCTTTTCAAGTGTCTAACAATTCTAGGAACAAGTCTAGGCTTCAATACTTGGATTAAGGGAGGTTTAAGGCACTAAATGGGACCATTTGATGGAGTTTACGGCCATAGAACTCTTTGGGCCATAAACTCCCTCACACATGAGGTCCTAAGAATTTTAACTAGTCCATATCTCCTCTAAGTACTTGCCCTAAAAGTTTCTTGGCCTGTGGAAGTGTTTAGGGTGTCCTTTGACCCCATTAAAGGAGTTTACGGCCCAAGAAATACTCTTGGCCGTAAACTCTCAAACACTTATGATTTTCATGATTTTCCTTGGTCCTAAACCCATTAAGGTGCATGCTAAAAATGAAGACTAAGCCCTAGGAAGAGTTTGAAGGGGGTTTTGGCCCTAAAACTTGGAGTTTACGGCCCAAGGAGTTTCTTGGCCGTAAACTCCTTTATAGAAATGATTTCTAAGGGTTTTGATGGCATAAATCATGAGTGTAAAGCTTCTAGGTGTTTGTTCTAAGGCTAGGGATCACAAGGCACTCATTTGTGCCCTTTACTTGGAGTTTACGGCCCAAGAGGTGGTTCCTTGGCCGTAAACTCCTCAAACTAAGTGATTTTGATTTGTTTCTAGCCTCCAATGATCATACACTAGGTCCTTAGTTAGTTGCCTAACACGGAAATGGGACTATGTGGCCTTTAGGCTTGATCTTGGAGTTTACTCCCCAAGAACGTTCTTGGGCGGTAAACTCCCGGATCTTGTGTTTTGGACATGTAATCAATGTTATAAATCACATAACAATCATTAAAACACATTAAGGGAATTAGACTCACAATCTAGGATGAAAACCCGAAGATCCGTGAGAGAGTATTTGGCTTTTCTCTAAATGGAAATCAAATAATGAACCAATTTGGTTCAGAATTCTATTTATAGTCCAGAGATTTTTGGCAGAAAATATTTCTATTCTCGGAATGGTTTCTAATGACCTAGAGTAATGGATTTACAGTGTTGCACAAAATCCTAGTGCAATCACTCTCCTAATAACTCCTTAGGTGTAAAAACCCTAAAACTGCCAAACTTATTCCAAAAGTTTGAATTCTCACTGAAACAGCTCTACTTCTATTGGATTGATGTGGTTTGATTTGAATGGAAAATTTCGGGTTGTCACATTGATCTTCTGCGGTTCGAGACAAAGCCACGTCGACCCACCCATCTGGCATCCTTATCCGAGCACTACGCCTAACGTAGCCAAGGCTTACGCCCAACGTAATCCGAGGCCTCATAGGCTATAAAAGGGGGCGAGGCAGCCTTCATTTTCCACACCATTCTCCTTTTCTCTCTAAAATACTTTCTCTCTCTAAGGGTTTTAACCCTCCCCTAAGCCTAGGTGATCCCCTAGCACCCTAAGGAAGCCCCGAGGCTCCCGGAGTCCCGAGAAAAAGTGTCTTTCGGTTTCGAAACGCTGCTTCAAGAAAAGCCTGATTTTCTTTAAAATCCACTGTAAGTGAGCTACGCTTATGCAATTTTTAATATAACTTTCAAATAATTATAGTAATGTTATTAGGTCTTTAAAATAATTATTTGGACTATTATTATGAGTTATATTGAATGTTATTTAACGCTTATATAATAATAATAATAATAGCTAGACTATTAATTAGTCGCGGTTGACGTTAGACTAAACCCTAGTGGTATTGATACTAGGTTTTATCGAAGGAAAATTGTTTTAAGAGTATCGAAGCGCTGTCCGAGTGCCGAGTCACCACCTTTCAAGTGAGTGCATAGTTACTTTCATCTTACACATAGATATGAAGTATTTTATATAAATTACGTGTTATGTGTGCATATTATCTGAATACTTGCGGGTTGAAAACCCTATGTACTCACCAGGTTTCCCAACCTGACCCACTCAGTTTATTTATATCACAGGTGTTGATATGAAGTCACATTACACTGAGAGATTAAGGAGATATAGATCAATAGTGATAATAAATGTATGTTCTGTTTATGCTTATGTTTCTGTATTGACAATGACATCCCAAATGTTTTAAAATGAATAAAAATACTTTTCTTCGGAAATGTTTTGATAACGTATTTATCATGTTTTACTGTGAACAAATTTCGCAACATTTTGATTAAAAGAGATACTTTGATTTTTATAAAGCATAAAGAAAATCGGTCTTTTCTGGCCGTGAAAAAATGCGGATGTCACATAATTCATATGTGATTCACTTGTGATTTACATGTGATTCCCTTGTGATTTACATGTGAATCACATGTAATTCATATGTGATTCACTTGTGACTTACATGTGAATCACATGTAATTCATATGTGATTCACTTGTGACTTACATGTGATTCCCATGTGATTTATATTTGAATCACATGTAATTCATATGCGATTCACTTGTGATTCACATGTGATTCATATATGATTTACATGTGAATTACATGTAATTCATATGTGGTTCGCTTGTGATTTACATGTGAATTATATGTGATTCACATGCAATTCATATGTGATTCACTTGTGAATCACATGTATTTTAATGTAATTTGAATTTGAAGCTTTTTTGGACTATAGTTCTCACCAAAATCACCATAATTTACTGTTTACTGTTTACTCAACGGGATAAAATTCACATTTGTTTTTTGGTTAAACAAGGTGGAATAGTGAGTCACACTTGATTTCTTGTATGTGAAAAAGACATAAGTTCTCTCGTTGTTCTCATCATAAAAAAATAACCCTAGAAAACTTGTGTAACAACACAACACCAAGTAAAGTTACTTGCTAAGCTCGCTTGTAATAGGCATCATAATAACCTGCTGAAAGGGCATATGTCCCCATCAAAATCCTCCTTTTTACCTGAAAAATATTAACTTTATTTAAATCTTAACCTTTTACAAATTTGCCCTTTATTTAGTTTTCATTTCATACCTCTGGACCTAATCAATTAGCACGAGAACCTCCGTAGAGGGAACTTAGCTCATCAGAAACAATTTGGTTACCATAGCTGGAAATTAAAAAAAAAATGATGTTAGCAACCTATTATTATGCTTTTCTCCTACCAATCTTTATATTTTTAAGTCATATAAACTTGTTCATCTACTATTATTGTAATGTTATTTCATAAATAATAGGTTCCATATCTATATTTGAAGAAAAACAAGATTTTATATATTACCTAAAAAGTTTGAAGAAGATTCGGATGAACCAAGAACATAGTATGTCGGTAATCCCAGAGAGAAAGAAGGTAATGACACTTGAAATCCATTATTAAATAGAAAAAAAGTCAAACCACTACATGTATTGATAAAGATGAACATGAAGAATACGATAAAGCTAAAGTATTCAGAAAAAAGATCTTCATCTCCAAAACGTAAACAATATAAATATATCACCTTTTTTCACCTAATAGTCGACACAAGGATGGAAGCATGGTTTTGGAATAACTGGCGAGGGATTATAGTCCATCTTCTGATTTAGTTAAATCACAAACAATATCAACAGCTACCTTCTGCACCTGATGATAAATTAAGCCAAGTAATGTTTCAATTCAAGTAATAAGGCAACGATAATGAGTTCTTACAATTTGATAATAGACTATATAGACTCAAGTTTACTCCATCAAATTCGAGTTTGCTAAAGTATTCTCGAAGTTCTCGAGACTAGGAAGTTGTGGTCGTGGTCGTTACGCCGAGTAGAGTCACCAGTCGATGATTGTCAATTTGAGATATGAATTTCTGATTTCAGTAAATAATAACAAGCACTTTCCATTTGATTAAATATTAAGCCTAGATAGATTTAGAGTTACCTTGTTACCGGGATGAGTAGAGCTCTTTGCCATATGTGAAGGAGGATATGGTGGGGAAACCGCCATCTCCTTCATCTCTCCAAGTTTCGAGAAGATAAATCATAGGTTCGATTGTTGGATGCACCACGCTCTGACTCTTCCTCGCTCTGTCGTCCATATTCCACATTTTCCATTCGTCTATCCATTCGACAATCGTTCTCAACAAAAAAAACGTTGTGAACGACTAGTTCTTCGATGGATGACGATCGATGCAAAAATCGAAGAGTCGACATTCTAGGGCTTTTCTACAGTGGCAATGTGAGGGGAAGTGGAGAGAGATGTGTGAGAGGATGATTAAGTCCATATCTTTAAGAAATTGTGGAGGAGTGGACGTTGTGCATTCCAAATAGGCTGGAGACGGACACAAGCGATCGGAAGGCAGTGAAGTGGACGTTGATTTCTTCTCCGATTGGGATGCTACTAGAGGAAAAAGAGAGAATCGAGACAACAAATACAGTGAAGAAGACGACAATTGCTTTCTTCTCAGTCGTTGAAAATTTTCTTGGTGGGTGGCGCCACTACTTGGATCTAGGAACATCAGTTATGGAGGAAGGTGAGAGAGAGCATGGATTTCTAAATTGCTATCGACGACTGAGAGAGAATGAGAGATAATAAAGAGATGTGAGTTTTTAAAAATCTAATTTATCAGATCATAAATTAAAGAAATTATAATTATGATTGTGATTTTGAAAATACTCCCGCCTAATTTGATTAAGATACCCTTGCATCTTTAGTTTTCAGCTTATTTATAAAAATGCCATAATGCATCTTGACCATTTTTTTTAAATCCAACGCTCCACTTTTAGTTTTCGGGTTTTCGGAAAACTATGAGTTCTTAAATGATCCTCTCTCTCTCTCTCTCTCTCTCTCTCTATATATATATATATATATATATATATATATATATATATATATATATATATATATATATATATATATATATATATATATACTACTTCAAGTTGATGTTTAAATACCACGGCGTGCAGCAGACATTACATATAATATAGCTGGATTAGGCTTAATAATGTGCTTATATGCTTAGTGACTAATTACTCTTTATTAATAATCTCTACTTGTAACATGTTTAGAAAGAGAAAAACACCAAAAATTTGACTTCAATATAAATTATTGACTGGAACAAAAAGATAGAGATCGAGGGATATCTACCCTCTTTGATTTGCATATTCAGGCCTATAAATGTCAAATTATTAGTCTCCTTACTGTTTATACCTTCTACCTTCTGCTTTTAAGTAACAGCTTGACGTGCTCATGCTTCGTCCATTCATCTCTAAAAAGGAAGTACCAAAGAAAGAATCAAAGAAAAGTAGAGATACCGACACAGAAACCCACACAGAGAAACCTACGTGCATGGATAACGTATTTCGTAAGTTTGCGAAGTTAGTGTTCGGTGAGAAACATGAGAGCAAGAAAATTATTGTTAAAGGGAAAGTGGTGTTGATGAAGAAGAACTTGCTCGATTTCAATGACTTGGGTGCCTCCGTTCTTGATCGAGCTCATGAGTTTTTCGGCCAACATATATCTATCCAGTTCGTAAGTGCAACTCATGCAGATGGCGGATCGTCAGGTTAAATTTCTCAGACTTTGGCTACTCTTCTATATCATATACACGGACATGCTATTTCTTTAATATTTGGTAGTATTTAGTTGCCTCCTTAACTACCAATACAAACAATATGATAATCATTGTTCTATAAGAAAAACAAATTAACGCCAATGGAATATGCTTGAAATTTGTTGAGTCTGCCATGTACATAAGCTAGCTTTTGGTGATTGTATTTGATTCAGGTAGAAAATCTACTAAGGAAATTCAAAATGTCAACCCTAGTTTCCTTTATAGTTTTTTAATTTACTATTATATTTCTAATTGCTACTTTTTCTATATATGTGAAAAATTGACTGGTATAGAGTTGACTACTTGCTAATAGTGATCGGTTTGTGTGTGTTGGTGTTGTGTGTTTGAAAGAAATTTAGCTAGAGCGTGTTTTCAGCAACTGTCCACCTTCACAACGATATAACATTCGAACAACCAGTTAAACGACCTTAAAAGTAAAAAAAAATATAAGTAAAATAAATATTTTCCGCAATTGTTTGGCAATATACCATTTTGGGTTTGAAGAAAATGACAAATATATAAAATGATGTGTTTTCTGTCTATAAATAAAATTGGGAAAATGATTTGCTAAGGTAATTATTAACTTTTCGGTATGTTCACATCTGGGTAACAATCTTTTTTAGTACACATCTAGGTAACAAACTTGTTAGAAGTGTTCACATATAACAATTATGATCGGCTGTAGCAGGTCACATTCTAGATGTGAATACTTTCACAGTTTTTTATCTAGATGTATACAAAAAAATAGTTACCCAATTAGAACAAAACGAAAAGTAAGAGTAAATTACACCAATGATCCCTGTGGTTTGGGGGAATTTGTGTTTTTGGTTTCTAACTTATTTTTTTTTAGCTCGGATGATCCATACTATTTATTTTTGTTGTGCGTTTGGTCCCTGTCTTACCTAAAAAGACTATTGTGTTTATTTTTTAATCAATTTTCCTATTTATGTATTTACTTTTTATATATTTAAAATAATTAATAGACCTCACATATCTGTATATATCTCCTCACCATCCAATCCCTCATTCTCCATCTTTAGTGATATCGATGTCTTCACCATCTCTTCTTTTTCCGGTCCTTCAACTCCGTCGAATCAACACCACACCCATTAAATATGAAGAGACAGTGGGTTATGGTGTTGGTTCGCCAGAGTTGAAGGACCAAAAAAAGGATGGTGAAAACGTCGATGTCACTAAAGATGAAAAATAAATAGAAGTTGAGGAGGATGATAGATGAGATGGTGATTGGTGAGAATCACATTAAATTTCTCAAATGTAGTTTTAGGTTTACGGTGAGGAGATACAGATACGTGAGGTCTATTAATTTTTTTAAATATATAAAAAATAAATACATAAATAAGAAAATAAATTAATAAGGGCACAATAGTCTTTTTAGGTAAGATAGAGACCAAACACGCAACAAAAATAAAAGTAGGGACCATCCGTGTTAAAAATATAAGTTAGAGACCAAAAACACAAATTTCCCCAGACCACAGGGACCATTCGTGTAATTACTCTTACTTTTCATTTTGTTCATATTCAGGTAACTACTTTTTTGTACACATCTAGGTAACGAACTTATTGAAAATGTTCACATCTAGGATGTGACCTGTTACAACCAGTCATAATGGTTATATGTAAACACTTCCAACAAGTTTGTTAACTAGATGTGTACAAAAAAAGATAGTTATCCAAATATAAACATACCGAAAAGTTAAATAGCTTAGGAAGTCATTTTCCCAATAAAATTAGTTCAGGATAAAGACTAGGGTTGTTCAGTATTTGGATAAAACCAAATTGTCCAATTGGACAATTTGGTCGGATATTCGGATTTTTGGATTGGTTTTCAACAAAACCGAATTATTATTTTGGATTTCGGATTGGTTTTGGTTTATAAAATAAGAACCGAATAGTCCAAAAAACCGAATAAACATTTATTTATTTATTTATTTATAATATATATCTATAATTATCTATTAATTTTGTAAATTTATTTTCAAATAGGTTCAAAACATTTCACCCAATAAAAAAACATCAATTCGTCTTATCTCACAAAAGTTTTCTATCTATATAATATCTAACTATAATATTTACTTAGTAGTTGTTTATAAATTTCAAATCACAACTAAATGATTTTTCTCGTTTCTTGTGTAAAATTGGATAAGTTATAAATTTCAAATCACAACTAAATAATTTTTCTCGCTTCTTGTGTAAAATTGGATAATATTATAACTATATGTTGTTTTAAAATGTTTCGGTTTTTGAAAACCGAATTATAAAAACCGATCCAACCGAATTGTAATTGGATCGGATCGGATCAGATTTGAATTTAGTTTGGACTATTCGGATCCATGTTTTGAAAACCGAAATCAATTTGGATTCACTTGATTAGATCAGATCAAACCGATCCATCCAAACGAACATCCCTAATAAAGACTTTGACACATTAAAAATGTCCGTAGTGTTCAACCATCAACTTTTCGTGTTGGCTATAAAATGAGTTGACTTGATCACCGTTCATAAATATTATTTATCCTTCCTTTTTTTTTTAATAAATAAAATTGGTTATTATTATAAGGTAGTTATGGTGTGGAGCGGTACAAATCCTTTCCTAAATTGCATTAAGTTTTTATTTGACCAAATGTTTATTGAAATGTGCCATGTGTGAATTAATAATGAACAACCTGTAAATACAAATAAAGAATGTTTGATTTCATATGCATCAACTACTCTTATTATTTAATGACCGGTAGGGTCTTTGTTTATATAATATAAGTGACAAATAAACCTACTACGCACTATCTCATATTTGCACATAATTAAACTAATTACTCTATTTTTTTTTCAAGAAATCTTAATTTTTAAAATTTTTCATAATAGTTTAAAGTGATTATTAATCGTAAACTGTTTAAAATTGATGCCAATATAAGACTTCTTCACGATGTATAAGAATCAAAGATATATATTAATTGTTTGAACGTGTATGAATTTGGCTTCATATAGATCAATTTATTTTGGCCTGGATTTTAGTTTGTCCTTTGTCCATATGGACTAGCTTGAAAGAATTGGAACTAGTTAACCTTATGATCTTTGAAAAGGAATCTTATTGAACTCAAACCAATTTTCAACTATACGCTTATTTGAGACGACTTTTAATTTGTTTATGATGTATACACGTTAGGAATATACAACTATTCACTAAACCGAAAAAGAATATATAGAGTACTATCTATAACTAAATGAGACTATCTGTTTATCACAAAAATAATCATACATTTCCCAAATTGAACATTGCCAACTTGTTTTATGAAATACAATAAATTTTTTGTTTTCATTTTGTAAATTTTTTAGTCAATATCATAATGGATCAAGATACTCTTTGCATGTGCATGCATATGCAGTTTAGAGTCTAGTTTATTATAACATTAATTGTTTCAAATTATACAACATGTATTATTTTCTAAATATTTTAGTAAATATATATATTTTTTAAAAATCCAGTATCAAAAATGTATTTTAAGTAAAATTAAGAATATCTTTAGATCAAAATCGATCTTCCATGTATCTTTTACCATCTTGAATTGAATCCCTTAAATAAATAAGAATATTACATTTCGCTTTACTTTCTAACATAAAATTCAAGTTAAAACAAACAAAAAAAACATTTTTTACTATACAATTTAGAAAGTAAATTAAGGAAATGCTGATCAGGTTTAGGGTTTTGTGTTGCAGACAAAAAGTTGAAAGGGAAGCTTGGAGAACCAGCAATCTTGGAGGACTGGATAAGCACCATCACTCCTCTCACTGCCGCTGAATCAACATATGAAGTCACATTTGATTGGAGTGAAGAAATGGGACTACCAGGAGCATTTATAGTAAAAAATCTTCACCACAGTCAATTTTATCTCATGACACTCACTCTCGATGATGTTCCTGGTTATGGGGAAGTTCATTTTGTTTGTAACTCATGGGTTTATCCTGTTGAAAACTATACCAAAAATCGTGTCTTCTTTACTAATAAGGTATATATATATATATATAGACTGGTTTCATATATGTTTTTCAAACTGGAGCCTCAAGTTCGAGTTTTTCTTAACACGATCATTTAACATTGATGCAGGCATATCTTCCTGATGAGACACCTGAGTTGCTACGTTACTATAGAGATCAAGAACTAGAAATCTTGAGAGGAAATGGAACTGGGATGCTTGAGGAATGGGACAGGGTTTATGATTATGCTTTGTACAATGACTTAGGAGATCCAGATGATAAGAAGAATGTGCGCCCTGTTATTGGTGGGTCATCGGAGTATCCCTACCCTCGTAGGGGAAGAACAGGAAGAAAACCAACGAAATCAGGTTAGTTAATTAGATCGAAGTATGATAATTTTAGAATATGATTATAATTAGTTACTTTGAAGACATGCTAAAGAACATTTTTTTTGGGTGTTGGTAGATCCTAAAACTGAGAGCAGGCTTTTACTCATTGAGAGTTATAAGATATATGTTCCAAGGGATGAGCGATTTGGGCACTTGAAGAGGTCTGACTTTCTGTCTTATGGATTAGAAGCCATCCTTAAGTTTCTTCTCCCCGAGTTTCAGTCTCTAACTGACGCTACCCTAGACGAATTTGACAATTTCGAAGATTTCATGAAGCTTTACAATGGAGGAATCAAGCTTCCTGAAGGCCCTGTACTTGAGACTATTCTAAAAGACATTCCTTTACAAGTGGTGAAAGAACTTATTCGATCGGATGGAGAGGGTCTATCCAGATACTCGATACCAAAAGTCATCGAAGGTACTAATGTGTCCCATATTAAACACTTTAAAACAACATGTTAAGGGCATTAATTAATTTATAATTTTATATAGTTTAATGGATTGCTTATATTTTTTATACTTATATTTTTTGTACCGTCATTTTTTTTTTTATAACAAACACTCTACAAAATTCAATTAAACATATAAAAAAATCTTTTATTACAAAACATAATTTATGAAATGTATCTAAAAATAAAATTTCTTTGAACTATGTATCATGGATGTTTTAATTATGAATGTGTCCTTGTATATAAACAATACATAAGGCTTTTAGGTTACACACCCATTGCCTTATTGCAAATGTGATACACTCCATGTTTGTTAAACTACGTATTTTGGGTTGACACCACATTGTAATTCTTAATTTGAATATTATTTATGATCTTGTAAACTAGCTGACCCATTGGCTTGGAGCACCGATGAAGAATTTGCAAGAGAAATGGTGGCTGGACTCAACCCAGTTGTGATCAAACTATTGAAAGTAAGCTCTAGCTTTTCTAAGGCATCATATTTTTCCAACACAAGAAAACATAAGACATTCATGTGAACTTGTCTAACTTGACTAGTTTAATTTCTTTAGGTTTCATCCATATTCAAACAAACAAATTAAGAATAACAAATCTCCTTTTCAAAATGACAAAATTTGATGATCATAATTTTGCAGGAGTTCCCTCCAACAAGCAACCTGGATGAAAAACTCTATGGTGACCAAACTAGTTCAATAAGATCACATCACATAGAGGAACATCTTGATGGTGTAGATGTACAGGAGGTAATTAATTAAAGTCTTAATTTTGGTACTTTGACCTAATGAAGTAGAAAGTTAATATACTTGAAAACTGAAACATCATTTACACTTATCATCATACAGGTACTAAAAGCAAATAGACTATTTATACTAGATCATCATGACTCATTGATGCCATATGTGAGGCGATTAAATGAAACTTCCAGCAAGATTTACGCCACTAGAACTTTGCTCTTATTACAAACGGATGGAACTTTAAAACCAATAGCTATCGAGTTAAGTTTGCCTCATCCAGATGGTGATCATCTTGGCGCCATTAACAAAGTATGCACCCCCGCTAAAGATGGTGTGGAAGCTGCAATTTGGAAGTTGGCCAAAACATATGTAACAGTGAATGATTCTGGAGTTCATCAACTTATCAGCCACTGGTAAAGTTTTAACACTAATTTGTGATCATATGTAGCTCTTTCTATAGTCTTAAACTATATATTGATATCGAATTCATATTTCACAGGTTGAATACACATGCTTGTATTGAGCCATTTATTATAGCAACAAATAGACAGTTAAGTGTGCTCCATCCCATCTACAAGCTTCTCCATCCTCATTTCCGTGATACAATGAACATCAACGCTTCTGCTAGGGTTGTCTTGATCAATGCTGGAGGTATTCTTGAAAGAACTTTCTTTACAGGTCCATATTCAATTGAAATTTGCTCCAAGATATACAAGAACTGGGTGTTCCCCAACCAGGCTCTCCCTAAGGACCTTATCTTGAGGTGAGCGATTCATCTACAACCTTTGTACTCTCTTTCTTCCAAAGTTCTAAAAGAAATAAAGAACTTTGGTCGTATAATATAATTACTAATATTATAACTCACTAATGGATGCTTTTAATGTACAGGGGGTTGGCTGTTGAGGACGCTGATTCTCGTCATGGACTTCGTTTACTGATTGAAGACTACCCATATGCTGTAGATGGGCTTGAGATTTGGTCAGCGATTAAAGCATGGGTTGAGGATTACTGTAAGTTCTATTACAAAGACGATAACATGGTGCAAAATGACGCTGAACTGCAATCTTGGTGGAAGGAAGTTCGAGAGGAGGGACATGGTGACTTGAAAGACGAGACATGGTGGCCCACAGTGAGTTCGGTTCAAGACCTGATTGAAAATTGCACCATAATCATATGGGTGTCTTCTGCTCTTCACGCAGCTGTAAACTTTGGGCAATACCCTTATGCTGGTTATCCACCCAATCGTCCCACTCTAACCCGCAGGCTTATTCCAGAACCAAACAATACTCTCGAGTACAAGGAACTAGAAGAGGATCCCCAGAAATTCTTTTTGAAAACCGTTACTCCTCAATTGCAGTCACTTATCAGTGTGTCTTTGATTGAGATATTATCGAGACATACGTCGGATGAGATATACCTTGGGCAAAGAGAGTGTCCTGGGTGGACCATGGATGCAGAACCTTTGAAGGCATTCGAAAAATTTGGTGAGAGGCTTAAAGAAATTGAGGAAAGAATTGTGAAGATGAATGAAGATGAGAGGTTGAAGAATAGGTATGGACCTGCAAAGGTACGATACACCCTGCTGATGCCCAGTAGCGAAGAAGGGCTTACTGGAAGGGGTATACCTAACAGTGTGTCGATATGAAATGTCTTTACCTAGTGTTGATAAGTACCATTGTGTCTATTCCTTTGGGTTACGTGCCATTATTTATCCTTTCTTTTACTGTAATCTGTTGTTTTGTAAATGACTTAGGGATGTGTTCTTTTACTGTAATCTGTTGTTTTGTAAATGATTTAGGAAATATGTGTGGGGCGGTTTGGTTCGGTTATTGGTTAAAATTGAACCATAACCATTATGATTGGTTAATGTATTTTGGTAGTCATTGGGTATGGTTAATATTAGTTATGGTTAATGGTTTTTCTCGGTTAATGGTTTCCGTTAATGATTAATATTGGTTAGCCATAATGCTCAAAAGAATATAAATGACGAAAGTATATTGGCATAAAAAATGAAAATAAAATACCAAAAAGTCTTCGACGTCAATGTTTGTAACCTAACTTATAGTAATAGAATAAAATGTATACTTTTAATACTTAAAGTGAGATAGCACATAATCACATTTAAAATCAAAAACATTCAATAAAAATATAAAACATTAAAAAGATTGACATTAATAATTTCATATATTGATAATTGATATTAATATTAAAATAAAGCCAAACATTCATATATGTTCACTACGATTAAATCAAAAACTATAAAATAAAAGAGCCAAACATTCTTATTATGTGTTCTTTGATAAATAAAAAAAAAGTCAATTACTCATATACATTCAATGTGATTAAGTAAAAACAGTAAATAGAAAAAACCAAAAAAATTTAAAAAAATAAAAATAAATTCTTAATATATCACAGAGTCAAGAAGAGCCAAAAACATAACTTACCTAGAAGTCTTGATTATAAAGTCAAAAAATCCTTCAAATAGGACTATAAAGTCAAAACAATCTTTGATTAGGATCAACGGTGTGAGAAGTCTTCGATTACGATTATGAGTGTGAAGATTAAACTAATTGTGAATAATGTTTACAAATTGTAGAATTAGCCGGTTAGGAATTACAACATTAATCAATAATCTAACTCAATGCATGATTGGAAGATTGTGTGTGTCTGTGTTATCAACCTTCGATGGTTTGATTGCTCATTTGTCTCCTGATAAGTGAGGATTAACAGATTATATTTTCAAAATTTTAATGGATCTTAAGTAAGTTTTACTATATTATTTTATATATAATCTATAATTTTTATATATTAAAACATAAAGTTAGCGGTTCGGTTAACCTATAAAACTATAACTGAACCATTAGTTATTGGTTAACAAAAATTAGAAACCGAACCAACGGTTTTTAAATGGTTCGGTTATTATGGTTCAGTTATATCGGTTAATTTGACTTTGATTCTGTTTTTCGGTTATTATGCTCACCCCTAGTAAATGTTATTAGTAAATTTGTTTCATTAACTGATACTACTAGAAAACAACAAACAAAATACACTAAAATATAATATGGTTGTATAGAAAACTGTATTATATAAACAATAAACACAACTCATTTAATATCATTAAACTCAAAATCTTTATTGTAGGTTAATGACATGAAACTCAAAAGAATGAGAAGTTTAATCCCCATTGAACTCTACACACACAGACACACACACATACACACACACACACACACACACACACACACTCTCTCTCTCTCTCTCTCTCTCTCTCTCTCTCTCTCTCTCTTTCTCCACATACACACACACTCCAATGATGTAACATCCCCCTCTGGCATGTATCACAATATTGTCCGCTTTGGGCCACTCGACACAAGGACTTCCCAGGGGGTCACCCATCCTAGTACTACTCCCGTCCGAGCACGCTTAACTGCAGAGTTCTTATGGGATCTGCTGCACTCACGACTTTAAAACACGTTGTGATAGGGAAGGTATCCACACCCCTTATAAGGAATGCTTAGTTCTCCTTCCCAGCCGATGTGGGATTAGATCTAACCCACTGTGACATCCCCAATTTCTCGGTCAGAAAAGACCGATTTGTTTATGCTTTGTTTTATAAAATCAGAGTAATCTTTTAAAAAAAACAGTTGCGGAATTTGTTCCCAAAACAAAATATGATAAAAATTATCAAAACATTTCTTTAAAGAAATGTATTTTCATTATATAACAAAATCTCGGGATGTCATGTCCAATACATACCAAAAGCATAAACAGAACAAAATAGACCTTACAACAGTTATTCATAACTATTGGCCTATAATCCAAAATCTCTCGTCAAGTCCACCAACTTATACTCTTGTGCCATTACCTGTAATGCAAAGAAAACTGAGTGGGTCAGGCTTGGGAGCCTGGTGAGCATATAGGGTTTTCAACCCACAATAATATAATTATTATATTCAACCATCAAACAATCAACTCAATTACTCGTCCCTATTATCTTTCTTAGGATTTTACCCTAGAAATTCAACTACTCGTTATTCATTCGTTCCTAAGGATTGACCTAAGGAATTTACACAAGCTTCCATTGCTACATAAGGCGCATCTGCCAACATTATCCTTTAAGCGCCTCTGCCAGGATTACGTCATACACTATGAGGCGCGACTGCCAGGTTTATGAAATTCTCTTTTAGGCGCATCTGCCGACATTATCTTATAAGCGCCTCTGCCAAGATTACCATATAAGTGCATCTGCTATTATTATGACAATCTCTATTTGGCGCATCTGCCAAGATCATGACATTCACTACTTGGTGCATCTACCGATATTATTCTCAAGCGCATCTGCTAGTTTTATGACATTCTTTAATTGGTACATCTACCAACATCATTCTTAATCATCTTTCATACCTCATCATTTTATCACATACCGACTATCTCATCTACCCATGTTCTACCCAAAATTTTGGTAGATATAAAATACATATACAGTTTAACTCATTTAAAACTATATAAAACATCTATTCCACACTCATCTCAAATAAACAACAATATATAAACACATAGCACGTATTTTATAACAAATACTTCATGTTTATGTGTTAGAAGAAAGTAACTACACACCCACACATATAAACAGCAATATACTTAATACACTCGAACCATACTTGTATTATTATCGTGTTTATGAAAGGTAGTATACACTCACTTGATCAGAAGATGATCGGACAACACTACGACTTGCAGAAGTAGTAATCCTCAGCAGATCTGGAAGATCTCCACAAAAATCGAACTTCTCGCGGGCAGAGCTTCGGCTCGGGAACCGCACTTCTCGGGATCTTCGGGATCTCGGGACTTGCTTCGGGGCTCGAGAATAATACCGGGGCTTCGGGGTATTTTTGGCACGCAAATCGATGCAAAACGGGAGAGAGAAGAGAGAAAAATAGCAAAGGAGTCGGCTGCCCTCGCATCCTATTTATAGGAGGCTGAAGCCTCGGAGTACGCGGGACGTACTGCCTCAGAATCGTCATTGCTTACGTATCCGAAGAACTCGAGTGCGAGTGTCGACATACCTCGGTGTACGCAGGGCGTACACGAGTACGTGGGGCGTAACTCGGATCAGATCGGTGACTCCTTCGGATAATCGTCCGAATTAAAGATTAAATTTAATACAAATTATTTAATAAACTTCGGAAATTCATATCTTCTTCATACGAACTCCGTTTTCGACGTTCTTTATATCCACGCGAAGGTGAGACTACGCTCTACAACATTCGTTTAGACTCCGTCGGTTAATTTTAACTTTATTTTTATTATTTATTTTTAGTAGGCCGGGACAGGAAAACTCCGTTATAAAATCATAACTTCTTTATCCAACGTCCGTTTTCGCCTATCATTTCATCGTTTCACTACAATTAACGAGATCTTCGATCCTCGTTTAGATTGTTTCGGCTATAAACCGCTCGATCTCAAATCGAGTATTCGGGCTACAAACTGCTAAGTCGAAACTTAGAAAAATCATAACTTCCTCATACGAAGTCAGATTTGGACGTTCTTTTTATGCACGCTCATGGTTTAACGTATTCTACGACTTTCATTTAGATTGCTAAGGCTAAATATCGATCTAACGTAAATTCACTTTTTACGTCGCGCTGTGTCGTGCCGGTTCTGTCGCGAAACTTCGACAGGTCATAACTTCTTCGTTATAACTCGGATTTTGGCGTTCTTTATATGCACGGAAACCTTGTGACATATACTACAACTTGGTTAAGATTAATCCTTCTAGATAATATTCCATCAAAAAGTCATTTTTGACGCCTATCGTCTCTAAATTGACTAGCCCTGATCTACAGGCGTTACAATTATCTCCCCCTTAGGATGATTACGTCCCAGAATCATCAACGAAATAGGACTTGCATAATGATTCCACACGTTATTTATTCATCCTTTGTAGTATCCTTAAATTATGTTTCTTCGAAAGAGTATTTAACTCTTTGGCTTTCTTGACCGCAGATGATGCCCAATCTTGCATCTGCTTATCGTACTATGTTGTACTTTCAATCGTAACCCTCGAGTTACCCAATAAGTCGTTATTATGGACTCCTTCTTCTTTTCACGATAAATACTTTCCTTTATCTATTGTAACAAACCGATGGGTCGTGCTCTACTAACCTCTCATCGAATAATGCAATGCTTAGACTCAGGTCTCTTAGAGTTAAATTCCAAAATGGAATATACATTACTTCATATTCTAATGTGTTATAATTGTTGGATAAGGTGTCTAAGTCCATAACTTATTTGGTATATACTTGACCCGACCCGGCATGGTCCATTTAGGTTGCACTTCACCCGAACTATTTATGGATAATTTTATGAGAGTTATACACATATGTTTATTAATATATTATAAGTTATAATATATTAGTATGAAGTCATGTTATTTAATTAGTCTTAGTCTTAAATTAATTATGAATTAATTTAGAGATTAAAAGGAAGACTAATTAGATTATGGACTATTGGTTTTATATGGTGTGGGCTAACACTCATTTGTTAATGGGCTAGGCTTATATGGAAGTCCATGGATGATCCATGGAGCTTTTAACCCATGGATCCTTGGAAAAGGAAAGGTCATGGGTTATTAGGGTTTCACCCTAACCATGTACACTATATAAGCATGCTTATGTTGCATGCAATAGCCACTAGAGTGTGTGCTTGTGTGTGGCCGAAAATTACAAGTGTGTGTACACTCTCTAAAGGTTTCCAAGTGTTTGTGGTGATTTGTGATTTCCATTTGAGGCATTCACACTATTTGTGCTTGGCTCTCAAACTCCAAGGAATCAATCTCATCAAAAGGTATGTAATCTCATCTAACTCTTTTATGTTTAAAAGTTCCCCATGCCATGTTAGATAAGTTATGAACCTTGGAAAAATTATTATTTTTCATGTATTAGACAAACATAGATCCAAGGTTTATTAGGGTTGCATGCACACTTAGGAAGTGTTAGATTGCTCAAAACCCAACAGTGGTATCAGAGCCTAGGCTTGCTTGTTTGATACTTGATGCAAAATAGTGAAAAAAGTTGAAATTGTTGCTGTCTGGCTGATGGACTCGCCGAGTCCATGGGGGGACTCGCCGAGTTCAAGGCAAAATTCATCCTACTCACCGAGTAGGTTCGTGCACTCGGCGAGTAGAATGATCAGAATGTAGAATTTCGACTTTTGCTGCTGGAAATGGACTAGAAACATTACCCTAACATGTTTTGGTGTTTTAAAACTTGTTTTAGTTGGTGTAATGGTTGTTCTAATCCATTTACAATAGCATATATCAGAATTCCATGATTTTTATATGTTCATATAATTCTTGAAATTTTGATGATCATGTTCATGTTCTTATGAATTTAGAAGATGATAGGAATTATTTGCTGAATTGTTTAGAATTAATTCTTGATCATTTATGTGTTTTAATGGAGTCCATAATTTGTCCTCAAGTTATGGATATCCAAAGGTCACTTTTCTTTAACACACATTTAAACACATAAGTTACATGAAAATGAAGAGTCTTCATTTTTATGAACCTTTAATTCATAAGTTATGAAATGAAAAGTTTTGGATAGTTACAAAACTTGCCCTCAAGTTTTGGAATTTGTAAAGTTTCACACACTTTAATAAACTTTAATTCCAACCCTTAGAGTTTTAATAGTTAAAATTCAACCCTTATACTATATATAACATTAATGGTTAATTATTATATATATGTATAAGAATAAGTCGTTCTACCGTTAGTAGGCCTCATTCACGAAGCCGGTCTATAAGGGGGGTATAAGGTTGTTGCCTATAAAATGGCAGCTTAATGGGTGTCCACTCTCACCCACCGCTTCCTTGATCGGTAGAGGGTCGTTAGCCGAACGGGTTAGACAATGACTTTAAATCCTCATTAAAAGTATAATGATTATTATAAAGTAACTAAACATTTTTTTTAATTCGCAATCTTAGTTACTTTAGGAAAATGTGAACATGGTGCTAGTCCATGGAATTCACACTTTGTACCTTACCAAGTCGTTGGTGGAGCGTGTGTGGTTAACCGGCACACTAACTTGGACTAGTAAGGATCACGAAGGGTGATTTAATGATTGTCATAGATCAATGGAGCGTGTGTGGTTAACCGGCACATTGATTAGGTGATAATATTAAGGGCACCAAGTGAATTAGCATTGTTATTCACACCTTGTTTTGTGATCCTCGGCATCCCAGTCACAAAACTTGAAGGACACAATCGAGATTGAAACATGCCATTGAAAAGTTCAATGAATATCAAAAGAATCTAGGAATTTAAAATCCAATTAAAACCTAATAATTCATTTTGTTTTTTATGGTGGAAATTGGTGAATCGTCATTCACCTACCTTTCAAATATATTATTACTTAGATTACGACATCCCTCTTCTAAGTATAATATATTGTGATTGGATCCTAGCCTTAATATTACATTTGGGTGTCCTATTAAGGATTCTATATATCTAATCTAAACTTGCTTTCTTCTTTCAGATGTCTTCCAACACTAATGCTTCGGGCTCTAACCCAGCTGGTTCTTTCTCTCTCATGAATCTTTGTGGGAGAGTCATCTTTGATGGTTCTAACTTCATGGATTGGATTAGGAACATCAGGATGGTTACTCGTTATGAGGACAAGGAATATGTCCTCGATAAGGAGTTAAAAGAGCTTGATGAGTCTACTGCTACTCCTGAGGAGATCGTTGAATTCAGGACACATGAGAGAGATGCTACTAAGGTGGCATGCATCATGATGGCCACGATGACAGCCGAGCTCCAAAAGTCCTATGAGGACTTCTACCCTTTTGAGATGCACCAAGACCTGATGGAAATGTACCATTAGAGTGCTCGTCAGGAGTGGTATGAAATAATCTCCTCCATAATAACTACCCGCACGAAGGACGGTGAATCCGTCACGACCCACATGCAAAAGATGCAAAGGTATGTGGACCGTTTGCTGAAGCTGAATGTGAACATCCCCGAGGAGTTGGCAATTGACATCATTTTGCACTCCTTACCTTCTTGTTATGACCATTTTCGTATGACATATCATATGAACAAGGAGGAAGTTACCCTCAACAAGCTTCAAGGACTCTTGAAGACCGCTGAAACCGGTCTTAAGGGCAAGGCGGTTGTTACCTCTACTACTCCTACTCCAACATCTACCCCTGTGTTGGCTATCGGGCAAGGCAAAGGGAAAAAGAGGAAGCACCCTTCGAAGGGTACCAAGGGAAAGTCTCTTGAAGGCTCCTCATCAAAGACCAAGAGCGGTTCTGTCACTCCTTCTGCCATTCCCAAGGATGCTGATTACTACTATTGCCTGGACAAGGGGCACTGGAAGCGAAACTACCCTAAGTACTTGCAGGATCTAAAGGATGGGAAAGTGAAACCCACCCATGCAGGTATTTACACAATATTGTCTAATTACTCATCATATTCTAACTCTTGGGTGCTTGATACAGGATCTGGTATTCACATATGTTCTGATTTGCAGTGCCTAAGAAGAAGTGAGGATGTGGAGCACGGGAAGATAAACTTGATCATGGGGAATAGGAAGGCTTCACCTGTTCCCAAGATTGGAGTTTATACTTTGTTGCTTAATAATGGGTTAAAATTAGATTTGAATAAATGTGTGTACTCGTCTGAAATGGCGAGGAATATTATTTCTTTTCATGCTTTGTACAAACAAGGTTTTACCTTTTCGTTTGATAATGAATGTGGTGGTATTAATGATTTCTTTAAAAATGTGTTTTATTTTAAAGCATTACCTTGTGATGGTGTGTATGAAACTGTGTCGATTGTAGACAACTTAGGAAATAATGTGTTGTATATTGATTCTTCTACTAGCCTAGATAAAGCATCATTGTGGCATTGTCGTCTTGGACATGTAAACAAGAAACGCATAGGCCAAATCCAAAAGAGTGGAGTCTTGGAGTCATTCGACCTTAAATCGGATGATAGTTGTGAATCTTGTCTACTTGGAAAGATGACAAAATCACCCTTCACTGGAACTTGTGAAAGGGGTGAGGGTTTGTTGGACCTAATACATACTGATGTATGTGGGCCATTCAAAACCGCCACAAGAGATGCTAATCGGTATTATGTGACTTTTATTGATGATTTTAGTAGATATGGGTATGTCTACTTAATCAAACATAAGTCAGAAACTTTTGAAAGGTTTAAGGAATTTAAACAGGAAGTAGAAAATTAGTTGGGCAGGAACATTAAGATGCTTCGATCCGATCGAGGTGGTGAGTATCTTAGTACCGAGTTCCTTGACTATCTTAAGGAGTGTGGGATTGTCTCACAATTGACTCCTCCCAAGACACCACAGCTAAATGGTGTAGCTGAGAGGCGTAATCGAACCTTGTTAGACATGGTTCGCTCTATGATGAGTCGAGCTTCGCTACCGATCTCTTTTTGGGGGTATGCCTTAGAGACTGCCGCCCATATCCTTAATCTAGTCCCTACAAAGAAGGTTACCAAAGCACCTCATGAGATGTGGACTGGGAAGGTTCCCAATTTAGACCACATCAAGATTTGGGGTTGCGAGGCTTTCGTGAGGCGTGAGACTCATGATAAGCTCGAACCCCGAAGTGAAAGGTGTATTTTCATCGGCTACCCACATAAATCTTTTGGTTACCTCTTCTACAGACCCAGTGAGAATGTGGTCTTTGTAGAAAGAAGAGGGATCTTCCGTGAGAGGGAGTTTATAAGCCAAGGAGACAGTGGGAGGCAAATTGATCTTGAAGAAATTCAAGAAGCAATTGGTGAAGGAACCTCAGACACTAGCAATCAACCTGAGGAGGAAACTCCTGTTGAGCAAGCTGACGAGTCTGTACCTCCGAGGCGTTCCACACGGGTTAGGAACACACCTTCGTTTTATTATGGCTTTCATATTACTACGGAAGGTGATACGTTTATCAACGATAGTACACTGGTAAATTTGGATGAACCTAGCAGTGTTAAGGAAGCCATGGCAGGCCCGGAGTCTACTAAATGGAAGGAGGCTATGGATAGCGAGATACAGTCCATGTATGACAATCAAGTTTGGAACTTGGTTGACAATGTACCAGGCCGTAAAACAGTCGGGTGCAAATGGATCTTCAAGAAGAAGACCGACATGGAAGGAAAAGTGCATACTTATAAAGCTCGACTGGTTGCGAAGGGTTTTACTCAGACTCAAGGTATTGATTATGATGAAACTTTCTCGCCGGTAGAAAAGATTAAGTCTATTAGGGTTATGCTGGCCATTACTGCATTTCATGATTATGAAATATGGCAAATGGATGTCAAAACCGCTTTTCTTAATGGAAAGTTGGCTGAGGATGTGTACATGAATCAGCCAGAGGGTTTTGTCAGTGCAGAGTACCCTAATAGAGTATGCAAGCTTGAGAAATCCATTTATGGATTAAAACAAGCATCTCGTAGCTGGAATCTTTGTTTTGATGAGAAGGTCAAAGAGTTTGGCTTCTCGAGAAGTGAAGATGAGTTTTTCGTGTATGTCAGAGCTAGTGGGAGTATAGTTAGCTTCTTGGTACTGTATGCGGATGACATACTACTTATAGGAAATGACATCCCAACCTTGCAGGAGGTTAAGTCCTGGCTTGGGAAGTGCTTTGCTATGAAGGACCTAGGGGAGGCTGCCTATATCCTAGGGATAAGGATATTAAGAGAAAGGAGTAAAAGACTAATTGGACTTAGTCAGAGTACCTACTTGGATAAGGTGTTGAAAAGGTTCAACATGCAGAATTCCAAGAAAGGAGATTTACCGATCCAAAGCAATGCCAAACTGAGTAAGACTCAGAGTCCGAGTACAAAGGCAGAGATAGCTGAGATGAGCCAATTACTGTATGCTTCCGCTGTTGGCTCGATCATGTATGCTATGACTTGTACCCGCCCTGATGTGGCCTTTGCTTTGAGCATGGTCAGCAGGTATCAAGGGAACCCTGGAAAGGCTCATTGGACCGCGGTAAAGAACATTCTCAAGTACCTGCGGAGGACTAAGGATTGGATCCTTACCCTTGGTGGGAGTGATGACTTGAGAGTATTAGGGTATAGTGATGCCAGTTTTCAGACTGATAGGGATAACTTCCGCTCTCAGTCGAGTTGGGTCTTTACCTTAAATGGAGGGGCAATTTCTTGGAAGAGTTCCAAGCAGGAGACGGTGGCCGATTCGACTTGTGAATCAGAGTATATAGCAGCGAGTGAAGCAGCGAAGGAGGCGATATGGCTGAAGAACTTCATCAGAGACCTTGGAGTTGTACCAGCTATTAAAGAACCTATGGAGATTTTCTCTGACAGCAATAGTGCGGTTGCCTTAGCCAAGGAACCAAGAGATCATGGCAGATCCCGACACATTGACAGAAAATATCACTTCATAAGACACAAGATTGAAGAAGGACTCCTCGTGGCAAAGAGGGTATCGTCAGATGAGAATCCTGCAGATCCCCTTACGAAGGGACTGACGAAGGTTAAGCATTTTCAGCATGCGAGGCGCATCGGGCTGAGGGACGATATTAGTTTTACAGATTAGATAGTTTTCCTGAAACTTGTAAAATGTAATCGACATTTGATGATGAATAAAATTTGTGATTTATTTATGAGTAAGGTGTTACTGTCATTGTCAATTATTTACTATTGTTTCAGTTTTGCATGTTTTGACTTCCAGAATAATTAATTCATTCAAACCTCCACAATCGGTCATACGTCGGAAGTAAGTATGAATCAAGATTGTCATGAATTGGGATTGTAGATGGCTAAAGGTGTTTAGACATGGCAATGGTTGCTGCAGCGTTCATGAGTACTAATAAGTTATGAGTATTGGTATAAACCCACGCTCACTTGTATCACTTCATGGAATTTATCTCGAGTGATCGTGAGATGATAATATGATATAAGTCTTCAAACCTAGAGATATGAGTTGTTACCTATGAGTTGGTTGTGCATTGATTGCACGTAAACGCATTAGTAACTTGATGTTATAAAACGTGCCTTTGCGTACAATTCAACAAGTAGTAGAACAAGCATATGAGTCGAAGTTTATCTATTCCTTCTAGAAATAGAAGCGATATCTGGGCCCCTCGATGATTTTGTGTTGACCCATGCACCAGGCCCGGTGTCACACCCCCGAACCAGACGACGGAAACGTCCGAGGGCTATTGTGACTCAATTGAATACCATCACAATGAATATACATGAAACATAACATCATACATTACCAAGCATTGAAATGTTACAACTGGTAGCGTTTACATTCGGTACATTGATCCATAATATTACATGCCCAAAAGTAAATTGTTCGATACTAATTAAAAACTACAGCAAGACGTTACTGAGTACATTTTTCCTTTTCGATTTACCTATTACCTGAGAATACAAGTATTTTGAAAACGGTCAACATATGAAATGTTGGTGAGTTCATAAGTAATGTTTGAAATATAGTGGGTTGTATTGTTTTGAAAATCACCAGAAAATCCGATATTTTCCGAAAAGAGCATAGTATAAAAAGTGTGAAGATCCGTAAGTATGCTTGTTTGTTTCTATAAATGTAAAAGTACGATTTGTAAAACTTGGTATGTAATCTCATAGGTGTATTTATTGAAAACCCTAGGAAAACCCGATGTTTTCCTAATACTTTGCATCAAATGATTTATGTCTTGTTATTTCATTACGACGGGTGTATTCGTTGAGTCCTGGTAACGTTGGATTAATTATGGATTGTGAATTGTTATAAACACACATTAATGAAAATGACTAGTTTATAACCATACAAACGATCCCTTAGGCGTCGCTCGCACTATTCACTTAATCCAAACACCCGGACTTCTTGTAGCCCCACAACCGAGGAGGAAAAGAGGGTGCGAAGCCCCGATATTTTCCGTAAGTCGTTCAAGGCTACCGTTAATGCAAAGGGCCCTTAGCCCGACTCGCATTTGGTGAATTCTCGACTTTACTAGCAGCACCAGAGGACCCTTGGGGTCCAACAGCACAAAGCCTGTAAAAGTCCTTTTACACGAAATTAGGTCATATAAGACCCAACTACATGTAAGCGAGTTTCCTTCGAGCCTAAAGATCATGTCATTGGGCTAGCTAGGCCCAACAAACACGATTTGAAACTTTCGGGCCCAAAGACGGTGTATCGACGTCTGGTGTATTCCCACGTGTGTATTGACTTCTCGAAATTTCCGCGTGTGTATTGAAGTTTCGTCGCGTTAGTAATTTCGGATTCATTATTGATTCGAGACCGAATCAATTCGTTTGATAACGATTTTTGGTGTTGAAGGTGTATTATAATTCGCTGATAGTCGAGGTGCTAGTATTTCATCATGTCGGATTTATTGTTTAGAACATTAGGATATTTCATTATTGCAGCCCCTTTCTTTTGGGTAATTTACACATTTAACCCTTTGTATAAAATAAATTTCTATTTTAGTCCTCAAACCATTTTTCTTGACACTTTAGTATCGAAACTTGTAGAAAAGTTATTTTTCAGCTCAAAGTTATTTGAAAAACAGTTTTAGTCCATCAAATGAAAATTTTCTCGGCTGAAACCCTTGTTTTCGCAATTTTTACACTTTTGGCCCAAAGTAGAAAATTTTTGCATCTTTGGTCCCTTTTAAATATGAAAAGCATTTTTAACCCTTGAAATGGACTTGGAGCACTAGTAGTCCCCTGTTTTTCATAAAATCACAGTTTGAGCCCCTCTAATTTGAAAATCTCGCATATTGGGCTTTATTGGGCCGAAAAATTCATTTTTGGCCCATTATGCTTAAAAATTTCACATTTAATCCCTCAAAGAGAATATTTCCAGAAAAATACATTATTGAAACTGTTTTGACTCATTTCATCCATCAGAATTTGTATTTTGTCATTTTGGGCCCTTTAACCTTATATTTTTAACATTTTGAGTCCAAAAATGGGATTTTTAGCCCAAGGAGTTCATATTAACCAACTTGGTTATTTTTCTAAAAATGATTTGTGTGTAATAATATGTTTAACACTTGTTTCATACATCCTAATGCAAATCTCGATTTTAAGGACTTTTTGACTAGTTTCAACACCATAATCACATAAGAACATGTAAATAAACATAGAAATCATACCAAGCATACATATACTCATAGATCTACACATTTGCTTGTATTCTCCCGCCCCATAAAACTTAAAAAAACCGAAAAATAGGGGGTATGAAGCTCACCTTGAGTTGTAGTTTCGGTTTTGAAGAGAGAAAAGGGGAAAATTTCGATCCTAGCAAGTCTCTTTGGTAGATCTCGAGTTTAGTGACTTCTAAGGTGCATGATCACAAGTTGGAATAGATTTAGAAGAGATTTTTGATGAAATGAAGTAGCTAGATCATGGATTAGTCATCAACTTACCTTAGATGATGTGTTTGTGGGAAAAAACCTCCTTGAAAAGCTCTTGATTCTCGATATTTTTGAAGAAGGAGGGAGGAGATGTTCTTCAAGATATTAGAGAGAGTGGAATAAATTTTTGTGAGTGTGTGTGTGTTGTGTTCGGCCAAGAGTAAGAAGAGAGAGGAGAGGAGTGAGGCTCTTGAATTGAGTTGCATGAAAACATGAGATGGTGCATGGGAAACCTATGGACAATTATGAGGTGGCATAGGAAAGTCAACTCTTCTTCTTGGGCTTGCCTTGGGCTGAGAATGGAGAGAAAAAGATGAGGATTGGGCCTTGTATGCTTAAACCCATTCCATGGTTATGTTAAGTGATGTTTGGCCCCAATTAATTATAAATGTGATTTTTATGACCTATTATAGTTCATTTAAATAATTTATTTCATTCTAGGCCCAATACGGCCCAAAATATTGAATTAAATGGAATTGGGTCCAATTAGAGCCCATTTAAAGGTTCTAATCCCATGATAGTCAAATTGGAAGCTTATTGGTCCATTGAGTCCAATAAGGAAGTCCTAGTCCAAAATGGACCTAACAAGAACTTCTAGGGTTTCCAATTGCTTGTTGACTATTTGTAGTACTTGTATGGTGTATTGGATTGAAATTTTGTTGTCATAGAGTAAGCATCATACATGCTCTTAAGTTTTTGATTCTACATTTTACTTGAGTGTAGTGATTACAAGACACAAAATTTCTAGTTGTGACATCATCCCCTCGTTAGAGGGAATTTCGTCCCGAAATTCTGTTTGAAAGCTGGATTTGAGAATGCTAGAATAGGTGAGGGTACTTTTGCTTCATTTGGTCTTCGAGTTCCCACGTGAATTCCTACCCACGCTTCGCGTTCCACCGTACGCTTCACCTCCCTGTCCATGATTTCAACCGGTTCTTCAACGAACAAGAGATTCTCGTTGATTTCGATCTCGTCAAGGGGAATGAAGAGTGTTTCATCCGATAGACACTTCTTTAGGTTAGAGACATGGAACACGGGGTGTACACTGTTTAGTTCTGCGGGTAGCTGCAGTTTATACGCCACTGGACCTATTCGGGCGACGATCTCGAAAGGTCCAATGTATCGTGGGTTTAGTTTTCCCCGTTTTCCGAAACAAATAACTCCTTTCCAGGGTGAGACTTTCAACAGTACTCGATCCCCGACCTGAAATTCTATGGGCTTTCGTCGTTTATCGGTGTAGCTCTTTTGTCGGTCGCGCGATGCTTGTAATCGAGCTCTGATTTGAACAATCTTTTCCGTGGTTTCATGAATGATCTCCGGTCCCGTTAGCACCTTGTCCGATGTATGTGTTTTTGCTAGTTGGGTATCACCCACCTCAGCCCAACATAACGGTGATCTACACTTACGCCCGTATAGTGTTTCGAAAGGAGCGACCTTGATGCTCGAATGGTAGCTGTTGTTATATGAGAATTCGACTAAAGGTAAGTGGGTATCCCAAGACTTCCTAAAGTCTATCACACATGCGCGGAGCATGTCTTCGAGCGTTTGAATGGTTCGTTCACTTTGACCATCCGTTTGTGGATGATAAGCGGTGCTCATGTCGAGATGAGTTCCCAGTGCCTTCTGGAGAGATTGCCAAAAACGTGAAGTGAACCTACTGTCCCTATCCGAGATAATAGACACTGGTACTCCATGGAGTCTCACGATTTCTCGAATGTATAAGCGTGTCAATCTTTCCATCTTGTAGGATTCCTTTATTGGCAGGAAATGGGCAGATTTCGTCAGTCGGTCGACTATTACCCATATGGTGTCTAGTCCATCCGACGTCTTGGGTAGCTTGGTCACGAAATCCATAGAAATCCCCTCCCATTTCCACTCAGGGATTACCGGTTGCTGTAATAACCCTGAGGGCTTCTGGTACTCCACCTTTACCTTGGCACACGTAAGGCACTTACTAACATAGGTGGCAATTTCTGCCTTCATGTTAGGCCACCAATAGTGTTGTTTAATATCCAAATACATCTTGTCTGAGCCGGGATGAACAGAGTATCGCGTCTTATGGGCTTCCTTCATAACTACCCCCCTAAACCCTTCGAGTTTAGGGACCTAAATACGGTTCATGAAATAGTATACTCCATTCTCCTTTGCTTCTAGGTTCTTCTCCATTCCGCGCAATGCTTCGCTTGCTCTATTTTCCGTCTTCATAGCCTCTGACTGGGCTACTGCAATTTGAGTGGCTAGGTGAGATTGAATGGTTATTGAGAGAGTTTTCCTACGACGATTAGAGTACTCCATCCGACTTAATGCGTCAGCTACCACGTTGGCCTTGCCTGGGTGGTACTTGATCTCACACTCGTAATCGTTTAGTAATTCAACCCATCTTCGTTGCCTCATGTTCAACTCCTTCTGGTTCAAGATGTGCTGGAGACTCTTGTGGTCCGTAAAGATGGTGCACTTCGTACCGTAAAGGTAATGCCTCCAAATTTTTAGGGCAAAGACCACAGCTCCCAATTCTAGGTCATGGGTCGTATAATTCACTTTGTGCGTCTTTAGTTGGCGGGATGAGTAAGCTATCACCCTCCCACGCTGCATGAGAACGCAACCTAAGCCCTGATTTGATGCGTCACAGTAGTCCACGAAATCTTCCGTTCCCTCCGGTAGTGATAGTACCGGGGCAATATAGAGAGCTTGTTTTAGGGTTCGAAATGCGACTTCTTGTTTGTCCGTCCATTTGAATGGTACGCCCTTTTGTGTAAGCGAGGTAAGTGGATTGACGATCTTAGAGAAGTTTTGAATGAATCTCCTATAGTAGCCTGCTAGACCCAAGAATTGACGGATTTCCGTGGGTGTTGTCGGGATTGCCCATCCTTCAACAGCTTTGACCTTATAGGGATCCACATGAATTCCATCTTGGCTAACTACATGACCTAGGAAGTTCACACTCCGGAGCCAGAACTCACACTTGGAGAGTTTTGCGTATAGCTTTTCCGATCGCAGAGTTTCTAGGATTTGTCAGAGATGTTGGCCATGCTCTTCTTCGCTTCGGGAATAGACGAGAATGTCATCAATGAAGACGATGACAAAGTTGTCGAGGAATGGTCGACAGATCCGGTTCATCAGATCCATAAATGCGGCAGGGGCATTTGTTAGACCGAAGGGCATTACGAGAAATTCATAATGTTCGTAGCGAGTTCGGAAAGCGGTTTTTGGAATATCCTCTTCCCAGACTTTGAGTTGGTGGTATCCGGACCGTAGATCTATCTTAGAAAAATAACTAGCTCCTTGGAGCTGGTCAAATAGATCATCGATTTGTGGGAGTGGGTAGCGATTTTTAACAGTGAGTTTATTTAACTCTCTGTAATCGATGCACATTCTAAAAGATCCATCCTTCTTTTTGACAAAGAGGACTGGAGCTCCCCATGGCGAGTAACTAGGGCGGATGAATCCCTTGTCCAAGAGTTCACTGAGTTGGCTGGACAATTCCTGCATTTCAGCAGGAGCTAGCCGATAGGGTGATTTAGCGAGAGGAATTGCTCCTGGAACAAGGTCAATTCGGAACTCCACTTGTCTCTATGGGGGTAATCCTGGAAGATCTTCAGGAAACACCTCTGGGAACTCACATGCTATGGGAATGTCTTGAACGTTAACCTTTTCCTTGATTTTATCCACTATGTGAGCCAGGAACGCCAAATTGTTCTTTCGTAGATGTTTTCGTGCCTTGATGCACGAGATGAGGCGAAGGTTCATGCTAGGTTTGTCTCCGTAAATTACTAGGGTTTTGTGATTGGGAAGGCGAAGGCGAACGGCCTTCTCGTGACACATAATTTCAGCATGGTGGGGGCTTAACCAGTCCATGCCAATAATCACATCGAAACTCCTAATTGATACAGACATTAAGTCTATTCGAAAGACGTGTTGATTTAGGGTTAGGGTACATCCGATGTAGATTTCCCCGGTGGATTCGGTTTTCCCATTGGCCATTTCCACCATAAAGGTTTCATTTAGCTTCTGGGGCTGTTGTTTTAATAAATGCTTAAACTTATTTCTTACGAAACTTCGCTCCGCTCCGGTGTCAAATAGGATGCATGCATAAGTGTGGTTTAGGGGAAACGTACCGGTAACAACAGCGGGGTCCTGAATCGCCTCTCCCTGACCCATGGTCAGCATCCTTCCTGTTCCTCCGTTTCCGGGATGGTTGTTGTTAGGGCAATCTTGGCGGATATGCCCAGTCCTCCCACACCCATAGCAGGTGTGGCTAGGCCCTGCATTGTGGCCACCGATGGTGATGTTGTTGTTGCTGCGATTGTTGTTGTTGTTGCTGTTTCCCTGTTGTTGGTTCTAAGGAGGGTAAGTCCTGCAGTACTTTGCCGTGTGTCCCCTTCGATTACAACTGGTGCACTGCAACTCCTTGCATTCTCCATTGTGATGGAAACTGCTCTTGTTGCACTTGGGAAGATTACCGGAATAAGGTCTGGGAGCATTTGAAGCAACTGAGGCTGGAGCATGTGGTGTGGCTGGAACCGGTGCGGTCAGAGCATTAACTGCCACTGTCTGCTGCTTTTTAGAGGTCTTGGGGCCCTGACGCCCCTTCCTCTTGTTGTTCTTCCCTTTCTTGCCATCACATTCCTTCTTGCCTTCAGTCTCCGCTGGCTTCTCACCCTTTTTGTTGTTATGGTCATACAGCTTCTTCGCCAATCTTTTTGCACTGTCAAAGGTTTCGGGGTTTGCAGCTATCACGTTTCCTTGGATTGGTGATGTTAGTCCCCAGATGAATCGCTCGATCTTCTTTCCTTCCGAGGTGATCATACCCAGGCACAACAGAGATAGTTCACTAAATCTCGATATGTAGGCATCGATATTCGCATTCTGCACAGTGAGGTTCCACAGCTCTTGCTCCATTTTCTGAATCTCACATCGTGGGCAATATTCAGCCATCAACATTTCTTTCATTTCCGACCACGGCATGGAGTTGGCTACAGGGAGTGTCATGGCTTCCACGTGTCCGTTCCACCAAGTGAGCGCTTGATCGACAAAAGTGCAGGCTGCGAACTTCACTTTCATCTCCTCAGGACAATCGCATATCTCGAATACCGATTCCACCTTCTTGATCCATCGCTTCAGAGTGATCACCCCTCCAGTGCCGTTAAAAGTTTGTGGTTTGGCATTTGTGAAGTCCTTGTAGCTACATGTTTTGGTGGGTCCTTGATTCATCCCGTTGTTCGAACTCCCGGCCCCTTGCCCGTTGCCTCCTCCGTTATTCCCTTGGTGAAGTTGTGCCATAGCTGCGCTGACCGCAGCGGACACGGCCGCCTGGAATGCAGTGGAGT
Source organism: Lactuca sativa (assembly GCF_002870075.4). Taxonomy (NCBI): domain Eukaryota; kingdom Viridiplantae; phylum Streptophyta; class Magnoliopsida; order Asterales; family Asteraceae; genus Lactuca; species Lactuca sativa. Next base: position 154,974,717 of record NC_056631.2, on the reverse strand, counting down.
CAACTTCGGGTGGGGTTGGTCCAGGGTTTCCGCGAGTAGGTCGGCGAGGCATCTTTCTGTCATGAAACGGAAAGATGTTGAGTGTTTGGGGTTTCTGGGAGGTTGTGACCCTACTGACTAGGTGCATGGTACGAACTTAAACACTCCTACCATTTAGCATATAATCATAGATTCGCAACACATAGCAATTTGTAATATCATAACAAAGCACGTAAATGTTTACTAATATTATCCGCATTTGATACATGAAAATTTTGCACGTAAGAGCATACATGAGTGACACTAGTTCGACAACATAACGACTCTATGAGTAGTGTAGTCACTTAAACATAGAGTCGGGGTACATAGCATAGTTCCTAATGACCTACTAAGATAAGTCTATCCCTAATCGCGATGAGCTGCGTCCGGAGGTGGTGCCGAGGATGTGGATGCTCCCTGAAGACGAGCCACCAATCGTTCTGCGTCCTGGAGTCGAGACTCCCACCTTACCTGCCTCATGTGAAACTCCCGAAGGACGTCACGTGTCTCCTGTTCCGCACGCTCGACCCTAGTCCACAGCTGGTGTACCTGATCAGCAGTGCCCTGAGCAAGATCGCCGGTGTTCTGTAATCGTCTCACCATGACCTGTAGGGCTCGGTCGGCCGGTACTCCGTCCCTCAGGTCAAAGAACTCGCGCGACATGCCGAACGGGGGTCGTTGTCCTTGCTGTTTGCTCCATCTCCAAAGATCAATACCCCAGGGAGGGGTAGAACCAGTGGGGCCCACACGGTAAGCAGGCATCCTGATCGGGTAAGGGGGGTTGATGACTTCGGACTCTGCGTCCGAATCACCCCCTTCACTGTCATCGGGTTCCTCCTCGAAGTTCCCTTCGTCTTCTTCTGGTTCGGCAGGCTCGCCTTCATCTCCAACCTCCGGTTCCCCGTCAGATTCCTCTTCTGGGTCTTCCTCAGGCTCTTCCTCCAACCATCTGTTATTCCCCTGATTAGGGAAATAAGGGTCTCCGGGGTGATGAAAACCAGCCATGCTGTCTGCGTGAGTATGTAAATAAGCTAACATTATTCCTAGGATGCTACAACTATTGTACAGACTAAGCAAGCGTTCTCTGTTTGTTGGTAAAAGGGGTATGGTTTTAAGTTCCCTAGCTATCACGATCTCATCAGAACGTGTGTTAGTTATACTTTGGAGAGAATGTACTTGATCAGGCTACATCCACTCCTTGGTACCGCTAAGAACAGTCCTGAATTAACCGAGATACTAGCATTATTTTGTTTTGTTCGGCGTTATGTTCCTTATTCCTAATGCAAGCAAAGGTGTTTTATTGTTGTATTTGACTTGTTTTGTTCAGAGTTATGTTAGTCCCTCTTTTGGTTTATAGTTGCATATCAATGTATGGTTAGATATGCTAGTTCACTATAAACAGAGCTCTGATACCAACCTGTCACACCCCCAAACCAGACGGCGGAAACGTCTGAGGGCTATTGTGACTTAATTGAATACCATCGCAATGAATATACATGAAACATAACATCATACATTACCAAGCATTGAAATGTTACAACTGGCAGCGTTTACATTCGGTACATTGATCCATAATATTACATGCCCAAAAGTAAATTGTTCGATACTAATTAAAAACTACAGCAAGACGTTACTGAGTACATTTTTCCTTTTCGATTTACTTGTTACCTGAGAATACAAGTATTTTGAAAACGGTCAACATATGAAATGTTGGTGAGTTCATAAGTAATGTTTGAAATATAGTGGGTTGTATTGTTTTGAAAATCACCAGAAAATCCGATATTTTCCGAAAAGAGCATAGTATAAAAAGTGTGAAGATCCGTAAGTATGCTTGTTTGTTTCTATAAATATAAAAGTACGATTTGTAAAACTTGGTATGTAATCTCGTAGGTGTATTTATTGAAAACCCTAGGAAAACCCGATGTTTTCCTAATACTTTGCATCAAATGATTTATGTCTTGTTATTTCATTACGACGGGTGTATTCGTTGAGTCCTGGTGACGTTGGATTAATTATGGATTGTGAATTGTTATAAACACACATTAATGAAAATGACTAGTTTACAACCATACAAACGATCCCTTAGGCGTCGCTCGCACTATTCACTTAATCCAAACACCCGGACTTCTTGTAGCCCCACAACCGAGGAGGAAAAGAGGGTGCGAAGCCCCGATATTTTCCGTAAGTCGTTCAAGGCTACCGTTAATGCAAAGGGCCCTTAGCCCGACTCGCATTTGGTGAATTCTCGACTTTACTAGCAGCACCAGAGGACCCTTGGGGTCCAACAGCACAAAGCCTGTAAAAGTCCTTTTACACGAAATTAGGTCATATAAGACCCAACTACATGTAAGCGAGTTTCCTTCGAGCCTAAAGATCATGTCATTGGGCTAGCTAGGCCCAACAAACACGATTTGAAACTTTCGGGCCCAAAGACGGTGTATCGACGTCTGGTGTATTCCCACGTGTGTATTGACTTCTCGAAATTTCCGCGTGTGTATTGAAGTTTCGTCGCGTTAGTAATTTCGGATTCATTATTGATTCGAGACCGAATCAATTCGTTTGATAACGATGTTTGGTGTTGAAGGTGTATTATAATTCGCTGATAGTCGAGGTGCTAGTATTTCATCATGTCGGATTTATTGTTTAGAACATTAGGATATTTCATTATTGCAGCCCCTTTCTTTTGGGTAATTTACACATTTAACCCTTTGTATAAAATAAATTTCTATTTTAGTCCTCAAACCATTTTTCTTGACACTTTAGTATCAAAACTTGTAGAAAAGTTATTTTTCAGCTCAAAGTTATTTGAAAAACAGTTTTAGTCCATCAAATGAAATTTTTCTCGGCTGAAACCCTTGTTTTCGCAATTTTTACACTTTTGGCCCAAAGTAGAAATTTTTGCATCTTTGGTCCCTTTTAAATATGAAAAGCATTTTTAACCCTTGAAATGGACTTGGAGCACTAGTAGTCCCCTGTTTTTCATAAAATCACAGTTTCAGCCCCTCTAATTTGAAAATCTCGCATATTGGGCTTTATTGGGCCGAAAAATTCATTTTTGGCCCATTATGCTTAAAAATTTCACATTTAATCCCTCAAAGAGAATATTTCCAGAAAAATACATTATTGAAACTGTTTTGACTCATTTCATCCATCAGAATTTGTATTTTGTCATTTTGGGCCCTTTAACCTTATATTTTTAACATTTTGAGTCCAAAAATGAGATTTTTAGCCCAAGGAGTTCATATTAACCAACTTGGTTATTTTTCTAAAAATGATTTGTGTGTAATAATATGTTTAACACTTGTATCATACATCCTAATGCAAATCTCGATTTTAAGGACTTTTTGACTAGTTTCAACACCATAATCACATAAGAACATGTAAATAAACATAGAAATCATACCAAGCATACATATACTCATAGATCTACACATTTGCTTGTATTCCCCCCCCCCCCACAAAACTTATGAAAACCGAAAAATAGGGGGTATGAAGCTCATCTTGAGTTGTAGTTTCGGTTTTGAAGAGAGAAAAGGGGAAAATTTCGATCCTAGCAAGTCTCCTTGGTAGATCTCGAGTTTAGTGACTTCTAAGGTGCATGATCACAAGTTGGAATAGATTTAGAAGAGATTTTTGATGAAATGAAGTAGCTAGATCATGGATTAGTCATCAACTTACCTTAGATGATGTGTTTGTGGGAAAAAAACCTCCTTGAAAAGCTCTTGATTCTCGAAATTTTTGAAGAAGGAAGGAGGAGATGTTCTTCAAGATATTAGAGAGAGTGGAATAAATTTTTGTGAGTGTGTGTGTGTTGTGTTCGGCCGAGAGCAAGAAGAGAGAGGAGAGGAGTGAGGCTCTTGAATTGACTTGCATGAAAACATGAAAACATTCGTCGTGTTAGTAATTTCGGATTCATTATTGATTCGAGACCGAATCAATTCGTTTGATAACGATTTTTGGTGTTGAAGGTGTATTATAATTCGCCGATAGTCGAGGTGCTAGTATTTCATCATGTCGGATTTATTGTTTAGAACATTAGGATATTTCATTATTGCAGCCCCTTTCTTTTGGGTAATTTACACATTTAACCCTTTGTATAAAATAAATTTCTATTTTAGTCCTCAAACCATTTTTCTTGACACTTTAGTATCAAAACTTGTAGAAAAGTTATTTTTCAGCTCAAAGTTATTTGAAAAACAGTTTTAGTCCATCAAATGAAATTTTTCTCGGCTGAAACCCTTGTTTTCGCAATTTTTACACTTTTGGCCCAAAGTAGAAATTTTTGCATCTTTGGTCCCTTTTAAATATGAAAAGCATTTTTAACCCTTGAAATGGACTTGGAGCACTAGTAGTCCCCTGTTTTTCATAAAATCACAGTTTCAGCCCCTCTAATTTGAAAATCTCGCATATTGGGCTTTATTGGGCCGAAAAATTCATTTTTGGCCCATTATGCTTAAAAATTTCACATTTAATCCCTCAAAGAGAATATTTCCAGAAAAATACATTATTGAAACTGTTTTGACTCATTTCATCCATCAGAATTTGTATTTTGTCATTTTGGGCCCTTTAACCTTATATTTTTAACATTTTGAGTCCAAAAATGAGATTTTTAGCCCAAGGAGTTCATATTAACCAACTTGGTTATTTTTCTAAAAATGATTTGTGTGTAATAATATGTTTAACACTTGTATCATACATCCTAATGCAAATCTCGATTTTAAGGACTTTTTGACTAGTTTCAACACCATAATCACATAAGAACATGTAAATAAACATAGAAATCATACCAAGCATACATATACTCATAGATCTACACATTTGCTTGTATTCCCCCCCCCCCCCCCCCCACAAAACTTATGAAAACCGAAAAATAGGGGGTATGAAGCTCATCTTGAGTTGTAGTTTCGGTTTTGAAGAGAGAAAAGGGGAAAATTTCGATCCTAGCAAGTCTCCTTGGTAGATCTCGAGTTTAGTGACTTCTAAGGTGCATGATCACAAGTTGGAATAGATTTAGAAGAGATTTTTGATGAAATGAAGTAGCTAGATCATGGATTAGTCATCAACTTACCTTAGATGATGTGTTTGTGGGAAAAAAACCTCCTTGAAAAGCTCTTGATTCTCGAAATTTTTGAAGAAGGAAGGAGGAGATGTTCTTCAAGATATTAGAGAGAGTGGAATAAATTTTTGTGAGTGTGTGTGTGTTGTGTTCGGCCGAGAGCAAGAAGAGAGAGGAGAGGAGTGAGGCCCTTGAATTGACTTGCATGAAAACATGAAAACATTCGTCGTGTTAGTAATTTCGGATTCATTATTGATTCGAGACCGAATCAATTCGTTTGATAACGATTTTTGGTGTTGAAGGTGTATTATAATTCGCCGATAGTCGAGGTGCTAGTATTTCATCATGTCGGATTTACTGTTTAGAACATTAGGATATTTCATTATTGCAGCCCCTTTCTTTTGGGTAATTTACACATTTAACCCTTTGTATAAAATAAATTTCTATTTTAGTCCTCAAACCATTTTTCTTGAAACTTTAGTATCAAAACTTGTAGAAAAGTTATTTTTCAGCTCAAAGTTATTTGAAAAACAGTTTTAGTCCATCAAATGAAATTTTTCTCGGCTGAAACCCTTGTTTTCGCAATTTTTACACTTTTGGCCCAAAGTAGAAAATTTTTGCATCTTTGGTCCCTTTTAAATATGAAAAGCATTTTTAACCCTTGAAATGGACTTGGAGCACTAGTAGTCCCCTGTTTTTCATAAAATCACAGTTTGAGCCCCTCTAATTTGAAAATCTCGCATATTGGGCTTTATTGGGCCGAAAAATTCATTTTTGGCCCATTATGCTTAAAAATTTCACATTTAATCCCTCAAAGAGAATATTTCCAGAAAAATACATTATTGAAGCTGTTTTGACTCATTTCATCCATCAGAATTTGTATTTTGTCATTTTGGGCCCTTTAACCTTATATTTTTAACATTTTGAGTCCAAAAATGGGATTTTTAGCCCAAGGAGTTCATATTAACCAACTTGGTTATTTTTCTAAAAATGATTTGTGTGTAATAATATGTTTAACACTTGTATCATACATCCTAATGCAAATCTCGATTTTAAGGACTTTTTGACTAGTTTCAACACCATAATCACATAAGAACATGTAAATAAACATAGAAATCATACCAAGCATACATATACTCATAGATCTACACATTTGCTTGTATTCCCCCCCCCCCCACAAAACTTATGAAAACCGAAAAATAGGGGGTATGAAGCTCATCTTGAGTTGTAGTTTCGGTTTTGAAGAGAGAAAAGGGGAAAATTTCGATCCTAGCAAGTCTCCTTGGTAGATCTCGAGTTTAGTGACTTCTAAGGTGCATGATCACAAGTTGGAATAGATTTAGAAGAGATTTTTGATGAAATGAAGTAGCTAGATCATGGATTAGTCATCAACTTACCTTAGATGATGTGTTTGTGGGAAAAAACCTCCTTGAAAAGCTCTTGATTCTCGAAATTTTTGAAGAAGGAAGGAGGAGATGTTCTTCAAGATATTAGAGAGAGTGGAATAAATTTTTGTGAGTGTGTGTGTGTTGTGTTCGGTCGAGAGAAAGAAGAGAGAGGAGAGGAGTGAGGCTCTTGAATTGACTTGCATGAAAACATGAGATGGTGCATTGGAAACCTATGGACAATTATGAGGTGGCATAGGAAAGTCAACTCTTCTTCTTGGGCTTGCCTTGGGCTGAGAATGGAGAGAAAAAGATGAGGATTGGGCCTTGTATGCTTAAACCCATTCCATGGTTATGTTAAGTGATGTTTGGCCCCAATTAAATATAAATGTGATTTTTATGACCTATTAAGGCTAAATTAGGTTAATTATGGCCCAATATAGTTCATTTAAATAATTTATTTCATTCTAGGCCCAATATGACCCAAAATATTGAATTAAATGGAATTGGGTCCAATTAGAGCCCATTTAAAGGTTCTAATCCCATGATAGTCAATTTGGAAGCTTATTGGTCCATTGAGTCCAATAAGGAAGTCCTAGTCCAAAATGGACCTAACAAGAACTTCTAGGGTTTCCAATTGCTTGTTGACTATTTGTAGTACTTGTATGGTGTATTGGATTGAAATTTTGTTGTCATAGAGTAAGCATCATACATGCTCTTAAGTTTTTGATTCTACATTTTACTTGAGTGTAGTGATTACAAGACACAAAATTTCTAGTTGTGACATCATCCCCCCGTTAGAGGGAATTTCGTCCCGAAATTCTGTTTGAAAGCTAGATTTGAGAATGCTAGAATAGGTGAGGGTACTTTTGCTTCATTTGGTCTTTGCGTTCCCATGTGAATTCCGGCCCACGCTTCGCGTTCCACCGTACTTTCACGATCGGGATGCGAGTTTGCTTAGTACGCTTCCCCTCCCTGTCCATGATTTCAACCGGTTCTTCAACGAACAGGAGATTCTCATTGATTTCGATCTCGTCAAGGGGAATGACTAGTGTTTCATCCGATAGACACTTCTTTAGATTAGAGACATGGAACACGGGGTGTACACTGTTTAGTTCTGCGGGTAGCTGCAGTTTATACGCCACTGGACCTATTCGGGCGACGATCTCAAATGGTCCAATGTATCGTGGGTTTAGTTTTCCCCGTTTTCCGAAACGAATAACTCCTTTGCAGGGTGAGACTTTCAACAGTACTCGATCCCTGACCTGAAATTCTAAGGGCTTTCGCCGTTTATCGGCGTAGCTCTTTTGTCGGTCGCGCGATGCTAGTAATCGAGCTCTGATTTGAACAATCTTTTCCGTGGTTTCACGAATGATCTCCGGTCCCGTTAGCGCCTTGTCCGATGTATGTTTTTTTGCTAGTTGGGTATCACCCACCTCAGCCCAACATAACGGTGATCTACACTTACGCCCGTATAGTGCTTCGAAAGGAGCGACCTTGATGCTCGAATGGTAGCTGTTGTTATATGAGAATTCGACTAAAGGTAAGTGGGTATCCCAAGACTTCCCAAAGTCTATCACACATGCGCGGAGCATGTCGTCGAGCGTTTGAATGGTTCGTTCACTTTGACCATCCGTTTGTGGATGATAAGCGGTGCTCATGTCGAGATGAGTTCCCAGTGCCTTCTGGAGAGATTGCCAAAAACGTGAAGTGAACCTACTGTCCCTATCCGAGATAATAGACACTGGTACTCCATGGAGTCTCACGATTTCTCGAATGTATAAACGTGTCAATCTTTCCATCTTGTAGGATTCCTTTATTGGCACGAAATGGGCAGATTTCGTCAGTCGGTCGACTATTACCCATATGGTGTCTAGTCCATCCGACGTCTTGGGTAGCTTGGTCACGAAATCCATAGAAATCCCCTCCCATTTCCACTCAGGGATTACCGGTTGCTGTAATAACCCTGAGGGCTTCTGGTACTCCACCTTTACCTTGGCACACGTAAGGCACTTACTAACATAGGTGGCAATTTCTGCCTTCATGTTAGGCCACCAGTAGTGTTGTTTAATATCCAAATACATCTTGTCTGAGCCGGGATGAACAGAGTATCGCGTCTTATGGGCTTCCTTCATAACTACCCCCCTAAACCCTTCGAGTTTAGGGACCTAAATACGGTTCATGAAATAGTATACTCCATTCTCCTTTGCTTCTAGGTTCTTCTCCATTCCGCGCAATGCTTCGCTTGCTCTATTTTCCGTCTTCATAGCCTCTGACTGGGCTACTGCAATTTGAGTGGCTAGGTGAGATTGAATGGTTATTGAGAGAGTTTTCGTACGACGATTAGAGTACTCCATCCGACTTAATGCGTCAGCTACCACGTTGGCCTTGCCTGGGTGGTACTTGATCTCACACTCGTAATCGTTTAGTAATTCAACCCATCTTCGTTGCCTCATGTTCAACTCCTTCTGGTTCAAGATGTGCTGGAGACTCTTGTGGTCCGTGAAGATGGTGCACTTCGTACCGTAAAGGTAATGCCTCCAAATTTTTAGGGCAAAGAGCACGGCTCCCAATTCTAGGTCATGGGTCGTATAATTCACTTCATGCGTCTTTAGTTGGCGGGATGCGTAAGCTATCACCCTCCCACGCTGCATGAGAACGCAACCTAAGCCCTGATTTGATGCGTCATAGTAGACCACGAAATCTTCCGTTCCCTCCGGTAGTGATAGTACCGGGGCACTACAGAGAGCTTGTTTTAGGGTTCGGAATGCGACTTCTTGTTTGTCCGTCCATTTGAATGGTACGCCCTTTTGTGTAAGCGAGGTAAGTGGCTTGGCGATCTTAGAGAAGTTTTGAATGAATCTCCTATAGTAGCCTACTAGACCCAAGAATTGACGGATTTCCGTGGGTGTTGTCGGGATTGCCCATCCTTCAACAGCTTTGACCTTAGAGGGATCCACATGAATTCCATCTTGGCTAACTACATGACCTAGGAGGTTCACACTCCGGAGCCAGAACTCACACTTGGAGAGTTTTGCGTATAACTTTTCCGATCGCAGAGTTTCTAGGATTTGTCGGAGATGTTGGCCATGCTCTTCTTCGCTTCGGGAATAGACGAGAATGTCATCAATGAAGACGATGACAAAGTTGTCGAGGAATGGTCGACAGATCCGGTTCATCAGATCCGTAAATGCGGCAGGGGCATTTGTTAGACCGAAGGGCATTACGACAAATTCATAATGTCCGTAGCGAGTTCGGAAAGCGGTTTTTGGAATATCCTCTTCCTGGACTTTGAGTTGGTGGTATCCAGACCGTAGATCTATCTTAGAAAAATAACTAGCTCCTTGGAGCTGGTCAAATAGATCATCGATTCGTGGGAGTGGGTAGCGATTTTTAACAGTGAGTTTATTTAACTCTCTGTAATCGATGCACATTCTAAAAGATCCGTCCTTCTTTTTGACAAAGAGGACTGGAGCTCCCCATGGCGAGTAACTAGGGCGGATGAATCCCTTGTCCAAGAGTTCACTGAGTTGGCTGGACAATTCCTGCATTTCAGCAGGAGCTAGCCGATAGGGTGATTTAGCGAGAGGAATTGCTCCTGGAACAAGGTCAATTCGGAACTCCACTTGTCTCTATGGGGGTAATCCTGGAAGATCTTCAGGAAACACCTCTGGGAACTCACATGCTATGGGAATGTCTTGAACGTTAACCTTTTCCTTGATTTTATCCACTATGTGAGCCAGGAACGCCAAATTGTTCTTTCGTAGATGTTTTCGTGCCTTGATGCACGAGATGAGGCGAAGGTTCATGCTAGGTTTGTCTCCGTAAATTACTAGGGTTTCGTGATTGGGAAGGCGAAGGCGAACGGCCTTCTCGTGACACATAATTTCAGCATGGTGGGGGCTTAACCAGTCCATGCCAATAATCACATCGAAACTCCTAATTGATACAGGCATTAAGTCTATTCGAAAGACGTGTTGATTTAGGGTTAGGGTACATCCGATGTAGATTTCCCCGGTGGATTCGGTTTTCCCATTGGCCATTTCCATCGTAAAGGTTTCATTTAGCTTCTGGGGCTGTTGTTTTAATAAATGCTTAAACTTATTGCTTACGAAACTTCGCTCCGCTCCGGTGTCAAATAGGATGCATGCATAAGTGTGGTTTAGGGGAAACGTACCGGTAACAACAGCGGGGTCCTGAATCGCCTCTCCCTGACCCATGGTCAGCATCCTTCCTGTTCCTCCGTTTCCGGGATTGTTGTTGTTAGGGAAATCTTGGCGGATATGCCCAGTCCTCCCACACCCATAGCAAGTGTGGCTAGGCCCTGCATTGTGGCCACCGATGGTGATGTTGTTGTTGTTGCGATTGTTGTTGTTGCTGTTTCCCTGTTGTTGGTTCTAGGGAGGGTAAGTCCTGCAGTACTTTGCTGTGTGTCCCCTTCGATTACAACTGGTGCACTGCAACTCCTTGCATTCTCCATTGTGATGGAAACCGCACTTGTTGCACTTGGGAAGATTACCAGAATAAGGTCTGGGAGCATTTGAAGCAGCTGAGGCTGGAGCATGTGGTGTGGCTAGAACCGGTGCGGTTACAACATTAACTGCCACTGTCTACTGCTTTTTAGAGGTCTTGGGGCCCTGACGCCCCTTCCTCTTGTTGTTCTTCCCTTTCTTGCCATCACCTTCCTTCTTGCCTTCAGTCTCCGCTGGCTTCTCACCCTTTTTGTTGTTATGATCATACAACTTCTTCGCCAATCTTTTTGCACTATCAAAGGTTTCAGGGTTTGCAGCTATCACGTTTCCTTGGATTGGTGATGTTAGTCCCCAGATGAATCGCTCGATCTTCTTTCCTTCCGAGGTGATCATACCTGGGCACAACAGAGATAGTTCACTAAATCTCGATATATAGGCATCGATATTCGCATTCTGCACAGTGAGGTTCCACAGCTCTTGCTCTATTTTCTGAATCTCACCTCGTGGGCAGTATTCAGCCATCAACATTTCTTTCATTTCCGACCACGGCATGGAGTTGGCTACAGGGAGTGTCATGGCTTCCACGTGTCCGTTCCACTAAGTGAGCGCTTGATCAACAAAAGTGCAGGCTGCGAACTTCACTTTCATCTCCTCAGGACAATTGCATATCTCGAATACCGATTCCACCTTCTCGATCCATCGCTTCAGAGTGATCACCCCTCCAGTGCCGTTAAAAGTTCGTGGTTTGGTGTTTGTGAAGTCCTTGTAGGTACATGTATTGGTGGGTCCTTGATTCATCCCGTTGTTCGAACTCCCGGCCCCTTGCCCGTTGCCTCCTCCGTTATTCCATTGGTGAAGTTGTGCCATAGCTGCGGTGACCGCAGCGGACACGGCCGCCTGGAATGCAGTGGAATCAACTTCGGGTGGGGTTGGTCCAGGGTTTCCGCGAGTAGGTCGGCGAGGCATCTTTCTGTCAAGAAACGGAAAGATGTTGAGTGTTTGGGGTTTCTGGGAGGTTGTGACCCTACTGACTAGGTGCATGGTACGAACTTAAATACTCCTACCATTTAGCATATAATCATAGATTCGCAACACATAGCAATTTGTTATATCATAACAATTCACGTAAATGTTTACTAATATTATCCGCATTTGATACATGAAAATTTTGCTCGTAAGAGCATACATGAGTGACACTAGTTCGACAGCATAACGGCTCTATGAGTAGTGTAGTCACTTAAACATAGAGTCGGGGTACATACCATAATTCCTAATGACCTACTAAGATATGTCTATCCCTAATCGCGATGAGCTGCGTTCGGAGGTGGTGTCGAGGATGTGGATGCTCCCTGAAGACGAGCTACCAGTCGTTCTGCGTCCTGGAGTCGAGACTCCTACCTTACCTGCCTCATGTGAAACTCCCGAAGGATGTCACGTGTCTCCTGTTCCGCACGCTCGACCCTAGTCCACAACTGGTGTACCTGATCAGCAGTGCCCTGAGCAAGATCGCCGGTCTTCCTCAGGCACTTCCTCAGGCTCTTCCTCCAACCATCCGTTATTCCCCTGATTAGGGAAATAAGGGTCTCCGGGGTGATGAAAACCAGCCATGCTGTCTGCGTGAGTATGTAAATATGCTAACATTATTCCTAGGATGCTACAACTATTGTACAGACTAAGCAAGCGTTCTCTATTTGTTGGTAAAAGGGGTATGGTTTTAAGTTCCCTAGCTATCATGATCTCATCAGAACGTGTGTTAGTTTTACTTTGGAGAGAATGTGGTTGATCAGGCTACATCCACTCCTTGGTATCGCTAAGAACAGTCCTGAATTAACCGAGATACTAGCATTATTTTGTTTTGTTCGGCGTTATGTTCCTTATTCCTAATGCAAGCAAAGGTGTTTTATTGTTGTATTTTACTTGTTTTGTTCAGAGTTATGTTAGTCCCTCTTTTGGTTTATAGTTGCATATCAATGTATGGTTAGATATGCTAGTTCACTATAAACAGAGCTCTGATACCAACCTATCACACCCCCGAACCAGACGGCGGATACGTCCGAGGGCTATTGTGACTCAATTGAATACCATCACAATGAATATACATGAAACATAACATCATACATTACCAAGCATTGAAATGTTACAACTGGCAGCGTTTACATTCGGTACATTGATCCATAATATTACATGCCCAAAAGTAAATTGTTCGATACTAATTAAAAACTACAACAAGACGTTACTGAGTACATTTTTCCTTTTCGATTTACCTGTTACCTGAGAATACAAGTATTTTGAAAACGGTCAACATATGAAATGTTGGTGAGTTCATAAGTAATGTTTGAAATATAGTGGGTTGTATTGTTTTGAAAATCACCAGAAAATCCGATATTTTCCGAAAAGAGCATAGTATAAAAAGTGTGAAGATCCGTAAGTATGCTTGTTTGTTTCTATAAATGTAAAAGTACGATTTGTAAAACTCGTTATGTAATCTCGTAGGTGTATTTATTGAAAACCCTAGGAAAACCCGATGTTTTCCTAATACTTTGCATCAAATGATTTATGTCTTGTTATTTCATTACGACGGGTGTATTCGTTGAGTCCCGGTGACGTTGGATTAATTATGGATTGTGAATTGTTATAAACACACATTAATGAAAATGACTAGTTTACAACCATACAAACGATCCCTTAGGTGTCGCTCACACTATTCACTTAATCCAAACACCCGGACTTCTTGTAGCCCCACAACCGAGGAGGAAAAGAGGGTGCGAAGCCCCGATATTTTCCGTAAGTCGTTCAAGGCTACCGTGAATGCGAAGGGCCCTTAGCCCGACTCGCATTTGGTGAATTCTCGACTTTACTAGCAGCACCAGAGGGCCCTTGGGGTCCAACAGCACAAAGCCTGTAAAAGTCCTTTTACACGAAATTAGGTCATATAAGACCCAACTACATGTAAGCGAGTTTCCTTCGGGCCTAAAGATCATGTCATTGGGCTAGCTAGGCCCAACAAACACGATTTGAAACTTTCGGGCCCAAAGACGGTGTATCGACGTCTGGTGTATTCCCACGTGTGTATTGACTTCCCGAAATTTCCACGTGTGTATTGAAGTTTCATCGTGTTAGTAATTTCGGATTCATTATTGATTCGAGACCGAATCAATTTGTTTGATAACGATTTTTGGTGTTGAAGGTGTATTAGAATTCGCCGATAGTCGAGGTGCTAGTATTTCATCATGTCGGATTTATTGTTTAGAACATTAGGATATTTCATTATTGCAGCCCCTTTCTTTTGGGTAATTTACACATTTAACCCTTTTTATAAAATAAATTTCTATTTTAGTCCTCAAACCATTTTTCATGACACTTTAGTATCTAAACTTGTAGAAAAGTTATTTTTCACCTCAAAGTTATTTGAAAAACAGTTTTAGTCCATCAAATGAAATTTTTCTCGGCTGAAACCCTTGTTTTCGCAATTTTTACACTTTTGGCCCAAAGTAGAAAATTTTTGCATCTTTGGCCCCTTTTAAATATGAAAAGCATTTTTAACCCTTGAAATGGACTTGAAGCACTAGTAGTCCCCTTTTTTTTTTTTTTCAGAAAATCACAGTTTCAGCCCCTCTAATTTGAAAATCTCGCATATTGGGCTTTATTGGGCCGAAAAATTCATTTTTGGCCCATTATGCTTAAAATTTTCACATTTAATCCCTCAAAGAGAATATTTCCAGAAAAATACATTATTGAAACTCTTTTGACTCATTTCATCCATCAGAATTTGTATTTTGTCATTTTGGGCCCTTTAACCTTATATTTTTAACATTTTGAGTCCAAAAATGGGATTTTTAGCCCAAGGAGTTCATATTAACCAACTTGGTTATTTTTCTAGAAATTATTTGTGTGTAATAATATGTTTAACACTTGTTTCATACATCCTAATGCAAATCTCGATTTTAAGGACTTTTTGACTAGTTTCAACACCATAATCACATAAGAACATGTAAATAAACATAGAAATCATACCAAGCATATATATACTCATAGATCTACACATTTTCTTGTATTCCCCCCCCCCACAAAACTTATAAAAACCGTAAAATAGGGAGTATGAAGCTCAGCTTGAGTTGTAGTTTCGGTTTTGAAGAGAGAAAAGGGGAAAATTTCGATCCTAGCAAGTCTCCTTGGTAGATCTCGAGTTTAGTGACTTCTAAGGTGCATGATCACAAGTTGGAATAGATTTAGAAGAGATTTTTGATGAAATGAAGTAGCTAGATCATGGATTAGTCATCAACTTACCTTAGATGATGTGTTTGTGGGAAAAAACCTCCTTGAAAAGCTCTTGATTCTCGAAATTTTTGAAGAAGGAGGGAGGAGATGTTCTTCAAGATATTAGAGAGAGTGGAATAAATTTTTGTGAGTGTGTGTGTGTTGTGTTCGGCCGAGAGCAAGAAGAGAGAGGAGAGGAGTGAGGCTCTTGAATTGACTTGCATGAAAACATGAGATGGTGCATGGGAAACCTATGGACAATTATGAGGTGGCATAGGAAAGTCAACTCTTCTTCTTGGGCTTGCCTTGGGCCGAGAATGGAGAGAAAAAGATGAGGATTGGGCCTTGTATGCTTAAACCCATTCCATGGTTATGTTAGGTGATGTTTGGCCCCAATTAATTATAAATGTGATTTTTATGACCTATTAAGGCTAAATTAGGTTAATTATGGCCATATATAGTTCATTTAAATAATTTATTTCATTCTAGGCCCAATATGGCCCAAAATATTGAATTAAATGGAATTGGGTCCAATTAGAGCCCATTTAAAGGTTCTAATCCCATGATAGTCAAATTGGAAGCTTATTGGTCCATTGAGTCCAATAAGGAAGTCCTAGTCCAAAATGGACCTAACAAGAACTTCTAGGGTTTCCAATTGCTTGTTGACTATTTGTAGTACTTGTATGGTGTATTGGATTGAAATTTTGTTGTCTTAGAGTAAGCATCATACATGCTCTTAAGTTTTTGATTCTACATTTTACTTGAGTGTAGTGATTACAAGACACAAAATTTCTAGTTGTGACACCTGGTCAGAACTAAACTGATGTGTTCAATAAAGTTCTTTGTCAAACAAATCGGAGATCGAGAAACAACTGCCAGACAATAAGCAAGACATAGTTCCATGTGTTTGTCCGGCTGATATCATGAGAACAGAGGATTATATGATCACTTGTCTTAAAATGGCGCTTCATAGTTCAACAGAGTTTTCGAGAGCTACGATTGCTGGTTGGTTCCTGAAGTTATATAGGCAAATACAGTTATTAGACTTATCCAAGTGGGAGTCTGTTGGATAAGGTGTCTAAGTCCATAACTTATTTGGTATATACTTGACCCGACCCGGCATGGTCCATTTGGGTTGCACTTCACCCGAACTATTTATGGATAATTTTATGAGAGTTATACACATATGTTTATTAATATATTATAAGTTATAATATATTAGTATGAAGTCATGTTATTTAATTAGTCTTAGTCTTAAATTAATTATGAATTAATTTAGAGATTAAAAGGAAAATTAATTAGATTATGGGCTATTGGTTTTATATGGTGTGGACTAACACTCATTTGTTAATGGGCTAGGCTTATATGGAAGTCCATGGATGATCCATGGAGCTTTTAACCCATGGATCCTTGGAAAAGGAAAGGTCATGGGTTATTAGGGTTTCACCCTAACCATGTACACTATATAAGCATGCTTATGTTGCATGAAATAGCCACTAGAGTGTGTGCTTGTGTGTGGCCGAAAATTACAAGTGTGTGTACACTCTCTAAAGGTTTCCAAGTGTTTGTGGTGATTTGCGATTTCCATTTGAGGCATTCACACTATTGGTGCTTGGCTTTCAAACTCCAAGGAATCAATCTCATCAAAAGGTAGGTAATCTCATCTAACTCTTTTATGTTTAAAAGTTCCCCATGCCATGTTAGATAAGTTATGAACCTTGGAAAAATTATTATTTTGCATGTATTAGACAAACATAGATCCAAGGTTTATTAGGGTTGCATGCACACTCAGGAAGTGTTAGATTTCTCAAAACCCAACAATAATCACATTTCATCATGTAGCATTTCTACCTACCAACTTCTTTTAACAACGAGCGCGACACTATCAATCGCATTAACTCCAACCTTCTGCCTTAAGTCAGATGTTACATCTAACTTCGTCCTCTAGACGACGTGTAACGCCCGTAGATCAGGGCTAGTCAATTTAAAGACGATAAGCGTCAAAAATGAGTTTCTGATAGAAGATTATTTAGAATGAATAATCTTAACTAGGTTATAGTATATGTTACAAGGATTCCGTACATATAAAGAACGTCGAAATCCGAATTATAACGAAGAAGTTATGACCTGTCGAAGTTTCGCGACAGAACCGGCACGACGCTGAATGACGTAAAAAGTGAATTTATGTTAGAGCGATATTTAGCCTTAGCGATCTAAACGAAAGTCGTAGATTTCGTTAAACCGAGAGCGTGCATAAAAGGAACGCCCAAATCTGACTTCGTATGAGGAAGTTATGATTTTTCTAAGTTTCAACTTAGCGGTATGCAGCCCGAATACTCGATTTGAGATCGAGCGGTTTTCAGCCGAAACAATCTAAATGAGAATCGAAGATCTCGTTGTTAGTAGCGAAACGATGAAAAGGTAGGCGAGAACGGACGTCAAACGAAGAAGTTATGAATTTATAACGAAGTTTTTCTGTCCCAGCCTTCTAAAAATAAATAATAAAAGTAAAAGTCAAAATTAGCCGACGGAGTCTAAATGAAAGTTATAGAGTATGGTCTGACCTTCGCGTGGATATAAAGAACGTCGAAAACGAAGCTCGTATGCGAAAGTTACGCAATTTAGAAGTTCGACGAGTCAATTACGCCCCGCGTAATTGAGTACGCCCCGCGTACTCAGGCGGATGCAAGTTGCCTGACCGATACTCGAGTGCCACAGATCGACGCATGCAGTGACGTCAAAGTACGCCCCGCGTAACCGAGTACGCCCCGCGTACTGAGTACGCCCTGCGTAAGTTGAGATTACGCCCCGCGTAATCCCAGACCCTCAGCCTATAAATAGAACTCGAAATCAGCCATTTTCTCTTGTTCAAACTCTTCCCTCTCTCTAAGTTTTGCCTCGATTTGCGTGCCAATCATATCCCGAAGCCCCGGTAATATTCCCGAGCCCCGAAGCGAGATCCGAAGCCCCGAGAATCCCGAAGAGCGTTATTCCCGAGCCGAAGCCCTGCCCGCGAGGAGCCCGGTTTTTGTGAAGATCTTCCAGATCTGCAGAGAGGCGCTACATCTACAAGCCGTAGTGCTGTCGAATCATCTTCTGAGCAAGTGAGTGTATAGTCACTTTCATCTTACACATAAATATGAAGTATTTTATAAAATACGTGTTATGTGTATACATATATATATTGTTGTTTATATGCGTGAGTGCATAGCACTTTCTTCTAATACATAAATATAAAGTATTAGCTATGAAATACGTGCTAGGTGTTATATATCTATTTAAGATGGATTTGGAATTGATATTTTTATACGGGTGTTAAATGATTCAAATTGTGTTTGTATTTATATCTACAAAAATGTTGGGTAGAACATGGGTAGATGGAATAGTTGGTGACGATGCGACTTTGTGCCTATTTGATAAACCTTGGTGACGATGTGCCTATTGTGCAAACCGTGGTGACTATGAGACGTAGTGCCAATTGTATGAACCCAGGTGACTATGAGACGTAGTGCCTATTGTGTAAGACCTGGTGACTATGAGACGTAGTGCCAATTGTATGAACCCAGGTGACTATGAGACGTAGTGCCTATTGTGTAAGCCCTGGTGACTATGAGACGTAGTGCCAATTGTATGAACCCAGGTGACTATGAGACGTAGTGCCTATTGTGTAAGACCTGGTGACTATGAGACGTAGTGCCAATTGTATGAACCCAGGTGACTATGAGACGTAGTGCCTATTGTGTAAGCCCTGGTGACTATGAGACGTAGTGCCAATTGTATGAACCCAGGTGACTATGAGACGTAGTGCCTATTGTGTAAGACCTGGTGACTATGAGACGTAGTGCCAATTGTATGAACCCTGGTGACTATGCGACGTAGTACTTATTGTATAAACCGTGGTAGCAAATGGATTGTGTGCCAGTTCCTCAGGTAAACCCTTAGGAATGAATGAAGAAAGTATAATCGATTCTTAGGGTAAAACCTTAAAGAAGATAATGGGGATGGGTATTTGGGTTGATTGTTGATAATTGAATATAATAAATGTATTATTGTGGGTTGAAAACCCTATATGCTCACCAGGCTCCCAAGCCTGACCCACTCAGTTTTCTTTGTATCACAGGTATCAATACGAAGACATAATTCACTGAGAGAATAAAGGAGATGTAAATCATTAGTGTAAATGAATGTAAGTTCTGTTTATGCTTATGTTCCTGTATTGACGATGACATCCCAAACGTTTTAAAATGAATAAAATACGTTTCTTCGAAAATGTTTTAATAACGTATTTATCATGTTTTTCTGGGGAAAAATTCCGCAACACTTTTATTAAAGAAGTACTCTGATTTTTATAAAGCATAAACAAAATCGGTCTTTTCTGGCCGTAAAAATGGGGATGTCACAGTTGGTATCAGAGCATTAGTTTAAGAGAACTAGGAATTTGTAGGAAATTTCTAGACTTAAACTTAGAATGCTAAGTAATGATTGTGAGGAGTGTGTCTAAAATATGTTAGGTAGTACACCTAAATAGACACAAGCACTAGTTTATTTTAGGAATGATGCCTAAAATGCTTTTATGTGCTAAATGTTTTGTGTGATAGCTATATTGGTGCTATTATTTGTTCGGATCTAGGGTCTGTTACCGACCGGATCTGGAGACCTTATGTGTTTAGGATTCTAAGCGTATGTATACGATATTAGAACTAGCATGTAATCGTTGGGAGTAATAAGGTGAAATTATTCGGTGTGTAGATCAAAAATGGTGAGAACAAGAAGCGGAGTTAGAAATGCTGATGAAAACAGGAATCAACCTCCTGTAATTCAACAAGTACCTGTCGTAGCTGATGCACCTGAGCCGATAACAATGGCTGGTGTACAAATGATGATCCAAATGATGTTGGATCGTCAGATGGAAGAAACAAGACGCCTGCTTAGGCAGAATCGTGAAGAACCGTCAATTCAAGCAGAAGAGCCCGAGGAGAATGGAGGGCAGTCTGAAGGAGAAAACTTTAGTGGGATCATTGGTCAAGTCGAACAACCAGTGGTTAGACGCAATAACCAGTATGGAGGAAATGATGGTCGTGGGTGCAAGTATAAGGATTTCATGGCATCCAAACCACCATGTCTATCCGGAAGCCCGACGCCGGTGCAAGTTATGGACTGGGTCTCCGAAATGGAGACTATGTTTGAAAGTTGCGAATGTAGCAACAGGCAGAAGACCGCTCTTGCGATTCCTCTATTAAAATCTGGAGTACTGAGCTGGTGGAAGTTACTGGCAGGTTCGATGCCCAAGGGGGAAGCTAGCAAGATGTCTTGGGAGGAGTTCGTGGTACAATTGAAAATGCAATACTGCTCTGAGCAGGATCTCCTGGAAATCAACAATGAGTTCCAGAATCTAAAGAAGGGAAAATTGAGCATCACTGAATATGCCACAAGCTTTACGGAAAAGATGAAGCTTATTCCATACCTTGTTCCAACTGAACTTTCCAAGGTCAACAAGTTTGCCAATGGATTACCAGCGGACTTTGGTCCGATAGTCAAGCAAGCAACCACTTTGAAAGCCGCCATCTGGGCAGCCAAAAATGTTGAAACCCAAATAAAAGAAAAGGGTCTGGAGAGAGCTGAAGTTGGAGAGAAAAGGAAACATGAAGGATCTTCAATAATCAACAAAGAAACCAAATTCCCGAAATATGGAGGAAGAGATGAAGCTAAGTGGTGCGAGAAGTGTAAAAAGAAACACTTCGGGAAGTGTAGCGAGGATATGACTTGCTACAAATGTGGGAAGACGGGGCATTACGCCAACAAGTGCGCATCCAACAAAAAGGTGTGCTATGGATGTAACGAGGAAGGGCATATTTCTAGAGACTGCCCAAAGAAAAACGCACCACCACAGCCAAGGGCATTCCACATGATCCTCGACGAAGCGAATCAAGAATGAGGAATTTATACCCAAGGATCAACTTATGATGTAGCCAATTAAAGGCATAGTATAGGGTGAACTTGAACTTTTGTGTAATCATTTCAAGTTATATTGTAAACCCTGGTTTTGATATTTATGTGATAATTATGGTTTTAGTACCTGATGTGTTAAATGATTGTGTGATTTTTGTATAGTGACTTGGTTCGACTGAGAGACAATACTTGGGACGAGTATGAGTAGGTGTGAAAGGTAGTAGATGCATATACTACCGGAAGCACAGGACTCGCACTTGGATCAGGGAAAGTCACAAGGTTACCAAGAAGCTAGTGATTGATTCCACTTTATTCTGGTATGTCATTACCATTGTTTCGGTAATGACTAGTAAGATGGTTCTTGTTCCGACCCTAGTAGTCATGTTTAAATTTGAGTTCGACTACGAGGATTATGTTACGTGGTCTAGAGGACCAAGTTAGATGTAACATCTGACTTAAG